>NC_142584.1:110186512-110811512 GCF_965207765.1 Zootoca vivipara | reverse complement strand
GACGCTTCAGGTTACCGACACCACTAACCCAGAAATAGTACCTCGGGTTAAGACCTTTGCTTCAGGATGAGAACAGAAATCGTGTTCCGGTGGCGTGGCGGCAGCAGGAGGCCGCATTAGCTAAAGTGGTTCCTCAGGTTAAGAACAGTTCCTGGTTAAGAACAAACCTCCAGAACGAATTAAGTTGTTTACCCGAGGTACCACTGTACAGGCAGGAGGATAACATATCTAAGTCCCCGCCCCACAAAAGAAGCTGCTTTAAAGAAAACAATTGGCACATGAAGGGTGAAAGGGCCTGGGGTCACAAAAGGGGATCTGCTAGATTAAACTATAGGCCCCTTCATTCTAGCATCGTGTTCTTGCATTGACCAACCAGAGGTCTCTGGGGAAGCCTTAAGAACCAGTAGCGTTCTGCCCCCCCTCTGCTTCCCTGCAAGTGGAACTCAGCTGCTTAGTATTGATAACTGATCCGGAGGTTTGGAGCACGTTGTCAGCAATATGCTGGTGACTCTCCATCTGCAGGTGAGGCAGTGGAAGTGATGGACCAGTGTTTTGCCTCAGTAATGGACTGGATGAGAGCCAAAAACTGAAGCTCAATCCAGAGAAGACTGAGGCACTGCTAGTGGGTGGTTCCCTAGACCAGATGGGTGGGAGATGGCCTGCTCTTGATAGGGTTACACTTCCTCTGAAGGTGTGGGTACATAGGTTGGGGGTTGTAGGTGGGGCTGCCTCTAAAGACAGTTTGGATTATTTGGTTGCTCTTGTCTTTATTATGAATTTTATGTTTTTATATTGTGATTTTATCTTGTGAACCGCCCAGAGACCTGCGGGTATAGGGTGGTATAAAAAAATTGATATGAACAACAGCAACAACAAACTGATCACTTTTTCCTTTTTCCTTTTCCTTTCTTTCCCTCCAGGATTTTGGAAGCTTCTTACAGAGGTAAGTGATGGAAAACCCCTGCCTTATTCTGATTCAAGGAAAGTTCCTCTTTAACAAGTGAGAAACTCTGCTTCCAGTTCTTCCTTCCATTTCACAAAATCACAGACAGAAAGAGGGACACATTTTCGTTGTCATTTGTATCTATTGGTTCCATCTACAGTCACAGACCGGAAGCCATTCTCACTGCATATTTCTGAAGGCCTTTCTCTGTGAAAGGGGGGACACCCCAGAGGTGCTTGTAAATATATTCACTATAATTTAGAGTTAAATATCCAGTATATTTCAGGCTCCTGCAGGTTCTTCCTCAGTCATAAGAATGTGAGTAAGGGCCCTGCTGCATTCGACCAGTGGCCCATCTAGTCCAGCATCCTGTTTTCACAGTGACTAACCGGATGCCAGTGGGAAACCCATGAACAGGATCCGAGCCCCAGAGGGCACTCCCCTCCTGTGGTTTCAGAGGCACCATTGTCTTGGACACAGCCATCGTAAATAGTACCCTCTGAGAGCCTTGTCCTCCAGACAACTTCAGACACTCATGAATTTTGAGAATCTTCCATGTTTAGAAAATATTGCCTTAATTTCCAATATTTGTTCCATTTTTCAATGTAACCACTGTGCTAAAATACATTTCTAATGTGAATTGTAAAAGCCATCCTAAAGAATTATGAACTTCCTTATGTTTTAGAAATGCACAAAACAAATCTATTTTGTTTTGCTAATTTATCACGTGAAATGCTTCACTAAAATGGGTGTAATCCTAAAATCTCTATGCAAGGACCCAGTATTGTTCACTTTTTTCCAAAAATTAATTTGCATAGATCAGCTTTTTACCTTCAATTTCATATTCATATATTTCCTTAAATATGTTTTGGAAGCGGGTGTCTTTCAGTTTTTCTTCAACTTGTTAGATGCTTTCTAGATCCACACGTCATCTAGATGCTCCCTTCTGTCGTAGGAAAAGCCCTGCTCCCAAGTCTTCATGATATAAATCATGCCTTTATAATCAGATTGAGACGCCTGCCTTGTCAGAAGGCTTCTTGCATTGGAAGGATGTTGGCTTGACTTTGTTCTTCTCCTCCCAGGTCTCAGGCAAAGCAGAAATTTAGGAATCCTCCTGTGGCTTTTCCCCCTGCCCTAAAGTGGAGAATCTGGGACTTCTGTGATATAAATCCCTTCCTGGAGGCTGTCATGAAGAAATTCAGAGGTAGTAAAGGGCTGAAAATATTTTATACTGGATGTTGAACATGTTCCCAGTAGTGATGTATGGAAGTGAGAGCTGGACCATAAAGAAGGCTGATCGCCGAAGAATTGATGCTTTTGAATTATGGTGCTGGAGGAGACTCTTGAGAGTCCCATGGACTGCAAGAAGATCAAACCTATACATTCTGAAGGAAATCAGCCCTGAGTGCTCCCTGGAAGGACAGATCCTGAAGCTGAGGCTCCAATACTTTGGCCACCTCATGAGAAGAGAAGAATCCTTGGAAAAGACCCTGATGTTGGGAAAGATTGAGGGCACTAGGAGAAGGGGACGACAGAGAACAAGATGGTTGGACAGTGTTCTCGAAGCTACGAACATGAGTTTGACCAAACTGCGGGAGGCAGTGCAAGACAGGAGTGCCTGGCGTGCTCTGGTCCATGGGGTCACGAAGAGTCGGACACGACTAAACGACTAAACAACAAAAGGGCTGAAAATATTTTATACTGGATGTTGAACATGTTCATGATAGGCTCCAAGTTATTAGCAGTGCCAGGAAAATGGAGGGTTTATTTATTCTCTTTCAGTATCTAGAAGCCACACTTTCATATGTAGACGACTCACAATTGATTTTTCTTATTGAAATGGGACGGTAAACCCTTCTTGCTGGGATCTTGGGGGAGCCTCCCAGATGCCAGTCAGCAAGGCAAAGGGCTTGAAAGCGGTTGCCACGAAGGGGTTGGCCACCACGCAAATCACTTTTAAGACCAGGGGTCCCCAGACTACGGCCCGCGGGCCAGATGCGGCCCAATTGGCCTCCCAATCCGGCCTGCGATGACGCCCACTGCCGCTGCCCACTCTTACGGCACGCAGCGCGGTGGCGCACTTCCAGATCGGAAAAAAGTGCCGAGAATTGTTTGTGCGCATGCATATGGGCCTCTCCTGACCCAGAAGAGGTCATTTCCGGTGCACATCCGGGTCGGGGGAGGCCCATACGCATGCGCGCAAATGATTTTCGGTGATTTTTCCAACCTGGAAGCGCGCCATCAGGCCAGAAAGTGTGTGTGCGCATGGGTATGCGCACGGGTGCGCACTCCCCTGCCCTCCGGCCCAAAGCCGGGTAAGTCTGGGGACCCCTGTTTAAGACCTTATTCGGCTCTGAGAGACTCCTGTGAGATCTTATGGGACCGTCTTGAGGGTGATTCCGGGTGTCGCTCTGACTTTCACGACTTTCCTTTAGGCACAATCCCCAGGAATGTGACCCTCCCTTAAGTTGCCAGTTGTCTGTAAAAAATTGTACTTGACCACTTCACAATTTCTCAGCCAGGCTTTGGGTTCTTTCACACATCTCACTTTTTGGGCATTTCTCCTGTTCCTTTGGCCCTGAAATTGATGTAAGGGGGGGGGCAGATGGAGGGAGGGGCTGTCCAAGAGCCAGCCAGGAGCAGAGGGGACTGGGGTTGAGGCCTCTCATCCTGGAACAGGGATGTCTAGATCTTGTTGTGGATGGGGAGATCTTCTGGGGGTCTGCTCCTCCAAGATTTGAGAAGGCCTGAACCCTGACATCACCCCTGCCCTGGTGATGCATGGTGAATTTCAAATAGTTTTAACTGCAACTCCCATAATCTCCAGCTGGCATGTGCTATGGTTAGGGAGGATGGGACTTGTAGTACACAACACCTGGCTACAATCTCATGAGCTCATATTGTTCTTTCCAGGTTTGTTACCTGAATAATGGTTTGATGCTAAATCTCGGTTTCTTTTCCTCTTCCAGACACTGTGGAGTATGAACTTCAGCTGCGAAAAGGTACATTTCTGGGTCAAACAGAGGCACAAATTTGGGAGAGAGGGGATTCACACCTCAAAAGACCAGGCAGCTGCAGCTCTTCCGTCTGTGCCTTTTCTGTGCCGAATCTCAATCAGACACGGGTGGTGTGAAGCCAAATGCTCCTGGCACATGAGGGGGAAATATCCCTTGGATCCTCACAAGATCCTCTTAATTTCCCATTAAGAGTGGGCAATGCATGAGCACAGATAGCTCAGAAAATGGCTGCAACAGCCTTTGGGGGCTGGAAGGTAAATGGGTTCTGGTGTCAGTTTCAGGGAGGTGGGGGCTGCCTGAGTGTCAACTCCAGGGGTCCGGCTTCCCTGCAAGATGGGGGTCTTCCCTCAGCTTCTGTATTGGAGGGGAGAGATGACTTCTATAGATGACCCTTGGGGTCCCTTCCAACTCTATGATTCTATGAAGTGCTGTCAAGAATCCCAAGAAGGACATTTCACGGGGTTCAGGGAAGCCTAACCACTTTCTTGCTTTTCCTGGAAGGATGGAGTACAACATACCTTAAATATGTAACTGAAACATGAGAGCATCTGCTGCCAGTTTTACCTGGCATGTCAAGCACAGTCTGTCATGTGAGGTAAAAGATTAAGATGTGAATCAGGGAGTCCCTGCTTTGACTCCCCTCTGCCTTGAACTGTGGGGGTGGGGCTGGCCTTAGACAAGCCACTGTCTCTCAGCCTCAGTCCTCCCATCTGATAAATGGGCATAGTAAGATTGACTCAACTTACAGGGTCATTGCAAGGGTTCTATGCAGATAATGTGAGCTAAGTACTTCAAACACTCGAAAGAAGTGCAAATGTTTCAAGAATCCTTATGAAGAACTTGATGGAAATCCCTCTTTCGAATGCAGAGCCATGGAGTTCCTGTTCATTTCAGAGGGGATGCTATTTCTGTCATGTGCCTAAAGAAAAGTCAGCTTCCCAGTTGACGTCGTTTCTCTTCTTTCCTCCTCTGCCCCCACAGAAAACGTAACTCTGGATCCAGACACAGCAAATCCCTGCCTCATCCTGTCTGAGGATCGAAAGAGTGTGAGATGGGGAGAAGTGTGTCAAGACCTGCCAGACTACCCTGAGAGATTTGACACACGAGCCTATGTGCTGGGACGTGAGGCGTTCAGGGAAGGCAGACGTTTCTGGGAAGTCGCTGTGGGGAGTGAGGTGCAATGGTCTGTGGGGGTGGCCAGAGAGTCTGTGCAGAGGAAAGGCAATTTAATCCCTGGTCCTAAGGAAGGGATCTGGCGCATAGGGAAGTGGAAGGATCAATCCAGGGTCTCCACCTCCGATGGACACCCTGTTTCGATTCTGGGTGGGGAGCCCAAGAGGATCCGAGTGGCCCTGAACTGTGAAGGGGGACGAGTATCCTTTTACAATGCTGATACAGCAGTCCTTCTCCATTTATTCTCAGAAGCCTCCTTCTCAGGAGAGACCCTCCAGCCCTTCTTTAGCGTGGTCAAGAAAGCGAACCTGACACTCGCTTGACTGAGGGTGGAGACAGACAAGTGTATATTCATTGCCATCATGGCACATTCAGTCTCCTCTTCAGGACTGAGCTGACTGGCACTTGAGAAGCCATATTTGCAGAACTGTGATTGGCCATCCCTTGTGCCAATCATGATGCAACTCTCCCTTCTCAGGACAGCTTTGTAAATGACACTGATTGATTGGGTCACCTGTCAGTCCCCAAACTAGCCTGCTCTCTGTCCCTTGGGAATCGGCTATTTCTGTCAGTGCAGGAGGTGCAAAAGGAGGAAAGAAGCAAGAAAATGATTTAGGAAACAGCAGCAACCCCCAACACATTCCTGTTTCAATGTAGTTCTCTGTCCAACCTCCAATTCTGACAAGTTTTCGACAGACAATACCATCATCTTTTCTGAATAACATCAGAAATATGCACGAACATCACTTAAATTCTTCCTCAGCCTCAATCCTGAACTCAGATTCCCTTTTCCTCCCCCAACATCTTCACTGGCCAGGGAGATGAAAGTTCAAAAATCCCTTTTTTTGCTACTCCTCAGGGAAGCTTATGTAGCAATTCAGCAAAATCTCCATATCTAAAGAGACTTTTTGTGAGTTGAGTACAGTTGCCCAAAATTCACACACAACTTACTTGCGATTAAAACACAAATTAATAAATAGAAAGAGGGCTAGAGATGAGGAAAAACTGTTAGAAGCGACTCTTGAGAGCCAAGAAAAGTCTCCAGAACCCAGAGAGTTTCTAAGTCCACCTTGCTTACTGACCTCTAGGAAGGTCAAGATCTCTGGCTTCAGACAAGTGGGATGGTCGCTTAGGGGGCATTTTCAGGGGTCTTTTTGACTTACACTATATTGCCTTTGCATGCTAACCCCAGAAACATAACCCACCACCCCTCGGTGTAACAAAATTCCCTCTGACAGTGAAGAGCCTATGTCAGACGTTCTGAGGAAAGAAAAGTGACAATCTAGACTGGATTTGTGGAGGTGGGGGTGGGTAAATTACCATGTATACAATTATTTTCTCCAAGATGCTTTGTAGCGAACAATCAGATACTTATCTGTATTTTTTAGGGATAACATCTTCTTAGGAAGGCTTTTAATGTTTCATAGATTACTGTGTTTTATTTTTCTGTTGGAAGCTGCCCAGAGTGGCTGGGAAAACCCAGCCAGATGGGCGGGGTATAAATAGAAAGAGGGCTAGAGATGAGGAAAAACTCAGAAAAGTCTCCAGAACCCAGAAAGCAATGGGGGGGGCCCTTTGGCAATGATGGGAGGAGTTTCTAAGTCCACCTTGCTTACTGACCTCTATGAAGGTCAAGATATCTGGCTTCAGACAAGTAGGATGGTCGCTTAGGGGACATTTTCTGGGGTCTTCCTGACTTACACTATATTGCCTTTGCATGCTAACCCCAGAAACATAACCCCCCCCTCGGTGTAACAAATTTCCCTCTGACAATGAAGAGCCTCTGTCACACATTCTGAGGAAAGAAAAGTGACAGTCTAGACTGGATTTCCAGGGGAGGGGGTGAGGTGGGTAAATTCCCATGTATACAATTATTTTCTCCAAGATGTTTTGTAGCGATCAATCAGATACTTATCTGTATTTTTTAGGGATAACCTCTTATCCTTTTGTGTAATGGGACTGAAAGCATTTGGGGATATGTTTCATGCGCTAACGTGTTTGATTCTATTAAAATTATACTACTTGTTGCTCCTGTGTTGATTTGAACTAAACAGGTATAATATCCATTCCCCATGACACTTCCTGCAGGGATTTTAGGAGGGTGATATCCTGTTTTATCCTCAGAGGAACCCTGTGAGGTAGAAGAGGATGAGCTGAGACACTTAGAAAAAGTTTATGGTCAAAAGGGATTTGAACCTGGGCCTTGTCACCCCAAGTCCAACGCACTCTACACTCAGAATCTGAAATCTTAACAAGGGTCCCTTCAGAGATGTGCTTGAAAGTCCTCCCTGCAAAGTTACTCTACAGTGGTACCTCCGGTTAAGAACTTAATTGGTTCCGGAGGTCCGTTCTTAAGCCGAAACTGTTCTAAACATGAGGCGTGCTTTCGCTAAGAGGGCTTCCCGCTTGCATCCTGGGGCAAAGTTCGCTACTAGGTACATCTACTTCCAGGTTAGCGGAGCTTGTTACCCAAAGCGTTTGTAAGGAGGACGGTATGTAACCTGAGGTTCCACTTTATATGTTGTAGCTCCTCTTCAGACCTTCCTGTGTTGGCCGTGAATGTCTGCAGGAGGAGTCAATCCAATTATTCCAATTGAAAATGAAAGCATATCCCCCAAGTCTGCCCATCCCTTTATTTATGGAAATTACACAACCAGGAGAGAAGTGAGTCTCAGCCATATCTGCCAGGTCAGATTCCTTTTGTCGTAGTCGTCCTCCCCCCCAAAAAAAATTGCCCTACTTTTAAGCACACAGTCAGTTGTGGGCAAATGGGAATGAAATGAATG
This sequence comes from Zootoca vivipara, assembly GCF_965207765.1. Taxonomy (NCBI): domain Eukaryota; kingdom Metazoa; phylum Chordata; class Lepidosauria; order Squamata; family Lacertidae; genus Zootoca; species Zootoca vivipara. The sequence goes on along the minus strand of NC_142584.1, from coordinate 110,803,593 downwards.
CCAATTGCAATAATTCCCCACCCCATTTTCATCTGAAGCATTGCAACCAGTGCCAAACAGATGGGGCATACAAACAGGGAGAGGTATTTTAATTCAACATTTTTACCATAGTCACCCAAATGGCGATTCTCAAATCGGAAGAGGAAGTGAAGGCAGCAGATCTTTCCAATCTATTCCGAGCTCTGTGGGGCAAAGAAGGAATAGTTCCATGCCCACTTCCCTGGGATAAGCCCCTTTGAACTTACTCAGAGTTGACATAGGAGTGCTCTTTATTTTCTGGATAGACAAAAAGGATTAGCTCACAGGTTTAGGTGATTGCGTAGAGAAAGGACTTCTTCACATATATGGTTTGGGCCACAGGCTTACACACCCATTCAAAGTTGGTGAGAGGAAGGGTTTGAGACCAAAAGCCCTTTCCTGTTGTTCACCTCCACAACTTCAACTTATTCAGAGGCACACTATCTCTGCACCAGGAGGTTTCATTGAGGAGGATGCTGTGCTTTGTTCCCTGTGACATTTCCCTGTTTAAACGGCAGGCGGCCACGCCCCCCGGCCACCCCGATTGGCCAGCCGGGGGCGTGACGCGACTAGGAGTACCAATGACGCGGGGGACATCCCTCTGCCCACAGAGACTTCTCTCCTGCAACTGCGCCCCCCCCCCAAGAAGGGAAGCAGTCTTCTCTCTACCTCTCCTAAGCACATGGCTCCTTAAATTAGCAGCAAGGAATTCTGCCAATTCTCTTTTTAAAAATAAATTTCGATGTCAAGGAGACCCTGTTCCACTTCAATGCATGTCTCTAAGGCAGCCGAGATCCTGAATTATTCTGCTTGAATTTCCTGGGTGGGGGAAGCAATACCCCAGATCTCCTTGCTAACTCCACATCTGCAGGGCGGAAGGGAAATCTTGAGTCACGCCCCCTGGGAAGGATCTCCCCCTGGGAAGGAAACGGAAACATGTCCATTCGGGCGCGAAAAGCCAAGAAAACGAAACCAGATCTCTCTCTCCGTCGAGAGGCAGCCATGGCTGTTTCTGGGGATCCCGTCCGGGATCTCTGCGAGGAAGCCACTTGCTCCATCTGCCTGGGTTATTTCAAGGATCCAGTGATCATTCATGAGTGCGGGCACAACTTCTGTCGATCCTGCCTGATCCAGTGCTGGGAGAAATCCGAGGGACAGGCTTCCTGCCCTCAGTGCAGGGAAACGGTTGAGCAAAGCAGCATCAGGAAAAACCAGCAGCTGGCAAATTTTGTGGAAATAATTAAGAAATTTAGTCATCTGGTGGGAAAAAAGGAGGCCGAAGGAAAGGGCAGAATGTGCGAGAAGCACCAGGAACCCCTGAAGCTCTTCTGCAAGGAGGATGGAAGCCCCATCTGTGTGGTGTGTGACAGATCCAAGGAGCACAAAAGCCACGAGGTGATTCCTCTAGAGGAGGCGTCCCAGGAGTTCAAGGTGGGAAAAGGCAGTGGGTCTCTCTTGGGGGTGGAATTGTTGCAGACAAGAGGGGCTTGTAAAAATAAAAATATAAAAGATAATGTTGTAATGTATTCTCTCCACTTACAGTCCAAAAGGAATTCTCCAACAAGAGATCTTGTGCAGCCTAATAAAACTAAACTTCTAAAACTTTATACAATAAATATTTCTTTTTCTTTTTGAAAAAATTAAGTGCACCAGTGGACCCCCCCCCCCTGAATGCAGGCTGCAGTGACTCCCCTGGGCTGAAAGAGGATTAATTTAATAAAAAGGAAGGGGGAAATGTTGGAGGTGCGTTCGGTGTGGGGGACAAATAGGAAAAAAAACCATGTTTCTCAGCTCTGATATAGGGCAGCCCCATTTCTGCCTCTTCTGGGATGAAAAGGGGGAACCTCTGCAAAAGACCCAGGGATGTGGGGCAGGGAGCAAATATACAATTCACCTTGTCTGTTGATGTGTAACGCAGCCCAACTTGAACTTTGTTTTCTTTTCAGGATCAGATCAACAGCTGTCTAGACAATGTGAGGAAGAAGAGAGAGCGAATTATAGTACTCAAAGCAGACACAGAAAAGGAAAGCCAAGACCTGCTTGTAAGTATCATTGTTACTTTAAGGAGAAAAATGCTATAGTCTAGAATCCATATCTGGGTAAAATGAAGATGGAATACAGAAATGGGTGATTTTTTAACAGCCTTATCTCCCACAGAATATGAAAGACCATTTAAAGGGGGACGGGCCTTGTAAGTTTTTACGAAGCTCTTTCTCAGCTGAATATGTCAGGTGTGCCCTTCCAATGGAATATGGATAACTGACCTTTTCATCCTTTAACAGCAGACTAGATGCCTGATATTGGCCCACTGTTCTCTTCTTTCAATCTCTTTGCTGCAGAAACAAACAGATGCAGAGAGGGAAAAGATGGTGGCTGAGTTCAGGCAAATGCACCAGTTTCTGGAAGAACAGGAGAAACTTCTTTTGTCCCAGATGGCAGAAGTGGAGAAGGAGATTGCAGCAAAAAGGGAGGAGCACCTGGCCAGACTCTCTGGGGAACTCTCCTCTCTTGACAGCCTCATCTGGGAGATGGAGGAGAAGCTTCAGGAACCAGCCAGTGAACTCTTGCAGGTCAGGCCTGGTCTTGATGCAAGAGGGAGGAGTGTGCTGCTTCAAATGACAGGCATTTCTTAGCACACACACCCCTAAAAATGCTGCTGGAATGAAAACAATTGGTACATGAAGGGTGAATGGCCTGGGGTCACAAAAGGGGCCCTGCTAGATCAAACCACAGGCTTCACTTTAGCATCGTGTTCTCGCATTGACCAACCAGAGGTCTCTGGGAAGCCTTAAGAGCCAGTAGCGCTCTTCCCCCCTCTGTTTCCCTGCAAGTGGTACTTAGCTGCTTAGTATTGATAACTGATTGGAGTCATCCAGAGGTTTGGAGCACGTTGTCAGCAATATGCTGGTGATTCCCCTTTACATCTGCAGGTGAGGCAGTGGAAGTGATGGACCAGTGTCTTGCCTCAGTAATGGACTGGATGGGAGCCAACAAACTGAAGCTCAATCCAGATAAGACTGAGGCACTGCTAGTGGGTGGTTCCCAAGACGGGATGGGTGGGAGATGGCCTGCTCTTGATGGGGCTAGACTTCCTCTGAAGGAGTGGGTACATAGCTTTAGGGTTATATATGGGTCTGCCTCTGAAGACAGTTTGGATTATTTGGTTGCTCTTGTTTTTGTTTTTATTATGAATTATATATTTTTATATTGTGATTTTATTTTGTGAACTGCCCAGAGACCTGCGGGTATAGGGTGGTATACAAAATTGATGATGATAACAACAACAACAGAATAGGCTCCCCTTACATCTTTCTTTCTTTCTTTCTTTCTTTCTTTCTTTCTTTCTTTCTTTCTTTCTTTCTTTCTTTCTTTCTTTCTTTCTTTCTTTCCCTCCAGGATATTGGAACCTTCTTGCACAGGTAAGTGATGGAAAAACCCTGCCTTATTCTGATGCTAGGAAAGTTCCTCTTCAACAGGTGAGAAACTCAATCTCCAGTTCACAAAATCACAGACAAAAATAGGGACACATTTTTGTGGTAGCTATTGGTCCCGTCTACATTCACAGACAGGAAGCCATTCCCACTGAATATCTCTGAAGGTCCTTCTCTGTGATGGATTCATCTACTCTGCAATTGATACCAAAAGGGGGGACATCCCAAAGGTGCTTGTAAATATCTTCACTATTACTTACCCTTAAATATCCAGTGTATTTCAGGCTCCTGCAGGTTCTTCCTCAGCCATAAGAATGTGAGAAAGGGCCCTGCTGGATCTGGCCAGTGACCCATCTAGTCCAGCATCCTGTTTTCACGGTGACTAACCAGATGCCAGTGGGAAACGTGTGAGCAGGATCCGAGCCCCAGAGGACACTCCTCTCCTGTGGTTTCAGAGGCACCTCTGCCTTGGATCCAGCCATTGTGAATAGTGGCTGCTGAGAGGCTTGTCCTCCAGACAACTTCAGACACTCATGAATTTTGAGAATCTTCCATGTTTTCAAAATATTGCTTTAATTGCTAATATTTTCTCCATTTTTAAAATATACCAGTAACCACTGTGCTAAAATACATTTATAATGTTAATTGTAAGTGCCATTCTAAAGCATTCTGAACTTCCTTATGTTTCAGAAATGCACATACCATTTTCATTTTATTTTGCTCATTAATCACTTGAAATGCTTCACTAAAACGGGTGTAGTCCTAAAATCTCTGCGTAAGGATCCAGTATCTTCCTTAAAAAATATAATTTGCATATATCGGCTTTTTTACCTTCAACCTCTTATTCATATCAAAATAAAAAAAATTCCTTCAGTAGCACCTTCTATCTGACCAAGTGTGCATGCACACAAAAGCTCATACCAAAATAAAAACTTAGTTGGTCTTTAAGGTGCTACTGAAGGAATTTTGCTTCGACTCAGACCAACACGGCTACCTACCTGTAACTCATATTCATATATTTCCTTCAGTATATTTTGGAAGCAGGAAATGCTGGTTTTTCTTCAACTTGTTAGATGCTTTCTAAATCCAAACATCATCTAGATGCTGCCTTTTGCCATAGGAAAAACCCTGCTCCCAAGTCTTCATGATATAGCTATCATGCCTTTATCGTCAGGATGAGACGCCTGCCTTGTCAGAAACCTCCTTGCATTGGAAGGATGTTGGCTTGACTTTGTTCTTCTCCTCCCAGGTCTCAGGAGAAGGAGAACTTAGAGAATCCTCCTGTGGCTTTTCCTCCTGCCCTGAAGTGGAGGATCTGGGACTTCTGCGATATTCATCCCTTCCTGGAGGGAGTCATGAAGAAATTCAGAGGTAATGAAGAAGGGCTGAAAATATTTCATACTGGACATTTAAAATTGTTCATGAAAGGCTCCAGGTCATTAGCAGTGCCAGGAAAATGGAACTCTTGCGAGATCTTGGGGGAGCCTCCCAGATTCCAGTCAGCAAGATAAAGGGCTTGAAAGTTCTTGCCACAAAGGGTTTAGCCACTACTCAAATCACTTTTAAGACCTCTGCCATGATCACTGGGCTCTGAGAGGCTCCTGCAAAATCTCATGGGGCCATCTTGAGATCTCAGATGGCAGGGGTGATTCTGGGGTTTTTCTGACTTTGCACAATTTGCCTTTATGCACAATCCCCAGGAATGTGACCCTCCTTTAAGTTGTGAGTTGTCTGTAAAAATTTGTCCTTGACCTCTTCGCATATTTCTCAGCCAGGCTTTGGGTGCTTTCCCACATCTCACCTTTTGGGAATTTCTCCTGTTCCTTTGGCCCTGAGATTGATGTAAGGGAGGGGGGGGCAGAAGGAGGAAAGAAGGGGTTGCTGTCCCAGGAGCAGAAGGGACTGGGGTTGAGGCCTCCCATCCTGGAACAGTGATGTCTGGATCTTCTTGTCGATGGGGAGATCTTCTGGGGGTCCTGCTCCTCCAAGATTTGGGAAGGCCTGAGCCTTGACATCACTCCTGCGCTGGTTGTGCAGGGATAGCCTGAATTTCAGATAGTTTTAACTGCAACTTCCATAATCTCCAGCTGGTGTGTCCAGTGGTTAGGGATGATGGGATGATGGGACTTTTAGTCCACATTACCTGGCTATAATCTCATGAGCTCATATTGTTCTTTCCAAGTTTGTTATCTGAATGATGATGTGATGTTAAATCTCAGTTCCCTTTGCTCTTCCAGACACTGTGGAATATGGACTTCAGCTGCAAAAAGGTACAAATAATAATAATAATAATAATAATAATAATAAATTATTTATACCTCGCCCATCTGACAGGGTTTTCCTAGCCATTTCTGGGTCAAACAGAAGATGTGATCTACTTCTCAAAAGACCAGCCACTGCAGATCTTCCATCCATGCCTTTTTCTGTGCCCAATCTCAGTTTGACACAGGGGTGGTATGAAGCCAAATGCTCCCGGCTCATGAGGGGTAATATCCCTTTGAGCCATACAAGATCCCAATCTCTTTTAGGAGAGTTTATGTAAGAGTAAGGTGTAAGAGTGGGAAATGCATGAACACAAATAGCTCAGAAAATGGCTGCAACATCCTTTGGGGGCTGGAAGGTAAATGGGTTCTGGTGTCAGTTTCAGGGAGGTGGGGGCTGCCTGAGCTGGAAAAGGTGTAGCAGATGGCAGCATAAAGGAAACTGTTACTTATCTTTAAAATTATATTCTGGGATTCTTTTAGACAACAGCAGTGAGTAAAATGTGTTGGGATATCACCATTGGGAGGTCCAGCCGGCAGCCCCCTCTTCGTCCTCAGTCCCGGTGATTCCCATGGAACACGACTCAAGGTCTCAGTGACCTGAGCACGCAATCAGCAGAGATGCCCACGCAGTTTCAGCGGAGATGATAAGGCAGCAGAGAGGCATTTTAAAGCGGTTTATTTACAGTGTCTCTGAAGAGAGAGCGAATGAAGCTTGCTTTCTTCCATCAGTCCAAACAGTACAGTAAAGAAAGTACAAACAGAAATGCCTAGACATGTGACATACATCAGCAGCAACATGCCTAAGCCTTAAGGTGGAACTGAATCTCCTGACAAAATGCATAAAGGCTCACCAATACAACAATAAACTAGAAAAACCCATTACATTTTTTTTTTAAAAAAAGACTAATACTGTAGCAGCACTGGCAACATCCAACATCCCACATAATCTCCAAAGTACAGATGTGTGTCTTTAAAAGAAATCGCTTGACTAACTTTCCATAATGGGGGGGGGGGGACAGGGAACTGCAGAGCAGATCTTCTTCCTAATGTCCACCAGCCTGGCAAATTTTTAATAGGCCTTCTCATTATGCTTCCACTGCCCACCTTTTCCATAAATGTGAGGAACAGTGAAGAAAAAGATGAATCATATAGCAAATCAGGTCTGGGGAGCCAGGATGGGGCTTTTGCATTGAAGGTGACAGGTGGGAATGGGACTTCCTATCTTTTACTGAGTTTGGCTTTAATAAAGTTATTTAATTATATATATATATATATATATATATATATATATATATATATATATATATATCCCTTTATCTTGGGATTGCAACAATAAATGCATTAACACAATTCATAGGAAAAGAAAGCCATTCATATCAACAATGTAATAGATGTCCATTTAAAAGATAGAACTATCATTTTTCTGCATCGCTCTAACCAAACTGCAAGAGATAATCGAGTTAGTTCTTGGCTGACTGCTCATAGTTTACCCGGGGGAAAGAAACCATCGGCCCAAAGGCCTACCAGGGACTCCTGACAACACAGCAATAAACCTAAGGTTACGTACAAGTTACAACTCAAACACAAACAGTGTAACCGGCTTCGTTATACCACAAATAAAATCTGTTCTTTACTGTATCATATTAACAAATCAACAAAGATGAGACATACAATTCAGCTGAAGGATCAGAAGACCCAGAGGGTCAGATACTGAAGTCCATTCCACATGTGTTTGTTAATTTAGTCCAATAGTAATTCCACAATGCAGAAGTTCAAACAATTACCGGTACAAAAATCCATACCAAATGTATTTGTTCATGAAGTCCAAAAACAATCCATACGTGGGTTTTTGAAATTTCATACGATTACAAGAGTTCAATCCATACGTAGGTTATTGAAATTTTATAAGATGACAAGGGTGGAAAAGGACAATTTTCTTTCCTTGGAGGTTTTTAAGCAGAAGATGGGGGAAGGGGTCTGTCGTAGATACTTTAGTTCGGATTCCTGCATTACAAGGGGTTGGACTAGAGGACCCTTCTGCCAGGAACGGTGGGGGGTGGGGGTGGCCTTTGACAAGCCGCTCTCTCTCAGGCTCAGTCTGAAAATGGGCATATTAAGTCTGAAAAATGGACATAGTAAGATTGACTTAATTTACAGGGAAGTTGCAAGGGTTTTATGTAGATACTGTGTGTTAAGTGCTTCGAACACTTGAAAGAACTGTAAATGTTTCAAGAATCATTATTAAGAACTTGATGAACATCCCTGTCTCGAATGGAGTCCCTGTTCATCTCAGAGGGGATGCTATTTCTGTCATGTGCCTAAAAAAGAGTCAGCTTCCCAGGTGACGTCGTTTCTCTTCTCTTTCCTCATCTGCCCCCACAGAAAACGTAACTCTGGATCCAGACACAGCACATCCCATCCTCATCCTGTCTGAGGATCAAAAGAGTGTGAGATGGGGGGGGAAGCCTCAAGACCTGCCAGACAACCCTGAGAGATTTGACACACATGGCAATGTGCTGGGATGTGATGGTTTCACAGCAGGCAGACATTTCTGGGAGGTCATTGTGGGAAGAGAGGAGATATGGGCTGTGGGGGTTGCCAGAAAGTCTGTGAAGAGGAAGGGCGAGTTCTATTTTGATACTATGGAAGGGATCTGGGGTTTGGGAAAGTGGGACGGTGGGTACAGGTTATGCTGCCCCCATGAGGACCCTGTTCCAAGTGAGGAGCCCAAGAGGATCCGAGTGACCCTGAACTGTGAAGGGGGACGGGTGTCCTTTTACGATGCAGATACAGCAGCCCTTCTCCACGCATATCCGGCAGCCTCCTTCTCAGGAGAGACCCTCCAACCCTACTTTTACGTGACGGATAAAGGGAACCTGAGCCTCTCTTGACTGAAGGTGCAGAAAGACAAGCGTATATTCATTGTCATTAAGACATATTCAGTCTCCTTCAGGACTCAGCAGACAGGCACTTAAGGAGAAACCATATTTGGAGAACTGTGATTGGCCATCCCACTTAAAACCTTCCTCAGCCTCAGTCCTGCTCTCAGATTCCATTTTCCTTCCATTTTCCTTCGTCAAAACCTCCACTGGCCAGGAAGATGGAAGTTCCAAAATCCCTTTTTTTGCTACTACTCAGGGAAGCTTCTGTGGAAATTCAGCAAAATCTCTATATCGAAAGAGACCCTTTTGTGAGTTGAGCAGTCGGCCCAAAACTCACACCTTACTTGCGTGACTGCAGCCTGGAGCCCTTTGTCAAAACACATTAATATATAGAAAGAGAAAACTGTTGGAAGGGACTGTGTGAGATCTCACAAGAGTCTCCAGAGCCCAGAAGACAATAAAGAATTTTTTATCCAGAAAAAAGAGGAAACAATGGGGGGCCTTTGGGAGTAGAGCAGGCATGTCAAACCTGCGGCCCTCCAGATGTTTTGGACTACAATTCCCATCTTCCCCAACCACTGGTCCTGCTAGCTAGGGATCATGGGAGTTGTAGGCCAAAACATCTGGAGGGCCACAGGTTTGACATGCCTGGAGTAGAGGGAAGAGTTTCTAAGTCCACCTCTAGAAAGGTTGCATAAAGCTCTCAATATCTCTGGCTTTCGACAAGTAGGGATGGTTGCTTGGGGGGGGCATTTTCTGGGGACTTTCTGACTTATGCAATATTGCCTTTGCATGCTGACCCCAGAAATGTAACCCCCCTGTGCAAGCCTTGGGCCTTGATGTAACAAAATCCCCTCAGATTGAAGAGCCTCTTGTCAGAAGTCTGAGGAGAGAACAGTAAAAATCTAGAGGATTTCGTGGGGTGTGGGGGTGTAAATTCTCATGTACACAATTATTTTCTCCAAGATGCTTTGTAGCGAACAGCCAGATTCACTATAGTTAGATTTGTATTTTCAGAGATCCCCAGTTCTTATCCTTTTGTATAACGGGCCTGAAAGAATGTTTCCTGTGCTAACATGTTTGGTTCTATTAAAGATTCTACTTCTTGTTGCTCCTGTGTTGTTTCAAACTCAACAGTATAATGTCCATTCCCCATGACACTTCCTCCAGAGATTTTAGGAGGGTCATAATCTGCTTGATCCTCAGAGAAACCCTGTGACATAGAAGAGGCTAAGCTGAGAGATTTAGAAAAAGGAGACATGTTAAAAGTTTATGGTCAAAAGGGATTTGAACCTGGGCCTTGTCATCCCAAGTCCAACACACTGGGCACTCAGAATGTGAAATCTTAACAAGGGTCCCTTCAGAGATGTGCTTGAAAGCCCTCCCTGCAAACTTCCTGTTGTAGCTTCTCTTCAGACCTTCCTGTGTTGACTGAATGTCTGCAGGAGGAGTCGATCCAGATTGAGTGAGGGGCAGATTTCAGGGGCTTCCCTGCATAAGCTCACGATTAAAAACGAAAGCAAATACCCGAAGTCCTAGAAGGCTTAAGGTTGGGGCTATCTGCCACCCATAACCTGAGCATAAAGGTTTTCTTCCACATGGGCAGGTGATAAATGGGTTCAGTGGGGGAAAGCTAGGAGTTGTACAACAGATTAAAAATCCACTAGCATCCATCCTATATTATATGACTGCAGAAGCGACCTTTTCCCATCTTTCGCACTAGCATTCTTAAAAAATACAATTTTAAAAATCCATATGAAAAAGGCTCTGAAGTCCAGCTACCTTCACACCTGCAGGGGGCAGCAGAGACCACGAGTCACCGGCTTCAATTTCCTGGAAAGGACAACGCCCCCCCCCCCCCGCTCATTCTTGAATGGGCAAGAGAGAGAGTGGAACTTAACCCGCCCTGCCGCCCCATAGCTGCCTCTGGGGTCCCATCCATGCAGGACCTCTGTGAGGAAGCCACTTGCCCCATCTGCCTGGAGTATTTCAGGGATCCAGAGATCATCCCTGATTGTGGACACAACTTTTGCAGAGCCTGCCTGAGCCAGTGCTGGGGGGAGTTGCAAACTGGGGCATGGTGTCCTCAATGCAGAAATACGGCTCAGCGAAACGGCGTCTGCCCAAACCGGCAGCTGGCAAATGTGGTCGAAATTACCAAGAGAGTCAATCTTCAGGGGACCCCAAAGGACCAGAAGGAAAGGGGGGTTCTGTGGGAAGCTGCAGCAGTAGATCCTGAAGCTCTTCTGCCGTTGTGTGTGACAGATCCAATGAGCACAAAAGCCATGAGCTGATTCCTCTAGAGCAGTGCTCCCCAACCTTTTTATCGCCGCGGACCAGTCAACGTGTGATCATTTTACTGCGGCCCGCTGAGGGGGGGACGTTGATTGCTTATATTTTATTTAGATTGTTTTGATTTAATAATTTTAATTTAATTGTATTTAATGTTCCTTGGGTGGACCGGTACCAATTGATCCATGGACCGGTACCGGTCCGTGGCCCGGGGGTTGAGGACCACTGCTCTAGAGGAGGCTCCCCAGGAGCACGAGGTGGGAAAAGGCAGTGGGTCTTGATGGGGGGGGTGGATTTGCGAGTGACATGTGGAGGGGAGTCTCTCCTTCCACTCCAGCTTCTGCCATGAACTTTAGCGGCAGGTGGGGTGGCCTCAAACCTCCTGTTTGAAAAACGGGGACGATAAAATTGACTTTGCACACAGGGTCCACCTAAGGATTCGATGCAGATAATCTGTTTGAAGTGCTTTGAATACTTGAAAAAACATGTGACTTCATGAATTATTATAAATAACTTGTGGAGCATCCCAAACGCAGTGCATTGAGCGGGAATGAAATTTCTGTCATGTGCCTAAAGAAAAGTTCGTCTCTGAGCTTATGCTCTGTGTGTTCTTGTTCCTCGCCTGCCCCCAGAGAAAATGCAACTTTGGACTTGCCTCATCCTGTTTGAGGATCAAGAGAGTATCAGAGATGGAGATGTGGATCAAAATCTCCCCAACAATCCTGAAAGATTTGACACACTCGTCTCCATGTGCTGGGGCATGAAGGGATCACAGCGGGCAGACATTTCTGGGGGGTCATTGCAGGGAGTGAGGAGCATTGGGCTGTAGGGGTGGGTGGCCAGGAGGTGAAGGGCAAGTTCACTCCTTGTCCTGAGGGTGGGGTCTGGGAGATGGAGAAATGGGAAGCTGAATCGGGCACCTCCTTCCCTCCTGATGCCACTATTCTGTCCCTGCACAAGGAGCCCAAGAGGATCTGATGGACCCTGAACTCTGAAGTGTCCCTTTCACGGTGCAGATCCAGCAGCCCTTCTCCATGCATTCCCAGCACCCACCTTCTCAAGCCCTTTTTTCTCTCCAGGGAAAACCCATATATGCAGGATAGCAATGGGCCGGCCCTTGTGTAAGTCGTGGTGAAACTCGCCCTTCTCAGACCACCTTTCTACACAGCACTGATTGGCTTGCTGTTGGATCAGTCGGGAGAGGAAGCCGGTCTGCAACAGAGGAAGCAGTCAACAGCAGAAATCCTGTCTCCACGGGATACCTGATAATGGTTACTGATTGCACTACTTGGGGAGTCTGGCCATGCTTTTGCGATGGTTAATACTTTAGTTCCTGAATACAGGTCACAGGCTCACCCTATTCATCCACAAATATGCCCTTAAGGCTGGATTTGTAAGCAAAAAGGCAATGGGAAGGCTTTCCGCATTTTTCTTCCTTACTGCAGAGGAATATTTGAGGTCATTGGGAGAGTCAAAATGGCTTCAGCATTGCTCTCTCGTACTATTTCTGACACATAGTTCATATATGTAGATATGTGTGCATTTATGAGTGTTTATTCTATATTTGAGACCTTAAAATTCTTATAACAAAGTGAGGTTTCACTGACAAAGGGCTGCATTCATTGAGAAAATGGGGTTAAGTGAAAGCACTTGATGTTAACAGGTGCCCTGCGGTGTGGTTGGCAAATATCTGGATACCATTTAGTTGAACAATGTTTGCAAAGGCCGTTTGCAGAGCTGGTTCCACAGGTTATTGCACATTATCAGACGCTGCCGATTTTGTCAAAACGACTCACTAAAAACTGGCACCTGGATGGGGGGCTGGGCTGTTTCTCCACCGTATTTCTTGGCTACTAACTTGAAAGAGGAGTGTGAATGGAGGGAGGGGGGAAGGGGGCGGCAGTTCATTCATTAGCTTGCAAAGTGGTCTGAGGTTGACGTGCTGATTGTAAACAAAACAACAACTACAACAAACTCCACCAGCTCTCACAGGGAAATAGTTCCTTAAACGAGCAGCCATCAAGGATGAGCATTCCATTTAAAATAAATAAAAATATATATTTCCACCATATCAAAGCGGCTCGGAGCTCCCGCCGAGACCTAGGCAGGAGGGATGCTGAGTAATCGCATCTGAATTTCCTGGAAAGAAAACACGCCCATTTGCAGACGTAAAAGAGAGAAAACGAAACCAGCTCTCTTCCTGGAGTCTCCGCCATGGCTGCCGTTCGGAGTCCCATCCGCGATCTCTGCGAGGAAGCCACTTGCTCCATCTGCCTGGAATATTTCAGGGATCCAGTGATCATCCCGGAGTGCGGGCACAACTTCTGCCGATCCTGCCTGATCCAGTGCTGGGAGAAATCCGAGGGAGAGGCTTCCTGCCTTCAGTGCAGGGAAACGGTTGAGCAAAGCAGCATCAGGAGAAACCAGCAGCTGGCAAATATTGTGGAAATAGCCAAGAAATTCAGTCATTTCGGGGCAAAAGAGGAGAGAGAAGGAAAGGGGGAAATGTGTGAGAAGCACCAGGAGCCCCTGGAGCTCTTCTGCAAGGAGGACAGAAGCCCCATCTGTGTCTTGTGTGATGTTTCCAAGGAGCACAAAAGCCACGAGGTGATTCCTCTAGAGGAGGCGTCCCAGGAGTACAAGGTGGGAAAAGGCAGTGGCTCTTTCTTGGGGGTGGAATAGCTGCAGACAAGAGGGGCTTGCAAAACAAAACAAAAAGTAATGTACAGTATTCTCTCCACTTGCAGCCCAAAAGGATTTCTTGTGCAGCCTGATAAAACTAAACTTCTGAAACTTTATATAATAAACATTTCTTTTTCTTTTTGAGGGATTAATGTGTGTCACTGACCCCCTGAATGCAGTAACTTCACTGGGGGAAAAGATTATAACATCTAGGATTTAATTTAATAAAAAGGAGGGGCCATGTTGGAGGTGTGTTCGTTCTGGGGGATAAATAGGAAAACCCACATGTTTCTCAGCTCTGATATAGGGCAGCCCCATTTCTGCCTCATCTGGAATGAAAAAGGGGAACATTTGCAAAAGACCCAGGGATGTGGGTCCCTAGGGTGCTACCATACAATTCAGCTTGCTTCTTAATGTGTGTTGAAAAAAGCCTTGGAAGGGTCAAAATGGCTTCAGGATTGTCTTCCTGTACTGTTTCAGACATGTGGATTATATATACAGTTATGAGCTTTTATGTTTATATATATATATATATATATACACACACACACACACACACACTAGGTGGCCCTGCACGCGTTGCTGTGCGTTAGTCTGTGAAATGGAGGGTAATAGTCCCCCTTCAGATCCCCCTGAGCCTCAGAGTCGAGGCGAGACACTATGGAGAGGGCAGGTTTCATCCCTGTGTCTCCCCCCCCCCCGTTCTGACCCATTACGTATCCCTGCCCTCTATTGCCCCCCCCCCACCTCCACTTGGCCTAGTCTGGAAAGCGGCCTAGTCTGCAAAGCCGAGGGGAGATATTGTGGAGAGGGCAGGTTTCATCCCTGTGTCTCCCCCCACCCTGTTCTGACCCATTACGTATCCCTGCCCTCTATTTCCCCCCTACCTCCACTATGACCAGTGTATCTCATGATGTTTTGAAGGATGGTATTTATTTTTGTCTTGTGGATTTGGGGGGGGGTAGTGTTTCTAAATGGTAAAGTAAAAACCCCTTGCCGTGCAGGGGCCTACATAAGTCAAAGGCCGTGCTGCGTTCTGTGCCAACCCCCCCCCCCTGGCAGGCCCCGACCTCCACTTGGCAATGTTGGTTTTTTTTGGGGGGTAGTGGTGCTAAATGGTGAAGTAAAAACCCCTTGCCGTGCCCCAAGTGCGTTGCTGTGGGTTCCCCCCCCCGGCCTGTCAGGGGCCTACATAAAACAAAGGCCTAGATAACGGCCGCCTTGGTGGTTTCAGTTGCTTGGTTGATGAAGATGTCATTTGGTTTGTGGGTGTGGTTTAGATTTCACAGGAAGGGAGGGGGTGTACTGTGGGAGGAATTCCACTTGAGGGCGCTGTTTGACTTGGTGGAAATCCAGGTCTGTACCTGCCCAGGTATGCGATTTGAGGGATTTTTGTCCGCAACAACGTGCGGGGAGTGGCCTGGATCGTTGTGTCAAAATTTCAGGACGATCGGTCAAGCGGTTACGGAGAAAAGTGGAACCTGGATTTTCACGATTTTTACATTTTTATATATATAGATATATATGACCAAAATTCCTACAACATGTGTAACGCAGCCCAATTTGGATTTTCTTTTCAGGATCAGATCAGCAGCTGCCTAGATATTGTGAGGAAGGAGAGAGAGAAAATTCTAGTATTTAAAGAAGACACAGAAAAGGAAAGCCAAGAACTGCTTGTAAGCATCATTTTTACTTTAAGGAGAAAAAGTGCTATAGTCTAGAATCAATATCTGGGGGAAATGAAGATGGAATACAGAAAGAGATTTATTTCTGAATAGCCTTACCTGCCACAGAATATGAAAGAGCATTTAAAGGGGGGTGGGCTTGTAAGTTTTTATCAAGCTCTTTTTCTGCTGAATATGTCAGAAGTGGCCCTCCAATGGAATTTGGATAACTGGCCTCTTCATCCTTTAACAGCAGACATGCTTGTAAGCACCATTGTTACTTTAAGGTGAAAAAGTGCTTTAGTCTAAAATCAATATCTTTGCGCATTGGAGAAATGAATATGGAATACAGAAAGGGGTTTCTTTTTGAACAGCCTTATCTCCCACAGGGCATGAAAGACCGTTTTAAGGAGGTGGTGGACTTTTGCTTATGAATCTCTTTCCCTGCTGAATATTTGTATAATCTCTCTAAAATGTCAGGCATGCCCTTCCAAGGAAATTCCAATAACTGGCCTCTTCCTCCTGCAACAGCAGACTCAATGCCTGATATTGGCCCACTGTTCTCTTTCGATCTCCTTGCTGCAGAAACAAACAGATGCAGAGAGAGAAAAGACTGTGGCTGAGTTCAGGCAACTGCACCAGTTTCTGGAAGAACAGGAGAAACGTATTCTGGCCCAGATGGCAGAAGCGGAGAAGGAGATTGCAGCAAAAAGGGATGAGCACCTGGCCAGACTCTCCAGGGAACTCTCCTCTCTTGACAGCCTAATCTGGGAGATGGAGGAGAAGCTTCAGGAACCAGCCAGTGAAATCCTGCAGGTCAGGCCTGGTCTTGATGCGAGAGGGTGAAGTGTGCTGCTTCAAACTACAGTGGTACCTCGGGTTACAGATGCTTCAGGTTACAGACACCACTAACCCAAAAATAGTACATCGGGTTAAGACCTTTGCTTCAGGATGAGAACAGAAATTGTGTTCCGGTGGCGTGGCGGCAGCAGGAGGCCGCCTTAGCTAAAGTGGTACCTCAGGTTAAGAACAGTTCCTGGTTAAGAACAAACCTCCAGAACGAATTAAGTTGTTTACCCGAGGTACCACTGTACAGGCAGGAGGATAACATATCTAAGTCCCCGCCCCACAAAAGAAGCTGCTTTAAAGAAAACAATTGGCACATGAAGGGTGAAAGGGCCTGGGGTCGCAAAAGGGGATCTGCTAGATTAAACTACAGGCCCCTTCATTCTAGCATTGTGTTCTCGCATTGGCCAACCAGAGGTCTCTGGGAAGCCTTAAGAACCAGTAGCGCTCTGTCCCCCTCTGTTTCCCTGCAAGTGGTACTTAGCTGCTTAGTATTGATAACTGATCCAGAGGTTTGGAGCACATTGTCAGCAATATGCTGGTGACTCTCCATCTGCAGGTGAGGCAGTGGAAGTGATGGACCAGTGTCTTGCCTCAGTAATGGACTGGATGGGAGCCAACAAACTGAAGCTCAATCCAGAGAAGACTGAGGCACTGCTAGTGGGTGGTTCCCAAGACGGGATGGGTGGGAGATGGCCTGCTCTTGATGGGGCTAGACTTCCTCTGAAGGAGTGGGTACATACCGGTAGCTTGGGAGTTGTACATGGGGCTGCCTCTGAAGACAGTTTGGATTATTTGGTTGCTCTTTTTTATGTTTTTATTATGAATTTTATATTTTTTAATTGTGATTTTATCTTGTGAACCGCCCAGAGACCTGCGGGTATAGGGTGGTATAAAAAAATTGATATGAACAACAGCAACAACAAACTGATCACAGTTTCCTTTTCCTTTTTCCTTTTTCCTTTTTCCTTTTTCCTTTTTCCTTTTTCCTTTCCTTTTCCTTTTCCTTTCTTTTCCTCCAGGATTTTGGAAGCTTCTTACAGAGGTAAGTGATGGAAAACCCCTGCCTTATTCTGATTCTAGGAAAGTTCCTCTTTAACAAGTGAGAAACTCCGCTTCCAGTTCTTCCTTCCATTTCACAAAATCACTGTCAGAAACAGGGGCACATTTTCGTTGTCATTTGTATCTATTGGTTCAATCTACAATCACAGACAGGAAGCCATTCCCACTGCATATTTCTGAAGGCCTTTCTCTGTGAAAGGGGGGGACACCCCAAAGGTGCTTGTAAATATCTTCACTGTAATTTAGAGTTAAATATCCAGTATATTTCTTTTTTTTTTGACCAATAAGTTTTTATTCATTTATACAACAAACCAACAATACGTTTATACACATATATGACACAAATTCAATACCTTTTGACTTCCCTCCTCCCACCAAAATGGTAAATTAGTTCAAGCTATTCTCGTACTTTCTAGTTTTGTCACATTCTCTTCGATGTAGGAGTTATGTCAAAACCGTTAGCGATTTCATACTTTTGTAATTGTCTTTAGCATAATTTATAAATTTACTCCATTCTAATTGAAATTTCTCGTCTCCCCGGTCCCGGATTCTATGGGTTAACCTGGCCATTTCCATATATTCCAAAACCTTCGTTTGCCACTCCGCTATCAAAGGAATCTCTTGGGTTTTCCATTTCTGGGCAATTAACGTTCTGGCAGCCACAGTGGCGTACAGAAAAAATCTTTGATCTACTTTTGGGATTTCTTTACCAACCAACCCCAGCAAGAAGGCTTCAGCCTTTTTTGGAAAAGTATATCTCAGGATTTTTTTCAACTCGTTATACACTTGTTCCCAAAATTTCTTAATCTCTCCACAATCCCACCACATGTAGAAGAATTCCCCAGCTGATGTTTTATACTTCCAGCACAGTTTGTTTTGATTCCTGTACATTTTTGCTAATCTTACAGGCGTCAAGTACCAGCGATAAACCATTTTCATGATATTTTCTTTCAATACAACACAAGCTGTGAACTTTAAGTTCTCATTCCATGGTTTTGACCACGTATCAGCTGGTATATTATGCCCTAGATCTACACCCCATTTTATCATTGATTCTTTTACAGTTTCATCTAAGGTGTACCAGTCTAGTAATAAACTATACATTTTGGACAGCAGTTTTTGATTATTTCCCAACAGTTCAATTTGGAAGATAGATTTTTTTGAGGTGTGGGAACGTAACAAGATGCTTCTAGAGAAGAAAACTCCTTGGTGGATCTCCCCAGTAAATGTTGTAGCTTTGCAAAAATTCAATATGGAAGAGAAGGGTGTCATCTATGAAGAAATCATGATCAGGACGAACGACGATTATAAATTAAAAACATATGAACAAATTAAGGACCGAATGGCAGGATGGCTGCAATATTATCAAAAAAATGATCTATTCAACAAAGATAAAAGAGATCAGGGCTTTGAGGAAATATCCAGTATATTTCAGGCTCCTGCAGGTTCTTCCTCAGCCATAAGAATGTGAGAAAGGGCCCTGCTGGATTCGGCCAGTGGCCCATCTACTCCAGCATCCTGTTTTCACAGTGACTAACCAGATGCCAATGGGAAACCCATGAACAGGATCCGAGCCCCAGAGGACACTCGCCTCCTGTGGTTTCAGAGGCACCATTGTCTTGGACACAGCCATCGTGAATAATAGCCGCTGAGAGGCTTGTCCTCCAGACAACTTCAGACACTCATGAATTTTGAAAATATTCCATGTTTAGAACATATTGCCTTAATTTCCAATATTTGTCCCATTTTTCAATGTAACCACTGTGCTAAAATACATTTCTAATGTTAATTGTAAAAGCCATTCTAAAGAATTATGAATTCCTTATGTTTTAGAAATGCACAAAACATCTATTTTGTTTTGCTCATTTAGCACGTGAAATGCTTCACTAAAATGGGTGTAGTCTCTATGTAAGGACCCAGTATTGTTCACTTTTCTTCAAAAATTAATTTGCATATATCAGCTTTTTTACCTTCAATTTCATATTCATATATTTCCTTAAATATGTTTTGGAAGCAGGTGTCTCTCGGTTTTCCTTCAACTTGTCAAGTGCACTCTAGATCCACATGTCATCTAGATGCTCCCTTCTGCCATAGGAAAAACCTGCTCCCAAGTCTTCATGATATATCCATCATGCCTTTATTGTCAGAATGAGACACCTGCCTTGTCAGAAAGTTCCTTGCATTGGAAGGATGTTGGCTTGACTTTGTTCTTTTCCTCCCAGGTCTCAGGCAAAGCAGAAATTTAAGAATCTTCCTATGGCTTTTCCTCCTGCCCTGAAGTGGAGGATCTGGGACTTCTGTGATATAAATCTCTTCCTGGAGGCTGTCATGAAGAAATTCAGAGGTAGTAAAGGGCTGAAAATATTTTATACTGGATGTTTAACATGTTCATGACATGCTCCAGGTCATTAGCAGTGCCAGGAAAATGGAGGGTTTATTTATTTATTCTCTTTCAGTATCTAGAAGCCACACTTTCATATGTAGACAACTCACAATTGACATTTCTTATTGAAAGGGGACTGTGAACCCCTCTTGCTTGGCTCTGGAAACTCTTGCAAGATCTTGGGGGAGCCTCCCAGATGCCAGTCAGCAAGGCAAAGGGCTTGAAAGCGGTTGCCACGAAGGGTTTGGCCGCCATGCAAATCCCTTTTAAGACCTTACTGGGCTCTGAGAGACTCCTGTAAGATCTCATGGCTCCGTCTTGAGATCTTGGTGGCACAGGTGATTTCGAGGGTCGTTCTGACTCTGCACAATTTCCCTTTATGCACAATCCCCAGGAATGTAACCCTCCCTTAAGCTGCCAGTTGTCTGTAAAAAGTTGTACTTTACCACTTCACAATTTCTCAGCTGGTTTTGGGTGCTTTCACACATCTCACTTTTGGGGCATTTCTCCTGTTCCTTTGGCCCTGAAAGTGATGTGGGGGGGGGCAGAAGGAGGGAAGGAGGGGGGCTGTCCAAGAGCCAGCCAGGAGCAGAGGGGACTGGGGTTGAGGCCTCCCATCCTGGAACAGGGATGTCTGGATCTTGTTGTGATGGGGAGATCTTCTGGGGGTCTGCTCCTCCAAGATTTGGGAAGGCCTGAACTTTGACATCACCCCTGCCCTGGTTGTGCAGGGATAGCCTGCATGGTGAATTTCAGATAGTTTTAACTGCAACTCTCATAATCTCCAGCTGGCATGGCCAGTTGTTTAGGGATGATGGGACTTGTAGTCCACAACCACCCTAACTACAATCTCATGAGCTCATATTGTTCTTTCCAGGTTTGTTACCTGAATGATGGTGTGATGCTAAATCTCGGTTTCTTTTCCTCTTCCAGACACTGTGGAGTATGAACTTCAGCTGCGAAAAGGTACATTTCCGGGTCAAACAGAGGCACAAATTCGTGAGAGAGGGGATTTGCACCTCAAAATACCAGGCCACTGCAGCTCTTCCGTCCATGCCTTTTTCAGTGCCAAATCTCAATCAGACACAGGGGTGGTGTGAAGCCAAATGCTCCTGGCACATGAGGGGGAAATATCCCTTGGATCCTCACAAGATCCTCTTAATTTCCCATTTAGAGTGGGAAATGCATGAGCACAAATAGCTCAGAAAATGGCTGCAACAACCTTTGGGGGCTGGAAGGTAAAAGGGTTCTGGTGTCAGTTTCAGGGAGGTGGGGGGTGCCTGAGTGTCAACTCCAGGGGTCCGGCTTCCCTGCAAGATGGGGGTCTTCCCTCAGCTTCTGTATTGGAGGGGAGACATGACTTCTCTGCTTAAACTAGAGAAACTTGAGTAAAATTAAAAGTGCAGGACAGAATTACAGCACCGACCAGGGGGAACAGCTCAATTGGAAGACAGAAGTCCAGTCTGGCCTGATCCTGGACACCACAAAAAGGGAATCATAAGAACGGGAAAAGGTGCAGCAAATGGCAGCATAAAGGAAACTCTGATATATCTTTAAAATTATATTCTGGGATTCTTTTCGAAAACATCAGTGAGTAAAATGCATAAAGGCTAATCAATACAACAATAAACTAGAAAAAGCCCATTACATTTAACAATGATTTTTTTACTAATAGCAGCACTCACAACATCCAATATCCCACATAATTTCCAAAGGCCGCTGTACAAATGTGTGTCTTTAAAAAGAAATCGCTTGACTAATTTCCCATAACGTGGCAGGAGGGGGAGAGGATGGCAGAGCAGATCTTCTTTCTAATGTCCACCAGCCTGACCAATTTTTCAATGGGTTTCTCATGATGCTTCCACTGCCCCCTTTTCCATAAATGTGAGGAACAGTGGAAAGAAAGCTGAATCATATAGCCAATCAGGTATGGGGGGCCAGGATGAGGTCTTTGCATTGCAGGTGACAGGCAGGATTGGCACTTCCTAGGTTTAACTGTGTTTGGCTTTAATAAAGTTATTTAATAATTATATATATTAATAATATATATACAATAATAATTTATTATTTATACCCTGCCCATCTGGCTGGGTTTCCCCAGCCACTCTGGGCGGCTTCCAACAGAATATTAAAAACAACACAGCATCAAACATTAAAAGTTTCCCTAAACAGGGCCACCTTCAGTTGTCTTTTAAAAGTAAAATAGTTTCTTATTGCCTTGACATCTGCTGGGAGGGCGTTCCACAGGGCAGGCGCCACTCCCGAGAAGGCCCTCTGTCTGGTTCCCTGTAACCTCACTTCTCACAGCGAGGGAACCGCCAGAAGGCCCTCGGCGCTGGACCTCCGTGTCCGGGCTGAACGATGGGGGTGGAGACACTCCTTCAGGTATATTGGTCCGAGGCCATTTAGGGCTTCAAATGTCAGCATCAGCAATTTGAATTGTGCTCGAAAACGTATATATATAAACCACCCTTTATCTTGGGATTGCAACAATAACTGCATTAAAACAATTCATAGGAAAAGAAAGTCATTCTTATCAGCAATGTAATAGATGTCCATTTAAAGGATAGAACTATCGATTTTCTGCATCACTCTAACCAAACTGCAAGAGATAATCAAGTTTGTTCTTGGCTGAAACAAACCGTCAGCCCAAACGCCTACCAGTGACTCCTTGGCTGACTTCTCATAGTTTGCCTGTGGAAAACAAACCATAGATCCAAAGGCTACCAGGGACTCCTGCAGAACACAGGAAGGGGGTCGACTCTCCTTCCTTGGAGATTTTAAAGCAGAGGCTGGGTGCCCGCTGTCATTAATGCTTTATTTGGGATTCCTGTATTGCAGGGGGTTGGACTAGATGACCCTTGGGGATCCTTCCAACTCTATGATTCTATGAAGTGCTGTCAAGAATCCCAAGAAGGACATTTCACGGGGTTCAGGGAAGCCTAACCACTTTCTTGCTTTTCCTGGAAGGATGGGGCACAACATACAAATGAAACTTGAGAGCATCTGCTGCCAGTTTTACCTGGCATGTCAAACACAGTCTGTCATGTGAGGTAAAAGATTAAGATGTGAATTAGGGAGTCCCTGCTTTGACTCCCTTCTGCCATGAACTGTGGGGGGTGGGGCTGGCCTTTGACAAGCCACTGTCTCTCAGCCTCAGTCCTCCCATCTGAAAAATGGGCAAAGTAAGATTGACTCAACTTAGAGTCATAGCCTGGCGTGCTATGGTCCATGGGGTCACGAAGAGTCGGACACGACTAAACGACTAAACAACAACAACAACAAAAGAGTCGTTGCAAGGGTTCTATGTAGATAATGTGTGCTAAGTACTTCAAACACTTGAAAGAACTGCAAATGTTTCGAGAATCCTTATTAAGAACTTGATGAACATCCCAGTCGTGAATGCAGAGCCATGGAGTCCCTGTTCATCTCAGAGGGGATGCTATTTCTGTCATGTGCCTAAGGAAAAGTCAGATTCCCAGTTGACGTCGTTTCTCTTCTCTTTCCTCCTCTGCCCCCACAGAAAACGTAACTTTGGATCCAATCACAGCAAATCCCTGGCTCATCCTGTCCAAGGATCGAAAGAGTGTGAGAGAGGGGAAAGTGTGTCAATACCTGCCAGACAACCCTGAGAGATTTGAGAAACATCCCTATGTGCTGGGACGTGAGGCGTTCAGGGAAGGCAGACGTTTCTGGGAAGTCGCTGTGGGGAGTGAGGGGGAATGGTCCGTGGGGGTGGCCAGAGAGTCTGTGAAGAGGAAAGGCGTGTTAATCCCTGGCCCTAAGGAAGGGATTTGGCGCATAGGGAAATGGGATGATCAATACAGGGTCTCCACCAACACTGGGTGCCCTGTTCCCATGCTGTGTGGGGAGCCCAAGAGGATCCGAGTGGCCCTGAACTATGAAGGGGGACGGGTGTCCTTTTATGATGCAGATACAGCAGCCCTCCTCCACTCATTCTCAGAAGCCTCCTTCTCTGGAGAGACCCTCCAGCCCTTATTTAGCATGGGCAAGAAGGCAAACCTGACACTCTTTTGACTGAGGGTGGAGACAGACAAGCTTATATTCATGGCCATCATGTCACATTCAGTCTCCTCTTCAGGAATGAGCTGACTGGCACTTGAGAAGCCATATGTGCAGAACTGTGATTGGCCATCCCTTGTGTCAATCATGATGCAACTCTCCCTTCTCAGGACAGCTTTTGTAAATGACATTGATTGATTGGATCTCCTGTCAGTCCCTTAACTTGCCTGATCTCTGTCCCTTGGGAATCGGCTACTTCTGTCAGTGCAGGATGAGCAAAGGGGGAAAGAAGCCGAAAAATGATTTAGGAAACATCAGCAAACCTCCGCCCGCCCTACACACATTCCTGTTTCAATGTAGTTCTCTCTCCAGCCTCCAACTTAAGATTTCTAGAGATAATACCGTCATCTTTTCTGAATAAAATCAGAATTATGCACGGGCCTCGCTTAAAACCTTCCTCAGCCTAAATCCTGCTCTCAGATTCCCTTTTCCTCCCCCAAAACTTCCACTGGCCAGGGAGATGGAAGTTCCAACCCCCCCCTTTTTTTTGCTATTCTTCATCATAACTTATGTGGCAATTCAGCAAAATCAGAGACCTGTTTCCTAGTTGAGTACAGGTTACAGGTAGGTAGCCGTGTTGGTCTGGGTCGAAGTAAAATAAAAAAATTCTTTCAGTAGCACCTTAAAGACCAACTAAGTTTCTATTTTGGTATGAGCTTTCGTGTGCATGCACACTTCTTCAGATACAGTGAAATAGAAGTCCCCAGGCACTTATGTAGAGAAGGGGTGGGGATGGGGAGGGGAGGGGGGATCACTCAGAAGGGTGGTGGAAGTGGGTGATTGACTGACTGATAGCTGTTGATGACCGAAAACGACTGCAAATGGTTTTGCATGAAAAAGCAAGGGTTGAGATGGCTGAAGATCGCTTATCATGTATAATGAGATAAGAATCCGATATCTCTGTTCAAACCAGGTCCCTCCATGGTTTTGAGCTTGGTGATAAGTTGCAATTCAGCAACTTCTCTTTCCAGTCTATTTCTGAAATTCTTTTGTAGTAAGACAGCTACTTTGAGATCTTGTATAGAATGTCCTGGGAGATTGAAGTGTTCTCCTACTGGTTTTTCTGTCTTCTGGTTCCTGATGTCAGATTTATGTCCATTTATCCTTTGGCGTAGGGTTTGGCCTGTTTGTCCAATATAGAGAGCTGAAGGGCACTGTTGGCATTTGATGAGTACTAGTTGAGTACAGTCGGCCCAAAACTCATATGCAACTTAATTTCCGTGATCGCAGTCTGGAAACGTAACCCCCACATAGGTCCATGTAACAAAAATCCCCTGAGATAGTGAAGAGCTTCTGTGAGAGGTTTTGAGGAGAGAACAGTAACAATCTAGAGGATTTCAGGGTTTGTGTGTTAAATTCCCATGTATACAATTATTTTCTTCAAGGTTCTCTGTAGCTAAGTGTCAGATACTTACCTGTATTTTTAGAGATCCCCTCTACACCAGTGTGGTGTAGTGGTTAAGAGCGGTAGACTTGTAATCTGGGGAACAGGGTTCGCATCTCTGCTCCTCCACATGCAGCTGCTGGGTGACCTTGGGCTAGTCACACTTCTTTGAAGTCTCTCAGCCCCACTCACCTCACAGAGTGTTTGTTGTGGCGGAGGAAGGGAAAGGAGAATGTTAGCCGCTTTGAGACTCCTTCGGGTAGTGATATCAAATCCAAACTCTTCTTCTCTTCTTCTTCTTATCCTTTTGTATAACGGGCCTGAAAGAATTTAGGGATATGTTTCCCCTGCTAACATGTATGTATGTTTCGATGTAGCTCTCTCTCCAACCTCCAATTCTGACAAGTTTTCGACAGACAATACCATCATCTTTTCTGAATAACATCAGAATTATGCACGAACATCACTTAAATCCTTCCTCAGCCTCAATCCTGAACTCAGATTCCCTTTTCCTCCCCCAACATCTTCACTGGCCAGGGAGATGAAAGTTCAAAAATCCCCCCCTTTTTTTGCTACTCCTCAGGGAAGCTTATGTGACAATTCAGCAAAATCTCCATATCTAAAGAGACATTTCTGAGTTGAGTACAGTCACCCAAAATTCACACACAACTTACTTGCGATCAAAACAAAATTAATAAATAGAAAGAGGGCTAGAGATGAGGAAAAACTGTTAGAAGGGACTCTTGAGATCTTAGAAAAGCCTTCAGAGCCCAGAAAGCAATGGCAATGGGGGGGGGAAGAGTTTCTAAGTCCACCTTGCTTACTGACCTCTAGGAAGGTCAAGATCTCTGGCTTCAGACAAGTGGGATGGTTGCTTAGGGGGCATTTTCGGGGGTCTTCCTGACTTACACTATACAGTGGTACCTCTACTTACGAATTTAATGCGTTCCGAACGCACATTTGTAAGTCGAAAAAAATTGTAAGTCGAATCCCATAAGAATGCATTGGGAGAAAAAATTCGTAAGTAGAAGCAACCCTATCTAAACCACATCCAAGATGGCGGACGGAGCTCCATTCGTAAGTAGAAACATTCGTAAGTAGAGTTATTCGTAAGTAGAGGTACCACTGTATTGCCTTTGCATGCTAACCGCAGAAACATAACCCACCAACCCCCATGCAGGTTTTGGACCTCGATGTAACAAAATTCCCTCTGACAGTGAAGAGCCTCTGTCACACGTCCTGAGGAAAGAAAAGTGACAATCTAGACTGGATTTCTGGGGGTGGGGGTGGGGGTGGAGTAAATTCCCATGTATACAATTATTTTCTCCAAGATGCTTTGTAGCGAACAATCAGATACTTATCTATATTTTATAGGGATAACCTCTTCTTATCCTTTTGTATAATGGGCCCGAAAGAATTTGGAGATATGTTTCCTGTGCTAACGTGTTTGATTCTATTAAAGATTATACTTCTTGTTGCTCCTGTGTTGTTTCAAACTCAACAGTATATTATCCATTCCCTATGACAATGACACTTCCTCCAGGGATTTTAGGAGGGTGATTTCCTGTTTTATCCTTAGAAAAGCCCTGTGAGGTAGAAGAGGATGAACTGAGACACTTAGAAAAAGGAAACATGTTAAAGTTTATGGTGAAAATGGATTTGAACCTGGGCCTTGTCACCCGAAGTCCAACGCACTCTACACTCAGAATCTGAAATCTTAACAAGGGTCCCTTCAGAGATGTGCTTGAAAGTCCTCCCTGCAAAGTTACTCTACAGTGGTACCTCCGGTTAAGAACTTAATTGGTTCCGGAGGTCCATTCTTAAGCTGAAACTGTTCTAAACATGAGGCATGCTTTCGCTAAGGGGGCTTCCCGCTCGCATCCTGGGGCAAAGGTCGCTACTAGGAACATCTACTTCCGGGTTAGCGGAGCTTGTTACCCAAAGCGTTCGTGAGGAGGACGGTATGTAACTTGAGGTTCCACTTTATCTGTTGTAGCTCCTCTTCAGACCTTCCTGTGTTGGCCGTGAATGTCTGCAGGAGGAGTCAATCCCGTTTGAGTGAGCGGGAGATTTCAGGGGCTTCCCTGCATAAGCTTGTATTTTGCACCTGGATCCATTTCTTGATCTCAGCATTCCAATTAAAAATGAAAGCAAATGCCCCAAGTCTGCCCATCCCTTTATTTATGGGGATCACACAACCAGGAGAGAAGTGAGTCTCAGCCGTATCTGCCAGGTCAGATTCCTTTCGTTCCCCTCCCCTTCCATCTGCCCTATTTTTAAACACACAGTCAGTTGTGGGCAAATGGTGGGAACGAAAGGAATGCAAATTGCAATAGTTCCCCACCCCATTTTCAGGTGAAGCATTTCACCCAGTGCTAAACAGATGGGGCATAGAAACAGGGAGAGGTATTTTAATTCAACATTTTTACCATAGTCACCCAAATGGCAATTCTCAAATCGGAAGAGGAAGTGAAGGCAGTGCACATCTTTCCAATCTGTTCCGAGCTCTGTGGGGCAAAGAAGGAAGTGACCCTATAACCCCGTGCCCACTTCCATGGGATAAGCCCCTTTGTACTTAGGGCTGCCTTTAGGTATTTTCTAATTGTCAGGTAGTAGTTTATCTCTCTGACCTGTGATGGGAGGGCGTTCCACAGGGTGGGTGCCACTACCGAGAAGGCCCTCTGCCTGGTTCCCTGTAACTTGGCTTCTCACAGTGAGGGAACCACTGGAAGGCCCTCTGCGCTGGATCTCATAGGAGTGCCCTTTATTTTCTGGATACAGACCAAATGGATTAGCTCACAGGTTTAGGTGATTGCGTAGAGAAAGGACTTCTTCACATATATGGTTTGGGCCACAGGCTTACACACCCATTCAAAGTTGGTGAGAGAAAGGGTTTGAGACCAAAAGCCCTTTCCTGTTCACCTCCACAACTTCAACTTATTCTGACACTTCTGTTTCTAGTGTATCTGAAGAAGTGTGCATGCACACGAAAGCTCATACCAAAATATAAACTTAGTTGGTCTTTAAGGTGCTACTGAAGGAATTTTTTTATTTTGCTTCGACTCAGACCAACACGGCTACCTACCTGTAACTAGAACTTATTCAGAGGCAGACTGCCTCTGCACCAGGAGGTTTCATTGAGCAGCATGCTGTGCTCTGTCCCCTGTGACATTTCCCTGTTTAAACGGCAAGCGGCCGCGCCCCCGGCCACCCCGATTGGCCAGCCGGGGGCGTGACGCGGTTAGGAGTATCCATGACGTGGGCGACATCCCTCCGCCCACAGACAGTTCCCTCCTGCAACTCCGCCCCCCTCGGAAGGCGAGCGGTCTTCTCTCTACCTCTCCTAAGCGCATGGCTCCTTAAATTAGCAGCAATGAATTCTGCCCATTCTCTTTTTAAAAATAGATTTCGATATGAAAGAGACCCTGTTCCACTTCAATGCATGTCTCTAAGGCAGCCGAGATCCTGAATTATCCTGCTTGAATTTCCTGGTTGGGGGAAGCAATACCCCAGATCTCCTTGCTAACTCCACATCTACAGGGCGGAAGGGAAATATTGAGTCACGCCCCTTGGGAAGGATCTCCCCCTGGGAAGGAAACGGAAACATATTCATTCGGCGCGAAAAGCCAAGAAAAGGAAACCAGCTCTCTCTCTTCCTGGAGAGGCAGCAGCCATGGATGCTTCTGGGGATCCCGTGAAGGATCTCTGCGAGGAAGCCACTTGCTGCATCTGCCTGGAGTATTTCAGGGATCCAGTGATCATTCATGAGTGCGGGCACAACTTCTGCCGATCCTGCCTGATGCAGTGCTGGGAGAAATCTGAGGGAGAGGCTTCCTGCCCTCAGTGCAGGGAAACGGTTGAGCAAAGCAGCATCACGAGAAACCAGCAGCTGGCAAATTTTGTGGAAATAGCCAAGAAATTCAGCCATGTGGGGGGGAAAGAGGAGGGAAAAGGAAAGGGAAGAATGTGCGAGAAGCACCAGGAGCCCCTGAAGCTGTTCTGCAAGGAGGACGAAAGCCCCATCTGTGTCGTGTGTAATGTATCTAAGGAGCACAAAAGCCACGAGGTGGTTCCTCTAGAGGAGGCGTCCCAGGAGTTCAAGGTGGGAAAAGGCAGTGGGTCTTGGGGGGGTGGAATAGGGGCTTGCAATAATAATAATAAATAAATAATGTTGTAATGTATTCTCTCCACTTGCTGTCCAAAAGGACATGTCCAAAAGGAATTCTCCAGCAAAAGATCTTGTGCAGCCTGATAAAACTAAACTTCTACAACTTTATACAATAAACATTTCCTTTTCTTTTTGAAAAATTTAAGTGCACCAGTGACCCCCCCTGAATGCAGGCTGCAGTCATTCCCCTGGGCTGAAAGCTCTAGGATTAATTTAATAAAAAGGAGGGGGGATGTTGGAGGTGTGTTCGGTGTGGAGGACAAATAGCAAAAAACCCATGTTTCTCAGCTCTGATATTGGGCAGCCCCATTTCTGACTCTTCTGGGATGAAAAAGGGGGAGCCTCTGCAAAAGACCCAGGGATGTGGGGCAGGGAGCAAATATACAATTCACCTTGTCTGTTGATGTGTTGTTTGTTTAGTCGTGTCCGACTCTTTGTGACCCCATGGAGCAGAGCACGCCAGGCACTCCTGTCTTCCACTGCCTCCCGCAGTTTGGTCAAACTCATGTTCGTAGCTTCGAGAACACTGTCCAACCATCTCATCCTCTGTCGTCCCCTTCTCCTTGTGCCCTCCATCTTTCCCAACATCAGGGTCTTTTCCAGGGAGTCTTCTCTTCTCATGAGATGCCAAAGTATTGGAGCCTCAGCTTCAGGATCTGTCCTTCCAATGAGCACTCAGGGCTGATTTCCTTCAGAATGGATAGGTTTGATCTTCTTGCAGTCCATGGGACTCTCAAGAGTCTCCTCCAGCGCCATAATTCAAAAGCATCAATTCTTCGGCGATGAGCATAACACAGCCCAACTTGGGCTTTGTTTTCTTTTCAGGATCAGATCAGCAGCTGCCTAGACAATGTGAGGAAGAAGAGAGAGAAAATTCTAGTATTTAAAGCAGACACAGAAAAGGAAAGCCAAGACCTGCTTGTAAGCACCATTGTTCCTTTAAGGTGGAAATGCTATAGTCTAGAATCCATATCTGGGGGAAATGAATATGGAATACAGAAAGGGGTTTCTTTTTGAACAGCCGTATCTCCCACAAAATATGAAAGACCGTTTTGGGGGGGGCTTTTAAGTTTTTACGAAGCTCTTTCTCAGCTGAATATGTCAGGTGTGCCCTTCCAATGGAATTTGGATAACTGGCCTCTTCATCCTGAAACAGCAGACTAAGTGCCTGATTTTGGCCCACTGTTCTCTTCTTTCAATCTCTTTGCTGCAGAAACAAACAGGTGCAGAGAGGGAAAAGATGGTGGCTGAGTTCAGGCAATTGCGCCAGTTTCTGGAAGAACAAGAGAAGCTTCTTTTGGCCCAGATGGCAGAAGTGGAGAAGGAGATTGCAGCAGAAAGGGAGGAGCACCTGGCCAGACTATCTGGGGAACTCTCCTCTCTTGAGAGCCTCATCCGGGAGATGGAGGAGAAGCTTCAGGAACCAGCGAGTGAACTCCTGCAGGTGAGGCCTGGTCTTGATCCGAGAGGGTGAAGTGTGCTGCTTCAAACTACAGGCAGGAGGATAACATGTCTTAACCCCCAACCCCCAAGAAAGCTGCTGTAAAGAAAACAATAGGTACATGAAGGGTGAAAGGCCTGGGATTGCAAAAGGGGACCTGCTAGATCAAACCACAGGCCCCTTCATTCTAGCATCGGGTTCTCGCATTGACCAACCAGAGGTCTCTGGGAAGCCTAAAAAACCAGTAACACTATTCCCTCCTCTGTTTCCCTGCAAGTGGAGCTGAGCTGCTTAGTATTGATAACTGATTGGGGTTATCCAGAGGTTTGGAGCAGGTTGTCAGTCAGGTGAGGCAGTGGAAGTGATGGACCAGTGTCTTGCCTCGGTAACGGACTGGATGAGAGCCAACAAACAGAAGCTCAATCCAGATAAGACTTAAGCAGTATAAGCGGGTGGTTCCCTAGACTGGATGGGTGGGAGATGGCCTCCTCTTGATGGGTTGACACGTCCTCTAAAGGAGTGGGTACATAGCTTGAGGGTTGTGCATGGGGCTGCCTCTGAAGACAGTTTGGATTATTTGGTTGCTCTTGTTTTTGTTTATATTATGAATTTCATATGAATTTTATTATGAATTTCTTATTTTTGTCATTTTATTTTGTGACCTGCTCAGAGACCTGCAGGTATAGGGTGGTATACCAAATTGATGACGACAACAACAACAACAACAGTAGAACAGGCTCCCCTGACATCTTTCTCTTTCTTTCTTTCTTTCTTTCTTTCTTTCTTTCTTTCTTTCTTTCCCTCCAGGATATCGGAAGCTTTTTGCACAGGTAAGGGATGGAAAACCCCTGTCTTATTATGATGCGAGGAAGGTTCCTCTTCAACAGGTGAGAAACTCCAGTCTTCAGTTCACAAAATAGGGACATATTTTTGTGGTAGCTATTGGTCCCCTCTACATTGACAGCAGGAAGCCATTCCCACTGAATATGTCTGAAGGCCCTTCTCTGTGATGGATTCATTTACTCTGCAATTGATACCAAAAGGGGGAACATCCCAAAGGTGTTTGTAAATATCTTCACTATAAAGGCCCATTAGGTCCAGTCGTGAACGACTCTGCGGTTGCGGCGCTTATCTCGCGTTATTGGCCGAGGGAGCTGGCGTACAGCTTCCAGGTCATGTGGCCAGCATGACAAAGCCGCTTCTGGCGAACCAGAGCAGTACATGGAAACGCCGTTTACCTTCCTGCCGGAGTGGTACCTATTTATCTACTTGCACTTTGACATGCTTTCGAACTGCTAGGTTGGCAGGAGCTGGGACCGAACAACGGGAGCTTGTGAGGGATCCCGTTTCCCACCCCTCATTGTGTTAACAACAGAGGCTCTCCCTGTGCTTCTCTGCAAACAGGAGAAAAAACCTCCAGTGTCCAAATTGGACTTGTCTCCAGAGTACCTCAGGCACTGCGTTCGAAACCTATTGCCACCAGTGGGTCTCCCTCCCTGGGATCCCTACTGCTACAAGGTGCCTCTCCCTTAGGCAACTATTTGGCTCCTTTGGCTTTGCTAACCAGCCCTTTGTATGACAGGAGAAAAAGAAAACAGTTTCCTCTTCCACAGGAAAGCTTTGTTCTCCCCTCTTTGTCACACCTCTGAAGGTACTGAGACACTGCCGAGTCAGTGAACGTTTAAGCACATTTAACTTTATTATTTAACTTATAAACATGAATTTCTCTGGTTCTTCAAAGCACATATCTTCTTTTCATATAACACAGACATGTTACCACAGCTCCTGCATCTCTCTCTAACCCTCTACTCCCAACTGCCAACCCCCAACTGCCATTTAGAATGCCCTCTAGCTCCGCCTCCCAGGGAACACCTGCCTATAATGGGAGTGATAGATTAACCCATGATGAACCGGAATCATCATCAGGCACCATTCCGCCACAGAGCTCACCCCGTCGCAGGGATTCGAACTGCCGACCTTCTGATCAGCAAGCCCTAGGCTCTGTGGTTTAACCCACAGTGCCACCCGCGTCCCTTCACTATAACTTGCCCTTAAATATCCAGTGTATTTCTGGCTTCTGCAGGTTCTTCCTCAGATATAAGAATGTGAGAAAGGGCCCTGCTGGATTCAGCTAATGGCCCATCTAGTCAACCATCCTGTTTTCATAGTGACTAACCAGATACCAGTGGGAAACCTGTGAGCAGGATCCGAGCCCCAGAGGACACTCCCCTCTGGTGGTTTCAGAGGCACCACTGCTTTGGACCCAGCCATCGTGAATAGGAGCCACTGAGAGCCTTGTCCTCCAGCTTCAGACACTCATGAATTTTGAGAATCTTCCATGTTTAGAAAATACTGCTGTAATTTTTAATATTTTCTGCATTTCTAAAATGTAGCCACTGTGCTAAAATACATTTATAATGTTAATTGTAAAAGCCATACTAAAGCATTCAGAACTTCCTGATGTTTCAGAAATGCACATACCAGTTCTATTTCATTTTGCTCATTAATCACTTGAAATGCTTCACTAAACCTGGTGTAATCCTAAAATCTCCGCGTAAGGACCCAGTATTGCTCACCTCCACATGCCATCTAGATGCTCCCTTTTGCCATAGGAAAAAACCAAGTCTTCATTCTGCCTTAATCATCAGGTTGAGACACCTACCTTGTCAGAAACTTCCTTGCATTGGAAGGATTTTGGCTTGACTTTGTTCTTCTCCTCCCAGGTCTCAGGGGAAGGAGAACTTAGAGGATCCTCCTGTGGCTTTTCCTCCTGCCCTGAAGTGGAGGATCTGGGACTTCTGTGATATAAATCCCTTCCTGGAGGGAGTCAAGAAGAATTTCAGAGGTAGTAAAGAAGGGCTGTAAATATTTTATACTGGATGTTTAGAAGCGTTAACGACAGGCTCCAGGTCATTAGCAGTGCCAGGAAAATGGAGGGTTTATTTATTTATTCTTTTTCAATATCTAGAAGTCACACTTTCCTATATAGATGACTCACAATGGAAAGAGGAGGATAAACTCTTCTTGCTGGGCTCTGGAAGCTCTTGCGAGATCTTGGGGGAGCCTCCCAGATTCCAGCCAGCAAAGTAAAGGGTTTGAAAGCTCTTGCCACAAAGGGTTTGGCCACCACGCAAATCACTTTTAAGACCTCTACCATGATCACTGGGCTCCGAGAGGCTCCTGCAAAATCTCATGGGGCCATCTTGGGATCTCAGATGGCAGGGGTAATTCCGGGTGTCGTTCTGACTTTGCACGATTTTCCTTTAGGCACAATCCCCAGGAATGTAACCCTCCCTTAAGTTGTAAGTTGTCCGTAAAAATTTGTACTTGACCACTTCACATCGCTCAGCCAGGCTTTGGGTGCTTTCACACATCTCACTTTTTGGGAATATCTCCTGTTCCTTTGGCCCTGAGATTGATGGGGGGGCAGAAGGAGGAACGAAGGGGTTGCAGTCCCAGGAGAAGAGGGGATCTTCTGGGGGTCCTGCTCCTCCAAGATTTGGGCAGGCCTGGACCTTGACATCACCCCTGCCCTGGTTATGCAGGAATAGCCTGTATGGTGAGTTTCAGATAGTTTTAACTGCAACATCCATAATCTCCAGCTGGCGTGGCCATTGGTTAGGGATGATGGGACTTGTAGTCCACAATGCCTGGCTACATTGTCGTTGCCAGGTTTGTTATCTGAATGTTGGTTAAATCTCGGTTTCCTTTTCTCTTCCAGACATTGTGGAACATGGACTTCAGCTGCGAAAAGGTACATTTAATAATAATAATAATAATAATAATAATAATAATAATAAATTATTATTTATACCTTGCCCATCTGCCAGGTTTTCCCAGCCATTTCTGGGTCAAACAGAAGCTGGGATCTACTTCTCAAAAGACCAGCCACTGCAGATCTTCCGTCCATGCCTTTTTCTGTGCCGAATCTCAATAAGACACAGGGGTGGTGTGAAGCCAAATGCTCCTGGCACATGAGGGGGAAATATCCCTTTGAGCCATACAAGATCCCCAATTGGCAGCAGCTAGCGATTCCGGCCCGCTCTCACTCAACCACCCCCCCCCCACTCTCAAACAACCCACCCAAGGCTAGGGATGCTTAATGCAAGCTGTAGTCAGAGTTCAGCAAAATGAAAAGCCAGCTGCAGCGAAAAGGGGGGAACCAAATTATAACGGAGAGAACCGGGGACCCGAAGGCTGAACAGACCTGACACAGGAACCCCAGAAGCCTCCTCTCGTGTAAGCGGCTCCTCTCCCACTTTGCTGCCATGGCTCTCCTTCCTTCCCGACTCAACTCCGCTCACTGTAAAGCAAGGAAAGCGGGGGCCGTGTAAGCGACTCCTCTCCCGCTTTGTAGCAACGCAAAAGCGAGCCACGGAGGAG
This sequence comes from Zootoca vivipara, assembly GCF_965207765.1. Taxonomy (NCBI): domain Eukaryota; kingdom Metazoa; phylum Chordata; class Lepidosauria; order Squamata; family Lacertidae; genus Zootoca; species Zootoca vivipara. The sequence continues at coordinate 110,768,610 of NC_142584.1, read as the reverse complement.
GGAAGGAAGGGGAGTCCAAGGTAGTGGAAGGTGGCGGAGGCAAGGCCAGGCAGTGCGCCTAGTGGGAAGTGCGCAGACTCTAAGCAGGTTGAGGCGCATGCAGGCCGGCCGTGCCTCAACGCCTCCCGCGCACAGTCTGCCCGCCGCTCCTAAACCTTCCCGGGGCTTCAGGGGAAAGGGGAGACTGCTGGCAACAGGGGAGGGTGCGGCAAGGGCGTGCGCCGCACTCGGGCAATTTGGCTCCAGGGACCACACATTTGCTCCATAAGGCGCACAGACATTTCCCCTTTTTAGAAGGAAAAAAGTGAGTCTTATGGAGCGAAAAATACGGTAATCGAGTTTGTTCTTGGCTGACTGCTCATAGTTTTGCTGGGGGAAACAAAACATAGATCCAAAGGCCTACCAGGGACTCCTGGATCGCTCAGAAGGAAGTGAATTTTTCTTTCCTTGGAGGTTCTTAAGCAGAGGTGGGGGGGGGGGGTCCTGTCATGGATGCTTTAGTTCGGATTCCTGCATTACAGTAGGTTGGACTAGAGCAGCGTTTCTCAACCGCTGTTCCGCGGCACACTAGTATGCCGCGAGACGCTGGCTGGTGTGCTGCGACGTGCGGCGACGAGAAGGGCGATTTGCATTGTCACGTGCCTGGCGGCCGCCAATATGCAACACTGACCCGGCGGAAAGCAATATTTCTCCTCCTCTTTCCCAAAGCTCAGTGCAAACGAGCCTGGCGGCCGCCAATACATACCACTGACCCACCGGAAAGCAATATTTGGCAAGTGTTTCTTACAGTCATAATTATAATATAGGGCGGCACAGAGTTAAATTTTTTAACTTTTTTAATGGTGGTGTGCCTCGTGATTTTTTTCACGGAACAAGTGTGCCGTGGCCCAAAAAAGGTTGAGAAACACTGGACTAGAGGACCCTTCTGCCATGAACGGTGGGGGTGGCCTTTGACAAGGCGCTGTCTCTCAGCCTCAGTCCTCCCATCTGAAAAATGAGCAAAGTAAGATTGACTCAACTTAGAGTCGTTGCAAGGGTTCTATGTGGATAATGTGTGTTAAGTGCTTCGAACACTTGAAAGAAGTACAAATATTTCAAGAATCATTAATAAGAACTTGACAAACATCCCTGTCCCTGTTCATTCTGTCATGTGCCTAAAGAATAGTCAGATTCCCCCTTGATGTCGTTTTTCTTCTCTTTCCTTCTCTGCCCCACAGAAAACGTAACGTTGGATCCAGACACAGCACATCCCTGTCTCATCCTGTCCAAGGATCGAAAGAGTGTGAGATGGGGGGGAAAGCCTCAAGACCTGCCAGACAACCCTGAGAGATTTGACACATATGGTGATGTGCTGGGATGTGAGGCGTTCAAGGAAGGCAGACATTTCTGGGAGGTCACTGTGGGAAGAGAGGAGGAATGGTCCGTGGGGGTTGCCAGAAAGTCTGTGAAGAGGAAAGGCACGTTTACCGCTGCTCCTGAGGAAGGGATCTGGGGTATGGAGAAGTGTGACTGCTACCCCAATAATGCCCCTGTTCCAAGTGAGGAGCCCAAGAGGATCCGAGTGACCCTGAACTGTGAAGGGGGACGGGTGTCCTTTTACGATGCTGATACAGCAACCCTTCTCCACTCATTCTCAGAAGCCTCCTTCTCAGGAGAGATCCTCCAGCCCTACTTTTATGTAATGGAGAAAGCGAACCTGACACTCTCTTGACTGAAGGTGCAGGCAGACAAGCGTATATTCATTGCCATTATGACATACCCAGTCTCCTCTTCAGGACTCAGCAGACAGGCACTTAAGGAGAAACCACATTTGCCGAACTGTGATTGGCCATCCCTTGTGTCAATCATGATGCATCTCTCCCTTCTCAGGCCAGCTTTGTAAATGACACTGATGGATTGGGTCCCCTGTCAGTCCCCAAACTTGCCTCTTCTCTCTCCCTTGGGAATCGACTACTTCTGTCAGTGCAGGAGGTGCAAAGGGGAAAAGAAGCAAGAAAATAGTTTAGGAAACAACAGCAAACACCCCCCTCCACATTCCTGTTTTGATATAGTTCTCCCTCCAACTTCCAACTCTGACTTAAGATTTCTAGAGATAATACCATCATATTTCCTGAATTATGCACAGGCTTCACTTAAAACCTTCCTCAGCCTCAGTCCTGCTCTCAGATTCCATTTTCCTCCCCCAAAACCTCCACTGGCCAGGGAGATGGAAGTTCCAAAATCCCTTTTTTTGGTTCTCAGGGAAGCTTATGTGGCAATTAAGGAAAATCTCCATATTGAAAGGATTGTTTGCGAGTTGAGTACAGTTGACCCAAAACTCACGTGTAACTTACTTGCGTGATTGCAGCTTGAAGCCCTTCGTCAAAACACAAATTAATAAATTGAAAGAGGGTGAGAGATGGGGGGAAACTGTTGGAAGGGACTGTGAGATCTCACAAGAGTCTCCAGAGCCCAGAAAGCAATTTTGGGGGGGGGGGTGGATTGGCAGTGGGGGAAAGAGTTTCTGTGTCCACCTTGCTCACCTGCCTTTAGAAAGGTTGCATAAAGCTCTCAAGGCTTTCAGACAAGTAGAGAAGGTTGCTTGGGGGGCATTTTCGGGGTCTTCCTGACTTAGCAATATTGCCTTTGCATGCTGACTCCAAAAACATAACTCCCATGTAGGTTTCGGGCCTCAATGCAACACAGCGAAGAGCCTCTGTCAGAAGTTCTGAGGAGAGAACAATGACAATCTAGAGCAGGCATCCCCAAACTTCGGCCCTCCAGATGTTTTGGACTACAATTCCCATCATCCCTGACCACTGGTCCTGTTAGCTAGGGATCATGGGAGTTGTAGGCCAAAACATCTGGAGGGCCGCAGTTTGGGGATGCCTGATCTAGAGGATCTTGGGGTGATGGTAAATTCCCATGTATACAATTATTTTCTCCAAGGTGCTTTGTAGTGAACAGTCAGATACCTGTATTTTTAGAGATCCCCTCTTCCTATCCTTTTGTATAACGGTCCTGGAAGAATTTGGGGATGTGTTTCCTGTGCTAACATGTATGATTCTATTAAAGATTGTACTTCTTGTTGCTCCTTTGTTGTTTCGAACTCAACAGTACAGTGGTACCTCTACTTACGAATTTAATGCGTTCCGAACGCACATTTGTAAGTTGAATCCCATAGGATTGCATTGGGAGAAAAAATTCGTAAGTCGAAGCAACCCTATCTAAAAATTCGTAAGTAGAAAAAATCCTATCTAAACCGCATCCAAGATGGCAGACGGAGCTTCGTTCGTAAGTAGAAACATTCGTAAATAGAGTTATTCGTAAGTAGAGGTACCACTGTATAATATCCATTCCCCATGACATTTCCTCCAGGGATTTTAGGAGGGTGATAACCTGTTTTATCCTGAGAGGAACCCTGTGAGGTAGAAGAGTCTGAGCTGAGAGACTTAGAAAAAGGAAACACTTTAAAGTTTATGGTCAAAAGGGAATTGAACCTGGGCCTTGTCATCCCAAGTCCAACACACTGGGCACTCAGAATGGCTCCCTTCAGAGATATGCTTGAAAGTTCCTGCAAAGTTCCTATATATGTTGTGGCTCATCTTCAGACCTTCCTGTGTTGACTGTTAATGTCTGCAGGAGGAGTCGATCAAGATAGAGTGAGTGGCAGGTTTCAGGGGCTTCCCTGCATAAGCTCATATTTCGCACCTGGATCTCAGCATTCCGATTAAAAATGAAAGCAAATCCCTGCAGTCTGCCCATCCCTTTATTTATGGGAGTCACACAACCAGGAGAGAAGTGAGTCTCGGCCGTATCTGCCATGTCAGTTACAATATCGGTAGTTCCTCACCACATTTTCAACAGAAGCAGCCAGTGCCAAACAGATGGGGGCATACATCTAAAAATGCTCAACAACTTTGTCCTCCCCTTAAAAAAGCTTGGTCCTCCCCCCCTCCAATGACAATGGGTAGATCATTGCCAATTGCTTTATACTAAGAGCAGTGTTAGTGATATTTCCAGTGAGAGAGAGAAAGAACTTTGTGGAGGGGCCACAAAGTGGGAACATGGGCGGGGCTACAGGCACGGCTGCAGTTACGACGGCTCCGAGGCATTGCTGCATATCAGCATAATATTTCAACCATGTCATGGGTTCAAGCCCCACCTTAGGAAAAAATTCCTGCATTGCAGGGGGTTGGACTAGATGACCCTTGTGGTTCCTTCCGACTACAATTCTATGATTCTATTGATATATTACTATAGCATATGCATCATTCTGCTTTCTTGAATTGTCCTACTCCTAGGCATAGCAGCCAACTACTAGAGGCCTAGGTGTCCCCCCCCCCAATTACTGGTAAATACTGTATTTGAAAGAGTCATCACCCCATGTTGATGGGCTTTCTATGTGGGGCTTATCTGGCCCCCCCCCCGGATTTTATGAAGGATGGAAGAGGGAGGGAAGGAAGGAAGAAATAGAGAGAGGGATAACTCACATTTGTGGGTGCCTCTGGGTGACGCTGTGATGCTGGAACTCTGCAGCAAGAGGAAGATACCGGCACGCCTGTACAGGAGCCTTGTAAGCAGCTTTCTCTCTGCTTGATTTACAGCAGGCACGTCCAACAGGTAGATTGTGATCTACCAGTAAATCACTGGATGTCTGTGGTAGATCACTGCTAGATCACTGACACCCCAAAAAAAAGCTCAACCAAAATTTTCCTCCTCCCTAAAAAAAGCTGAACTATGACCTGAAGCCCTAAACAAAAATGGGCCCCCCTCCCTCCTAAAAGAAGCTCAACAAGTTTGACCTAAACCCCAAAAAACAGGGCTTCCCTTCCTTAAAAAAACTCAACAGCTTTGACCTGAACCCCCCAAAAGGGGGTAGATCACTCCCAGTTTTTAACACTGTGAGTAGATCAGTCTCTTGGGAGGTGGCCACCCCTGATTTACAGTATACAGATGCAGGAGGAGTGGCAGACTGGAACACCACTGCTTTTTATAAACATCACTGTGTCTATCAAAGGTACAGCCCCCCCCCGCTTTTCTTATTCACTTCCTTTTAGCCTTGCAGAGCCACCTTAGTCAATGCACCCTCATTAAATCGCCAATAGAACTCTAAATGTGATCCCTGAATGCTCATTAACAACTCCCACTGAAGAACAATAGGGTGAAGTGGTGGCTATCAAATCTTGCCTTAAAGGGTATTCTGCTCCGTTGTCTTAACTGCTTAACTACCGGTAGCCACTTTGCTTTATTTATTTGATGTGTTTTTGTTACAGCTGTGTTCCCACCCCCCGCCCCCAGCAAGCAGAGACTGAGCTGCTCTTGCTAAAGCAAAGCCCTTTCCACTTCAGTTTTTGGAGGGGAAAAGTGCTGGTTATGGTCTGTAAAATACATTAATTTTTTGCTTCGGGGGGGGGCAGCTGGCCCCCCTGCCTACGCCCATGTTATCGGCAGAAGTGCTTTTGCACTCAGCACCTCTCACATTCCATGCCGCAGCGAGAGCCAGGTACTGAAGCCCGTTCCCCCTGTCCCTGGGGGGAATTTTCAAGGATGATTACCCTCAATCTATTATTTCTCAGACCTTTCAAAATGATCCTGGCTCCACCCATAAATATTAAAGGCATTCACCTCTCTTTCAGTCTTTCCCCACTCATTCATCAGTTAAAGGTGGGTGTGAGACATTGGCGTTAGATCAAGGACTGCAGGTTTAGCGTGCAAACTATTACCTTCGAGTGGGGCACACTTTTTAAATATTAAAATAATAATATCCAACCCATCTGCTGGGTTTCCTCAGCCATTCTGGGAAGATTACAACATACCTAGAAACATAATAAAAAACACCAAGCATTAAAAACCTCCCAAAACAGGAGGTTTTCCTATGGAAAGGACCTAAAATTCGGAGCCTTGCAGCATTTGGCACATATAAGAACTTTAGCCCACAGCCCACGAGGGAGGAAACAATATTCCTGTTCACTTTTGCCACATTTTCTATAGGTATTACCATGCCTCCCTATTGTTCACTTTTTTCCAAAAGGAGTTAGAGTTTGTTTTTCAGGCACCGCAAAATTAATCAGATTCCCACGAAATCCTGTGTGAAGAGAAGTCCTTCCTTAGGGAGCTGGGTATGTTTAGCCTGGAGAAGAGAACATGGTAGCCATGTTCAAATATATAAAAGGATGTCATATAGAAGAGGGAGAAAGGTTGTTTTCTGCTGCTCCAGAGAAGCGGACACGGAGCAATGGATTCAAGCTACAAGAAAGACTATTCCACCTAAACATTGGGAAGAACTTCCTGACAGTAAGAGCTGTTTGACAGTGGAATTTGCTGCAAAGGAGTGTGGTGGAGTCTCCTTCTTTGGAGGTCTTTAAGCGGAGGCTTGACAGGAATTATTTGATGGTGTTTCCTGCTTGGCAGGGGGTTGGACTGGATGGCCCTTGTGGTCTCTTCCAACTCTATGATTCTATTATTCTTTTGTATGCCCTGACTCTCCCTCCCTTCAGCATCACTGGGTCTTCACAGCATATTAAAAAGGACCCAATCATGTTTTGATTTTGAAAGACCCAGTTTCTTGTATTGCTAAAAATGCCATGTAATCTGAGTTTTCACTTTGGGCCCCCCAGTGTTTTTGCACATTATCAGAGTCTGAGAGGCTGGCGATTTTGTCCAAACTCACTAAAAACAGGCACCATGATGGAGAGTTGGGCTGCTTCTCTTTACATCAAGGCTAAGAGGTGAAAATGGAGCAAGTTGTGGGGGAAATGGAGTTAGGATTCATTCATCGGTTTTCAAAGTAGTCTGAGGCTCATATGAAGTTAGGGGAAAAACAACCACACTTCTCTCCAGCTCTCACTGGAAATGGTTCCCTAAACGAGCAGCTGCCAAGAGCATTCTTTTTAAAATAAAGAAATTAGTTTCCTCTACACGAAAGAGGCTCTGCTCCAGCTAACCACAGCTCCATATCAGCAGAGATCCGGAGGCACAGAGTCTGAATTTCCTGGAAAGGAAACGCCCATTTGCAGATGCAAAAAGAGAGAGAAAATGAAACCAACACTCTCTTCCTAGGGAGGTGGCCATGGCTGCTTCTGAGGGTCCCGTCGTGGAGCTCTGCGAGGAAACCACTTGCCCCATCTGCCTGGAGTATTTCCAGGATCCAGTGATCATCCCGGAGTGTGGGCACAACTTCTGCCGAGCCTGCCTGACCCTGCATTGGAGGAAATCCAAAGCAAAGGCTTCCTGCCCTCAGTGCAGGAAAACAGTGGCGCAAGGCAGCATCAGGCGAAACCTGCAGCTGGCAAATTTTGTGGAATTAACTCAGAAATTCAACCTTCTGGGCAGAAAAAAGGAGGCAGAAGGAAAGGGGAGAGTTTGTGAGAAGCACAAGGAGCCCCTGAAGCTGTTCTGCAAGGAGGATGAAGCCCGCATCTGTGTCGTGTGTGACAGATCCAAGGAGCACAAAAGCCACGAGGTGGTTCCCATAGAGGAGGCATATCCGGAATACAAGGTAGGAAAACACTCTGGATCAGTGGTGGAGCGTTCCTTGCTGGTGCCCGGGGCATGCCGCACTCTGTGGGGACAGGTTATGCCAGTGGAGCGACCCACAGTAACTGGGGCTAAGTGGGGCTGCATTGAGCTGCCTGCTCAGCCATGCAGTGAGTGGGGATCTTGGCCAGCCAACGTGGCCGCTGCTGCCCTGCTTTGAGGGGTGCAAGTCTCACAGCACACTGGAGTCCAGCACTGCTTTGTGAGACTTGCAAATGCTGTGTGGGGCTGGCAGGGTGCCAGCCTGTTGAGTCCTTCTTACCTGCCTTACAGATGGAAGACGTTGCGCGAAGGACGCACGCAACAGCTCACGACAGGTGCCCCCTAGGCTGCCCCATGCTACGCCTCTCCTCTGGATTTGCTTGGGGGATGGAATAGCTGTAGACAAGCCAGGCTTGCAAGATCATAGAATCATAGAGTTGGAAGGGACCCAAGGGTCATCTAGTCCAACCCCCTGCAATGCAGGAAAAATGCCAAGATAATCTTGAAATAATGTATTCTCCCCACACACTCTAGCAGGAGCGTTTGTGCAGCCTTATGAAACTTCTGAAAACTATTCAATAAACAGTTTCATCATCTTTTGAGGGATTAATTTCCCTCTATGTCTCCTGTAGCTTATTGGAGTAACTCCCCACAGTTCTTCCTCTGGAAACAGCTCCCAGTCAAAGCTCCTAGAACTGGAAGGTGGGGCAAGGCAGGAGGCAGGAATGAAGGGGAACCTCTGCAAAGGACTGGGGAATGTGGGGCAGGGAGCAAGCATATGATTCAGTTGCCTGTTATTATGTGTACTAAAACGCCAAAAAGGGGGGGAAAGCAACCAAAGTTTGATTTTGTTTTCTTTTCAGGATCAGATCAGCAGATGCCTAGACTATGTGAGGAAGGGGAGAGAGAAAATTCTGGTATTTAAAGCAGATGCAGAAAAGGAAAGCCAAGACCTGCTTGTAAGCATCATTCTTTGTTTAAGGTGAAAAAGTGCTATAGTCAAGAATCCATATCTGAGGGGAAAATGAATATGGAATATAGAAAGAGGTTTCTTTTTGAACAGGCTGATCACCCACAGGGCATGAAAGACCATTTGAAGGAGGGGGTGGGATTGTAAATTTTTATGAAACTCTTTTCCTGCTGGTTACAGGTAGGTAGCCGTGTTGGTCTGGATCGAAGTAAAATAAAAAAAATTCCTTCAGTAGCACCTTAAAGACCAACTAAGTTTTTTTCCTGCTGGAATGATCTCTCTAAAATGGCAGACTTGCCCTTCCAAGTGAACTCTGATAACTTGTATTTTCATCCTGCAACATTAGACTATATGCCTGATATGTTCACTTCCTTTTTCTGTTTTTGCTGGTGCAGAAGCAAATGGAAGCAGAGAGGGGAAAGATGGTGGCTGAGATAAGGCAGATGCATCAGTTTCTGGAAAAAAAAGAGAAGCTTCTTCTGGCCCAGATGGCAGAAGTGGAGAAGGAGATTGCAGCAAAAAGGGAGGAGCACCTGGCCAGACTCTCCTTGAAACTCTCCTCTTTTGAACACGCCATTCGGGAGATGGAGGAGAAGCTTCAGGAACCAGTAAGTGAATTCCTGCAGGTCAGGCCTCATCTTGATGAGAGAGGGTGGAGTGTGTTGCTTCAGGCTACAGGCATTTTTTAGTCCTCCCCCACATAAAAATACATGGTAAAAAGTGTCAGCCCTGGCATAGGAGCCAACTCCCTTGGACACCCCAATAAAACATTTGAGCCCCCCCCCCTAATAATTGGCATTTCTATTGAAATGGGGGGTGTACTGCATCCTGCGATTGATTATGTGGGGCAGAGCTTACCTGCTTCCCCCTCCCAATATTTTGTTCAAGTCGTCACCCCTGAGCCCCCCAGGGTTGGCAAGAAGGGCCCTGCTAGATCAAACCTCAGGCCCTCTCAGTTCTGCATCCTGTTCTCACATTGGCCAACCAGAGGTCTCTGGGAAGCCCACAGGCCAATAGAGCTCTGTAATTTTGTTGTTGTTGTTGGTTTTAATTTTAATACAATTCCAGTAGAGGCCACATTATCATAATGCCAATTAAAAACAACAGCCAATTATTCATAAGCCAAATTAAAACATTTTTGGATGACTTCCCATGTTCTGGATTTCAGGATGCAGATGATCTTATTTCTTACTGCTTTCGTAATCTTGATTAATCCAATTACCACCATTCCGATCTTAGTCCCTTATTTGAAAGCCACAACTTTCTTGACTTTCATTTGTTGTTACAAATTTACTAACCGTCTGCTTCATTGACTATGCAAAAGCCTTTGACTGTGTCGACCACAGCAAACTATGGCAAGTTCTTAAAGAAATGGGAGTGCCTGATCACCTCATGTGTCTCCTGAGAAATCTCTATGTGGGACAAGAAGCTACAGTTAGAACTGGATATGGAACAACTGATTGGTTCAAAATTGGGAAAGGAGTACGACAAGGTTGTATATTGTCTCCCTGCTTATTTAACTTATATGCAGAATTCATCATGCGAAAGGCTGGACTAGATGAATCCCAAGCCGGAATTAAGATTGCTGGAAGAAATATCAACAACCTCAGATATGCAGATGACACAACCTTGATGGCAGAAAGCGAGGAGGAATTAAAGAACCTTTTAATGAGGGTGAAAGAGGAGAGCGCAAAATATGGTCTGAAGCTCAACATCAAAAAAACCAAGATCATGGCCACTGGTCCCATCACCTCCTGGCAAATAGAAGGGGAAGAAATGGAGGCAGTGAGAGATTTTACTTTCTTGGGCTCCTTGATCACTGCAGATGGTGACAGCAGTCACGAAATTAAAAGACGCCTGCTTCTTGGGAGAAAAGCAATGACAAACCTAGACAGCATCTTAAAAAGCAGAGACATCACCTTGCCGACAAAGGTCCGTATAGTTAAAGCTATGGTTTTCCCAGTAGTGATGTATGGAAGTGAGAGTTGGACCATAAAGAAGGCTGATCGCCGAAGAATTGATGCTTTTGAATTATGGTGCTGGAGGAGACTCTTGAGAGTCCCATGGACTGCAAGAAGATCAAACCTATCCATTCTTAAGGAAATCAGCCCTGAGTGCTCCCTGGAAGGACGGATCGTGAAGCTGAGGCTCCAATACTTTGGCCACCTCATGAGAAGAGAAGAATCATTGGAAAAGACCCTGATGTTGGGAAAGATTGAGGGCACTAGGAGAAGGGGACGACAGAGGACAAGATGGTTGGACAGTGTTCTCGAAGCTACGAACATGAGTTTGACCAAACTGCGGGAGGCAGTGCAAGACAGGAGTGCCTGGCGTGCTATGGTCCATGGGGTCACGAAGAGTCGGACACGACTAAACGACTAAACAACAACAATGTTTGAAAGAGGAGTTTATGTCCAGTAAATTTCCTGCGTGAGATATAAATATTCCAGCTATTTCTTGGGTCCAGCCAGAGAGGGGTGGGTGGGTGACCTATTTATTTATTTATTTATTTATTTATTTATTTATTGTTATCTCTCTCTCTCTCTCTTTTTGGCGATCACTCGTAGCTGAGTAAGATTGTCTTCCATAAACACGGTTTTAACAATGGGTCCGTAAGTGACTGTGGAGGCCAATTCTGGATCCACACGTCCCTCCACAGTGGGGACATTGGTTTCCAGGCGGGAGTTGATCACGGTGTGGATTTGCCAAGAGTGCCTTCCTCTTAGCACGTTTCTCCCTTGTGTCCTGAGATCGAGTGTCTTCAAAGACCTTGACAACTTTGGTAAAGGCTGTTCTCCAACTGGAGTGCTAGCAGGCCAGTGTTTCCCAGTTGTCAGTGTTCATACTACATTTTTTTAGATTTGACTTGAGACAGTCTTTAAACCTCTGCCCTATACCCACAGGTCTCAGGGTGGTCTCCAGGATATCATTGAGTGTGGGATGTACATAGCAGTGAACCAATTGGTCGCAGGTGAACACAGAACCAGCCTGCACTGCATGGCAAAATAGCAGATCAGGGAGGTGGGATTGAATCTCTCAGGTGTTTGGGTGACTTGGTCAAAAGAGAAGAAAGGGACCTTTTATTAGTCATCACTGGAATGGCTGACTTTTGCCATTTGATGGTTATTCCAAAATTATGTGGCAATGTGTATTTTATTGGGGATCTTTTGTTTTGTGCTTGGCTAACCTCTCTCCATAGCTGCCAAGTCTCCCGTATTCGGCGGGAAACCCCCGGATTTAAATCCGTTTCCCGCCGCACCCCTGTATTGTTAAAAACCCCATAAATTTACCGTAAATTTACAGGGAAGCAGTTCCGTACGGCTCTCCCCGTGTCTGGGCATTGAGCGGCCGGCCTGACTGCCTGGCTGCAGAGCGCAGCGGGAGTGTGGCAGCAGCAGCTGCTGGCTCCTCCCTCTTCTGCTTTCTCCTCTGGCCATTCTGCGACTGGCTCCTGTCCCTGCTGGCTGGGGGAAAGAAGGTTCCTTCAGGGACGGCCAGCAAGTCTATCCCAATCGACTGGTTGATCCTGGACCTGGGGAGGCTGCAGTCAATCTTTGCCGATCGCGGGCTCCTTTTCCATTGCTTTTCCCTAAGAGCACCTGGCCCCGCCCCCTCTTTCCTCCCTGCATTTTATGCTGCTCCATGGAAGGAAGAGCAGCGTCTCTGCATTGAGATGTTTCCGAGTGAGTGAAAGAACCCCTTCAAAACGTGAATTTCCCCCTCTTTAAAAAAAAGCTTGCAAAGTTAGAGCCTAACCCCAATAGAATGGGGCATTTCCCCTCTGTAAAAAAAGCTCAACTACTTCGATCTGAACCCCTAAAAAACGGGGGTAGATCACTGGCAGATTTTAAACTTAAAAGTAGATCACAGTCTCTAGGGAGTTGGCCACCCCTGGCCTGAATCAATCTTCTGAAAGAGGAAGAGTGATAACAGTTCCTGAAGAGGTTGATTGGGGACAAGTTATTTACCTAGCCTGGTCCCCCCTCCAAAGAAAATCCGAAACAGAAATGGTATACTAATACTTTATTTAGGGAACTAAAAGTTTCCGGAATGTGTTTTTTAAAAAAAATAAAAATAAAGTTGCTCTGCTTCTCCCTTTGCAAAACAGAGCAAGCCATTTTTTGTTTTGGAAATCATAGTAAGTTTCTGGATTTTGCTAGTTTGGCAAGAGCATATAAACTGATGTGCAGGGACATCTTCTAGCCTAGTTCGCTCCATGATTCTTGGTACTGCAGAGAGCTAGCCTTGCACGTTTAATTTATTGTATATCGCCTAGAGAATTTATATGGCGAGGCAACTAATAAATGTAAAAATTAAATAAGTGTTCACTGAATCCAAATAATAAACTAATAAATTTATTTTATTAGGTCACTGCAATTTAAAATGGGCAGGTCACTGCAATTTAAAATGCAACTTTCCAAACAGTTTGAAATAAATTACAATTACAAGAATTCAGTGCCCAGACATGGGCAGAGCCGGCACCGGAAGTCGCTTCTGCGCATGTCCGGTGCCGCGCCGCTGGGATCCCTTATTTTTCAACGGGAGACTTGGCAGCTATGACCTCTCTCTCTGCTTCAGCTGCTTAGTATTTATAACTGACCACAGTTCTCTCTGCAGAAATGGCTCCACATATATCTTTTTCTTTCTTTCTTTCTTTTCTCCCAGGATATCAGAAGCTTCTCGCAGTGGTAAGTGATGGAAATCTGCTGCTTTAAGATACTGTATTGGGAAAGTTCCTGTGTAATCCAGAATGCGGCAGCTAGACTGGTGACTGGGAGTGGCCGTCGGGATCACATAACACCAGTCCTGAGAGATCTACCCTGGCTCCCAGTACGTTTCCAAGCAAGTGTTGGTACTGACCTTTAATGCCCTAAATGGCCTCGGTCTTGTATACCTGAAGGAGTGTCTCCACCCCCATCGTTCTGCCTGGACACTGAGGTCCAGCGCCGAGGGCCTTCTGGTGGTTCCCTCATTTCGAGAAGTGAGGTTACAGGGAACCAGACAGAGGGCCTTCTCGGTAGTGGCACACGCCCTGTGGAACGGCCTTCCATGAGATGTCAAGGAAATAAGCAGCTACTGTATCCTATTTTTAAAAGACATCTGAAGGCAGCCCTGTTTAGGGACGTTTTTAATATTTAATGCTGTATTGTTTTAACACTCGATTGGGAGCCGCCCAGACTGTCTGGGGAGACTCAGCCAGATGGGCGGGGTACAAGTAATAAATTATTATTATTAGTAGTAGTACCGGTAGTATTAGGGGTGAGAAACTCACTCTCCAGTTCCTCCTTTCAGAGATAGCTTAGGACTCCATCGTCTATTTCACAAGACTGAAAGTGAGAAACTCACTCTCCAGTTCCTCCTTTCAGAGATAGCTTAGGAATCCATTGTCCATTTCACAAAATCACAGACAAAAGTAGGGACACATTTTTGTGGTAGTTTGTAGCTACAATCACAGACAGGAAGCCGTTTCCATTGCATATCTCTGAAGGCCCTTCTCTGTGATGGATTCATTTACTCTGCCAGTGATAGAAAAAGGGGGGACATTCCAAAGGTGCTTTTTATAACTTACCCTTAAATATCCAGTGTATTTCAGACTCCTGCAGGTTCTTCCCCAGACATAAGAAGATGAGAAAGGGCCCTGCTGGATCAGGCCCATCTAGTCCAGCATCCTGTTTTCACAGTGACTAACCAGATGCCAGTGGGAAACTTGCGATCAGGATCTGAACCCCAGAGGACACTCCCCTCCTGTGGTTTCAGAGGCACCACGGCCTTTGACCCAGCCATCGTGAATAGTAGCCACTGAGAGCCTTGTACCCAAACAACTTTATATTTTGACAATCTTCCATGTTTAGAAAATACTGCTTTAATTTCTAATCTTTTCTCCATTTTTAAAATATAACCGCTGTGCTACAATACATTTTGGATGCGGGTGGCGATGTGGTGTAAACCACAGAGCCTTGGGCTTGCCGATCAGAAGGTCAGCAGTTCGAATCCCCGCGACAGGGTGAGCTCCCGTTGCTCAGTCCCTGCTCCTGCCAACCTAGCAGTTTGAAAGTTCGTAAAAGTGCAAGTAGATAAATGGGTATCGCTCTGGCGGGAAGGTAAAAGACTTTTCCGTGTGCTGCTCTGGTTCGCCAGAAGCGGCTCCCTCGGCCAGTAAAGCAAGATGAGCGCAGCAACCCCAGAGTCGTCAGCGACTGGACTTAACGGTCAGGGGTCCCTTTACCTTTACCTTTACTATAGATTTATAATGTTAATTGCAAAAGCCATTCTAAAGCATTCTGCACTTCTTTATCTTTCAGAAATGCACATACCAGATCTTTTTTTTTTTTGCCATTAATCACTTGAAATGCTTCACTAAAACTGATGTAGTCCTAAAATCCCTGCGTAAGGGCCCAGTATTGTTCACTTTTCTTTAAAAAAAAATATACATACAGTGGTACCTCGGTTTATGAACACAATAGGTTCCGGAAATTTGTTCATAAACTGAAGCGTTCATAAACTAAAGCGAACTTTCCCATTGAAAGTAATGGAAAGTGGATTAATCCGTTCCAGACGGGTCCGCGGAGGACTCAACCTGAAGCGTACTTAACCCGAAGCATTGGTGTAATTGGTTCCAGAAGTCTGTTCATAAACTGAAGCTTTCATAAAAGGAAGCAAACTTTTCCATTGAAAGTAATGGAAAGTGAATTAATCCGTTCCAGATGGGTCCGCGGCGTTCGTAAACCAAAAATTCATAAACCGAGGTGTTCATGAACCAAGGTTCCACTATACATCAGCTTCTTTACCTTCAATCTCATCCTATATAATAATGTGCAAGTGTCTCTGTGTCCAGTCCCTGTGTCCGCGCTACTGCGCATGTGCCCCACGGACACAGGGATTGGACGAAGAGGCACTTCGGAGAGGGGAGCTTGGTGCCCACTCGGCCTGGCAAGGAGACGAGCCAGGCTGAGGCGGCGAGGTGGGCACGAGGACCGCCCCCCCCAGCCGGCTGCTCCCCTTCAATCCCCTCTCAGCCGGAGCGGCCGCCTCGAGCTCCGGGCTCCTTCCTCCTCCTCCTCCAGCAGCAGCAGGAGCGCGACACCTCTGGCCGGGACAATGGCGGGACCCCCTCCTCCCACCTCCCGGCAGCTCCGGCCACCCCTCGCGGCTCCTCACGGGCGTCGCCATAGCATCCGCCGCGTGAGGGCGAGGCGCGCCCGTGAGGAGCCGCGAGGGGCAGCCGGAGCTACCAGGAGGTGGGAGGAGGGGGTCCCGCCATTGTCCCGGCCAGAGGTGTAGCGTTCCTGCTGCTGCTGCTGGAGGAGGAGGAGGAAGGAGCCCGGAGCTTGAGGCGGCCTCCCCGGTGGCCCCCTCGGCTCATCGCCCGCCGCCTCGGCCCGGGCCGCCCTCCTCAGCCCGCCTCCTCCTCAGCCACCTCCCCTACGGGGAGGAGGCTCGCCGGCCCTGGGATCCACCCACCGCCGCCTGCTTTCCGCCCCTTGGCTGCCTGAGCCCCGACACCTCTTCTTCTCCCAGCGGCGCCCATGGTGGCAGGCAACCAAGGGGCGGAAAGGAGGCAACGGTGGATGGATCCCGGGGCCGGCGAGCCTACTCCCTGTAGGCTGGCTGGGCCAGGCCTGGCCCAGGAGGCGGCGGCGCAGCCCCGGCTTCTCCTATAGCCGAGCGCCGGGGTTACGATCCGGCCTTGCCGCTGCCACAACGCACGCTCTAGCACCCGTTATTTTAACGGGCTTCAAGATACTAGTATTCATATATTTCCTTCAGTATATTTTGTAAGCAGATGTGTGTCGGTTTTTCTTCAACTTGTTAGGTGCTTTGTAGATCCACACATCATCTAGATGCTTCCTTTTGCCATAGGAAGAACCCTGCTCCCAAGTCTTCGTCATATATCCATCATGCCTTTATGGTCAGGATGGGACACCTGCCTTGTCAGAAAGCTCCTTGCATTGGAAGGATATTGGCTTGACTTTGTTCTTCTCCTCCCAGGTCTCAGGCAAAGGCTTTTCCTCCTGCCCTGAAGTGGAGGATCTGGGACTTCTGTGATATGAATCACTTCCTGAAGGGTGTCATGAAGAAACTCAGAGGTAGTAAAGAAGGACTGCAAATATTTTATACTGGATGTTTATAAGTGTTAATGACAGGCTCCAGGTCATACGGAATATTTGCTATACCAGGAAAATGGACGGTTTATTTGTTAATTCTCTTTCAATATCTAGAAGCCGCACTTTCATATGTAGATGACTGATTTTACTTAGGCAATTGAAAGGGGACGGTAAACCCTTCTTGCTGGGATCTTCGGGGAGCCTCCCAGATTCCAGTCAGCAATGTAAAGAACTTGAAAGCTCTTGCCATGAAGGGTTTTGCTACCACACAAATCGCTTTTAAGACCTCTGCCATGCTTATTGGGCTCTGAGAGGCTCTTGCGAAATCTCATGGAGCCATCTTGAGATCTCAGATGGCAGGGGTGATTCTGAGGTTTTTCTGACTTTGCACAATTTGCCTTTATGCACAATCCCCAGGAATGGAACCCTCCCTTAAGTTATGAGTTGTCTGTAAAAAGTTGTACTTGACTTCTGCACATCTCTCAGCCAAACTTTGGGTTTATGTATGCAATGCATCTCACCCATTTCCCAAGTAGCCTCATCTACAGCTTTTTGAGCATCTCCTCTGTTCCTTTGGCCCTGAGATTGATGTAAGGGGGGCTGGAGGAGGGAAGGAGGCAGGCTGTCCAAGAGCCACCAAGGAGCAGAGGGGACTGGGCTTGAGGCCTCCTGTCCTGGAACAGGGATATCTGGACCTTGTTGGTGACGGCATATCTTCTGGGGGTCCTGCTCCTTCTCCCAAGATTTGGGAAGGCCTGAACCTTGACATCACCTTATGCAGGGATAGCCAGTGTGGAGAGTTTAAGATAGTTTTAGCTGCAACTCCCATAATCTCCAGCTGACATGGCCAGTGGTTTAGGGATGATGGGACTGTGACGAATATAGGACTCCTTTGAGTTATTTATGACTCAATTAGGAGCCACTAAAAACCGCCCGGCACGCTTTCTCTAGCGCCTCTGCTCCGTAGACCCGGGCTGGCAGTAAAACATACAGCAGAGTCTTCTTCTTCTCACACACAGCGGAAACTTGTATAGCCGTTGGATAAAAAGCCTCTTAAGAACACACAGAGTCCAAGGTGTTCTAATAACTACTGAAGTTTATTTTAGAGAGAAAACAACAAACAACCTGGTGAGCTCGCAGTCATCTTGCGACCGTCTCCCAGGCAAAAACGAAACCAACTGTTACACTAAGAAAACACTTCCAGTACATTCTGTAACATGATATCTTCCTCAGTGGTCAGGTGGACAGTACACAGTTAACCCTTTGGTTACTTGTTACTCCTCACACCCCCTCTCACCTGAACACTGGGGATAGCGGGTATCCAAACTTACCCCAAAACCAACCCTTCACAGAATTCCCCATGCCGTTGGAAACTCAAGGGTTTTGTGAACCCATCTGCTAGGTTCTCTTGGCTTGGACAATACCTCAACTTTACCAAGCCTACCTGTATGCTCTGACATACGTTTCGGAAGCGGATGTCTAAGTGTTTGGTTCTGGCCTTGAACTGTCCAGACTCTGCCAGTCTCAAAGATGGTTGATTGTCGCCCCAAACAGTGATCGGCTGGCTACAATCACCCCAGATTTCCTGGACCAAACATCTGTAGTACTCCAACTCAGTGCATGTCGCAGACAACGCACAGAATTCAGCTTCCGTGGAAGACATAGCTATTAGGCTTTGCCTGCGCGACCGCCAACCAATCAGGGCATTTCCAAACTTGACTACCAAACCAGTCACTGACTTCCTGTCCTCCTGATTGGCCCAATCAGCATCTGCAAAACAAGTGAGTTGTGGCTCACCTTGCGCTGACATTTCCAAACAGTACTCTTTGGTTTCCTGCAAATACCTAAGCACTCTCTTAATACCGTTCCAAGCATGCATGCTAGGTTTCGATGCTTCTCTACTGAGCAAATTGACTGCAAAAGCAATATCTGGTCTGCTCCATTGTGACAAATACAACAGACTCCCTAGCGCTGACTGAAACACTTCAGGACTCTCAAACGCTACTTTGTCCTTCACTTGTGACTCTTTCACAAAGTTTGTCTCCATGGGTGTTCTGACCCCTTTACAGTCAGACATTCTGAACTTCTCAAGCAAATGTTCAATCTTGCCTTTCTGACTGAGCAAAAAACTTCCATCCTCAGTTCTGTCTATCTGCACACCTAGATAAACTTTCACTGCACCTAGATTCTTGAGTTTGAACCTCTTGCCTAGCTCTTTTGCAAACTTCTGCACTTGCATCTGGCTTTTTGCTAAGCAGATCAGGTCATCTACATAGACAAGCAACAGTTCTTGCTGTTCTCCTTCACCTCTGAGATACAGACAACTGTCAGCTAGACTCTTCCTGAAACCTAGGCTCTTCAAAACAGAATCAAGACATGAATTCCAGTTTCTAGCGGATTGCTTCAGACCGTAGATCGACTTGTGCAGCTTCCACACCTGACCTGGCACGTCACTCTCAAACCCTGGAGGAGGCAACATGTACAACTCCTCCTGGAGGTCAGAGTTCAAATAAGCGGTGTCCACATTGAAGTGGTTGACCACTAGGCCTCTCTGCGCTGCAGTCGCTAAAAGCATCCTGAAAGATTCACACCTCGAAGTCGGACTAAACACATCTGTGTAGTGTATTCCCCTCTTCTGAGTAAAACCTCTAGCCACCAATCTAGCCCTGTACTGAGGCTCTCCAGTCACTGTGGGTTTCAGCCTGTAGACCCACCGACAACTGACTGCTTTCTTACCTTCTGGCAACTGTGTTAGACTATACACACCAAGAGATTGCATGGAGTTCAACTCTTTCTCCATTGCAACTTTCCACTTACTAGCTTCCTCCACTGACAACTCTTGCACCTCTTCAAAGCTTTCAGGCTCACACACTGCTAGGTTCGCCCATACACTGACAGCTGAAAACCTTTCAGGTGGTTTACCTTTCGTGGTGCGTTTTGAACGTCTTGGTCCCACATCCTCCCCCTCTAAATCCGAACTGCTTGTCTCTGACTGTGGCTCTCTCGGACTAGCAGCACTGTCAAGAGACTTACTACGCTTTGCAGCCCCCTCTGGGCTTGCTTTGGGTGAAGTGGGTGACCTACCACGTTTTCTGTACTTCCCAGGCTTGACCTGGGGAGAAGTTGGTGCGCTTCTGACTACTTGCTTCACTTCCCTAGGAGCTACACCACTTGGACCAGCTGCCTGACCTGGATCTGGTCTTGCAGCACCTGGAACTCCAGCATCAGCCACCTGAGTTTCCTCTTCCTGGTCAAAACCTGAAGACCAGTCAAGAAGAACTTCGGGGTTAGCATGAATGCGTCTCCAACCCTCTTGTTCACAGAACGTAGCACTCCTGCTAATGTGAATGCGGGTTTGGTCCCCCTCTGCTGGTACAAACCTCCAAGCCTTTGAGTTTGGTTCGTAACCACAGAAGATCATTTTCCTGGATCTTGATCCTCCCTTTCTGCGCTTCTGCTTTGGAATTAGAACCCAAGCCTCACACCCAAAAGTTCTGAAATAGTGCACCTTCGGAACTTTGCCATACAACATGTAGTAGGGTGTGTTTTCCACAACTGAATTAAAAGCGCGGTTCGAACAGTAATTCACAAATTTATAGCATTCCCCCCAAAACCTCTGGGGTAGTCCTGCATCAAACAACGTTGCCTCTACCAGTTCAGACAGTGTTCTAAATTTTCTTTCAGCTAAACCATTCTCTTGTGGACTAAAAGGGGCGGTCTTCCTGTGCCTAATTCCCTTGCTGCGGAAGAACCCTTGTAGTTCTGCACTCAAAAACTCTCCCGCCCTGTCACTCTGAAAACACTGGACAGTGACGGAGAACTGCAGTTCTACTTCGGCTACCCACTCTTTTATCACTCTGGCAGCCTCCCCTTTCTCTTTCAGTGTTATGACCCAAGAAAAATGGCTGAAATCATCCAGAAGACACAAAACATATTTTGAACCACCTAAACTTGACGTTGACATAGGCCCAGAAATATCCAAGTGCACTAACTGAAATGGTTTTGTGCTCTTCCTTTCAGACCTAGGATAAGAGCATCTCTTTGTCTTCGCTTTCGCACATGCGCGGCACTGCAGGTGTTTATTGCATGGCTTGAACCTGCAACCTTTGACAAAATCAGGGGCTTTTTTCACATAAGGAAAAGACATGTGACAATATTTCCTATGCCAAGCATGAATACAATCCTTATGGATAGCGCCCTCTGTGCCCTTAGGGGTATTAGCGCTTTTAGCCTGAGCATCACCAGTGTTACTTCCACCTGCTTGCCCCCTCCCATCTAGGACAAACAGACCATCAGACCCAACAGTAACGCTTACCAGCTCAGCCCCATCTCTGGCAATTTTGCAAACACCATTGGCAAAACTTATTTCAAAGCCCTCACGCAATAAGCAAGACACACTTAAGAGACCATGTTCCATGCCTGGTACAACATAAACATCAAGGTTAGTGTCTAAGCATTGCATATAAAAAACACCCTTGCTTTTAATTGTTCCACAAGAACCATCAGCAAGCTGCAGGCTTTTTTCATCTTCAAATGGCCTGCAGTTCAGGATCTGTCCTGAAGGAGGTACAAGATGATGGCTGCTGCCTGAGTCGATAATAAAAGTGAAACTGTCCTGTACTTTGTTTCTAACCGTTGCTAAGGCAGCAGAAAGATGTTGGCTGACAGGCTTATCTGTAGTCTTCCCACGCCCTCTGCTTCGGCGTTGCTGGCTGGTCCCACGACCACGTCCGCTGGGTTGCCTGGCACCTGGCTGAGTGACCTTGGCTGCTTCCGGAGCTGGGCAGAATCTCGCTACGTGCCCAGGCTGCTGGCAGCGAAAACAAAGCCTTGTTGCGCACGCACTCACAGTGGATTCCTCAGTGCTTTTTCCTGCACCCCCACTGGCTTCTCTGCGCCCACGGCCCCCCTTCTCAGCCGATTCTTTCTGGCGTCGCAGTTCCTCATCCGCCAAACGACCAGAAACGTAAGCTAGCGTGAGCTCATCTTCAGGCATTGCCTCAAACGTTAGGCACAAATGCTCATAGACGTTTCCCAGACTAGACAGCAAGATATAAACTTTTTCCTTCTCTTTGAACACAAGCTCATGCCGCTGCAGCTTATGGAATGCATCAATCACATTGGCAATGTGCTCCTTTATTGGTTGCCCTGGTCTCAGTCTCAACCCAAAGAGATGCCTCATAGCATGCAGCTTAGCTCCAGCTGTTTTTCTCTGATGGACCCTTTCCAAACTGTCCCAGGCCTCCTTAGCATTTGCAGCATTCTGCACATAGGGCAGTTGCATAGCATCACAGCTCATGGCAATGGCACATAGAGCCTTATTGTCTTTCCTGGTTTCTGCTGCAAACCTCTGCGCTTCACCTGCTGAATTATCAGCGACAGGGGTTAGGGGATTTGACACACAAGTCCATAAATCCTTTCCCAGCAACCACATTCTTGCCCTTTCTCTCCACTCTGCATAGTTGTCGCCATTCAACCTCTGGAACGGCACGACAAACGACTCCTGGAGCTGCTCCGCCATCTTGTCTACCCCCGGGCTCCGTGTCCAGCACTGTACTGTACTCACTCAGAATAGCTGACGTTGCTCCTCCGGGTAGACTGCGGATCCCAGCCTCCAGTCCAGGGTCATTCTGCTAGCGAGTGCATCTGTTAATTGCCGACTGCAAAGAAACAGGTTTCTCCCAGCTAGCTCTTTACTCCGGCTTTCTCCAAGGCGTTTACAGCTGCAATCACCTTTTATTGCTTTGGTGATTGATTAAGGTCAGGACCTATAACCTGCTACCCATAACCTGTGACGAATATAGGACTCCTTTGAGTTATTTATGACTCAATTAGGAGCCACTAAAAACCGCCCGGCACGCTTTCTCTAGCGCCTCTGCTCCGTAGACCCGGGCTGGCAGTAAAACATACAGCAGAGTCTTCTTCTTCTCACACACAGCGGAAACTTGTATAGCCGTTGGATAAAAAGCCTCTTAAGAACACACAGAGTCCAAGGTGTTCTAATAACTACTTGCGACCGTCTCCCAGGCAAAAACGAAACCAACTGTTACACTAAGAAAACACTTCCAGTACATTCTGTAACATGATATCTTCCTCAGTGGTCAGGTGGACAGTACACAGTTAACCCTTTGGTTACTTGTTACTCCTCACAGGGACTTGTAGTCCACAACACCTGGCTAAAATCTCAAGAGCTCATATTGTTGTTGACAGGTTTGTTACCTGAATGATGGTGTGATCTTAAATCTCTGTTCCTTTTTCTCTTTCAGACACTGTGGAATATGGACTTCAGCTGCAAAAAGGTACATCTATATATGTAAAAATGGTGAAACTGTGGGCTCCACTTTTCTCGGTAACTGCTTGACCGATCCCCCTGAAATTTGGACACAACAATCCATGCCACTTCCCGAGTGTTCGCAGAACCTCGGATGCCTCATATCTCTTACCTGCGCAGGTACAGACCTGCTTTTCCACAAACTAAAACAGCACCCTCAAGTGGCGTTATTCCCTCAGCTCCTCCTCCTACACCCCCTCCCTCACCATGGAGTCTACGCCACATCGGCAAACCCCGCCTCCGCCACGAGATCCAACACTCATAGCAGCGTCCTCCGAACCATTCCCTCTCACCGTCCTCCGATCCATTTCCTCTCACAATCACACCCCACGGAACGCACCCCCGCCGATCCCGCAACCACCTCCCACCCAGAGAAAACCCACTCCCCACCCCACCCCACAGATCCTGCCCCCCCATCCTACCACAAACAGCCCCTGAGACCCACACCTACCAGGGAACCAGGCTGATCTACATACCGCGCTGCCGCCCATGGACCCAGGCCGCTCCACAGGCCGTTCTGCTGACAAAAATCCAAGGCCTCTCCACACACACCCCACCCCACGGAACGCACCCCCCGACCCCTCTGCCTCCCCCGACCCCCTCCCACCCAGAGAAAACCCACACCACACCCCACGGATCCCGTCCCCACCCGATCCAGCCGCACACAGCCCATGAGACCCACACACTCCCTCAATCTTCCTAATGCTGCCTTCCTAACCAGCGTCCTCCTATCCCTTCCCTCTCACCGTCCTCCTATCCTTTCCCTCTCACAATCACACCCCCCACAGGCCCTCATAACAACTTAATCTTTATCCGCTGGATCTTTATCCGCTCCAAAACAAGGTCCTCGTAACCTCTCCAGCAGCGTCCTCTGATCCGTTCCCTCTTATCCTTCCTCCAATCATTGCACTCTCACAATCACACACCCCCCCCACAGGTCCTCAGAGCCTTTCCGCCATTTTGCTGCCCTCCTAATCAGCGTCCTCTGATCCCTTCCCTCTCACCGTCCTCCGATCATTGCCCTCTCACAATCACACCCCCCCCACAGGTCCTCAGAGCCTTTCCGCCATTTTGCTGTCCTCCTAATCAGCGTCCTCTGATCCCTTCCCTCTCACCGTCCTCCGATCCTTTCCCTCTCACAATAACACTCCCCACATACTCTCCTTGAACACTCCTCAGCGTCCTCCGATCCTCATCCCCCCAAAAAACCCTAAACCCAACAACATGCTCTCCACCATCAACTGCTAAACGATGTAATACAATAAGACATAACAACATCTTCAATACCAACTCTGTTCTTCCTTCCTTCCTAACTTCAAACACCAAGAAGATAAGTAACTGTACAACCTTTTGAAGGCATCTGAAGGCAACCCTCTATGGGGAGATTTTATAATGTTTAATCTATATATATATATATATATATATATATATATATATATATGGTGAAAGTGACCTGGGGGGTGGTGAAAGTGGTGAAAGTGACCAGGGGAACTCTGAGGCTCAGGGGGATCTGAAGGGGGGCTATTACCCTCCATTTCACAGACTTCAAGGACCCCTGGGTGGTTAGGTCCAGTCAAAGGCGACTATGGGGTTGCAGTGCTTATCTCGCTTTCAGGCCGAGGAAGCCGGCGTTTGTCCACAGCTTTCCAGGTCATGTGGCCAGCAGGACGGAACCTCTACTGGCACATGGAGCGCCATACAAAGTGCCAGAGCGCATGGAAAAAGCATCTCTCATCTATATATATATAAATGTAAAAAAGGTGAAACTGTGGGCTCCACTTTTCTCCAAAACCGCTTGACCGATTGTCCTGGAATTTGGACACAACGGTCCATGCCACTACCCGAGTGTTTGCACAACCTCGGATTTCCCACATCTCATACCTGCGCAGGTAAAAACCTGCTTTTCCACAAACTAAAACAGCGCCTTCAAGTGGCGTTATTCCCACAGCTCCTCCTCCTTCACCCCCTCCCTCACCATGGAGTCTACGCCACATCGACAAACCCCGCCTCCGCCACAAGATCCTGTAAAACAGGGGGACTCTGAGACTTGGGGGATCTGAAGGGGGGCCATTACCCTCCATTTGACAGACTAACACACAGCAACGCGTGCAGGGCCAGTTACCGGTAGTTTAATAACAATAATAAAAAATTATTATTTATACCCCGTCCATCTGGTTGGGTTTCCCTAGCCATTTCTGGGTCAAACAGAAGATGGGATCCGCTTCGCAGAAGACCAGGCCACTGCAGGTCTTCCGTCCGTGCCTTATTTCCCTTATTTCCCAGAGGCATCTGTTCCGTGAAAGCAGCATGCTGAGCTTGATGGGCTCTTGGCCTGAGCCTGCAGACTCTTAGGAAGCCCCCAGCCCAGGATGGCTGGCTTTTCTGTGCCAAATCTCAATAAGACACTGGGATGGTCAAGGAATTTGTGATAAAATGGGCACAAGATTTGGGTTATGCAATTTGGCTTGAGAGATGGGAAAGATTATGGAAAAGTTTCATAAACTTTACTGTGTGCACTGCCATTAAAGAACACATTATGAAGATGTGCTATAGGTGGTACATGACCCCGGTGAAATTGGCTAAAATTTATAAATTACCCACAAATCGATGTTGGAGATGCAAAAAGGTTGAAGTCTCACTATATCATATTTGGTGGAACTGCGTTAATGTAAATACTTCATGGAATAATATTTTTGAGGAATTGAAAAAGGTTTTTAAAACAACCTTCCCAAAAAGACCCGAAGCTTTTCTTCTTGGACTAGTTTAGACGAAATTCCCGAAGACAGTACTGATTGAGCTCATTAAGCTAAGAGGTAATGATTTTAAAATAGAGGATTGATCAATGTGATAAACAATAAGGAACACAATGTTAGAGTTTTAAGGCAGCGAGATGGATATAATGCATGTGGGTGAAGGAAGTCTCATGGGTATTTGGGAAAAGGGTGAGTTGGATATAGGCATATATGTGGCGAAACCGTATACATAATAAAATATATCTTATGTACAATGCTGAAACTGAATGGTAATTAACATGTAATATGAATTCAATAATAAATAAATGTAGTGGGATGGTGTGAAGCCAAATGCCCCCGGCACATGAGGGGAAAATATCCCTTTGAGCAATACAAGGTCCCCATCCCTTTTATGTAAGAGTCAGGTTTAAGAGTGGGAAATGCATGAACACAAATAGCTCAGAAAATGGCTGCAACAACCTTTGGGGCTAGAAGGTACATGGATTCTGATGTCAGTGGCAGGGAGGTGGAGGCTGCCAGAGTGTGAATTCCAGGGGTCTGGCTTCCAGGGGTCTGATCACTGCAGATGGTGACAGCAGTCACGAAATTAAAAGACGCCTGCATCTTGGGAGAAAAGCAATGACAAACCTAGACAGCATCTTAAAAAGCAGAGACATCACCTTGCCGACAAAGGTCCGTATAGTTAAACTATGGTTTCCCAGTAGTGATGTATGGAAGTGAGAACTGGACCATAAAGAAGGCTGATCGCCGAAGAATTGATGCTTTTGAATTATGGTGCTGGAGGAGACTCTTGAGAGTCCCAGGAACTGCAAGAAGACCAAACCTATCCATTCTGAAGGAAATCAGCCCTGAGTGCTCACTGGAAGGACAGATCGTGAAGCTGAGGCTCCAATACTTTGGCCACCTCATGAGAAGAGAAGACTCCCTGGAAAAGACCCTGATGTTGGGAAAGATTGAGGGCACTAGGAGAAGGGGACAACAGAGGATGAGATGGTTAGACAGTGTTCTCGAAGCTACTAACATGAGTTTGACCAAACTGCGGGAGGCAGTGGAAGACAAGAGTGCCTAGCGTGCTATGGTCCATGGAGTGATGAAGAGTCGGACACGACTAAACGACTAAACAACAACAGGATGCTTTGACTCCCTTCTGCCATGAATTGTGGGGGTTGGGGGTGGCCTTAGACAAGCCACTGTCTCTCAGCCTCAGTCTCAACTTACAGGGTCATTGCAAGGGTTCTATGTAGATAATGTGTGAACCCTCGAAAGAACTGCAAATGTTTCAAGAATTCATTATTAAGTACTTGATGGACATCCTGCTCTCGAATGCAGAGCCATGGAGTCCCTGTTCATTTCAGAGGGGATGCTATTTCTGTCATGTGCCTAAGGAAAAGTCAGCTTCCCAGTTGATGTTGTTTCTCTTCTCTTTCCTCTTCTGCCCCCACAGAAAACGTAACTTTGGATCCAGACACAGCATATCCCCGCCTCATCCTGTCTGAGGATCGAAAGAGAGTGAGAAGGGAGAAAGTGCGTCAAGACCTGCCAGACAACCCTGAGAGATTTGATACATATGGCTATGTGCTAGGATGTGAGGGTTTTACATCAGGCAGACATTTCTGGGAGGTCATTGTGGGAGAAGATGAGAGCTGGGGGGTGGGGGTTGCCAGAAAGTCTGTGAAGAGGAAGGGCGATTTAGGTTTTGATACTAGGGAAGGGATCTGGGTTTTGGGGAAGTGGGGCGGTGTGTACAAGTTATGCTTCCCCCTTAAGAACTTTGTTCCAAGAAAGGAGCCCAAGAGGATCCGAGTGACCCTGAACTGTGAAGGGGAACGGGTGTCCTTTTACGATGCAGATACAGCAGCTCTTCTCCACACATATCCGGCTGGCTCCTTCTCAGGAGAGACCCTCCAGCCCTTGTTTTACGTGAACAAGGAAGAGAACCTGACACTCTCTTGATTGAGGATGGAGACAGACAGGCGTATATTCATTGCCATTATGACGTATTCAGTCTCCTCTTCAGGACTGAGCTGACAGGCACTTATGGACAAACCATATTTGCAGAACTGTAATTGGCCATCCCTTGTGCCAATCATGATGCAACTCTCCCTCTCAGGCTAGCTTAGCAAATGACACTGATTGATTGTGTCTCCTGTCAGTCCCCAAACTGGCCTGTTCTCTCTCCCTTGGGAATTGGCTATTTGTGTCAGTGCAGGAGGTGCAAGAAAATAATTTAGGAAACAACAGTAACCCTAATCACATTCCTCTTTCGATGTAGTTCTTTCTCCAACCTCCAATTCTGACTTAAGATTTCAGAATTATGCACGGGCCTCACTTAAAACCTTCCTCAACCTCAATTCTGCTCTCAGATTCCCTTTTCCTCCCCCTAAAACCTACGTGCAACTTGACTTGCATGATCGCAGGCTGGAGCCCTTCCTTAAACCACAAATTAATAAATGGAAAGAGGGCAGGAGACTGGGGAAAACTGTTGGAAGGGACTGTGAGATCTCACAAGAGTCTCCGGAGCCCAGAAAGTCTTTGGCAGTGGGGGCAAGAGTTTCTAAGTCCACCTTGCTTCCCGGCCCCTAGAAAGGTTGCATAAAGCTCTCGAGATCTCTGGCTTCAGAGAAGCAGGGGTGGTTGCTTGGGGGCCATTTTCGGGGGTTTTCCTGACTTGCACAATATTGCCTTTGCATGTTGACCCCAGGAATGTCACCCCCACGTAGGTTTCAGGCCTCAATGCAACAAAATTCCCTCTGACAGTAAAAAGCCTCTGTCAGAAGGTCTGAGGAGAGAACAGTGACAATCTAGAGGATCTTGGGGGTGATGGTAAATTCCCATGTATACAATTATTTTCTCCAAGCTGCTTTGTAGTGAATAGTCAGATGCTTTATAATTATATGTATTTTTAGAGATCCCCTATCCTTTTTTGTAGCGGTCCTGAAATAATTTGGGGATATGTTTCCTGTGGTAACATGTTTGATTCTATTAAAGATTGTACTTCTTGTTGCTCCTGTGTTGTTTCCAACTCAACAGTATACCGGTAATATCCATTCCACATAACACTTCTTCCAGGGATTTTAGGAGGGTGATATCTTGTTTTACCCTCAGAGGAACCCTGTGAGGTAGAAGAGGCTGAGCTAAGAGACTTAGAAAAAGGAGACATGTTAAAGTTTATGGTCAAAAGGGATTTGAACCTGGGCCTTGTCATCCCAAGTCCAACACACTGGGCATTCAGAATGTGAAATCTTAACAAGGGTCCCTTCAGAGATGTCCTTGAAAGGCCTCCCTGCAAACTTCCTGTATGTTGTAGCTCCTCTTCAGACCTTCCTGTGTTGACTGTGAATGTCTGCAGGAGTTGTTGATCAAAGATTGAGTGAATGGCAGATTTCAGCGGCTTCCCTGCATAAGCTCTGGATCCATTTCTGGATCACAGCATTCCGAATAAAAATGAAACCAAATCCAAGTCTGAAGTCTGCCCATCCCTTTATTGATGGGAATCACACAACCAGGAGAGAAGTCTCAGCCGTTTCTGCCACATCAGTGAGAGAGCAGGTATCCCATTGACACCCTACTTTTTAACACCTTGTCGGTTGTGGGGAAATTGAAGGGGGGAAATGAAAAGAATGCCAGTTACAATAGTTCCTCACCCCATTTTCAACAGCAGCAGCCAGTGCCAAACAGATGGGGCACATATCTAAAAAAATGCTCAACAACTCTGTCCTCCCCTAAAAAAAACTTGGTCCCCCCCCTCCAATGACAATGGGTAGATCATTGCCAATTGTTTTATACTGGGAGTGGATCACAGTCTCTAGGGAGTTGGACGTGCCTGGCCTAGAGGAAGGAGTTCTTCACACAGCACATCACAGGGCCGTCTTAAGTATATTAGGCACCCTGGCGCCGTGGTGCGACGGACCCCTCCGGCGCCCTCGCCCCGCCCCATTTCCTGGCGCGGCGGGCAGGGGTGCAGCTGTGCAGCGCCCCTTGGTGGGCGGGCACCCTGGTGCCCTGCGCCACCCAGCCTGGCTGTAGGGCCGGCCCTGGCACATCATATGGTTTTGGCCACTGACTTACACACCCTCTTAAAGGCCATGAAACAATGGAGGGTTTGAGACCAAAAGCCTGTTTCTGTTGTTCACCTTTACAGCTTCAGCTTATTCAGAAGTAGACTGCCTCTGCCCCAGGAGGTTTCATTTAGCATGATGCTAAATTCCTGTGGAAATCAGGCTTTTCCAGCACCTTTTCCCCTCTGCAGAGGTGGGGCACCCATGAGAATGGTCCACCCTCATATGTTGATGGATCCAAGTGCCTCTGGAAGATTTTCTGGCTGATATGACTGGCACTTCTGTTGAACCCTGGGTCAATCTGTGGAACATCCAGATAGCTCAGGATATACGTAATAATAATAATAAATTATTATTATTATTATTATTATTAATTATTATTATTATTATTATTATTATTATTTATATCCCTCATGATCCCTCTCCCACTTTTTGCAGCCCATTTGGCCTTGTGGTATACTCTCAAACTGTGCACATTACAGTTATTATAATCCTCATTAATATAGGCTTAATGAAAACAACACAAACATTCGTGTGTACGTTAGGATAAACTGCTGCTCATGCTACTTTTCCGGTTTCCTCCCGAAACTATTAGGCTGGACATCCACCCCAAAAAGTTTTCAGAACTGTCCCCTCAGCCCTTTTTTCAGTTACAGACCCTTCTGCAAAATGTCAACACAGTGACAGCAGGAATCATAATCCACAAGGGTCCAGAATATGAAACTGAAAACAGTTTTGGGTGGATTTATAATTCCCTCAATTGTTTTGTCTTTATTTTATTAAGAAGGGAACCCTCACTTCAGCATGGATCAAATGAAACTTCAGAGAAAAATGTTCAGAGTATCAGCACTGAAAATAATTTTTTAAAATGTAATTTGCAACCAGTGCCAATCATATGGGGCATACAAATAGGGAGAGGTATTTTAATTCAACATTTTTACCATAGTCACCCCAAATGGCAATTCTCAAATCGGAAGAGGAAGTGAAGGCAGTGCACATCTTTCCAATCTCTTCTGAGCTCTGTGGGGCAAAGAGGAAATTGAGCCTATAGCCGTGTGCCCACTTCCTTGGGATAAGCCCCTTTGAACTTACTCTTGAGTAGACATAGATAGGACTGTGTTTATTTTCTGGATAGAAAAAAGGATTAGATCACAGGTTTAGGTGATTGCCTAAAGAAAGGCCTTCTCCAAACAGCACATCATGTGGTTTGGGCCACTGGCTTCTACAGCCTTTTAAAGTTGTTGATACAGGGTTTGAGACCAAAAGCCCTTTCCTGTTGTTCACCTCCACAGCTTCAGCTTATTCAGAAGTAGACTGCCTCTGCACCAGGAGGTTTCATTGAACAGCATGCTGTGCTCTGTCCCCTGTGACATTTCAGCTCTTTCTTCAGCTCTGGACTGCACATCTCCAACTCCACTGATATCCTGCCCTGTTCAAAGGGAAGTATGGTGTGGGAGACAGTGAAAAAAGGATAAATGGCACACACAGAGGCAAGGTGGTAAAGGTGCTGTGTGCCAGCCCTCCCAACCCGAGGAACTGATATCCTATCTGCTGCGGTTCATGCCAGGTTGGCTGTGAATAAAGTTCCTCTCATCCATGACTTGATGGTGGATGAGCAGGCTGCTCTAGTCTATTTCTGAGGCCTAAATGGGTAAACAAGATGGAGTTGGTCTCGCCCAGTTCTGCTCACCTGGGTACCCGGTGCAGCACCAGGGCAGACTTGAGAGGCAGCGAGTGGGAGGGGGGTTACTGTGGTCTACAGGGATTCTCTTTCTCTCTCCAGCTGAATAGGGATCTAGAATGTTTGTTCCTGGCACTGAGTAATTGGGACAGATTTGGGATTCTGCTGGTTTCCTGCCCGCCTCGTTTCCCAGCAGTCTCCCTCCCTGAGTGGCAGAGTTCATCTTGGTGGCAGAGTTCAGGGCTCCCAGACTGCTGCATCGGGGGGGGGGGCTTCAACATCCATGTTGAGGCGACTGGCGGCTCAGAAATTAATGTCTGCGTGACAACCGTGGGGCTGTCCCAATATGTTGTTGGCCTGATGCATATCACCAGGTGCACACCAAAGCAGCAGGGATCAAATTAAACATCAGAGAAAAATGTTCAGAGCATCAACACCGGTTTCCCCCCCAAAAAACCATGTGTTATCTTTTTTATGAGGAATATGTATCAACCACAAAACAATAATACTTTGGCGGGATATAAAGATAAAAAGAATCACAAGTCAAAAGAGAGAAAACACTTCCCCAACACCAAAAGATAAAAAATAAAAGAATTCCATGGTTAATGTTAATTTTTATGACAAGGAGATCCGACGAGGAGGCGAATGGAAGCCATCCCCACAACCACGCTCCTGTTTAAACGGCAAGCGGCCACGCCCCTGGCCACCCCGATTGGCCAGCCGGGAGCCGTGACGCGGCTAGGAGTACCAATGACGCGTGCGACATCCCTCTGCCCACAGAAACTTCTCTCCTGCAACTCCGCCCCCCCGGAAGGGGAGTGGTCTTCTCTCTACTTCTTCTAAGCACATGGCTCCTTAAATTAGCAGCAATGAATTCTGCCCATTCTCTTTTTAAAAATAGATTTCGATGTCAAAGAGACCCTGTTCCACTTCAATGCACGTCTCTAAGGCAGCCGTTATTCTGAGTCCTCCTGCTTGAATTTCCTGGGTGGGGAAGCAATACCCTAGATCTCCTTGCTAACTCCACATCTGCAGAGCAGAAGGGAAATCTTGAGCCACCGCTGCCGTGGAATCATCATGGCAAAGAAAAGGAAACGTCTATTCACACGCGAAAAGCAAAGAAAACGAAACACTCCCTCTCTTCCAGGTGAGGCAGCAGCATCCATGGCTGTTTCTGAGGATCCCGTGCAGGATCTCTTCCAGGAAGCCACTTGCCCCATCTGCCTGGATTGTTTCAGGGATCCAGTGATCATCCCGGAGTGCGGGCACAACTTCTGCCGATCCTGCCTGATCCAATGCTGGGAGACATCCGAGGGAGAGGCTTCCTGCCCTCAGTGCAGAAAAATCATTCAGCACAGGAATCTCATCCCCAACCGGCCGCTGGCAAATGTTGTGGAAAAACTTACAGCCGGGAAACTCCAAGTTGAAAAGGGGTCTAAAGGAAAGGGGAGAGTCTGCAAGAAGCACAAGGAGCCCCATAAGCTCTTCTGCAAGGAGGAGGAAAGCCCCATCTGTGTCGTGTGTAATGTATCCAAGAAGCACAAAAGCCACGAGGTGGTTCCTCTGGAGGAGGCGTCCCAGGAGTACAAGGTAAGAAATCTCTCTGGATTTCCTTCGGGGATGATGAGGGTGAAATAGCTACGGAGAAGGGCGTCTTGCAAGAAAACGTTTTAATGTGTTCTTCCCTCCAGCAGCCAAAGAGTCACTCGCCAGCAAGTGCTTTTGTGCAGCCTTCGAAAACTAAACTTCTGGAACTCTTTTCAATAAACCTTTTGGAGGATTACAGTGCCCCCAATGCCCCCCTGCAGGAGTAACTCACCCCCAGTTCATGCTCTGGTAGCAGCTCTCTTAGGAAAGGGCTGGGGTGGGGCAATGGAGGTGGGAGGGATAGAATCATAGAATCCTAGAGTTGGAAGGGACCCTGAGGGTTATCTAGTCCAACCCCCTGCAATGCAGGAATTCTCCCCACAGCCATCCCTGGTTGGAATCGAACCAACCTTCTGGTTAACAGCCAGACACACGGACACATTGTGCCACAGGCTCCCTGGATGAAGAAGGCAAAGACCCCAGACTTGGGGGCAGGGAGCAAGCATATGAATCAACATTACTGTTATTATGAATATTAAATTCCAATAATGAAAAAAGCAACCAAACTTCGATTTTGTTTTGTTTTCAGAATCAGATCAGCAGCTGCCTACACAATGTGAGGAAGGAAAGAGAGAAAATTCTGGAATTTAAAGCAAACGCAGAAAAAGAAAGTCAAGACCTGCTTGTAAGCATCATTGTTGTTTTTAAGGTTTTCTGCGGGGAAAATGAATATGGAATAGAAAAAGCAGTTTCTTTTTGAGCAGCCAAATTTCCCACAGAGCGTGAAAGACCATTTAAAGGAGGGGGTTGGCTTGTAAGTATTTATCAAGTTCTTTCTCTGCTGAATATGTCAGAAGTGGCCTTCCAAGGAAATTTGGATAACTGGCATCTTCATCCTGCAACAGCAGACTAAGTGCCTGATATTAGCCCACTGTTCTCTTGTTTCGATCTCCTTGCTGCAGAAACAAACAGATGCAGAGAGGAAAAAGATGGTGGCTGAGTTCAGGCGACTGCGCCAGTTTCTGGAAGGACAAGAGAAACGTATTCTGGCCCAGATGGCAGATATAAAGAAGG
Organism: Zootoca vivipara; assembly: GCF_965207765.1. Lineage (NCBI taxonomy): Eukaryota > Metazoa > Chordata > Lepidosauria > Squamata > Lacertidae > Zootoca > Zootoca vivipara. The sequence goes on along the minus strand of NC_142584.1, from coordinate 110,734,551 downwards.
AGATTGCAGCAAAAAGGAAGGAGCACCTGGCCAGACTATCTGGGGAACTCTCCTCTCTTGACAGTTTCATCCGGGAGATGGAGGAGAAGCTTCAGGAACCAGCCAGTGAACTCCTGCAGGTGAGGCCTGGTCTTGATCCGAGAGGGTGAAGTGTGCTGCTTCAAGCTACAGGCAGGAGTATAACATGTCTTAGCCCCCACCCCCAAAGAAAGCTGCTGTAAAGAAAACAATAGGTACATGAAGGGTGAAAGGCCTGGGGTCGCAGAAGGGGTCCTGCTAGATCAAACCACAGGCCCCTTCATTCTAGCATTGTTTTCTTGCATTGGCCAACCAGAGGTCTCTGGGAAGCCTTAAGAACCAGTAGCGCTCTGCCCTCCTCTGTTTCCCTGCAAGTGGAACTCAGCTGCTTAGTATTGATAACTGATTGGGGGTCATCCGGAGTTTTGGAGCACATTGTCAGCAATATGCTCGTGACTCTCCTTTACATCTCCAGGAGAGGCAGTGGAAATGATGGACCAGTGTCTTGCCTCAGTAATGGACTGGATGAGAGCCAACAAGCTGAAGCTCAATCCAGATGAGACCGATGCACTGCTAGTGGGTGGTTCCCAAGACCGGATGGGTGGGAGATGGCCTGCTCTTGATGGGGTTAGACTTCCTCTGACGGAGTGGGTACATAGCTTGGGGGTTGCACATGGGGCTGCCTCTGAAGACAATTTGGATTATTTGATTGCTCTTGTTTTTGTTTTTATTATGAATTTTATGTTTTTATATTGTGATTTTATTTTGTGAACTGCTCAGAGACCTGCAGGTATAGGGTGGTATACGAAATCGATGACAACAACAAACAACAACAACAACAGAACAGGCTCCCCTTACATCTTTCTTTCTTTCTTTCTTTCCCTGCAGGATATCAGAAGCTTCTTGCACAGGTAAGTGATGGAAAACCCCTGCCTTATTATGATGCTAGGAAAGTTCCTCTTCCACAGGTGAGAAACTCTGTCTCTAGTTCACAAAATCACAGACAAAAATAAGGACATATTTTTGTGGTAGCTATTGGTCCCATCTACATTCACAGACAGGAAGCTGTTCCGACCCAATATCTATGAAGGTCCTTCTCTGTGATGGATTCATTTACTCTGCCATTGATACCAAAAGGGGGGACATCCCAAAGGTGTTTGTAACTTCACTATAACTTACCCTTAAATATCCAGTGTATTCCAGGCTCCTGCAGGTTCTTCCTCAGACATAAGAATGTGAGGAAGGGCCCTGCTGGATCCGGCCAGTGGCCCATCTAGTCCAGCATCCTGTTTACACAGTGCTTAACCAGATGCCAATGGGAAACCTGTGAGCAGGATCCGAGCCCCAGAGGACACTCCCCTCTGGTGGTTTCAGAGGCACCACTGCCTTGGACCCAGCCATCGTGAATTGTAGCCGCTGACCAACTTCAGACACTCTTTTTTTTTAAGTTGATTTTTATTATTATTTTTCCTTACATCAGTATAAATCAACACAGTACAAACACAAAATTATAAATCAATCCCATAAATACACCAACTAAATGCACATTCTCTTAAAACCGTTCCGCCGAACTTGACTTCCCCTTTACATCGTTTTGGTTTTATTTGGTCAAAATCTTAATTATCCGCTTTTTTTACCTTCTTTACACATTATATCATCATACATAATCCTATCTTCTAATCAAACCATATTTTAACAGTTGTAGATATTATGTCAATCCTGTAAGTGATTTTACCATATTACAATGCCTTCTAAGATATTCCCAGAATTTACTCCACTCCTTGTAGGTCTTTTGGTCTTTTTGCTCTCTTAACCTTCCGGTCAGCCTGGCTAGTTCTATATATTCCGTCATCTTTCCTCTCCACTCTTCTACTGATGGTATTTCTGTTGTTTTCCATCTTTGTGCAAGTAGGATTCTAGCCGCAGTGGTGGCATACATAAATATTTTTACATCCTCTTTTTTGATTTCATTCCCTATTAAACATAATAGAAACAGTTCTGGCTTTTTAGGGAATGTGTACTGTAACATTTTTTTGATCTCGTTATATATTAATTCCCAGTACGGTCTCACTTTTTTACATTGCCACCACATGTGGTAAATATCGCCCATTTCCTGCTTGCACTTCCAACACCTTTTGTCCTTTATTTTATAGATTTTTGCCAGCTTGACTGGAGTCAAGTACCAAAGATACATCATCTTCATGATGTTCTCCTTGAGTATCGTACAAGCAGTGAATTTCAGATTTTGGTTCCAAAGTTTTGACCATAAATCTATTTCAATATTATGGCCCACATCCATGGCCCATTTAATCATTGCATCTTTGGTCTCCTCGTCTTTGGTGTTCCATTCTAGAATGTAATCATATGCTTTTGATAATAATTTCTTATCCCTCCACTATGTCTAATTGAAATTTTGATTTACTGTTATTAAAGCCACTTTTTTTATAATCTTCTTTAAACAGGTCCCTTATTTGGTGGAATTGGAGCCAGCTTGTCATTTTACCTTTCAACTCTTCGTATGGTTTTATTTTCAATTCATTTCCAGATCTTACTATTATTTCCTCATATGTCAGCCAGTTGGCTTCCATATTTTTTTCCTTTATTGTCAAAGCTTCCGTTGGAGATAACCACAATGGAGTTTTCCTTTCTAACAAAGTTTTATATCTCTCCCAAACCTCGTATATTGGCCTTATCAAGACATGTGACAAGAAACCTCTATGAGCTCTAACTTTATCATACCATAGGTACGAGTGCCACCCGTACCTATTATTAAATCCTTCCAGATCTAAGAGATCTGTGTCCTTCAACACCATCCATTCCCGAGCCCATACCAGGCAGGCCGCCTCATAATATGTTCTTAAATCTGGTAGGGCGAAGCCTCCTCACTCTTTTTTATCTATCAGTAATTTGTGTTTTATTCTCGGAGGCCTCCCCTGCCAGATAAATCTTGAGATCTTTTTCCTCCATTGATCAAAATAAGTCGTCCCTTTAATTACCGGAAGCATTTGAAAAAGGAAGAGTATTCTAGGTAACAAATTCATCTTTATCGTGGCTATCCGGCCCCATAGTGAGAGATTCATATTTTTCCAACTTTCAAGATCTTTATCTAACTCCTTTCCCAGTGCCTCTTAATTGTCATTGAATAGATTTATATTCTTAGATGTTAACCACACTCCCAGATATTTAACCTTTTTTACTGCCATGATACCATAATTATTCTGTAGTCTCTCCACCTCTTTTTTGCTTAGATTTTTAACCAACATTTTCGTTTTTATAGTGTTCAGTTTGAAGCCCGCGAGATTACCAAATTCATTTAACTCTTTCAGAACCTCTTTCATACTATCTTGTGGGTCCGCCAGCATCAGAACAAGGTCGTCGGCAAAAGCCTTTTGTTTAAATTCCTTCCGCCCTACTTTTATTCCTTTTATACTCTTGTTTTCCCTTATGTTTTTCAATAACACTTCCAATACTGAAATGAATAACAAAGGTGACAAGGGGCAACCTTGTCGAGTGCCCTTACCAATGCTCAATTCCTCGCTTAACACTCCATTTACTATCAATTTAGCTTTTTGTTCTTTGTAGATAGCTCTGACCCCTTTCAAAAAAATTTCTCCCACACCCATTGCCTCCAATATCCAGAGATATTGTCGAACGCCTTCTCAGCGTCGACAAAAATTAAGGCAGCTTGTATATCAATTCTTCTATCTAAATATTCAATTACATCAATCACGGTTCTTACATTATTTCTCATTTGGCGCCCAGGCAGAAATCCCGATTGATCTTTGTGTATAGTTTCATTCAGTACCTTTTTCCACCTGTTTGCCAGAATGTCTGCGTAAATCTTAAAGTCCGTGTTAAGCAGCGAAATAGGACGATAGTTTTTAACATTCATCAAATCAGTATCTCCTTTTGGGATCAGTGTAATGAAGGCACTTTTCCAAGAGTTCGGAATCTCCCCCCTTCTAAGAATATCGTTCATTAATTTCAACAAAGTCACTGAGAGCCGCTGAGAGCCTTGTCCTCCAGCCTCAGACACTCTTGAATTTTGAGAATCTTCCATGTTTAGAAAATATTGCTTTGACTGCTAATATTTTCTCCATTTTTAAAATATAACCACTGTGCTAAAATACATGTATAATGTTAATTGTAAAAGCCATTCTAAAGCATTCTGAACTTCCTTATGTTTCAGAAATGCACATACCAGTTCTATTTTATTTTGCTCATTAATCACTTGAAATCAGTGGCAGAGCTTCATGCTCCGGGGGCGGGGCTGGCGCCCGTTCTGGGGACGGGGTGCGCCTCCCGGACCTGCGGGGTGCATCTCCCCGAAGGGCTGACACGTGTTTTTTTTGGGGGGCGGACGCCCACGATGGTGCCCCTTGGAGCTCGCTGCTCAGGACAGCCCTCCCCCACCGCCCCCTATCTTCCTGCGCCCCTGCTTGAAATGCTTCTCTAAAATCGGTGTAGTCCTAAAATCTCCACGTAGGGATCCAGTATTGCTCACTTTCATAAAAAAAAATTGCATATATCTGCCTTTTGCCTTCAACCTCATATTCATATATTTCCTTCAGTATATTTTGGAAGGAGGTGCTTGTTGGTTTTCCTTCAACTTGTTAGGTGATCTCTAGATGCTCCCTTTTGCCATAGGAAAAACCCTGCTCCCAAGTCTTCATGATATATCCATCATGCCTTTATTATCAGAATGAGACACCTGCCTTGTCAGAAAGCTCCTTGCATTGGAAGGATGGTGGCTTGACTTTGTTCTTCTCCTCCCAGGTCTCAGGCGAAGGAGAACTTTGAGGATCTTCCTGTGGCTTTTCCTCCTGCCTTGAAGTGGAGGATTTGGGATTTCTGTGATATAAATCCCTTCCTGGAGGGAGTCATGAAGAGTTTCAGAGGTAATGAAGAAGGGCTGAAAATATTTTATACTGGAAGTGTTAATGACAGGCTCCAGGTCATTAGCAGTGCCAGGAAAATGGAGGGTTTATTTATTTATTCTTTTTCAATATCTAGAAGTCACACTTTCCTATATAGATGACTCACAATGGAAAGAGGAGGATAAACCCTTCTTGCTGGGCTCTGGAAGCTCTTGTGAGATCTTGGGGGAGCCTCCCAGATTCCAGTCAGCAAAGTAAAGGGCTTGAAAGCTCTTGCCACAAAGGGTTTGGCCACCACGCAAATCACTTTTAAGACCTCTGTCATGATTACTGGGCTCAGAGAGGCTCCTGCGATATTTCATGGGGCCATCTTGAGATCTCAGGTGGCAGGGGTGATTCCGGGAGTCGTTCTGACTTTGCATGATTTTCCTTTATGCACAATCCCCAGGAATGTAACCCACCCTTAAGTTGTGAGTTGTCTGTAAAAAATTGTACTTGACCACTTCACATCGCTCAGCCAGGCTCCGGGTGCTTTCACACATCTCACTTTTTGGGAATTTCTCCTATTCCTTTGGCCCTTAGATTGATGTAAGGAGAAGGAGGAAAGAAGGGGTTGCTGTCCCAGAAGCAGAAGGGACTGGGGTTGAGGCATCCCATCCTGGAACAGGGATGTCTGGATCTTCTTGTCGATGGGGAGATCTTCTGGGGGTCCTGCTCCTCCAAGATTTGGGCAGGCCTAAACCTTGACATCACCCCTGCCCTGGTTATGCAGGGATAGCCTGCATGGTGTATTACAGATAGTTTTAACTGCAACACCCATAATCTCCAGCTGGCGTGGCCAGTGGTTAGGGAAGATTGGACTTGTAGTCCACAATACCTGGCTACAATCTCAAGAGCTCATATTGTTGTTGACAGATTTGTTACCTGAATGATGGTGTGATCCTAAATCTCTGTTCCTTTTTCTCTTCCAGACACTCTGGAATATGGACTTCAGCTGCGAAAGGGTACATTGAATAATAATAATAATAATAATAATAATAATAATAATAATAATAATAATAATAATTTATACCTCGCCCATCTGACAGGGTTTCCCCAGCCATTTCGGGTCAAACATTTCTGGGCCCTTTTCTGTGCCCAATCTCAATCAGACACAGGGGTGGTGTGAAGTCAAATGCTCCTGGCACATGAGGGAGAAATATCCCTTGGAGCCATACAAGATCCCAATCTCTTTGTGGAGAGTTTATGTAAGAGTAAGATGTCATGGTGGGAAATGCATAGCTCAGAAAATGGCTTAAATGTGTTAAGTGCTTCGAACACTTGAAAGAACTGCAAATGTTTCAAGAATCCTTATTTAGAAGTTGACGAACATCCCTGTCTCGAATGCAAAACCATGGAGTCCCTGTTCATTTCAGAGGGGATGCTATTTCTGTCACGTGCCTAAAGAAAAGTCAGATCCCCAGTTGACATTGTTTCTCTTCTCTTTCCTCCTCTGCCCCCACAGAAAACGTAACTTTGGATCCAGACACAGCAAATCCTATCCTTATCCTGGCTGAGGATCGAAAGAGTGTGAGACAGGGAAAAGTGCGTCAAGCCCTGCCAGACAACCCTGAGAGATTTGACACACATGACATTGTGCTGGGATGTGAGGCGTTCAAGGAAGGCAGACATTTCTGGGAGGTCACTGTGGGAAGAGAGGAGGGGTGGGGGGTGGGGGTTGCCAGAAAGTCTGTGAAGAGGAAAGGCAAATTAAAATTTAATACTATGGAAGGGATCTGGGGTTTGGGGAAGTGGAACGGTGGGTACAAGTTCTGCTCTCCCTTTAAGGCCCCTGTTCCAACTGAGGAGGCCAAGAGGATCCGAGTGACCCTGAACTGTGAAGGGGGACGGGTGTCCTTTTATGATGCTGATACAGCAGTCCTTCTCCACTCATATCCGGCAGCCTCCTTCTCGGGAGAGACCCTCCAACCCTACTTTAACGTGACGGATAAAGGGAACCTGAGCCTCTCTTGACTGAAGGTGCTGACAGACAAGCGTATATTCATTATGCACAGGCTTCACTGAAAACCTTCCTCAGCCTCAGTCCTGCTCTCGGATTCCATTTTCCTTCGCCAAAACCTCCACTGGCCAGGGAGATGGAAGTTCCAAAATCACTTTTGTTGCTTCTACTCAGGGAAGCTTATGTGGCAATTCAGCAAAATCTCCATATCCCAAGAGACTGGTTTGTTAGTTGAGTAAAGGTAAAGGACCCCTGGATGGTTAAGTCCAGTCAGAGGCGACTCTGGGGTTGTGGAGCTCATCTCGCTTTCAGGCCGAGGGAGCCAGCGTTTGTCTGCAGACAGCTTTCTGGGTCATGTGACCAGCATGACTAAGCCGCTTCCGGCAAACCAGAGCAGCGCACAGAAATGCCGTTTACCTTCCCGCCAGAGTAGTACCTATTTATCAACTTGCACTGACATGCTTTTGAACTGCTAGGTGTGCAGGAGTACAGTTGCCCAAAACTCACATACAACTTACTTGCATAATTGCAGCCTGAAGTGCTTCATCATAACACAAATTAATAAATAGAAAGAGGGCGAGAGACCAGGGAAAACTGTTTAAAGGGATTGTGTGAAATCTCGCAAGAGTCTCCAGGGCCAAAAAGCAATGGGGGGGGGCTTTGGCAGTGGGGAAAAGAGTTTCTAAGTCCACCTTGCTCCCCTGCCTTTAGAAAGGTTGCATAAAGCTCTCAATATCTTTGGCTTCAGACAAGTAGGCAAGGTTGCTTTGGGGGCATTTTCCCGGGTCGATTGCCTTTGCATGCTGACCCCAGGAACATAACTCCCACATAGGTTTTGGGCCTCTATGTAACAAAATCCCCTCTGACAGTGAAGAGCCTCTGTCAGAAGTTCTGAGGAGAGAACAGAGACAATCTAGAGCAGGTTCGGGTTTTGCTAAATTAGTAGCGTGAGAAACCATCAGATTGCTTCTTCACACAATCAGCTCTAGGACAAGCAATTAACACTGGGCAGAAAGCCAAGGTCTACTTCTGCCTTAGTAACTGCACTCTCATTGGTTGGGATCAGCACTGTGACCTGTTATCAGAGAAAACTAGCACAGTACGTGGTGTGGTGAGTGTGGTCAGTGTAGGAGGAGAGGTGCTGTATCAGTTGAGAGAGAGACAGAGAGGAAAGGATTTATTTTACAGTACTTTGTTTGAGTCCTAAAGCTGTACATAGAAACTCTGGATTTTCTTTATTTTAATAAATCCTGTATATAGTTTTACTCTGCGTCCAGACGTCTAGTCATTTAAGTTACCGCCAGAAGCTTCCGGAAAAACCTGCGCGAACTCTGCTGTGTGCAGGCTGAAGTTACACCTGACACTTAAAAACACTAAGAGTCCAACAGGTAGATTGTGATCTACCAGTCGATCACTGAATGTCTGTGGTAGATCACTGCTAGATCACTGGCATCCCTAAAAAAAGCTAACCCAAAATTTTCCTCCTCCCTAAAAAAAGCTGAACTATGACCTGAAGCCCTAAACAAAAATGGGCCTCCCTCCCTCCTAAAATAAGCTCAACAAGTTTGACCTAAACCCCAAAAAACAGGGCTTCCCTTCCTTAAAAAAACTCAACAGCTTTGACCTGAACCCCACAAAAGGGGGTAGATCACTCCCAGTTTTTAACTCTGTGAGTAGATCAGAGTCTCTTAGGAGTTGGCCACCCCTGATCTAGAGGATTTCAGGGGGGGGGCAGTAAATTCCCATGTATACAATTATTTTCTACAAGATGCTTTGTAGTGAACAGTCAGATGCTTATCTGTATTTTTAGAGATCCCCTCTTCTTACATTTTTGTATAACAGGCCTGAAAGAATTTGGGGGTATGTTTTTATGTGATAACGTGTTTGATTCTATTAAAAATTGTCCTCCTTCAGCATAATATCCATTCCCCATGACATTTCCTCCAGGGATTTTAGGAGGGTGATATCCTGTTTTATCCTGAGAGAAACCCTGTGAGGTAGAAGAGGCTGAGCTGAGAGACTTAGAAAAAGGAAACACTTTAAAGTTCATGGTCAAAAGGGATTTGAACCTGGGCCTTGTCATCCCAAGTCCTACACCCTCTGCACTCAGAATGTGAAATCTTAACAAAGGTCCCTTCAGAGATGTGCTTGAAAGCCCACCCTGCAAAGTTTCTCTATATATTATAGCTCCTCTTCAGAGCTTCTTGTGTTGACCGTGAATTTCTGCAGGAGGAGTCAATCAAAGATTGAGTGAGTGGTAGATTTCAGGGGCTTCCCTGCAGAAGCTCATATTTTGCACCTGGGTCCATTTCTTGATCTCAGCATTCCCATTTAAAACGAAAGCTAATCCCCCAAGTCCTAGAAGGCTCAATGTTGGGGCTATCTGCCACCCATAACCTGAGCATTTCTCATAGCTATATTGGAATGGTTCTATAGAATAAGAAAGGGGAAAGGTGTCCTTTTGGGAAGTAAACTGACCTCTCTTGCTACACCATGTTTATATCCAGGATAGTCCCACCCACAAACAGACAAAACAACCACATTTAAATCACTGTAGAATATTAACCAGCCAAAGGCCTGGTTGAAGAGGAGTGTTTTTGCCTGGCACCTAAAAATATTTTCTCCTTTTTATTAGGAATGCCTATAAACCACTGAAGAGTGCAATAATGCCATACTGGTAAACAACAGGTAATAAAACAAGTAAAAAAGAAATAGATCATAAAATACTGCCCATGAAGAAACTTTTCAATTTTCAGAAAGAATGACAAAGGTTTTTCAATAAAAGTTCTCTTCCACATGGTGGTAGATGGGTTCAGTGAGGGAAAGCTAGGAGCTGTACAGCAGATTAAAAATCCACTAGCATCCATCCTGTATTATATGACTTCAGAAGCGACCTTTTCCCATCATTCGCACTAGCATTCTTAAAAAATAAAAATTTAAAAATCCGTATGAAAGTGGCTCTGAAGTCCAGCTACCTTCACACCTGCAGGGGGCAGGAGAGACCACGAGTCACCGCCTTCAATTTCCTTGAAAGGAACCCCCCCCCCCCCCGGCCCCCAATTCTTGAATGGGCAAAAGAGAGAGTGGAAATTAACCCGCCCCCGCCAGCCCATGGGCTGCCTCAGGGGTCCCATCCATGTAGGACCTCTGCGAGGAAGCCACTTTTTCCATCTGCCTGGAGTATTTCAGGGATCCAGAGATCATCCCCGATTGTGGGCACAACTTTTGCAGAACCTGCCTGAGCCAGTGCTGGGGGGAGTTGCAAACTGGGGCATGGTGTCCTCAATGCAGAAATACGGCTCAGCGAAACAGCATCAGGCCAAACCAGCAGCTGGCAGATGTGGTCGAAATAGCCAAGAGGGCCAGAAGGAAAAGGGGGTCTGTGGGAAGCTGCAGGAGATCCTGAAGCTCTTCTCCAAGGAGATGAAAGCCTCATCTGTGAGTGTGTGATAGATCCAAGGAGCACAAAAGCCACGAGGTGATTCCTCTAGAGGAGGTGCCCCAGGAGCACAAGGTGGGAAAAAGCAGTGGGTCTTGATGGGGGAGGGCAGAATTAGCTAGTCTCTCCTTCCACTCCTCCTTCTGCCATGAACTTTAGCGGCAGGTGGGGTGGCCTCAAACCTCCCCTTTGAAAAATGGGGACGATAAAATTGACTTTGCATACAGGGTCCATGTAAGGATTTGATGCAGATAATGTGCTTGAAGTGCTTTTAATACTTGAAAAAACATGTGACTTCAAGAATTATTATAAAGAACTTGTGGAGCATCCCAAATGCAGTGCATTGAGCGGGAATGAAATTTTTGTCATGTGCCTAAAGAAAAGTTCGTCTCTGAGCTTGCTGTTTATGTTCTTGTTCCTCGTCTGCCCCCAGAGAAAATGCAACTTTGGACTTGCCTCATCCTGTTTGAGGATCAAGAGAGTGTGAGAGATGGAGATGTGGATCAAGATCTCCCCAACAATCCTGAGAGATTTGACACACACGTCCCCATGTGCTGGGGCATGAGGGGATCACAGCGGGCAGACATTTTTTTGGGGGGGTCATTGCAGGGAGTGAAGGGCACTGGGCTGCGGGGGGGGCAGGAAGTCTGCGAAGCGAAGGGCAAGTTCAATTCTTGTCCTGAGGATGGGACCTGGGAGGTGGGGAAATAGGACGGTGAATACGGCCCCTCCTTCCCTTCTGATGGCTCTGCTTCTGTCCCTGCGCAAGGACCCCAAGGGGATCCGAGGGACCCTGAACTCTGAAGTGCCCCTTTCATGGCGCAGATCCAGCAGCCCTTCTCCATGCATTCCCAGCATCCACCTTCTCAGGAAAGACCCTCCAGCCCTTCTTTCTCTCCAGGGAAAACCCATATGTGCAGGATAGAGATTGGCCGGCCCTTCTGTCAGTCGTGGTGAAACTCTCCCTTCTCAGACCAGGTTTCTACACAGCACTGATTGGCTTGCTGTTGGGTCAGTCGGAGAGGAAGCCGGTCTGCAACAGAGGAAGCAGTCAACAGCAGAAATCCTGTCTCCATAGGATACATGATAATGGTCACTGATTGCACTACTTGGGGAGTCTGGCCATGCTTTTGCGATGGTTAATACTTTAGTTCCTGAATCCAGGTCACAGGCTCACCCTATCCATACACAAATATGCCCTTAAGACTGCATTTGAAAGCAAACAGACAATGGGAAGGCTTTCCCCATTTTTCTCCCGTACTACAGAGGAATATTTGAGGTCATTGGGAGAGTCAAAATGGCTTCAGCATTGCTCTCCCATACTATTTCATAGAATCCTAGAGTTGGAAGAGACCACAAGGGCCATCCAGTCCAACCCCCTGCCAAGCAGGAAACACCATCAAAGCATTCCTGACAGATGCCTGTCAAGCCTCTGCTTAAAGACCTCCAAAGGAAAACAACAGTTTTTTCATTTCATCCCAAGCTGACTGAGTACAGCTGCATTTTAACCCTGCTCCCCCTGCCACCTGTTTCAATAAAGAAGTCTTCTTGTCATTGGCAGACACACATGCACAATCACAGAACATACCTTACCTCTTGCCCAGTTCTTCTTCCCTACCCATCATTTGTGTCCTAGAATTCCCGTCCATGAATTTGTCTAATTAGTTTTACCCTGTTCCCTTCCTTTCCCAGAATGACTCTCTTAACTTGTTTCTCCCACATCTGTATTCCATCCTGCCCTGTATTCCGTCTCTGTCACCATTTTCCATTTCATTTTCCATTCCTTTTACTATCCTTTCTTCTAATTATCACTTGCTGACATCTGTCAGTGACTAGAGGAAAATTTTATCCCTCCCCTCATAACACTAGAACTCATGGATGCCCAGTGAAGCTGGATGTTGGGAAATTCAGGACAGGCAAAAGAAAGTACTTCTTTATGCAGTACATAGTTATGCTATGGAGTTCCCTCCCCCAGGAGGCTGTGATGGCCACCGACTTGGATGGCTTTAAAAGAGGATTAGACCACTTCATGGAGGATAATGCTATCAGTGGCACTATTTATGGTGGTTTATGCCTTGCCTCCATGATCCGAGACCCTAATGCTTCTGAACGCTAGTTGCTGGAAACCACAGGAAGAGGGTAGTGGTGCTCTTGCGCTCAGGTATTTTCTTGCTGATTTCCCACAGACGTCTGTTTGCCCACCATGAGAACAGGATGCGGGACTAGATGGGCCATTGGCCTGATCCAGCAGTGTTCTTCTTATGCTTAGTTTTCCCTTTACATTCTCATAATGCCTTCTTTATGTATATCTTTAAACCTTGTTCACTGCTTTCCTATCCACCATTTCCCCTGTGGGTTTGAGCAGATGTTAGGGCAAAATTCTGGGTGCGAGAATGCTCAGCCACCCAGCTCATCAGGCAAGGGCCTGTGGTCGTTGCGGAGTATAAAAGGAAGGAGTCCAGCCATGATCCGGAGCAAACAGCAAGGTTTATTACTGCGCAGCAGGTTCAATGCCAGACTGAACACCGTGAACAGGGCTGCAAGAACTTTTAAAACTTCCCACCACCATCCCATAATGCACATCGAAAGCATCATACATACATCACTTGTTCTGGTTACAGGTAGGTAGCCGTGTTGGTCTGGATCGAAGTAAAATAAAAAAAAATTCCTTCAGTAGCACCTTAAAGACCAACTAAGTTTTTATTTTGGTATGAGCTTTCGTGTGCATGCACACTTCGTCAGATACATACCTGAAGAAGTGTGCATGCACACGAAAGCTCATACCAAAATAAAAACTTAGTTGGTCTTTAAGGTGCTACTGAAGGAATTTTTTTTATTATACATCACTTGTGACAGGGTAAAACGTCAGAAAAGGGGAAGGTGCAAGGGGCATTAGCATACAGGTAAACAGGAGGTAAGCAGGATTAGCATAAGGATGTCCCAGGACATTGTTAAGCAACTACCAGTAAGTATCTGGGAGGGGATCCTTGAGTACCTGGCGGGGGGGGGGGGGAAACAATGGGTCCAGTTGTGTGTATTGCCTCTGGCTTCGGAGGGTTGGGAATGGCAGGAGATGGTACCTGAATGGATTATGGATATGCAGAGGAGCACCACCCTGGCTACCTGACCTCTTGCTTAAGGGATTATGACTGTTCCCTGCATCCCTGAGAGCCCTTGGCCAGAGTCGCAAAAAGGAGGTTTCATTTAGAAATAAAGATACACTGTAATCATTCATAAAGAAATATGGTAACATAGAGTCTCAGGCAACAGAGAAAGGGTAGGAAAGTGAGCCTTTATTACTCAGGGCTTGATCTTGAGGGGGTTCGTGTTGGTGCGATACTAGAGTGGTGTTGTAGGATCAAATGGGGTCCCCTTGAGGGCATTAGTGCCAATCTTGATTCCCAAATGAAGCCTCGTTTGGGTGCCCCCCCCCTATAAAATTCCCTAACAGCAGACAACAGTAACTCCAACAGACTGTTGGAGGGACCTTTGCCTTTTCCATGCTGAAATGTCACAACCTGAACAACCCCCTGGACTCCCCCCCCCCTAGATTTGATCCTGGGTACCCCCTGATGTTCGACTTTGTCAAAACGACTCACTAAAAAACTGGCACCTGGATGGGGGGCTGTGCTGTTTCTCCTCCATATTTCTTGGCTACTAACTAGAAAGAGGAGTGTGAATGGAGGAAGCGGGGGAGGGGGGAGACGGCACTTCATTCATTAGCTTGCAAAATGGTCTGAGGTTGACGTGCTGATAGTAAACAACAGCAACTACAACAAACTCCACCAGCTCTCACAGGGAAATGGTTCCTTAAATGAGCAGCCACCAAGGATGAGCATTCCATTCAAAATAAATTAATTTTATATATTTCCACCATATCAAAGCAGCTTGGAGCTCCAGCCATCTCCAAGGCAGCAGGGATCCTGAGTAATCGCATCTCAATTCCCTGGAAAGGGAACACGCCCATTTGCAGACGCAAAAAGGAGAAAACGAAACCAGCTCTCTCTCTTCCTGGAGAGGCAGCAGCCATGGCTGCATCTGAGGGTCCCGCCCGGGATCTCTCTGAGGAAGCCACTTGCCCCATCTGCCTGGAGTATTTCAGGGATCCAGTGATCATCCCGGAGTGCGGACACAACTTCTGCCGATCATGCCTGATCCAGTGCTGGGAGAAATCCGAGGGAGAGGCTTCCTGCCCTCAGTGCAGGGAAACGGTTGAGGAAAGCAGCATTAGAAGAAACCAGCAGTTGGCAAATTTTGTAGAAATAATTCAGAAATTCAGCCATCTGGGGGGGGGAAAGAGGAGGGAGAAGGTAAAGGAAAGGTCTGTGAGAAGCACCAGGAGCCCCTGAAGCTGTTCTGTAAGGAGGACGGAAGCCCCATCTGTCTGGTGTGTGACAGGTCCAAGGAGCACAAGAAACACGAGGTGGTTCCAGAGGAGGCGTCCCAGGAGTACAAGGTGGGAAAAGGCAGTGGGTCTTTCTTGGGGGTGGAATAGCTGCAGACAAGAGGGGCTTGCAGCAGCAGCAGCAGCAACAACAACAACAACAATAACAACAACATTGTAATATATTCTCTCCACTTGCAGTCCCAAAGGAATACTCCAGCAAGAGATCTTGTGCAGCCTGATACAACTAAACACCTGAAACTTAATACAATAAACCTTAATTTTTCTTTTTGAGGGATTCAAGTGTGCCTTCTGACCCCCTGAATGATACAGTAACTTCCCTGGGATGAAAGATTGCAACATCTAGGATTAATTTAATAACAAGGAGGGGGGAGATGTTGGAGGTGGGTCCATTGTGGGGGACAAATAGCAAATAGGTAGGAAAAGGCAGTGGGTCTTACTTGCGGGTGGAATAGCTGTAGACAAGAGGGGCTAGAAAAGAAAAGAAAGTAATGTATTCTCTCTACTTGGAGCCCAAAAGGAATTATTGTGCAGCCTGATAAAACTTCTGAAACTTTATACAATAAACATTTATTTTTCTTTTGGGGGGATTACTGTGTGTCACTGACCCCCTGAAGGCAGTAACTCCTTTGGGACGAAAGATTACAACATCTAGGATTAATTTATTAAAAAGGAGGGGGGACACAGGGGCATGCCCAGGATCAAAACTGGGGGTGGGGAGCAAGCCATGGTCAACTAAAATACTGATCAACTAGCGGCTCAGTATAGTGACGTGGAACTTGGTTTTTACACCATTTCAGTGTGGTAAACAACTGATTATTCGCCACCACCCTACCTAATTTTGTTTCAACACTTTATAACCTTTTTTTTTTGCTTCGGGGGGGGGGCACCTGCCCCCCGCCCTATGCTGGGTACGCCCATGGGGAGACATGTTGGAGGTGTGCTCATTGTGGGGGACAAATAGCAAAACCCACATGTTTCTCAGCTCTGATATAGGGCAGCCCCATTTCTGCCTCATCTGGGATGAAAAAGGGGAACCTCTGCAAAAGACCCAGGGATGTGGGGCAGGGAGCAAACATACAATTCAGCTTGCTTGTTAATGTGTAGCACAGCACAACTTGGATTTTGTTTTGTTTTCAGGATCAGATCAGCAGCTGCCTAGACAATGTGAGGAAGGAGAGAGAGAAAATTCTAGTACTTAAAACAGACACAGAAAAGGAAAGCCAAGACCTGCTTGTAAGCACCATTGTTACTTTAAGGTGAAAAAGTGCTAAAGTCTAAAATCAATATCTGGGGGAAATGAAGATGGAATAGAGAAATGGGTTTCTTTTTGAACAGCCTTATCTCCCACAGAATATGAAAGACCATTTAAAAGAGGGGGTGGGCTTGTAAGTATTTATCAAGCTCTTTCTCTGCTGAATATGTCAGGAGTGCCCTTCCAATGGAATATGGATAACTGGCCTCTTCATCCTTTAACAGCAGACTAAGTGCCTGTTATTGGCCCACTGTTCTCTTCTTTCAATCTCCTTCCTGCAGAAACAAACAGGTGCAGAAAGGGAAAAGATGGTGGCTGAGTTCAGGCGACTGCGCGAGCTTCTGGAAGAACAGGAGAAACTTATTCTGGCCCAGATGGCAGAAGTGGAGAAGGAGATTGCAGCAAAAAGGGAGGAGCACCTGGCCAGACTATCTGGGGAACTCTCCTCTCTTGAGAGCCTCATCCGGGAGATGGAGGAGAAGCTTCAGGAACCAGCCAGTGAATTCCTGCAGGTAAGGCCTGGTCTTGATCCGAGAGGGTGAAGTGTGCAGCTTCAGACTACAGACAGGAGGATCACATGTCTTACCCCACCCCCCACCCACCCCAAAAAAAGCTGCTGTAAAGAAAACAATGAAATACATGAAGGGTGAAAGGCCTGTGATTGCAAAAGGGGTCCTGCTAGATCAAACTACAGGCCCCTTCATTCTAGCATTGTGTTCTTGCATTGGGCCCAACCAGAGGTCTCTGGGAAGCCTTAAGAACCAGTAACACTCTGCCCCCCTCTGTTTCCCCGCAAGTGGCGCTCAGCTGCTTAGTATTGATAACTGATTGGGGTTATCCAGAGGTTTGGAGCATGTTGTCAGTCAGGTGAGGCAGTGGAAGTGCTAGACCGTTGTCTTGCCTCGGTAACGGACTGGATGAGAGCCAACAAACAGAAACTCAATCCAGATAAGACCTAGGGTGGTCCCCTGGACTGGATGGGTGGGGGAATGGCCTGCTCTTGATGGGGTTACACTTCCTCTGAAGGAGTGGGTACATAGCTTGAGGGTTGTAAATGGGGCTGCCTCTGAAAACAGTTTGGATTATTTGGTTGTTCTTGTTTTGTTTTTATTATGAACTAGCTCGGGGGTCGGCAACCTGCGGCTCCGGAGCCGCATGCGGCTCTTTTACACCTTTGCCGCGGCTCCGGGGCGGATACTAACGCCACCGTCGCCTGCCGCCCTCCCACGGCGCCCCTGTGCGCCTTTCTTTTGGTTTTTCCCCCCGGCGCGCCTGTGGATTCCTCTTTTTTTTTCCTGAAGCTGCCGGGCTGGGGGGCGGGACCTGGGAGGAGGTGAGGGGCAGGCTAGGCTAGCATGGCGGCGCGTTATTGGCTGGCTGACGCTGACGCCCCTCCCTCCTAACTGGCCCACCCCTCGCCTCCATGCCGGCTGCAGCTTCCTCTTTTATTTTTTCTCCTCCCGCCGTTGCCGGGCGAGGGGCGGGTTAGCAAGGCGCCACGCTAGTGGCTGACTGGCGTGACGCCCCTCCTCACTGGCCCACCCCTCGCCCGGCAACGTCGGGAGGAGAAAAAATAAAAAAGGAACCTGCCTGCCGAGCGAGGCTGCCGGCTGCAGCTTCCTCTTTTATTTTTTCTCCTCCCGCTGTTGCCGGGCGAGGGGCGGGCTAGCGAGGCGCCACGCTAGTGGCTGACTGGCGTGACGCCCCTCCTCGCTGGCCCGCCCCTCGCCTGACAACGCTGGGAAAAGAAAAAATTAAAAAGGAAGCACCGGCCGAGCGAGGAGCCCCGCCCAGCAGCCCTCCGGGCACAGAGCCTATGCCTGAGCCAGCGGGCACGGAGTGGCAGCCCTGCCTGCCAGGGCGTGCTGCCAAGCGCCAGGGCCGGAGATGGCTGGGCAAGCCAGCAAGCCTTGGGTGCCTGGTTCCTCAGCGGAGTCTCCTGGGTGCGTCGCCGCTGGGACAGGGAGAACTTAGCTGAGGAAAGAGAAGGTGTGTGTGGGTGTGTGTGAGTGAGTGAGTGAGAGAGAGACAGACAGACAGACAGACTGTGAGGGAGAGGGGGGAGCCTTGCCCCCTTCTCTGTTTCTTCCCCTCCCTCCCATCCCTAGTCTGTACAAAGTGGGCCAATGCCATGTGGGGAATTGCTTGATAGGCATGGAGTGATCGGCCAATAGGGGTGTAAGGAGGGGAGGCCGAAGAGGGAGGCTGGTCAGGCTTTACCCCACCCTCTAAGAGAGGCATCATAGAATCATGGAATGGGGTGGAATTGGAAGGCACCCAGGGATCATCTAGTCCACCCCCTGCAATGCAGGAATCTCAACTAACGTATCCAAATGGTCATCCAACCATTGTTTCAAAGCCTTCCCGGAAGGAGAGTCCACCACCTCGGGGGGGGGGTGCCAGATGGTGATCTCGCCTAGGGCGCAAAAAACCCTAGCACCGGCCCTGCTAACGAGGCCAACTGGCCTGGGCCAACAAGGCTCCGCCCCTTGTCTGCCGGGCGCGCTCCGGCTTTTCTCGATCGCAAGGCACGCACTTTTGCCGGGCGACCTCCACTGCCGTGCGCTGTCAACGGCATTTTAAAGAGGCGCAGGGCAGCACATGACTCCGGCTTTCCGGCTGGCTTTCCCGAGGGGGCCAGCAGCACGTGCGCCTCCAGTCTCACATTTCCACCACGTCTTCTTTCTTGGAAAGGGCTTTTGCGAGGCGAGCAGCTACTTGTGGAAAAATGTAACCGAAGGGGAGGAAGGAGGAGAAGAGCTGAGCGGGCGGTGGCGGGGTGTGTGTGGAGGAAAAGGAGGGACACACACACACACGTCCCGGGCGCCCTCCGTCCTTTCCTTCCTTCCTTCCTTCCTTCCTTCCTTCCTTCCTTCCTTCCTTCCTTCCTTCCTTCCTTCCCTCCCTCCCTCCCTCCCTCCCTCCCTCCCTCCCTCCCTCCCTCCCTTTCCTTCCTTTGCCAGCCACTCAGTCTCTCCAAGGTACAGTCAGAGGGCGCTTTAGCCATGCCCGCCCCCTGCGGTTGCTGTTGCTGCCACTCCAGCGCTGAGGAGGCTCCCGTTCCCCGGCCCCTGCTGCTGCTGCCGCTGCCACTGACAGACGCCCGGGGAAGCGGTGAGGAGACAGAGCCGCGCCACTGCCCCTCACCGCCTTCGTCCCTCCTTGGCATATAGCTCCCCGGGGGGGGGGGGGCTGGTGGCTTTTTTGTATGGTTGGACAACTCCATCTATTTCTGGTCTATTCTAATTCTGCACAAGTCCATTCCATTAATCTGCCACCTATTTAAACAAGAACCCAAAAAACACACATTTTGAAATGTATATTCTTTTAAAAAGACATGTTTCTAAAGATATTTTCGCTTTTTTAAATAGGCATTTTTAAACAGAGGTGTTTTTTTGGCCAGTAACTACATTTGAACATTTGAGAAGTCTAAAAGCCAGTAGATAATGATCCTAACCATGTTTCTCAGAAGTAAGTCCCACTGAATTATATAGCATTAAGGTAAGAAACAATATATGCAGTGTTATATTTGTTTTTAATGTCGCAATGGTTTTGCGGCTCCCAGTTTGTTTGTTTTCTTTGGAAACGGGTCCAAGTGGCTCTTTTTGTCTTAAAGGTTGCAGACCCCTGAACTAGCTGTACCCAGCCACGCGTTGCTGTGGCTCAGTCAGGGCCCCCATTTCCCAGGACATGGGGAAGATATCACCCTACACCCCAACCCCTCTCTGTTTCCCCCTCACATACCATATCCACAGTTTGGGGAGGGTCTGCATGGTTCCACCGGTGGATCCCGGTGGGCTAGGGGGCAGGCTGGCCAGCTGCAGGTCATGTTTGGGAGGGTCTCCCATTTTCCCTGCTGGATTCCGTCGGGCAAGGGTGCAAGCAGGCCAGGTGGAGGTCATTAGTGAGAGCGGCAAGGAGGTCCGAGGCGCCGGCGCCGGAGGGAGAGGATCCCACCCCCGATCCCCCAGAAGGTACCGCCGGTCACCCACTCCCAGGACAGTCTACGTCCTATACTGGTAGGATATTTTCCTTTGATATCCAACAGATGGCGCTATTGTTACACAAAAGGATTTACTGGTAGTGTCTGTTCCTTTGACATCCAACAGAGGGTGCTATTTTTACACAAAATCATGTTTTTATCTGTGACAGGTGTGACATCTATATAATCTACGGTAAGTTTATACAAACACTTCCATATTGGAATGGAACGTTTTGTCAAAATTTCAACGCAATCGGTCAAGCAGTTTCGGAGATTACTGGTCGCACACAAACATGGACATTTTACATTTTTATTTATATAGATTTTATGTTTTTATCTTGTGGTTTTATTTGGGGAACTGCCGAGAGACCTGTGGGTACAGTGGTACCTCGGTTTACGACCGCTGCGGTTTGCGAACGATCGGTTTGAGTACGCCGTGCACCCGGAAGTGTTTACATCTGGGTTCCGCAGCGCGTGGATGTGCAGAAGGGATCTGCGCAGCGCGCACATGGCAGAAGGGATCTGCGCAGCATGCGCAGAAGCGCTCTATCGGCACTTTGCGCACACACAGAAGAACCACTCCATTTACGGACTGCTCGGGGAGCGAACGGCTCCCTGGAACCAATTGCGTCCGTAAACCGAGGTATCACTGTATAGGGTGGTACACAAAATGGATAATGACAACAGCAGCAATAACAACTCTGATGACAGTGCTCTGGCTCCATATACATCTTTCCTTCTTTCCCTCCAGGATATTGGAAGCTTCTTGCAGAGGTAAGTAATGGAAAACCCATGCATTATTCTGATGCTACAAAAGTTCCTGTTTAGCAGGTGGGAAACTAACTCTCCAATTCCTCCTTCTAGAGGTAGTTTAGGACTCCATCGTCCATGTCACATGATCACAGACAAAATAGGGACACATTTTCCTAGTCATTTGTAGCTATTAGTCTCATCTACAATCACAGACAGGAAGCCATTCCCACGGCATATTTCTGAAGGCCCTTCTCTGTGACGGATTCATTTACTTTGCAATTGATAGAAAAAGGAAGGACATTTCCAAAGGTAAATATCTTCACTGTAACTTACCCTTAAATATCCAGTGTATTCCAGGCTCCTGCAGGTTCTTCCTCAGCCATTAGAAGGTGAGAAAGTGCCCTGCTGGATTCGGCCAGTGGCCCATCTAGTCAAGCATCCTGTTTTTACAGTGACTAACCAAATGCCATTGGAGAAACCCACGAGCAGGATTCGAACCTCAGAGGACACTCCCCTCCTGTGGTTTCAGAGGCACCAGTGCCTTGGACCCAGCCATCGTGAATAGGAGCCGCTGAGAGCCTTGCCCTGCAACTTCAGACACTCATGAATTTTGAGAATCTTCCATGTTTAGAAAATATTGCTTTAATTGCTAGTATTCTCTCCATTTTTTAAATATAACCACTGTGCTAAAATACATTTATAATGTTAATTGCAAAAGCCATTCTAAAGCATTCTGGACTTCCTTATATTTCAGAAATGCACATACCAGATTTATTTTCTTTTGCTCATTAATCACTTGAAATGCTTCACTAAAACTGGTGTAGTCCTAAAATCACTGCGTAAGGACTCAGTATTGCTCACTTTCATAAAAAAAATTGCATATATCAGCTTCTTTACCTTCAATCTCATATTCCTAAATTTCCTTCAGTATATTCTGGAAGCAGGCGTATGTTGGTTTTTCTTCAACTTCTTAGATGCTTTCTAAATCCACACATCATCTAGATCAGGGGTCCCCAAACTAAGGCCCAGGGGCCGGATGAGGCCCAATCACCTTCTAAATCCGGCCCACGGACGGTCCAGGAATCAGCATATTTTTACATGAGTAGAATTTGTCCTTTTATTTAAAATGCATTTCTGGGTTATTTGTGGGGCATAGGAATTTGTTCATATTTTTTTTCCAAAATATAGTCCGGCACCCCACAAGGTCTGAGGGACAGTGGACTGGCCCCCTGCTGAAAAGGTTTGCTGACCACTGATCTAGATGCTCCCTTTTGCCATAGGCAAAGCCCTGCTCCCAAGTCTTCATGATATATTCATAATCATGCCTTTATCATCGGAATGAGACGCCTGCCTTGTCAGAAGGATGTTGGCTTGACTTTGTTCTTCTCCTCCCAGGCCTCAGGGGAAGGAGAACTTAGAGGATCCTCCTGTGGCTTTTCCTCCTGACCTGAAGTGGAGGATCTGGGATTTCTGCGATATCAATCCCTTCCTGGAGGGAGTCATGAAGAAATTCAGAGGTATGAATGAATGAATTAATACTTTATTACGGTCGAAGACCAGCTCTTATAAAAATTCCTTTGGAAGAACAATTCCAAAGAACGTATCATACATGTGACACTTTATTCAACAATAAAATTGATATTTATAAAAGCAAGGGGGGTAAGAGTGCCTAAAGCTTAAAACTTTGGCTTTTTGGTAATTGATTTTAAGGCGTTCGATTTCGCAGTATGTAGCAAGCTTCCTTAGTGCCCGTTTGAGTCCAGTGGGGGTTCTGGATAGGATTACTGTGTCGTCGGCATATAGTAAGACCGAAATGTGCTGGTTTGCGAGCTTCGGTGGATGGAATTCTAAATCATTTAATGCAGCTACTAAATTATTTAAATAAAAATTGAATTGTAGTGGGGCCAGAAGGCACCCTTGTCTGACACCCTTATAGGTTTTAATGGGATCTGTTAGATGTCCTAGGTGGCTGCTCCTAACTCTGAGGCACAAATGATTTAGAGAAATAGAGGCACAAATGATCTGACTGCGGCGAAGGAAGGTGATCCGTGTGCTTTACTTGACCCCCCCTCTCTTTCTCAGCTCCACCAGGTGAGGGGCTAAGTACCACAAAAGTTTCCCCCACCGATCAGGAACCGTTGCCGCAGCCATGGGCAAAGGTGACCCGAAGAGGCCCCGGGGCAAGAGGTCCCCATACGCTTATTTCGTGCAAACGTACCGCGAGGTGCATAAGAAGGAGCACCCGGACGCTCCGGTCAACTTTTCCGAATTCTCCAAGAAATGCTCCGAGAAATGGCTGACAATGTCAGCAGAAGAAAAAGGCATGTTTGAAGACATGGCAAACAGTGTCAAAGTTCGTTATGAGAGGGAGTTGAAAAGTTATATTCCTCCTAAATGGGAGAAGAAAAAGAAAAAGGACCCCAATTCCCCCCAAAGACCACCATCTGCTTTCTACCTGTTTTGTTCTCAGCATCGCCCAAAGATAAAAAGTGACCACCCAGGTTTGTCTATTGCTGATACAGCAAGGAAACTAGGCAAAATGTGGTCTGAGCAAACAGCAAAAGACAAACAGCCCTTTGAACAGAAGGCAGCAAAACTAAAGGAGAAGTATGAGAAGGATGTTGCAGCATATCGTGCCAAGGGGAAGGGTGATGCAGGAAAGAAAGGTCCTGGTAGGCCAGCAGGCTCCAAGAAGAAAGTAGAACCTGAAGAAGATGATGATGAGGAAGAAGACGAAGAAGAGGAGGAAGAATATGAAGACGAAGAAGAGGAGGAAGAGGAGGAGGAAGAAGAAGATGAAGTTATAAAGCTGCTGTAAAGATTTTGTGCTCAAAAGTCAATGATTCTGCTAAGAATGTGAAGTTGAGTGCAGCTCATTGTTACCTTCAGTATAAAAACTGTACAGAATTGTTACAGGTAGGCAGCCGTGTTGGTCTGACGTAGTCAAAACAAAATTAAAAAATTCCTTCCAGCAGCACCTTAGAGACCAACTAAGTTTGTCATAGGTATGAGCTTTCGTGTATCTGAAGAAGTGTGCATGCACACGAAAGCTCATACCTAGTTGGTCTCTAAGGTGCTGCTGGAAGGAATTTTTTTAATTTTGTACAGAATTGTGTATAGGTAATATGATTGTAGGGAGACCTGTATTCTGATGTAAGTAGTAGCTGAATGCCATTACTGTTAGATTTTTAAAAGCTGATATTGTCAAATGTTCAGGCATATTTAATGGTTCTTTGGATTCAGTGACAGCTTGATTTTTTAACAGGGTTAAAAAAATGGTAGTAAAATTGGTAGTCAACCTTGTCTTGTATACTATTGCATTGTATTACTTTTATAACAACTTTGTAATAAAATGATGTACATTAAAAATAAAAAATAGAGGCACAAATTCAGGAGAGGGGGTCTCTGCTTCTCAGAAGACCAGGCCACTGCAGCTCTTCCGTCCATGCCTTATTTTCCCTTCTTTCCCAGAGGCATCTGTTCCGTGAGAGCAGCATGCTGGGCTAGATGGCCTCTTGGCCTGAGCCTGCAGACTCTTAGGAAGTCGCCAGCCCAGGATGGCTGGCTTTTCTGTTCCTAGTCTCAATAAGACACAGGGGTGATGTGAGGGGGAAATATCCCTTTGAGCCATAATCAAATGTAATGGATATTTCTATTTATTGTTCTATTAACAAAAAAAATTGACTAATATCAGCACTGGCAACATCCAACTTCCCACATAATTTCCAAAGGCTGCTGTACCAATCTGTGTCTTTATAAAGAAATTGCTTGACTAACTTTCCATAAGGGGGGGGACGGGACGGGATCGGGGACTGCAGAGCAGATCTTCTTCCTAATGTCCACCAGCCTGACTAATTTTTAAATGGGCTTCTCATTATGCTTCCACTGGCCACCTTTTCCATAAATGTGAGGAACAGTGTAGAAAAAGACGAGTCATGTAGCCCAGGCATCCCCAAACTGTGGCCCTCTAGATGTTTTGGCCTACAACTCCCATGATCCCTAACTAACAGGACCAGTGGTCAGGGATGATGGGAATTGTAGTCCAAAACATCTGGGGGGGCCGAAGTTTGGGGATGCCCGATGTAGCCAATCAGGTCTGGGGAGCCAGGATGGAGTTTTTGCATTGAAGGTGACAGGTGGGAACGGCACTTCCCAGGTTTAACTGGGTTTGGCTTTAATAAAGTTATCTATCTATCTATCATCTATCTATCTATCATCTATCTATCTATCTATCATCTATCTATCTATCTATCTATCTATCTATCTATATCTGGGACCCGGGTGGCACTGTGGTCTAAACCACAGAGCCTAGGCCTTGCCGATCAGAAGGTCAGCGGTTCGAATCCCCATGACGGGGTGAGCTCCCGTTGCTCGGTCCCAGCTCCTGCCAACCTAGCAGTTCGAAAGCACGTCAAAGTGCAAGTAGATAAATAGGTACCGCTCCGGCAGGAAGGTAAACAGCATTTCCGTGCGCTGCTCTGGTTCACCAGAAGCGGCTTAGTCATGTTGGCCACATGACCCAGAAACTGTCTGTGGACAAACGGCAGCTCCCTTGGGCAGTAAAGCGAAATAAGCGCCACAACCCCAGAGTCGTCCGCGACTGGACCTAATGGCCAGGGGTCCCTTTACCTCTATCTATCTATACATCTATCTTGCCCTTCATCTTGAGACTGCAACAATAAATGCATTAACACAATTCATAGGAAAAGAAAGCCATACATATTAACAGTGAAATACAGTTGTCAATTTAAAAGATTGAGCTATCAATTTTCTGCATCGCTCTAACCAAACCACAAGAGATAATTGAATTTGTTCTTGGCTGATTGCTCATAGTTTGCTTGGGAAAAACAAACCATCGGCCCAAATGCCTACCAGGGACTCTCTGCATCGCACTGCAGAACATGGAAGGGAGTCCCTCAGAAGGTGGTGGACTCTCCTTCCGGGGAGGTTTTTAAGCAGAGGTTGGGTGGCCTACTGTCATGAATGCTTTAGTTGGGATCCCTGCATTGCAGGGGGTTGGACTAGAGCAGGGGTTCCCAACAAAATTTTCTCGAGGACCCCTCATCGAGCCGCTGTTGTGACAAGGACCCCCATTAATTCCTAATCCTAAAATTAAAAGCGAGAGCCAAATTAAGAGTCTTTTTATATTTTATATTTATACGTTTTTTTTACAGTTCTTCCTCTTCATCTGTAGGCCTTTGTCATTTTAACGAACCACTTTTTAACCAACGGTCCATTTTTTAACGACGCAAACTGTAGCTTCCGCGAAAAACAACGCTTTGTTTACAAAGACGACTGTTTTGCAAAGAGGCAGCGCGCGCCAGGGAGGAGGGAGGGGAATGGAGAAGACAGGGTACCTGCGCAGTAGCGCACAAATGAAGCCGACGCGCGCAAAGCATCTTGGGGAGGTGAGCGTTAGTAGAATGCGCGCGCTGCCTCTTTGCAAAACAGTAGTGTTTGTAAAGCGCCACCTAACGGCATACAGCAGAACTACTGCCTCTATCTAATTCTAGTTTTGCGCTAGACTCTGCTCATGCAGGAAGCGGCCAAAACAAAAAATCTGCTATCATACGAAATATATTTAATATATTTTTTATTCTAATAGCATCTTGTGGACCCCTCTGGCATAGCTCGCGGACCAATGGGGGTCCGCGGACCACCTGTTGGGAACCACTGGACTAGAGTGTTGGCAAACACCTTGTAGACGCCAGGGCCCCGTGCCCTACCGGCCGTCAACCCTCCGGTGCAGCCAGGAGATAACGACCTAGACTCAAGAGCCTAGGCACGCTGTTTGCAGAATCCACATAGCTTGAGCAGCCAGAGAGAGAGAGAGAGAGGTGTTTGCATATTTACAGGTGTTTATTAAGCATATCTCAGGAGAGAGAGAAATGTGTCCTTTCCTCCTTCATCAGCACAGCAGAGACAAAGCATTAGCAATACACAATGGAAGTGCACAGACATGTGACATACAACAGCTACACGTCTGTACCTTAAGGTGGAACTGAATTCCCAACATCCTCCCCCATTCTGTGTAACCGTTAAGCATCAGTATTTCCCATCTGTAGCTTTTGTATATAAACCTGAAGTTGTTCCTTGTTAACAACTTTGGGCAACAGATCAGCGGGAATCTCGTTACCTGGCATATAGGACGCCTGAATAAGTCATTTCCGGATACACTCCTTTGCACGGTGTAACTTGATATGCAAGTACTTGGTCGTTTGCGTGCAACTCTCGGAAGCCAGCAAAGCCAAACAGGACCTGTTGCTTTGGTACTCCTGTATAGGACAAGTCACCTTGACTCTGACATCCTGAATAGAATGTTGTTGTTGTTGTTTAGTCGTTTAGTCGTGTCCGACTCTTCGTGACCCCATGGACCATAGCACGCCAGGCACTCCTGTCTTCCACTGCCTCCCGCAGTTTGGTCAGACTCATGTTCGTAGCTTCGAGAACACTGTCCAACCATCTCGTCCTCTGTCGCCCCCTTCTCCTTGTGCCCTCCATCTTTCCCAACATCAAGGTATTTTCCAAGGATTCTTCTCTTCTCATGAGGTGGCCAAAGTATTGGAGCCTCAGCTTCACGATCTGTCCTTCCAGTGAGCACTCAGGGCTGATTTCCTTAAGAATGGATAGGTTTGATCTTCTTGCAGTCCATAAGAATCTCAAGAGTCTCCTCCAGCACCATAATTCAAAAGCATCAATTCTTCGGCGATCAGCCTTCTTTATGGTCCAGCTCTCACTTCCATACATCACTACTGGGAAAACCATAGCTTTAACTATACGGACCTTTGTCGGCAAGGTGATGTCTCTGCTTTTTAAGATGCTGTCTAGGTTTGT
This sequence comes from Zootoca vivipara, assembly GCF_965207765.1. Lineage (NCBI taxonomy): Eukaryota > Metazoa > Chordata > Lepidosauria > Squamata > Lacertidae > Zootoca > Zootoca vivipara. The sequence goes on along the minus strand of NC_142584.1, from coordinate 110,706,989 downwards.
CATTGCTTTTCTCCCAAGAAGCAGGCGTCTTTTAATTTCGTGACTGCTGTCACCATCTGCAGTGATCAAGGAGCCCAAGAAAGTAAAATCTCTCACTGCCTCCATTTCTTCCCCTTCTATTTGCCAGGAGGTGATGGGACTAGTGGCCATGATCTTGGTTTTTTTGATGTTGAGCTTCAGACCATATTTTGCGCTCTCCTCTTTCACCCTCATAAAAAGGTTCTTTAATTCCTCCTCACTTTCTGCCATCAAGGTTGTGTCATCTGCATATCTGAGGTTGTTGATATTTCTTCCGGCAATCTTAATTCCGGCTTGGGATTCATCTAGTCCAGCCTTTCGCATGATGAATTCTGCATATAAGTTAAATAAGCAGGGAGACGATAAACAACCTTGTCGTACTCCTTTCCCAATTTTGAACCAATCAGTTGTTCCATATCCAGTTCTAACTGTAGCTTCTTGTCCCACATAGAGATTTCGCAGGAGACAGATGAGGTGATCAGGCACTCCCATTTCTTTAAGAACTTGCCATAGTTTGCTGTGGTCAACACAGTCAAAGGCTTTTGCATAGTCCAATGGTTCCCAACAGGTGGTCCGTGGACCCCCAGGGGTCCGCGAGCTATGCCAGAGGGGTCCGCAAGATGCTATTAGAATTAAAAAAAATTAAATATATTTCGTATGATAACAGATTTTTTGTTTTGGCCGCTTCCTGCATGAGCAGAGTCTAGTGCAAAACTAGAATTAGATAGAGGCAGTAGGTCTGCTGTATGCCGTTAGGTGGCGCTTTACAAACACTACTGTTTTGCATTGAGGCAGTGCGCGCATTCTACTAACGCTCACCTCCCCAAGATGCTTTGCGCGCGTCGGCTTCATTTGTGCGCTACTGCGCAGGTACCCTGTCTTCTCCATTCCCCTCCCTCCTCCCTGGTGCGCACTGCCTCTTTGCAAAACAGTAGTGTTCGTAAACAAAGCGTTTTTCGCGGAAGCTACAGTTCGCGTAGTTAAAAATGGACCGTTGGTTAAAAAGTGGTTCATCTCATTAAGAACTGAAAATTAAAACTAACTGTATACTGATGGAGTACTCTGTTGTAACTGTAAAAAAACCTTATAAATATAAAATATAAAAAGACTCTTAATTTGGCTCTCACTTTTTAATTTTAGGATTAGGAATTAATGGGGGTCCTTGTCACAATAGCGGCTCGATGAGGGGTCCTCGAGAAAATTTTGTTGGGAACCCCTGGCATAGTCAATGAAGCAGAAGTAGACGTTTTTCTGGAACTCTCTAGCTTTCTCCATAATCCAGCGCATGTTTGCTATTTGGTCTCTGGTTCCTCTGCCCCTTCGAAATCCAGCTTGCACTTCTGGGAGTTCTCGGTCCACATACTGCCTAAGCCTGCCTTGTAGAATTTTAAGCATAACCTTGCTAGCGTGTGAAATGAGCGCAATTGTGTGGTAGTTGGAGCATTCTTTGGCACTGCCCTTCTTTGGAATTGGGATGTAGACTGACCTTCTCCAATCCTCTGGCCATTGCTGAGTTTTCCAAACTTGCTGGCATATTGGGTGTAGCACCTTAACAGCATCATCTTTTAAAATTTTAAATAGTTCAGCTGGAACATCATCACTTCCACTGGCCTTGTTATTAGCAATGCTTTCTAAGGCCCATTTGACTTCACTCTCCAAGATGTCTGGCTCAAGGTCAGCCACCACACTACCTGAGGTGTACGAGACCTCCATATCTTTCTGGTATAATTCCTCTGTGTATTCTTGCCAGCAGACCCTTTGTTTTGAAATGAAACAAAGGGTCTTCTGGTTTCTCTTTAAGGCTTCCAGACTCAAAAGAGAGCAGGGCAATTAAAGGCACGGAAGTCCTGTCCTCTATTGAGTCTGGCAACCCTACATATACCCCAGAAGGATTACAGGTAGGTAGCCGTGTTGGTCTGGATAGAAGTAAAATAAAAAAAATTCCTTCAGTAGCACCTTAAAGACCAACTAAGTTTTTATTTTGGTATGAGCTTTCGTGTGCATGCACACTTCTCCAGAAGGAGGCAGTCTCCAGCAGAAATCCTTCCATCAGGATATCTGTTAATGGTCACTGATTGTTTTACCTGGGCAGCTTGGCCATTCTTTTGTGATGGTAAATACTTTGGCTCCTGAATCCAGGTTACATGCTCACCGTGTTCATACACAAAAATGCCCTTAAGACAGGATTTGCAAGCAAAAGGAAAATGGGAGGGCTTTCCTCATTTGACTCCCTTACTGCAGAGGAATATTTGAGGTCATTGGGAGAGTCAAAATGGCTCCCCATACTATTTCAGATACATGGTTCATATATGTAGATATGTGTGCATTAATGAGTGTTTATTCTATATTCAAAACCTTAAGATTCTTATAGCAAAGTGATGTTTCACTGCCAAAGGGCTGCATTTATTGAGAAAATAGGGCTAAGTGAAAGCACTTGCTGTTAATAGGTGCCCTGCGGTGTGATTGGCAAATATATGGATACCATTTAGCTGAGCAATGTTTGCAAAGGCCGTTTGCAGAGTTGGTTCCAGAGGTTATTGTATATTTCAACAGGTGGAATGTGGCATACAAACATTATCAGATGCTGGCGATTTTGTCAAAACGACTCACTAAAGATTGACACCGGGATGGAGGCCTGGGCTGTTTCCCCTCTGTATGTGGTGGCTGCTAACTAGAAAGAAGAAGTCAATGGAGTCGGGGGAGGGGGGCGGCAGTTCATTCATTAGCTTGCAAAGTATTCTGAGGCTGACATGCTGATAGTAAACAAAACAACAACAACAAACTCCAATAGAAAAAATCCTTCCAGTAGCACCTTAGAGACCAACTAAGTTTGTCATAGGTATGAGCTTTCGTGTGCATGCACACTTCTTCAGATACACAGATTCTTCAGATAGATAGATAGATATTTCCATCACATAAAAACTGCTTGGGGCTCCACCCAACTCCAAGGCAGCAGAGATCCTGAGCAATCACATCTGAATTTCCTGGAAAAGACACACGCCCTGGAAAGAAGGAAGAAAACCAAGTGAGGATTGAACCAAAGGTCAGCCTCTTTCTTTGGCCTAAGCCCCACCCACCCCGGCCTGATGTCCATTGTCCTCCCTGGCCAAGGGCAGGTCAAAGGCGGGCCCAAGAAGGTGGGAGGCACCTGCCCAGGTGAGCTCTCCCTAGGTGTCGCAAACCCCGCCCACCTGTGGGGAAGGGAGGGCGGGAATTGCAGACTTAAAAGAGAGAAAACGAAACCAGCTGTCTCTTGTTGGCGAGGGAGCAGCCATGGCTGCTTCTGAGGGTCCCGTGCAGGATCTCTGCGAAGAAGCCACTTGCTCCATCTGCCTGGATTATTTCAGGGATCCAGTGATCATTCATGAATGCGGGCACAACTTCTGTCAATCCTGCCTGATCCAGTGCTGGGGGGAATCCGAGGGAGAGGCTTCCTGCCCTCAGTGCAGGGAAACGGTTGAGCAAAGCAGCATCACGAGAAACCAGCAGCTGGCAAATGTCGTGGAAATAGCCAAGAAATTCAGTAATCTGGTGGGAAAAGAGGAGGGAAAAGGAAGGGTCTGTGAGAAGCACCAGGAGCCCCTGAAGCTCTTCTGCAAGGAGGACGGAAGCCCCATCTGTGTCGTGTGTAATGTATCTAAGGAGCACAAAAGCCATGAGGTGATTCCTCTAGAGGAGGCGTCCCAGGAGTACAAGGTGGGAAAAGGCAGTGGGTCTTTCTTGGGGGTGGAATAGCTGCAGACAAGAGGGGCTTGCAAAAATAAAAATAAAAATATTGTAATGTAGTCACTTGAAGTCCAAAAGGAATTATCCAAAAAGAGATCTTGTGCAGCCTGATAAAACTAAACTTCTGAAACTTTATACAATAAACCTTTCTTTTTCTTTTTGAGGGATTAAAGTGTGCTCCCTGGCCCCCTGAATGAATGCCCAGGAGGATTCCCCTACTGAGCGCCTGAGGGCCCCAGTCCTGCCACTCACCACCTGGCTCCATAAAGGACTGCTGTTGCTGCTGCTGGGCAGGGAGGGCTCCGTTTTTTGTTTGTTTGTCTTAAATTGCTGTTATTTTTTTACCTATGTCATTTTAAACTGTGGTATTACTGCTGTATTCTTAGTTTTAGATTAATGTGGAAATTGTTTTCCATATGGTAGGAGTATTTTTTGATGTGGTTTATTTATTGTTTTTGACTTTAGTAATTATGTAAATCTGTCATGTTGTAAGTCTCCTTGAGCATTTTTTTTAACTGTGGAAAGGCGGCATACAAATAAAATGCTGGAGTAACTCTCCGGGGATGAAAGATTACATCATCTAGGATTAATTTAATAAAACAAGGAGGGGGGAGATGTTGGAGGTGTGTTCATTCTGGGGGATAAATAGGAAAAACCCACATGTTTCTCAGCTGTGATATAGGGCAGCCCCATTTCTGTCTCATCTGGGAGGAGAAAGGGGAACCTCTGCAAAAGACCCAGGGATGTGGGGCAGGGAGCAAACATGTAACCCAGCCAAACTTGGGCTTTTTTTTTCCAGGATCAGATCAGCAGCTTCCTAGACAATTTGAGGAAAGAGAGAGAGAAAATTCTAGTACTTAAAGCAGACACAGAAAAGGAAAGCCAAGGCCTGCTTGTAAGCACCATTGTTACTTTACGGTGAAAAAGTGCTATAGTCTCTAGAATCAATATCTGGGGGAAACTGAATATGGATTACAAAAAGGGGTTTCTTTTTTAACAGCCTTATCTCTCATTTAAAGGAGGAGGGCTTGTGTTTATGAAGCTCTTTCTCTGCTGAGTATTGGCTTTATCTCTCTAAAATATCAGGCAAGCCCTTCCAAGGGAATTTGGGTAACTGGCCTCTTCATCCTGCAACAGCAGACTAGATGCCTGATATTGGCCCACTGTTCTCTTCTTTCAATCTCCTTCCTGCAGAAACAAACAGATGCAGAGAGGGAAAACACTGTGGCTGAGTTCAGGCAACTGCGCCGGTTTCTGAAAAAACAAGAGAAACGTATTCTGGCCCAGATGGCAGAAGTGGAGAAGGAGATTGCAGCAAAAAGGGAGGAGCACCTGGCCAGACTCTCCGGGGAACTCTCCTCTCTTGACAGCCTCATCTGGGAGATGGAGGAAAAGCTTCAGGAACCAGCCAGTGAACTCCTGCAGGTCAGACCTGGTCTTGATGCAAGAGGGTGGAGTGTGCTGCTTCAAGCTACAGGCAGCCCCCAGCCCCAAAGAAGCTGCTTTAAAGAAAACAATTGGCACATGAAGGGTGAAAGGCCTGGGGTCACAAAAGGGGCTCTTCTAGATCAAACCACAGGCCCCTTCAGTCCAGCATCGTGTTCTCGCATTGGCCAACCAGAGGTCTCTGAGAAGCCTAAAAAACCAGTAGTGCTCTGTCCCCCTGAAAGTGTTTCCCTGCAAGTGGAAGTCAGCTGCTTAGTATTGATAACTGATTGGGGTTATCCGGAGATTTGAAGCACGTTGTCAGCAATATGCTGGTGACTCTCCTTTACATCTGCAGGTGAGGCAGTGGAAGTGATGGACCAATGTCTTGCTCGGTAATAGACTGGATGAGAGCCAACAAACTGAAGCTCAATCTAGAGAAGACTTAAGCGCTATAAGTGGGTGGTTCCCAAGACCAGATGTGTGGGAGATGGCCTGCTCTTGATGGGGTTAGCCTTCCTCTGACGGAGTGGGCACATACGGTAGCTTGAGGGTTATATATGGGGCTGCCTCTGAAGACAGTTTGGATTATTTAGTTGCTTTAATTTTATGTTTATATTATGAATTTTATGTTTTTATCTTGTGATTTTATCTTGTGAACCGCCCAGAGACCTGTGGGTATAGGATGGTATACAAAATTGATAAGAAAAACAGCAACAACAAACTGATCACAGTGCTCTGTGTAGAACTGGATCCACTGAAATCTTTCTTCCTTCTTTCCTTTCCTTTCCTTTTTCTTTCTTTCCCTCCAGGATATTGGAAGCTTCTTACAGAGGTAAGTGATGGAAAACCCCTACCTTATTCTGATGCTTCAAAAGTTCCTCTTGTAACAAGTGAGAAACTCCGTTTCCAGTTCCTCTTCCATTTCACAAAATCAGTCAGAAACAGGGACATGTTTTCATTTTCATTCGTATCTATTGGTTCCATCTACAATCACAGACAGGAAGCCATTCCCACTTTAAAGCCCTTTGCAGCCTAGGACCCTCTTACTTACAGGACTGCCTTTCCTGGTATGTCCCGCAGAGGACCCTAACGGGGCCGGCCCTAAGGCAAGGCTGGGTGGCGCAAAGCGCCAGGGTGCCGGGCTGCCGGGGGGGGGGTTGCTGCGCTGCTACATCCGTGCGGCAGCCGCGCTCGGAAACGGGGGGGCGCCGGAGGGATAGTTCCTGCCAGGGCGCCAGCTATGCTTAAGACGGCCCTGGACCCTAAGGTGCATGAATAATAGCTTAAGGGTCCTGGGCCTTAAAGAAGCCGGATTATCCTCCACCAGGGCCAGGGCTTTTTCAGTGATGGCTCCAACCTGGTGGAATGCTCTGTCCCACGAGACTAGGGCCCTGCAGGACTTGACCTCCTTCCGCAGGGCCTGTAAGACAGAGCTATTCCGCCTGGCCTTCAATTTGAATGAGCCTGATCCTCCATTCCCTTTTCCCTTTCCTTTTTCTATTAAGAAACCCTTCTGGAAACCCAGATTTAAACTCTTCCCTGGTCTCCTTGCTAGCCCAAGCAGGACCAACTTGGCCAGTTAGTCCTGGCGATCACTTGATGTTTACAGAACTGGGTCTCCGCCCCCACCCCACCGCCCCCCAAAAAATCACTGAATTTTTTGAATTTTATTGACATGGATGCTACATTTATGTTGTATTTTATGCTGTTTTTAAGCTGTTTTTTAAGTCATTCTTAATTAATGTTTTGTATTTGCAGTTAGCCGCCCTGAGCCCAGTTTACAAATCGGAAAGGGCAGCTTATAAATAAAATATTATTATTATTATTTAATTAATTACATATTTCTGAAGGCCTTTCTCTACGAAAGGGGGAACACCCCAACGGTGCTTGTAAATATCTTCACTGTAATTTAGACTTAAATATCCAGTATGTTTAAGGCTCCTGCAGGTTCTTCCTCAGATGTAAGAGTGTGAGAAACGGTCTTGAGAATCTTCCATGTTCAGAAAATATTGCCTTAATTTCCAATATTTCTCCCATTTTTCAATGTAACCACTGTGCTAAAATACATTTATAATGTTAATTGTAAAAGGCACTCTAAAGTAGTATGAACTTTCTTGTGTTTTAGAAATGCACAAAACAGATCTATTTTGTTTTGTTCATTAATAACATGAAATACTTCACAAAAATGGGTGTAGTCCTAAAATCTGTGTATGGACCCAGTATTGTTCACTTTTCTTCAAAAAAAACTAATTTGCATATATCAGCTTCTTTACCTTCAACCTCATATTGATATATTTCCTTCAGTATATATTGGAAGCAGGTTTGTGTCGGTTTTCCTTCAACCTGTTAGGTGATCTCTAGTCTAGATCCACACGTCATCTAGATGCTCCCTTTTAGCATAGGAAAAACCTGCTCCCAAGTCTTCATGATATATCCATCATGCCATTATCATCAGGATGAGACACCTGCCTTGTCAGAAAGCTCCTTGCATTGGAAGGATGTTGGCTTGACTTTGTTCTTCTCTTCCCAGGTCTCAGGCAAAGCAGAAATTTAAGAATCCTCCTGTGGCTTTTCCTCCTGCCCTGAAGTGGAGAATCTGGGACTTCTGTGATATGAATCCCTTCCTGGAGGGTGTTATGAATAAATTCAGAGGTAGTAAAGAAGGGTGGAAAGTATTTTATACTGCATGTTTAGAAGTGTTCATGACAGGCTCCGGGTCATTAGCAGTGCCAGGAAAATGGAAGGCTTATTTATTTATTCTCTTTCAGTATCTAGAAGCCACACTTTCATATGTAGACGACTCACAATTGATTTTTCTTATTGAAAGGGGACAGTAAACCCTTCTTGCTGGGATCTTGGGGGAGCCTCCCAGATTCCAGTCAGCAAGATAAAGGGCTTGAAAGCTCTTTCCACGAAGGGTTTAGCCACCACTCAAATCACTTTTAAGACCTCTGCCATGATTACTGGTCTCTGAGAGGCTCTTGCGAGATCTCAGATTGCAGGGGTGATTCCGGGTGTTGTTCTGACTTTGCACGATTTTCCTTTATGCACAATCCCCAGGAATGTAACCCTCCCTTAAGTTGCCAGTTGTCTGTAAAAAAATTGTACTTGACCACTTCACAATTTCTCAGCCAGGCTTTGGGTGCTTTCACACATCTCACTTTTTGGGAATTTCTCCTGTTCCTTTGGCCCTGAGATTGATGTAAGGGGGGCAGAAGGAGGAAAGAAGGGGTTGCTGTCCCAGAAGCAGAGGGGACTGGGGTTGAGGCCTCCCATCCTGGAACAGGAATGTCTGGATCTTGTTGTGGATGGGGAGATCTTCTGGGGGGTCTGTCCTCCAAGATTTGGGAAGGCCTGAACCTTGACATCATTCCTGCCCTGGTGATGCAGGGTGAATTTCAGATAGTTTTAACTGCAACTCCCATAATCTCTAGCTGGCGTGGCCAGTGGTTTAGGGATGATGGGACTTGTAGTCCACAACTACCCTGACTACAATCTCATGAGCTTATGTTGTTCTTTCCAGGTTTGTTACCTGAATGATGGTGTGGTGCTAAATCTCGGTTTCTTTTCCTCTTCCAGACACTGTGGAATATGAACTTCAGCTGCGAAAAGGTACATTTTCGGGTCAAACAGAGGCACAAATTCGGGAGAGAGGGGATTCGCACCTCAAAAGACCAGGCAACTGCAGCTCTTCCGTCCATGCCTTTTTCTGTGCCAAATGTCCGTAAGACACCCAGGGGTGGTGTGAGGCCAAATGCTCCCAGCACATGAGGGGGAAATACCCCTTGGAGCCATACCAAATCACCACCCCTTTTAAGTAAGAGTAAGGTTTAAGAGTGGGAAATAGGGGGAAGGCAAAAAGTGCATGACCACAAATAGCTCAGAAAATCACTGCAACAGCCTTTGGGGGCTAGAAGGTAAAAGGGTTCTGGTGTCAATGGCAGGGAGCTGGGGGCTGCCTGAGTGTCAACTCCAGGGGTCCTGCATCTCTGCAAGATGGGGGTCTTCCCTCTGATATTTTATTGGAGGGGAGACATGATTTCTCTGCTTCAACATGATGGTGGACTAGAAAACTTTAGTAAAAATCGCTTTTTGACTACCTTTCCATAACGTGGCAGGAGGGGGGGGGAGAACTGCAGAGCAGATCTTCTTTCTATTGTCCACCTACCTCACCAATTTTTAAACGGGTTCCTTCCATTGATGATGCTTCCACTGCCCACCTTTTCCATAAATGTGAGGAACACTGAAGAAAAAGATGAATCTCATAGCCAGTCAGGTCTAGAGAGCCAGGGTGGGGTCTTTGCATTGAAGATGACAGGTAGGAATGGCACTTCCTAGGTTTAACTGTTTGGCTTTAATAATGTTACAGGTATTTAACAATTATATATACACACACAGACACACACAGACACACACACACACACACACACACACACACACACATATAGGGATTGCAACAATAACTGCATTAAAACAATTCATAGGAAAAGAAGGAGATTCATATCAACAATGTAATAGATGTCCATTTAAAAGATAGAACTATCGATTTTCTTCATCACTAACCAAACTGCAAGAGATAATCAAGCTTGTTCTTCGCTGACTGCTCATAGTTTGCCAGGGGAAAACAAACCATAGATCCAAAGGCTACCAGGGACTCCTGCAGAACATGGAAGGTGGTGGACTCTCCTTCCTTGGAGGTTTTTAAGCAGAGGTTGGGTGGCCCGCTGTCATGAATGCTTTAGTTGAGATTCCTGCATTGCAGGGGGTTGGACTAGAGGACCCTAGGGGTCCCTTCCAAATCTACAATTATACAATGCACTTTCAAGAATCCCAAGTAGGACATTTCACATAGGGGTTGGGGAAGCCTAACCACTTTCTTGCTTTTCAGAAACTACCTGGAAGGATGGAGTATAACATAAATGTAACTGAAACGGGAAACTTGAATGGTGGTTACAAGGAGGAGGATGCCAGTTTTACCTGGCATGTCCAGCATGGTCTGCCCCTTCTACCATGAATGGTGGGGGTGACCTTAGACAAGCTGCTGTCTCTCAGCCTCAATCCTCCCATCTGAAAAATGGGCAAAGTAAGGTTGACTCAACTTACAGGGTCATTACAAAGGTTCTATGTAGATAATGTGTGAACCCTTGAAAGAACTGCAAATGTTTCCAGAAGTTGATGGAGTCCCTGTTCATTTCAGAGGGGATGCTATTTCTGTCATGTACCAAAAGAAAAGTCAGCTTCCCAGTTGACATCGTTTCTCTTCTCTTTCCTCATCTGCCCCCACAGAAAATGTAACTTTGGATCCAGACACAGCAAATCCTATCCTTATCCTGTCTGAGGATCGAAAGAGTGTTGGAGAGGGAGAAGTGAGTCAAGACCTGCCAGACAACCCTGAGAGATTTGACACATTTGGCTATGTGCTGGGATGTGAAGGTTTCACATCAGGAAGACATTTATGGGAGGTCATTGTGGGAAGAGAGGAGGAGTGGGGGGTGGGGGTTGCCAGAAAGTCTGTGAAGAGGAAGGGTGTTCCTACTGAAGGGATCTGGGGTTTGGGGAAGATGAGCGGTGGGTACAAGTACTTCTTCCCCCATGAGGACTTCGTTCCAAGTGAGGAGCCCAAGAGGATCCGAGTGACCCTGAACTGTGAAGGGGGGCGGCTGTCCCTTTACAATGCTGATACAGCAGCCCTTCTCCACTCATTCTCAGTAGCCTCCTTCTCAGGAGAGACCCTCAAGCCCTTCTTTTTCGTGAGCGAGGAAGCAAACCTGAGCCTCTCTTGACTGAGGGTGGAGACAGACAAGCGTATATTCATTGCCATTATGACGTATTCAGTCTCCTCTTCAGGACTGAGCTGACTGGCACTTGAGAAACCACATTTGCAGAACTGTGATTGGCCATCCCTTGTGTCCATCATGATGCAACTCTCCCTTCTCAGGACAGCTTTGTAAATGACACTGATTGATTGGGTCCCCTGTCAGTCCCCAAACTGGCCTGTTCTCTCTCCCTTGGGAATGGGCTATTTCTGTCAGTGCAGGAGGTGCAAAGGGGGGGAAAAGCAAGAAAATGATTTAGGAAACAACCCCCCTCACACACACATTCCTGTTTCAATGTAGTTCTCTCTCCAACCTCCAATTCTGACAAGTTTTCGACAGACAATACCATCATCTTTTCTGAATAACATCAAAATTATGCACGAACATCACTTAAATCCTTCCTCAGCCTCAATCCTGAACTCAGATTCCCTTTTCCTCCCCCAACATCTTCACTGGCCAGGGAGATTAAAGTTCAAAAATCCCTTTTTTTGCTACTCCTCCGGGAAGCTTATGTGGCAATTCAGCAAAATCTCCATATCTAAAGAGACTTTTTGTGAGTTGAGTACAGTTGCCCAAAACTCACGCACAACTTACTTGCGATCAAAACACAAATTAATAAATAGAGAGAGGGCTAGAGATGAGGAAAAACTGTTAGAAGGGACTCTGAGATCTCAGAAAAGTCTCCAGAACCCAGAAAGCAATGGATTTGGCAGTGGGGGAAAGAGTTTCTAAGTCCACCTTGCTTTACTGGCCTCTAGGAAGGTCAAGATCTCTAGCTTCGAACAAGTGGGATGGTTGCTTGGGGGGCATTTTCAGGGGTTTTCCTGACTTACGCAATATTGCCTTTGCAGGCTGACCCCAGAAACATTAACCCACCCACCCCCAGAGCAGGTTTTGGACCTCGATGTAACAAAATTCCCTCTGACAGTGATGAGCCTCTGTCACATGTTCTGAGGAGAGAAAAGTGACAATCCAGACTGGATTTCTGACGGGGTAAATTCCTATGTATACATTTTTTTTCTCCAAGATGCTTTGTAGTGAACAAGCAGATACTTATCTGTATTTTTTAGAGATAACCTCTTCTTATCCTTTTGTGTAATGGGCCTGAAAGAATTTGGGGATGTGTTTCCTGTGCTAACATGTTTGACTCTATTAAAGATTATACTTCTTGTTGCTCCTGTGTTGTTTCAAACTCAACAGGTATAATATCCATTCCCCATGACACTTCCTCCAGGGATTTTAGGAGGGTGATATCCTGTTTTATCCTCAGAGGAACCCTGTGAGGTAGAAGAGGCTGAGCTTGAGAGACTTAGAAAAAGGAGACATGTTAAAGTTTATGGTGAAAAGGGATTTGAACCTGGGCCTTGTCATCCCAAGTCCAACACACACTACACTCAGAATCTGAAATCTTAACAATGGTCCCTTCAGAGATGTGCTTGAAAGCCCTTCAGAGATGTGCTTGAAAGCCCTCCTCTACAGTTGTACCTCCGCTTAAGAACTTTATTCGTTCCGGATGTCCGTTCTTGAGCCGAAACCGTTCTTAACATGAGGCGTGCTTTCGCTAAGGGGGCCTCCTGCTGCCGCCACACTGCTGGAGCGTGATTTCCGCTCGCATCCTGGGGCAAAGTTCGCTACTAGGAACATCTACTTCCAGGTTAGCGGAGCTTGTTACCCAAAGCATTCGTAAGGAGGACGGTATGTAACCTGAGGTTCCACTTTATATGTTGTAGCTCCTCTTCAGACCTTCCTGTGTTGGCTGTGAATGTCTGCAGTAGGAGTCAATCCCGTTTGAGTGAGGGGCAGATTTCAGGGGCTTCCCTGCATGAGCTTGTATTTCGCACCTGGATCCATTCTTGATCTCAGCATTCCTATTAAAAATGAAAGCAAATCCCCCAAGTCTGAAGTCTGCCCTCCCTTACTTGTGGGAATCCCACCACCAGGAGAGAAGTGAGTCTCAGCCGTATTGACACCCTACTTTTTAACACACAGTCAGTTGTGGGCAAATGGGGAATTAAAGGAATGCCAATTGCCATACCATGTTTCTCCTTTTTTAAGACACTGTCTTATAACTGGTTTCCCTTAAAAAAAAACACACAGGGTGGCTTACTTTCGGTGGGATGTCTTATTTTTTAATTACCGGTATGGTTTTTACGGCTCAGGGCGCTGCTGGGCTCTCTTGAGTGCTTGGCGCTGCAGCAGCCATCGGTTCCGGGTGGCGGGGCGGCAGGCATCCTTGGCTGGGCCAGGCAGAGGCTGCTGGCTCAGGCACTCCACCCGTCGCTGCAGGGCACTCCAAGCTCCTTGGCCGGGCCAGGCAAGGAAGAAGCAGTGAGCCCAGTGGATGGCGGCAAGCACGGAAGCGGCAGGGACGGCGGTGGACGAGAAGGCGGAGCACGGGGATGCAGCCAGCAAGGCGGGAGCGCGATCAGCTGTTAAGCGGCACTCTTGGAGCGCTGCTTCACAGCTGATTGCGCTCCTGCAGTGCCGGCCGCATGGAGTGACTCTGTGAGTGGAGGTGCCTGTGGGGGTTGGTTTGCGCGGCGCGGAAGTATGGCTTATTTTCGGGGTATGTCTTATATTTCTCAAATGCTTAAAAACCCTGCCATGGCTTACTTTATAACTACATATTAAAAAAGGGGAAACAGGGTAGTTCCCCACCTCATTTTCATCTGAAGCATTGCAACCAGTGCCAAACAGATGGGGCATACAAAAAGGGAGAGGTATTTTAATTCAACATTTTTACCATCGTTACCCAAATGGCAATTCTCAAATCGGAAGAGGAAGTGAAGGCAGGACATCTGTAGGAAATTGAGCCTACAGTGGTACCTCGGTTTGCGAACGCAATCCGTTCCGAGGAGGCATTCACTCGCCGAAGGCACACTTCTGCGCATGTGCGAAGCGCCGATAGAGCGCTTCTGCGCATGCACGTGCTGGGCAGATTGCGTCTGCGCATCCGATGCCGTGGAACCCGGATTTAAACACTTCTGGGTCTGCGGCGTTCGTAAACGGAGGTAGGCGTAAACCGAGGTTCCACTGTATAGCCATAGCTGCCAACTTTAACCTTTTCTCGCGAGGAATCCTATTTGGAATAAGGGAATTTCCCTTTTAAAAAGGGAAAAGTTGACAGCTGTGCCTATAGCCCCGTGCCTACTTCCCTGGGATAACCCCCTTTGAACTTACTCTGAGTAGACATAGGAGTGCCCTTTATTTCCTGGATAGACAAAAAGGATTAGCTCACAGGTTTAGGTGATTGCCTAGAGAAAGGTCTTGTTCACACAGCACATCATACAGTTTTGGCCACTGACTTGCACACCCTTTTAAAGTTGGTGAGATGAAGGGTTTGAGACCAAAAGCCCTTTCCTGTTGTTTGCCTCCACAGCTTCAGCTTATTCAGAGGTAGACTGCCTCTGCACCAGGAGGTTTCATTGAGCAGGATGGTGTCCTCTGGCAGCCCCAGAAACAGCCCTCCCTCCCTCTGACCTGGCCAACTACTGCCTCAGGGTCTGTGCAGGTAATTCTTAGAATTACTTTATCATCCTTAATGAATACAAGCAAAACATTAATGTGTACATAGGGATGACTCTGACTACTCTTTTTTGTGTGTGTTTTCTCCCCCCCCCAAACCTTTAGGCTGTCTATGGGCCTGAGGACCCAAAAGCTTTCCAATGTCTCCCCCATGACACCTAAGCCCTTTCTTCCGCTCCGGACTGAACATCTCCAACTCCACTTATATCCTGCCCTGTTAGAAAGGGAAGTTTGGTGTGGGAGACAGGGGGGAAAGGGATGAAGGGCCCACAGCAGAGGCAGCTGGGGAATGTGCCGTGTGCCAGCCCTCCCGCCAACCTGAGGAACTGATCTCCTATCAGCCAGCCCTGAGGACCACGACTGCTGCGGTTGATGCCAGGCTGGCTGTGAATAAAATTCATCTTATCTCTCATCTCCTCTCATGTGGGTGAGGAGGCCAGTCTGGTCTGAATTCCAGAGGCCTGGATGGGTAAGCAAGATGGAGTTGGGTCTCGCCCAGTTGCGCCCACCTGGGTACCCGGTGCAGGATCAGGGCAGAATTGGGAGCTAGCGAGTGGATGGTTGCTGTGGTCTAGAGGGATTCTCTTTTTCTCTCTCCAGCTGAATGGGGATCTAGAGCATCCGGGTAGCTCAGGATCCCTCAGGATCCCTCTCCCACTTTGTGATGCCCATTTGGCCTTGTGGTATCCTCTCGAGCTGTGCGGGATTATCATTATCATAATCCTCATTATTATTGGCTTAATGAATACAACACAAATGTTAGTGTTTACATTGGGAGAAACTTCTGCTAATGCTACTTTTTTGGTGTCCTGGAACTATGATGCCGGCTATGGGCCTGAGGACATCCACCCCAGAAAGTTTTCAGAACTGTCCCCTCAGCTCTTTATTCAGTTACAGACCCTTCCGCAGAATGTCAACACAGAGACAAGAGGAATCATAGAGAACTTATAGAGGAATTATAGAGAACTCGGGAGTGCAATTTCTGTCATGGGTCTAAAGAAAAGTTTGTCTCTGAGCTCCTGCTGTTTCTGTTCTTTTTCCTCGTCTGCCCCCACAGAAAACACAGCTTTGGATCCAGGCAACTTTGGATCCTGCCTCATCCTGTTTGAGGATCAAAAGAGTATCAGAGATGGAGATGTGGATCAAGATCTCCACAACAATCCTGAGAGATTCGACACACGTCTCCATGTGCTGGGGCATGAGGGGATCACAGCGGGGAGGTCATTGCAGGGAGTGAGGAGCATTGGGCTGTGGGGGGGGGGGCATAAAGTCTGTGAAGAGGAAGGGCAAGTTCCTTCCTTGTCCTGAGGATGGGATCTGGGAGGTGGGGAAATGGGAAGGTGAATACGGCCCCTCCTTCCTCCTGATGCCTCTGCTCTGTCCCTGCTTGAGGAGCCCAAGAGGACCCGAGTGACCCTGAGCTCCAAAGTGCCCTGTCACAATGCAGATCCAGCAGCCCTTCTGCATGCATTCCCAGCATCCACCTTCTCAGGAGAGACCAGCCCTTCTTTCTCTCCAGGGAAAACCCATATATGCAGGATAGAGATGGGCCGGCCCTTGTGTCAGTCGTGGTGCAACTCTCCCTTCTCAAAGCAGCTTTCTACACAGCACCGGTTGGCTTGCTGTTGCGTCAGTCAGGAGAGGAAGCCCGCCTCTTGTCCTTCCCCCCAGGAAGCTTTCCCAAAGGAGTCACTTGTTTGGTTCATGTCCTCTCTGAATAAAGTGACAAAGGACTGCATTCATCTCCAGGCAACAGGAGAACGGGGCCTTCTTTGCAGTGGCTCTTTGTCTGTGGAATGCTCTCCCCAGCAGGGAAGTTTGCCCGGCAGCTTCATTATACAGTACACCTTTAGGCATCACGCAAAAATGTTCCTTTTTAACCAGGCCTTTGGAAAATCTGCTTGACATCCTTTTAAAATGTTATTGGGTTGTTGTTTTTATTCTGATTATATGTGTTGTGATTTTTTTCTGTGAACCGCCCTGAGACCTCCAGGTATACAGAGGTATATAAATTCGAGGAAGAGGAAGAGGAAGAGGAAGAGGAAGAGGAAGAAGAAGAAGAAGAAGAAGAAGAAGAAGAAGAAGAAGAAGAAGAAGAAGAAGAAGAAGTGGTGAATGGAGCAAGGCGGGGGAGGGGAGCAACAATTCATTCATTAGCTTGCAAAGTGGTCTGAGGCTGACGTGCTGATAGCAAACAAAACAACAACAAAACTCCACCAGCTCTCACAGGGAAATGTTTACTTAAACGAATAGCCACCAAGGATGAGCATTCCATTTAAAATAAATTAAAATTAATATATTGCCACCATATCAAAGCGGCTCGGAGTTCCAGCCATCTCCAAGGCAGCAGGGATCCTGACTAATCACACCTGAATTTCCTGGAAAGGAAACATGCCCATTTGCAGACGCAGAAGAGAGAAAACGAAACCATCTCTCTCTTCCTGGAGTCTCTGCCATGGCTGCAGCTCAGAGTCCCGTCCGCGATCTCTGTGAGGAAGCCACTTGCCCCATCTGCCTGGAGTATTTCAGGGATCCAGTGATCATTCATGAATGCGGGCACAACTTCTGCCGATCCTGCCTGATCCAGTGCTGGGAGACATCCGAGGGAGAGGCTTCCTGCCCTCAGTGCAGGGAAACGGTTGAGCAAAGCAGCATCACGAGAAACCAGCAGCTGGCAAATTTTGTAGAAATAATTCAGAAATTCAGCCACCCGGAGGGGAAAGAGGATGGAGAAGGAAAAGGAAGAGTCTGCCAGAAGCACCAGGAGCCCCTGAAGCTCTTCTGCAAGGAGGACGGAAGCCCCATCTGTCTGGTGTGTGACAGATCCAAGGAGCACAAGAAACACGAGGTGGTTCCTCTAGAGGAGGCGTCCCAGGAGTACAAGGTGGGAAAAGGCAGTGGGTCTTTCTTAGGGGTGGAATTGCTGCAGACAAGAGGGGCTTGTAGTGATGATGATGATGATGATGATGATGATAAGCATTCTCTCTACTTGGAGCCCAAAAGGTAATTTCCAGCACGAGACCTTGTGCAGCCTGATAAAACTTCTGAAACTTAATACAATAAACATTTATTTTTATTTTTGAGGGATTAAAGTGTGCCGTCTGACCCCCTGAATGCATGCTGGAGTAACTCTCCGGGGATGAAAGATTACAACATCTAGGAATAATTTAATGAAAAGGAGGGGGGAGATGTTGCAGGTGCGTTCAGTGTGGGGGACAAATAGCAAAACAAACATGGTTCTCAGCTCTGATATAGGGCAGCTGCATTTCTGCCTCAACTGGGATGAAAAGGGGGAACCTCTGCAAAAGACCCAGGGATGTGGGGCAGGGAGCAAATATATGATTCAGCTTGCCTGTTAATGTGTAGCGCAGCCCAACTTGGACTTTGTTTTGTTTTCAGGATCAGATCAGCAGCTGCCTAGACAATGTGAGGAAGGAGAGAATGAAAATTCTAGTACTTAAAGCAGACACAGAAAAGGAAAGCCAAGACCTGCTTGTAAGCACCATTGTTACTTTAAGGTGAAAAAGTGCTTTAGTTTAAAATCAATATCTTTGAGCATGGGAAAAATGAATATGGAATACAGAAAGGGATTTCTTTTTGAATACCTTATCTCCCACAGAACATGGAAGACGGTTCAAAGGAGGGGGTGCGCTTGTGTTTATCAAGCTCTTTTGCTGCTGAATATTGGCGTAATCTCTCTAAAATGTCAGGCATGTCCTTCCAAGGGAATTTGGATAACTGGCCTCTTAATCCTGCAACAGCTGACTAAGTGCCTGTTATTGGCCCCCTGTTCTCTTCTTTCAATCTCCTTCCTGCAGAAACAAACAGGTGCAGAGAGGGAAAAGATGGTGGCTGAGTTCAGGCGACTGCACCAGTTTCTGGAAGAACAGGAGAAACTTCTTTTGGTCCAGATGGCAGAAGTGGAGAAGGAGATTGCAGCAAAAAGGGAGGAGCACCTGGCCAGACTCTCCGGGGAACTCTCCTCTCTTGGCAGCCTCATCCGGGAGATGGAGGAGAAGCTTCAGGAACCAGCAAGTGAACTCCTGCAGGTGAGGCCTGGTCTTGATGTCATCAGGTGGAGTGTGCTGTTTCAAAGTATAGGCAGGAGGATAACATGTCTTAGCCCCCCACCCCGCAAGAAAGCTACTTTAAAGAAAGCAATTGAAGGGTGAAAGGCGTCCATCCTCGGGTCACTAAAGGGGCCCTGCTAGATCAAACCACAGGCCCCTTTCAAACTAGCATTCGGTTCTCTCATAGGCCAACCAGAAATCTCTGAGGAGGGGAAAAAACAATAGTGCTCTCCAAACCTGTGATTCCCAGCAGTTGGCACTCAACTGCTTAGTATTTATATTATAACTTACTGCAGAAATGGCTCCACTGACATCTTTCCTTCCTTCCAGGATATTGGAAGCTTCTTGCAGAGGTAAGTGATGGAAAACCCCTGCCTTATTATTATGCTAGGAAAGTTCATTTTTAATAGGTGAGAAACTCGCGCTCCAGTTCTCCCTTCCAGAGATAGCTTAGGATGCCATCGTCCATTCCAGAAGATCACAGACAAAAATATGGACATGTTTTTGTAGTCATATGTAGCTATTGGTCTCCTCTAGAATCATTTTCCTGCTTGGCAGGGGGTTGGACTGGATGGCCCTTGTGGTCTCTTCCAACTCTATGATTCTATAGGAAGGAAGCCATTCCTTGTTCTCCTCCATTACATATTTCTCCCTTTTCCTTGATGGATTCATTTACTCTGGAATAGATACAGAAAAGTGGGGACATTCCTTATAGAAAAGGTAAAGGTAAAGGACCCCTGCCAGTTAAGTCCAGTCGTGAATGACTCTGGGGTTGCGGCGCTCATCTCACTTTACAGGCCGAGGGAACAGGCGTTTGTCCGCAGACAGCTTTTTATCTACTTGCATTTTTTAGCATGCTTTTGAACTGCTAAGTTGGCAGGAGCTGGGACCAAGCAACGGGAGCTCACCCCATTGCGGGGATTCGAACCATCGACCTTCTGATCGGCAAGCCCAAAAGACTCAGTGGTTTAGACCACAGCACCACCTGCGTCCCTTAAATATCCAGTGTATTCCAGGCTCCTGCAGGTTCTTCTTCAGGCATAAGAATGTGACAAAGGGCCCTGCTGGATCCGGCCAGTGGCCCATCTAGTCCAGCATCCTGTTTTCACGGTGACTAACCAGATGCCAATGTGAAACCCACGATCAGGATCTGAGCCCCAGAGGACACTCCCCTCCTATGGTTTCAGCAACTGGAGTTCAGAGGCTCCACTGCCTTTGACCCAGCCACCGTGAATAGTAGACAGTGAGAGCCTTGTCCCCCAAAGAATTCCTTTTTTAAATCTTCCCTGTTTAGAAAATACAGCTTTAATTTCTAATATTTCTCTCTACTTTTAATTTAACCATTGGGCTAAAAAATATTACTAATTTTAATCGTTTGAGATCGTCACTAAAATTGACGTAGTTCTAGATCTCTTTCTAAGGACCTTGTATTATTAATTTTTCTTCTAAATCTCAGCTTCTTTACCTTCAATCTACTCTTCAAATATTTCCTTCCATGTATTATGGAAGCAGGTGTGTGCCTGTTTTCCTTCAACTTCTTCAATGCTTTCTAGATCCACACGTCATCTGGATGGTCATTTTTGCTATAGAACTCTGCTCTCAATTCTTCATGATAGATCCACCATGCCTATATCATCAGAATGAGACACCTGCCTTGTCGGAAAGTTTCTTGCATTGGAAGGATAGCGACTTTGTTCTTCTCCTCCCAGGCCTCAGGGGAAGGAGAACTTAGAGGATCCTCCTGTGGCTTTTCCTCCTGCCCTGAAGTGGAGGATCTGGGACTTCTGCGATATAAATCCCTTCCTGGAGGGTGTCATGAACCAATTCAAAGGTAGTTAAGAAAGGCACCAGGGATTTTATACTGGATGTTTAAAAGTGTTTATGAAAGGACCCAGGTCATTTGTAATATATTTATGTTATTAATTTCTTTTCATGTCTAGATGTGAACAATTTAATATACAGATGATTCACAACTTATTCTGATTTTACTTACACAATCAAAACATTATGTGGATTGCAGATAAATCAATAGAAAGCAGGCAGGAAGGCCTCATTGGCCAGGCTCTGGAGGCTCTCCTGAGAAATTCCCTACACGGAAATTGCTTTTAAGCCCTCCTCCTTGCTTACTGGGCTCTGAGATGCTCCTGCAAGATCTTGCCGGGCTTTATGCACAATGCCCAGGGATGTAACCCTCGCTTAAGCTGTGAGTTGTTTGTAAAAAGTTGTATTTCATTGCTTCACATCTCTCAGCCAGCCCTAGGTGCTTTCACACTCCTCTCCCATTTCCCAAGTAGCCTCACCTATAGCCTTTTGAGCATCTTCTCTGTTCCTCTGGCCTTGAGATTGATGTAAGGGGGCAGAGGGAGGGAAGAATGGAGGCTGTCAAAGAGCCACCCAGGAGCAGTTGAGAACTCCAGTCCTGGAACAGGGATGTCTGGATCTTACATCTATATGAAGCTGCTGGGAGAGATCATCAGGGGGGTTTGGGCTGGGGGAGGAAGGGAATGTTAGCCGCTTTGAGACTCTTTAGAGTAGTGATAAAGAGGGATATCAAATCTAAACTCTTCTTCTCTTCCCATCTCCCAGCCAGGCCTTAGGTCAGGCATGTCAAACCTGTGGCCCTCCAGATGTTTTGGCCTACAACTCCCATGATCCCTAGCTAGCAGGACCAGTGGTTGGGGAAGATGGGAATTGTAGTCTAAAACATCTGGAGGGCTGCAGGTTTGACATGCCTGCCTTAGGTGCTTTCACACTCCTCTCCCATTTCCCAAGTAGCCTCAACTACAGCCTTTTTGAGCATCTTCTCTGTTCCTTTGGCCCTGAGATTGATGTAAAGGTGGCAGAAGGAGGCGGGGGGCTGTCAAAAAACATCCTGGAACAGAGGCAACTGGGGTTGAGACCCTCAGTCCTGAAACAGATCTTACACCTAAGGGTTGATATTGACGGGGAGATCTTTTGGAGGTCAGGCTCCTCCTCTTAGTTATGGGCAGGCCTGAACTTGGACATTGCCCTTGCCCTCGCTTATGCAGGTATGGCCATTGTGGCTTTCAGACATTTTCAGCTGCAACTCTCATAAGTTCCAGCTGTTGTGGCTGGCGGTTCGGGATGATGGGAGGCACCACTCTGGCTACCACATCTGCAATCTCAGGAGCTCATATTGTTGTCACCAGATTTGTTATCTGGATGATGGAGTGATGCTAAATCTCTCTTCCTTTTTCTTCTCCAGACACTCTGGACTCTGGACTTGAGCAGCATCAAGGTAAATTTCAGGGTCTAAAGGAGGCACAGTTTCAGGAGAGAACTGTGCAAAGTGCTTTGAACACTAGAAAGAAGTGCAAATGTTTTTAAAAAAATCATTATTAAGCACTTACGGAACACCCCAGTTCTGAATGCAGTGCATTTTCATATTTCTCTCATGTGTCTAAAGAAGTGTCAATCTCCCAGCTGACGTCGTTTCTCTTCTCTTTCCTCATCTGCCCCCACAGAAAACGTAACATTGGATGCAGACACAGCAAATCCCTGGCTCTCCATCTCTGAGGATCGAAAGAGTGTGCGAAGGCGGAAACTGTGTAAAGACCTGCCAGACAACCCTGAGAGATTTGATACACATGGCTACGTGCTGGGATGTGAGGCTTTCACGACAGGCAGACATTTCTGGGAGGTCATTGTGGGAAGAGAGGAGGGGTGGAGGGTGGGGGTTGCCAGAAAGTCTGTGAAGAGGAAGGGCAAGTTACTTTTTGCTACTAGGGAAGGGATCTGCGGTTTGGGGAAGTGGGGCGGTTTGTACAAGTTCTGCTCTCCCTGTAAGGCCCCTGTTCCAAGTGAGGAGCCCAAGAGGATCCGAGTGACTCTCAACTGTGAAGGGAGACGGGTGTCCTTTTATGATGCAGATACAGCAGCCCTCCTCTGCACATTCCCAGCAGCCTGCCTTTCAGGAGAGACCCTCCAGCCCTACTTCTTTGTGAGGGAGAAAGGGAACCTGAGACTCTCTTGACTGATGGTGCAGACAGAGAAGCGTATATTCATTGTCATTATGACATATTCAGTCTCCTCTTCAGGACTTAGCTGACAGGCACTTGAGAAACCATATTTGCAGAACTGTGATTGCCCATCCCTTGTGTCAGTCGTGATGCAACTCTCCCTTCTTGTTCCAGCTTCATAAATGACACTGATTGATTGGGTCCCTTGTCAATACCCAAACTTGCTTGTTCTGTCTCCCTTGGGAACCGGCTATTTCTGTCAGTGCAGGAGGTGCAAAGATGGAAAGAAGCAAGAAAATAATTTAGGAAACAACAACCCCCCCCCAATTATTCCTGTTTCAATGTAGTTCTCTCTCCTACCTCAAACTCTGACTTAAGATTTCTATAGACAACTAGCTGACCCGGCCACGCGTTGCTGTGGTTCTTTCCTGTGATCCCCACCCCCCACCCTGTCCCAATCCATGACGTATCCTGCCCCTTCTCCCTCCACCCCGGCTCATCCCTGTGTTTCGGTAGGATACCCTTCCCTCTGTTGTTGCATGGTTGATTATGTCATTTGGTTTGTGGGTGTGGCTTAGATTTCACAGGAAGGGAGGGGGGAGGAGGGTATAACGTCACTTGAGGGCACTGTTTGACTTGGTGGAAACCCAGGTTTCTACCTGCCCAGATGCGGAATTTGAGGGGTTTTTTGTCCCCCTCGGGGAGTGGCCTGGATCGTTGTGTCAAAATTTCAGGACGATCAGTCAAGCGGTTACGGAGAAAAGTGCGGCCGACACTTTCAAGATTTTTACATGTTTATATATATAGATTGCCTTTGCATGCTAACCCCAGAAATGTAAACACACACACCCGGTGCAGATCTTGGGCCTTGATGTAACAAAATCCCCTCAGAGTGAAGAGCCTCTTGTCAGAAGTCTGAGGAGAGAACAGTAAAAATCTAGAGGATTTCATGGGGGGGGGGGGTGTGTGTAAATTCTCATGTATACAATTATTTTCTCCAAGGTGCTTTGTAGCGAACAGTTAGATTCACTACAGTTAGACCTGTATTTTCAGAGATCCCCAGTTCTTATCCTTTTGTATAAGGGGCCTGAAAGAATGTTTCCTGTGCTAACATGTTTGATTCTATTCTTCTTGTTGCTCCTGTGTTGTTTCAAACTCAACGGTATACTATCCATTCCCCATGACATTTGCTCTAGAGATTTTTGGAGGGTCATAATCTGCTTGATCCTCAGAGAAGCCCTGTGAGGTAGAAGAGGCTGAGCTGAGAAATTTAGAAAAATGAGACACGTTAAAAGTTTATGGTCAAAAGGGATTTGGACCTGGGCCTTGTCATCCCTAGTCCAACACACTGGGCACTCAGAATGGGTCCCTTCAGAGATGTCCTTGAAAGCCCTCCCTGCAAACTTCCTGTATGTTGTAGCTTCTCTTCAGACCTTCCTGTGTTGACCGTGAATGTCTGCAGGAGCAGTCTATCCAGATTGAGTGAGGGGCAGATTTCAGGGGCTTCCCTGCATAAGCTCGTATTTCACACCTGGATCCATTTCTTGATCTCAGCATTCCCATTACAAACGAAAGCAAATTCCCCAAGTCCTAGAAGGCTCAAGGTTGGGGCTATCTGCCACCCATAACCTGAGCATAAAAGTTTTTCAATAAAGGTTTTCTTCCACATGGGCAGGTGGTAGATGGGTTCAGTGGGGGAAAGCTAGGAGTTGTACAGCAGATTAAAAAAAAACCACTAGCATCCATCCTTTCCTATCTTTCACACTAGCATTCTTAAAAAATAAAAATTTTAAAATCCATATGAAAAAGGCTCTGAAGTCCAGCTACCTTCACACCTGCAGGGGGCAGCAGAGACCACGAGTCACCACTTCAATTTCCTGGAAAGGAACCCCACCCCTTTCTTGAATGGGCAAAAGAGAGAGTGAAACTTAACCCGCCCCCGCCGCCCCATGGCTGCCTCTGGGGTCCCATCCATGCAGGACCTCTGTGAGGAAGCCACTTGCCCCATCTGCCTGGAGTATTTCAGGGATCCAGAGATCATCCCCGATTGTGGGCACAACTTTTGCAGAGCCTGCCTGAGCCAGTGCTGGGGGGAGTTGCAAACTGGGGCATCGTGTCCTCAATGCAGAAATACAGCTCAGCGAAAAAGCATCAGGCCAAACCAGCAGCTGACAAATGTGGTCGAAATAGCCATGATAGTCAGTCTTCAGGGGACCCCAAAGGGCCTGAAGGAAAGGGGGGGTCTGCAAGAAGCACCAGGAGCCCCTGAAGCTGTTCTGCAAGGAGGACGAAAGCCCCATCTGTGTCGTGTGTGACAGATCCAAGGAGTACAAAACCCACCAGGTGATTCCTCTAGAGGAGTTGCCCCAGGAGCACAAGGTGGGAAAAGGCAGTGGGTCTTGTTGGGGGAGGGCAGGATAGCTGCTTCTGCCATGAACTTTAGCGGCAGATGGGGTGGCCTCAAACCTCCCGTTTGAAAAATGGGGACGATAAAAATGACTTTGCATACAGGGTCCATGTAAGGATTCGATGCAGATAAAATGCTTGAAGTGCTTTGAATACTTGAAAAAACATGTGACTTCAAGAATTATTATAAAGAACTTGTGGAGCATCCCAAACGCAGTGCATTGAGCGGGAATGAAATTTTTGTCATGTGCCTAAAGAAAAGTTCGTCTCTGCGCTTGTGCTGTTTATGTTCTTGTTCCTCGTCTGCCCCCAGAGAAAATGCAACTTTGGACCTGCCTCATCCTGTGTGAGGATCAAGAGAGTGTGAGAGATGGAGATGTGGATCAAAATCTCCCCAACAATCCTGAAAGATTTGACACACACATCCCGATTTGCTGGGGCATATGGGGATCACAGCAGGCAGACATTTCTGGGGGGGTCATTGCAGGGAGTGAGGAGCACTGGGCTGCGGGGGGGGGGGGAGTCTGCGAAGCGAAGGGCAAGTTCCCTCCTTGTCCTGAGGATGGGATCTGGGAGGTGGGGAAATAGGACGGTGAATACGGCCCCTCCTTCCCTTCTGATGGCTCTGCTTCTGTCCCTGCGCAAGGAGCCCAAGGGGATCTGAGGGACCCTGAACTCGGAAGTGTCCCTTTCATGGTGCAGATCCAGCAGCCCTTCTCCATGCATTCCCAGCACCCATCTTCTCAGGAGAAACCCTCAAGCCCTTCTTTCTCTCCAGGGAAAACTCATATGTGCAGGATAGAGATGGGTCAGCCCTTGTGTCAGTCGTGGTGCAACTGTCCCTTCTCCGACCAGCTTTCTACACAGCACTGATTGGCTTGCTGTTGGGTCAGTCGGGAGAGGAAGCCGGTCTGCAACAGAGGAAGCATCTACAGCAGAAATCCTGTCTCCATGGGATACCTGATAATGGTCACTGATTGCACCACCTGGGGAGTCTGGCCATGCTTTTGCCATGCATAGCTGCCAGGTTTTCCCTTTTCTCGCGAGGAAGCCTATTCAGCATAAGGGAAAATCCCTTAAAAAAAGGGATAACTTGGCAGCTATGGCCATGGTTAATACTTTAGTTCCTGAATCCAGGTTACAGACTCACCCTATTCATACACAAATATGCCCTTAAGACCACGTTTGTAAGCAAAAAGACAATGGGAAGGCTTTCCCCATTTTTCTCCCTTAGTGCGGAGGAATATTTGAGGTCATTGGGAGAGTCAAAATGGCTTCAGCATTCCTCTCCCATACTATTTCAGACAAATAGTTCATATATGAAGATATGTGTGCATTTATGAGTGTTTATTCTATATTGGAGACCTTTGTTGTTGTTTAGTTGTGTCCGACTCTTCATGACCCCATGGACCATAGCACGCCAGGCACTCCTGTCTTCCACTGCCTCCCGCAGTTTGGTCAAACTCATGTTGGTGGCTTCAAGAACACTGTCCAACCATCTCATCCTCTGTCGTCCCCTTCTCCTAGTGCCCTCAATCTTTCCCAACATCAGGGTCTTTTCCAGGGAGTCTTCTCTTATTGGAGACCTTAAAATTCTTATAACAAACTGATGTTTCACTGACAAAGGGCTGCATTTATTGAGAAAACGGGGCTAATTGAAAGCACCTGCTGTTAACAGGTGCCCAGCGGTGTGATTGGCAAATATCTGGATACCGTTTAGCTGAGCAATGTTTGCAAAGGCCGTTTACAGAGTTGGTTCCACAGGTTATTGCACATTATCAGACGTTGGCGATTTTGTCAAAACGACTCACTAAAAACTGGCACCGGGATGGAGGGCTGGGCTGTTTCTCCTCCATATGTCTTGGCTACTAACTAGAAAGAGGGGTGTGAATGGAGGGAGGGGCGAGGGGGGGAGACGGCAGTTCATTCATTAGCTTGCAAAGTAGTCTGAGGTTGAAGTGCTGATTGTAAACAAAACAACAACTACAACAAACTCCATCAGCTCTCACAGGGAAATGGTTCCTTAAACGAGCAACCACCAAGGATGAGCATTCCATTAAAAAAAACATTTAAAATAAAATATATAAAACTCTATATTTCCCCCGTATCAAAGCTGCTCTGGGCTCCACCCAACTCCAAGGCAGTAGGGATGCTGAGTAACCGCACCTGAATTTCCTGGAAAGGAAACACGCCCATTTGCAGACGTAAAAGAGAGAAAACGAAACCAGCTCTCTCTTCCTGGAGTCTCTGCCATGGCTGCCGCTCGGAGTCCCGTCCGCGATCTCTGCGAGGAAGCCACTTGCCCCATCTGCCTGGAGTATTTCAGGGATCCAGTGATCATTCATGAGTGTGGGCACAACTTCTGTCGATCCTGCCTGATCCGGTGCTGGGAGTCATCCGAGGGAGAGGCTTCCTGCCCTCAGTGCAGGGAAACGGTTGAGCAAAGCAGTATCACGAGAAACCAGCAGCTGGCAAATGTTGTAGAAATAATTAAGAAATTCAGCCATCTGGGGGGGAAAGAGGAGGCAGAAGGAAAAGGAAGAGTCTGTGAGAAGCACCAGGAGCCCCTGAAGCTCTTCTGCCACGAGGACGGAAGCCCCATCTGTGTCGTGTGTAATGTTTCCAAGGAGCACAAAAGACACGAGGTGGTTCCTCTAGAGGAGGCGTCCCAGGAATACAAGGTGGGAAAACCACCCCACCCTCTGAATATATATAAGGGTCTGGTTGCTTCTGTTTCAAGTGTATCTGAAGAAGTGTGCATGCACACAAAAGCTCATACCAAAATAAAAACTTAGTTGGTCTTTAAGGTGCTACTGAAGGAATTTTTTTTATTTTGCTTCGACTCAGACCAACACTGCTACCTACCTGTAACTAGAAGGTGGGGAAAGGCAGTGGGTCTTTCTTGGGGGTGGAATTGCTGCAGACAAGAGGGGCTTGCAAAAATAAAATTAAAAATAAGAAAATGTAATTTATTCTCTCCACTTGCAGCCCAAAAGGAATTCTTGTGCAGCCTGATAAAACTAAACTTCTGAAACTTTATACAATAAACGTTTCTTTTTCTTTTTGAGGGATTAAAGTGTGCCCAGTGACCCCCTGAATGCAGGTTGCAGTAACTCCCCTGGGACAAAAGATTACAACATCTAGGATTAATTTAATAAAAAGGAGGGGGGACATGTTGGAGCTGTGTTCAGTGTGGGGGACAAATAGCAAAACCCAAATGTTTCTCAGCTCTGATATAGGGCAATTCCATTTCTGCCTCATCTAGGATGGAAAAAAAGTTTGGAAAGTGTTTAAAGATTACATAGCAAATTTTGTGGGAAATGCTGATCTTTCAGATGACTTATGAAGGCTCAAAAATTGTATATCAAAATGGAAGTAAGGATATAAGTATTTACAGTGGTGCCTCGCGGCTAGACGAATGCCCTGCTAGATGAAAATTTCGCTTAACGAAAGGGTTTTCTGATCGGAGATTGCCTCACTATACGACAAGGTTTTCTATGGCCACTGCTTCATCTTGCGAAGCGTGGCCATAAAAACCTCCGATGAGAAAATCAGGGCATTCATCTAGTGAAAGGGGAACCAGCTGTAGGGTGGGGAGAAGGCAAAGGAAGATGAGCTGTCAGCGCCTATCAGATGATCTTCCTCTGCCTTCTGCCCGCGCTGCAGCTGGTTCCCCTTTGTGTTCTGCCTTCCGAACCCCCGTCAGATGCCGGCTCTGTCGGGCAGGGGGGGAGGCGCAGGAACGATCCTGCGCCTTTCCCCCACCCCGCCTGTTCCCAGGAGCTGAAGTGCAGGGGCTGCGGGGGCTTTTCGCCGCCTGACGTCCCCTTGGCTTGGGGATGTCAGGCGGCGAAAAGCTCCCACAGCACCGCAATTCGGCTCCGTCCCCTGCTCTGTCGGGCGGGGTGGGGGAAAGGCGCAGGAACGATCCTGTGCCTTTCCCCCACCCCGCCTGTCCCCCGGAGCCGAAGTGCAGCACTGAGGGGGCTTTTCGCCGCCTGACTTCCCCGAGCCAAGCGGCCGATCCCGGGCCGGCTTGAGGGCAAGCGCGGCACGCTTTCTCTTGTTAGCCCCGTGCGCTGCGCTCGCCCTGTCCTGTGCCAGCTCTGTCGGGCGAGGAAGCACCCGATGGTTCTCTCTGCCTGCTTCCCCGAGCCGTAGCGCATCGGGTGCTTCTTCGCCCGACAGAGCTGGCATAGGACGGGGCTTCCGAACCCCCGTCCTATGCCGGCTCTGTCAGGCGGGGTGGGGTGGGGTGGGGAAGCAGACTCCGCTTTCCCCTCACCCCGCCCGACACAGCGCAGATCAGCCGAGGCTTTTCGTCCAATCCGCGCTGTGTCGGGCGGGATGGGGGGAAAGCTGTCGGCAGCAGGGGGAGAGGAAGGAAGGAAGAGAAAGGGCTGCTTTCTCTTCCTTCGTTCCTCTTCCCCCCGCCACCCAACAGCCCACATCTGACGGGGGTTCGGAAGCCCCGTCAAATGCCAGCTCTGTCGGGCGAGGCAGTGGGGGGAAAGAACCTCCGCTTCTCCCCAACCCCCGCCCGGCACACACCTCTCTTGACTTGGGGAAGGCAGGCAGGCAAGAGAGCAAGCACCTGCCTGCCTTCCCCGAGCCAAGAGAGCACCCATAGGAACGCATTAATTGACTTTTAATGCATTCCTATGGGAAATGGTGACTCGCTAGACGAAATTTTCGTAGGACGAATTGAGTCCTGGAAAGAATTTATTTCGTCTAGCGAGGCACCACTGTATATGAGTAGAAGGGGGGAGCGCAATATAAGATTGGCTGGAAAGAATGATAGGGTGGGTGGAGGGGGTGTTAGAGATGAAAAATTCCTCGAAAGATTCCATCAACAGTGTCTCCGAAAAATTGTACACATCACTTGGGAAGACAGGCGAACTAATATCAGTGTAGTGGAAGAAGCAAAGATCACCAGTTTCGAAGCAATGATTCTTCAACATCAACTTCATTGGACTGGTCATGTTGTGCGGATGCCTTCCAAAGCAACTGCTCTATTCCGAACTTAAAAATGGAAAGCGTAATGCTGGTGGTCAACAAAAGAGGTTTAAAGACTGTCTCAAGGCAAATCTTTAAAAATGTAATATAAACACTGACAACTGGGAAACACTGGCTTGCGAGCACTCCAGTTGGAGAACAGCCTTTACCAAAGGTGTCATCGGCTTTGAAGACACTCAAACTCAGGATGCAAGGGAGAAATGTGCTAGGAGGAAGGCACGCTTGGCAAATCCACACCATGATCAACTCCCGCCAGGAAACCAATGTCCCCACTGTGGAAGGACGTGTGGATACAGAATTGGCCTCCACAGTCACTTACGGACTCATTGTTAACGCCGTGTTTATGGAAGACAATCTTACTTGGCTACAAGTGATCGCCATAGAAGAAGAGGAGGAGGAGATGAAAAATGGTTTTTATTATGTATTGATTATGTATTTTTTTTGTAAGTTCTGTAATTTATTTTTGGTTTAAAATAAAACTTTATAAAAAATGTGTAAAGGGTAAAGGGACCCCTGACAATTAGGTCCATTCGCAGACGACTCTGGTTTAATGGCCAAGGGAGCCTGCGTACAGCTTCCGGGTTAATGTTAATGTGTAAGGCAGCCCAAATTGGATTTTGTTTTCTTTCCAGGATCAAATCAGCAGCTGCCTAGACAATGTGAGGAAGGGGAGAGAGAAAATTCTAGTATTGAAAGCAGACACAGAAAAGGAAAGCCAGGACCTGCTTGTAAGCACCATTATTACTACTTTAAGATGAAAAATGCTATAGTCTAGAATCAATTATCTGGGCGGGGGGTGGGGAGAATATGGAATACAGAAAGAGGTTTCTTTTTGAACAGCCTTATCTCCCACAGACATGAAAGACCATTTAAAGGAGGGGGTGAGCTTGTGGTTATGGAACTCTTTCCCTGCTGAATATTGGTGTAATCTCTCTAAAATGTCGGAAGTGGGCTTCCAAAGGAATTGGGGTAGCTGGCCTCTTCATCCTGCAACAGCAGACTAAGTGCCTGATATTCACCCACTGTTCTCTTCTTTCGATCTACTTCTTACAGAAGCACGTGGAAGCAGAGAGAGAAAAGACTGTGGCTGAGTTCAGGCGACTCCACCAGTTTCTGGAAGAACAGGAGAAACGTCTTTTGGCCCAGATGACAGAAGTGGAGAAGGAGATTGCAGCAAAAAGGGAGGAGCACCTGGCCAGACTCTCCGGGGAACTCTCCTCTCTTGACAGCCTCATCCGGGAGATGGAGGAGAAGCTTCAGGAACCAGCGAGTGAACTCCTGCAGGTCAGGCCTGGTCTTGATGCAAGAGGGTGAAGTGTGCTGCTTCATAGAATCATAGAGTTGGAAGAGACCAAAAGGGCCATCCAGTCCAATCCCCTTCCAAGCAGGAAACACCATCAAAGCATTCTTGACATATGCCTGTCAAGCCTCTGCTTAAAGACCTCCAAAGAAGGAGACTCCACCACACTCCTTGGCAGCAAATTCCACTGCCGAACAGCTCTTACTGTCAGGAAGTTCTTCCTAATGTTTAGGTGGAAGCTTCTTTCTTGTAGTTTGAATCCATTGCTCCGTGTCCGCTTCTCTGGAGCAGCAGAAAACAACCTTTCTCCCTCCTCTATATGACATCCTTTTATATATTTGAACATGGCTATCATATCACCCCTTAAATGACAGGCATTTTTAGTCACATAGAAATGTTGCTGGAAAGAAAACATGAAGGATGAAAGGCATCAGTCCTGGGGTCGCAAAAGGGGCCCTGCTAGATCAAACCACAGGCCCCTTCATTCTAGCATTGTGTTCTCGCATTGGCCAAACAGAGGTCTCTGAGAAGCAAAAAAACCAGTAGTGCTCTCCAACCCTGTGATTCCCAGCAGTTGCCACTCAGCTGCTTAGTAATTATAACTGACTGCAGAAATCACTACACTGACATATTTATTTCTTTTGTTCCAGGATATTGGAAGCTTCTTGCAGAGGTAAGTGACGGAAAACCCCTGGCTCATTCTCATGCTACAAAAGTTCCCGT
Source organism: Zootoca vivipara (assembly GCF_965207765.1). NCBI lineage: Eukaryota > Metazoa > Chordata > Lepidosauria > Squamata > Lacertidae > Zootoca > Zootoca vivipara. The sequence continues at coordinate 110,674,981 of NC_142584.1, read as the reverse complement.
TCAACGGGTGAGAAACTCACTCTCCAGTTCCTCCTTCTAGAGATAGCTTAGGACTCCATCATCCATTCACAGACAAAAACAGGGACACATTTTTTCTAGCTTTTAGTCTCATCTACAATCTTGGGAAGGAAGCCATTCCTCGTTCCCCTCCATTGCATATCTATGAAAGCCCTTCTCTGTGATGGATTCATTTACTATGCAATTGATACAAAATTCAGAAATGCACATACCAGATCTATTTTGTTCTACTCATTAATGCAGTGGTTCCCAACAGGTGGTCCGGGGACCCCCAGGGGTCCACGAGCTATGCCAGAGGGGTCCTCAAGATCCTATTAGAATAAAAAATATATTAAATATATTTCGTATGATAACAGATTTTTTGTTTTGGCCACTTCCTGCATGAGCAGAGTCTAGCGCAAAACTAGAATTAGATAGAGGCAGTAGTTCTGCTGTATGCCGCAAGGACTACAAGAAACTTGGAGATTAGGCAATGAAAAAGATCCTTCCATTTGCAACCACATATCGGTGTGAGCAAGCATTTTCTTCCATGTGTTTCATGAAAAACAAATACTGTATAGGAATCGGCTCGACATGCGGTCGGATTTCAGAGTGAAAGTTTCAAGTTTGGAACCTAATATTTCAGAAATAATGGTCTCAAAGGACAGATTTAACTCATCTCATTAAGAACTGAAAATTAAAACTAACTGTATACTGATGGAGTACTCTGTTGTAACTATAAAAAACGTATAAATATAAAATGTAGAAAGACTCTTAATTTGGCTCTCACTTTTTAATTTTAGGATTAGGAATTAATGGGGGTCCTTGTCACAATAGCGGCTCAATGAGGGGTCCTCGAGAAAATTTTGTTGGGAACCCCTGCATTAATGCTTCACTAAAACTAGTGTAGTCCTAAAATCTCTGTGCAAAAGCCCAGTATTGCTCACTTTTCTTCAAATAAATAATCTGCATATATCAGCTTCTTTACCTTCAATCTCATATTCCTATATTTCCTTCAGTATATTTTAGTTTTCCTTCAACTCGTTAGGTGCTCTCTAGATCCACACATCAACAATATGGTCATTTTTGCCATAGGAAAACCCTGCTCCCAAGTCTTCATGATATATCCATCATGCCTTTATCATCAGAATGAGACACCTGCCTTGTCAGAAAGTTTCTTGCATTGGAAGGATGTTGGCTTGACTTTGTTCTCCTCCTCCCAGGTCTCAGGTGAAGGAGAACTTAGAGAATCCTCCTGTGGCTTTTCCTCCTGACCTGAAGTGGAGGATCTGGGACTTCAGCGATATAAATCTCTTCCTGGAGGCTGTCACGAAGAAATTCAGAGGTAATAAAGAAGGGCTGAAAATATTTTATACTGGACATTTAAAATTATTCATGACATGCTCCAGGTCATTAGCAGTGCCAGGAAAATGGAAGGCTTATTTATTTATTCTCTTTCAATATCTAGAAGCCACACTTTCATATGTAGATGACTCACAACTGATTTTACTTATGCAATTGAAAGAGGAGGATAAACCCTTCTTGCTGGGCACCTGGAAGCTCTTGTGAGATCTTGGGGGAGCCTCCCAGATTCCAGTCAGCAAAGTAAAGGGCTTGAAAGTTCTTGCCATGAAGGGTTTGGCCACCACTCAAATCACTTTTAAGACCTTTGCCATGAGAGGCTCCTGCAAAATCTCATGGGGCCATCTTGAGATCTCAGATGGCAGGGGTGATTCCGGGGTCATTTTGACTTTGCACGATTTGCCTTTATGCACAATCCCCAGGAATGTGACCCTCCCTTAAGTTGTGAGTTGTCTGTAAAAAGTTGTCCTTGACCTCTTCGCATATTTCAGTCAGGGTTTGGGTGCTTTCACACATCTCACCCCTTTCCCAAGTAGCCTCACCTACAGCTTTTCGGGCATTTTTCTCGTTCCTTTGACCCTGAGATTGATGTAAGGGAGGCAGAAAGAAGGAGGGGCTGTCCAAGAGCCAGCAAGGAGCAGAAGGGACTGGGGTTGAGGCGTCCTGTCCTGGAACAGGGATGTCTGGATCTTCTTGTTGAGGTGGAGATCTTCTGGGGGTCCTGCTCCTCCAAAATTAGGGAAGGCCTGAACCTTGACGTCACCCCTGCCCTGGTTATGCAGGGATAGCCTGTATGGTGAGTTTCAGATAATTTTAACAGCAACTCCCACACTCTCCAGCTGGCGTAACCAGTTGTTAGGGACGATGGGACTTGTAGTCCACAACATCAGGAGTGCACCACACTAGCTACAATCTCATGAGCTCATATTCTTGTTGCCAGGTTTGTGATCTGAATGATGGTGTGATGCTAAATCTCTGTTCCCTTTCCTCTTCCAGACACACTGGAATATGGACTTCAGCTGCAAAAAGGTACATTTATTTATTTATTTATTTATTTATTTATTTATTTATTTATTTATACCCTGCCCATCTGGCTGGGTTTCCTCAGCCATTTCGAGTTCAAACAGAGGCAGAAATTCGGGAGAGAGAGGATCCACTTCCCAAAAGACTGTAGCTCTTCTATCCATGCCTTAAAGGTAAAGGGACCCCTGACCATTAGGTCCAGTCGTGGACGACTCTGGGGTTGCGGCGCTCATCTCGCGTTATTGGCCAAGGGAGCCAACATACAGCTTCCAGGTCATGTGGCCAGCATGACTAAGCCGCTTCTGGCGAACCAGAGCAGCACACGGAAACGCCATTTACCTTTCTGCTGTAGCGGTACCTATTTATCTACTTGCACTCTGACATGCTTTTGAACTGCTAGGTTGGCAGGAGCTGGGACCGAGCAATGGGAGCTCGCCCCGTTGCGGGGATTCGAACCACTGACATTTTGATCGGCAAGCCCTAGGCTCTGTGGTTTAACTCACAGCACCACCCACAGTCCATGCCTTATTTCCCAGAGGCATCTGTTCAGTGAGAGCCGGGTGTTGCACAAGATGGGCTCATGGCCTGAGCCTGCAGAGTCTTAGGAAGCCCCCAGCCCAGGATGGCTGACTTTTCTGTGCCAAATCTCAATAAGACACAGGGGTGGTGTGAAGCTCCTGGCACATGAGGAGAAAATATCCCTTTGAGCCATACAGGTCCCTCATAAGATCCTCTTAATTTCCCATTAAGAGTGGGAAATAAATGCATGAGCACAAATAGCTCAGAAAATGGCTGCAACAACCTTTGGGGGCTGGAAGGTAAATGGGTTCTGGTGTCAGTGGCAGGGAGCCGCCTGAGTGTCAACTCCAGGGGTCCGGCTTCCCTGCAAGATGGGGGTCTTCCCTCAGCTTCTGTATTGGAGGGGAGACATGACTTCTCTGCTGCAACATGATGGCAGACTAGAGAAACCTGAGTAAACTTAATAGAGCAGTTACAGGTAGGTAGCCGTGTTGGTCTGACGTAGTTGAAACAAAATTTAAAAATTCCTTAAAGGTGCTGCTGGAAGGAATTTTTTTAATTTTGTTAAAAGAGCAGGACAGAATTGCACCACAGACCAGGGTAAAAGGCTCAATGGGAAGACAGAAGTCCAGTCTGGCCTGATCCTGTACACCACAAAAAGAGAATCGTAAGAGCTGGAAAGGGGGCAGCAGGTGGCAGCATAAAGGAAACTTGTTGTTGTTTAGTCGTTGAGTCGTGTCCGACTCTTCGTGACCCCATGGACCAGAGCACGCCAGGCACTCCTGTCTTGCACTGCCTCCTGCAGTTTGGTCAAACTCATGTTGGTAGCTTCGAGAACACTGTCCAACCATCTCGTCCTCTGTCATCCCCTTCTCCTAGTGCCCTCAATCTTTCCCAACATCAGGGTCTTTTCCAAGGATTCTTCTCTTCTCATGAGGTGGCCAAAGTATTGGAGCCTCAGCTTCAGGATCTGTCCTTCCAGGGAGCACTCAGGGCTGATTTCCTTCAGAATTGATAGATTTGATCTTCTTGCAGTCCATGGGACTCTCAAGAGTCTCCTCCAGCACCATAATTCAAAAGCATCAATTCTTCGGCGATCAGCCTTCTTTATGGTCCAGCTCTCATTTCCATACATCACTACTGGGAAAATCATAGCTTTAATTATATAGACCTTTTTCGGCAAGGTGATGTCTCTGCTTTTTAAGATGCTATCTAAGTTTGTCACTGCTTTTCTCCCAAGAAGCAGGCGTCTTTTAATTTCGTGACAGCTGTCACCATCTGCAGTGATCAAGGAGCCCAAGAAAGTAAAATCTCTCACTGCCTCAGTTTCTTCCCCTTCTGTTTGCCAGGAGGTGATGGGACCAGTAGCCATGATCTTAGCTTTTTTTATCATATTTTGTGCTCTCCTCATTCACCCTCATTAAAAGGTTCTTTAATTCCTCCTCAAATTCTGCCATCAAGGTTGTGTCATCTGAATATATGAGGTTGTTGATATTTCTTATTATCTTAATTCCGGCTTGAGATTCATCCAGCCCAGCCTTTCGCATGATGAATTCTGCATTTAAGTTAAATAAGCAGGGAGACAATATACAGCCTTGTCGTACTCCTTTCCCAATTTTGAACCAATCAGTTGTTCCATATCCAGTTCTAACTGTAGCTTCTTGTCCCACATAGAGATTTCTCAGGAGACAGATGAGGTGATCAGGCACTCCCATTTCTTTAAGAACTTGCCATAGTTTGCTGTGGTCGACACAGTCAAAGGCTTTTGCATAGTCAATGAAGCAGAAGTAGATGTTTTTCTGGAACTCTCTAGCTTTCTCCATAATCCGGCACATGTTTGCAATTTGGTCTCTGGTTCCTCTGCCCTTTCGAAATCCAGCTTGCACTTCTGGGAGTTCTCTGTCCACATACTGCCTAAGCCTGCCTTGTAGAATTTTAAGCATAACCTTGCTAGCGTGTGAAATGAGTGCAATTGTGTGGTAGTTGGAACATTCTTTGGCACTGCCCTTCTTTGGGATTGGGATGTAGACTGATCTTCTCCAATCCTCTGGCCATTGCTGAGTTTTCCAAACTTGCTGGCATATTGGGTGTAGCACCTTAACAGCATCATCTTTTAAAATTTTAAATAGTTCAGCTGGAATATCATCACTTCCACTGGCCTTGCTATTAGCAGTGCTTTCTAAGGCCCATTTGACTTCACATTCCAGGATGTCTGACTCAAGGTCAGCAACCACACTACCTGGGGTGTATGAGACCTTAATATTTTTCTGGTATAATTCTGCTTCTGTTAGGTCCTTACAGAAGGAAACTCTTACTTATCTTTAAAATTATATTCTTTTTTTAAAAAATATATTTTTATTAATTTTCCAATTAAAACCAATTATATCACATTCATTATTTCAAATTATACACATATATATATCAATCAAACCGAATGTTATGCCAAATCATCTAGAGAATTTTTTTTTGGGTTCCCATGCTTCAAGAAATTGGGGATTCCTCGCAACCGTCCACTGCCGTCTTTTTTCTAAAGTTCAAATCGTCTCTCCAAGTTCATAATAATCCAGATCTTCCCCTTACAGTCACATAGATGTTTTCCACTTTCAACCGATTGTTTCCCAGCTGCTGAGATAAATATCAAACAGGGTTTCACAGATGTTCTTTCTCCTGTGTGGGTTAATCAGTCCAGCCTCCCCATAAATCTTCTTAGTCTGGAGCTCCCTGTTGCGTCGAAGCAGCGCCATCTTAAAAAGCTCAAATCACTTTCGTTTTCTCTCATAGCCATGTAGATTAACGATCTTTATAAAATTTACAGCTTTTCCAGGCAGAAGACCCAAACATCAAACCATAAACTCTTGGTAAATTAATGGATCTCCTTGCCCTATAGCTGAACTTAGCTTCAGGTCGCTGCTCCAATTCAAAGTGCGTCACAGCTCATAAATCCTCCGAACGCGTCCAGGACTCCTTCCGTCCGACTAGGGGGGGGGGGGCTTTTCTCATCGGCAACTCCACATCTTTAAAAAATATGCTCAGTAACAACAGTTTATAAAGTTCAACTCACACAGTCTTTTGCTTCTCTTTCACTCCAAACAAGCCAGGACATCGCGTCTGGGAAGGTACGAAGTAACTCATATGAAGAAAAAAAAAAAACTCACTTCCCTTATCGCTCCGTCCCCATCAATCCTTCTTCCAGATGAAATACAGCCTTTGACTCCTCTCCCTCAGCAGCATAAATTTCTCAGCAGTAAACAGCGCTTCTTCCCCTCCTTCTGAAGTATGTCCATAGATTTAAGCCTAATTATCTTCTTTAACCATGGAAATCCCCGCCATGCAGATTAGCGTCCGGGAGTCCTGGCCCTCGTAAGTGCTTTTCAGCCCAAGCTCCCCCCACTCCATAAACAGTCGGAGTGGGTCTGGGGGCATCGCGGGCCAGCGGCCCCTCTCCGTAACCCCCGGAGAGGGTAGGGGGTTGCCATTTACTCCCCTAGCAACCGCCAAATTCCTTACGAAGGTCAGAGGGATTGAAAACAGGTCCGCCATTCCTGCCGGCGGAAACCGGAACCTCTAAAATTATATTCTAGGATGCTTTTAGACAACAGCAGTGAGTAAAATGCATAAAGGCCAATCAATACAACAATAAACTAGAAAAACATTTAACAAAAAATTGCACTGGCAACATCCAATATCACATTTAATTTCCAAAGGCTGCTGTATAAATGTGTCCTTAAAAAGAAATTGCTTGATAAACTTTCCATAATGTGGCCGGGGGGGGGGGGGACGGGACTGCAGAGCAGATCTTCTTTCTGATGTCCACCAGCCTGACCAATTTTGAAATGGGTTTCTCATGATGCTTCCACTGCCCCCCTTTTCCATAAATGTGAGGAACAGTGAAGAAGTAGCCAGTCAGGTCTGGGGAGCCAGGATAGTGTCTTTGCATTGAAGGTGACAGGTGGGTGTTAGAAATTTGGAGGAGATTGAAGCTCTCACTCTGGGGAAGAATCTCAGCGGTAAAGATGGTAATTCTACCTATGATGCTCTTCTTATTTCAAGCAATCCCCATAATAACGGGACAAAGCACATTTAAAGAGTGGCAGAGGACCATATCTAAGTTCATTTGGCAAGGACAGAAACGGAGAATCAAATTTAAACTCCTAACAGATAAAATAGAAAGGGGGTGTTTCACTCCCTGATTTAAAGTTGTACTATGAGGCGGCGTGCTTCACGCGGATAGCAGATTGGTTGAAATTAAAAAACCCACAGTTATTAGATCTAGAGGGATATGAAAATGTCTTCGGGTGGCATGCATACCTATGGTTCTATGTGGATAATGTGTGTTAAGTGCTTTGAACCCCTGAAAGAACTGCAAATGTTTCAAGAATCCTTATTAAGAACTTGATGAACATCCCTGTTTCGAATGCAAAGTCATGGAGTCCCTGTTCATTTCAGAGGGGGTGCTATTTCTGTCATGTGCATAAAGAAAAGTCAGCTTCCCAGTTGATGTTTTTTTTTTTATTTTTAACATAATTTTTATTGGTTTTTACAAATTACAAAAGATGGTACATACATAAACACCTTTTCCACCTTCTTCCCACCCCCCTCCATGGGTCCTCCCCTGCCACAGAAGTATCCCACGCAGGTGATCAGTCAGAAGTGGTCCATTTTATGATTGGGTTTCTGTCCTCCTCCCCCTCCCCTGCCCCCCAAGCCCCCCCCTGCCACCAGGGAGCTCCAGTGAACCAGGGCAGTACGCAGGAGTTCATCCATCCAACCATCTATTGTCATACCAAAAAAAAAAAGAAAATACAAAAAGAGAAAAAGAGAAAAAAGAGAAGAGGAAAAAAAAAGACAAAAAGGAAAAAAGACAAAAAAAAAAATTCATCATAATTGTTAAATTCATAATTGTTAAACCATATTTTGTGGGCTTCCCCACCCTCCCACCCTTCCCCGGTTTTCCTCCCTTATTTATCATCTTCAACAGTTTCATAGTTCATATTTTATAACATACACCTTTATATCTTATACCACTTTTAAACTATTATCATTTTCGCCTATTGTCCAATCACTGAGAAATCAAACTCCCATTTTTTCTTCCCGTGCCTAATTTTTACCCCTCTATAGGCCTCCATATTTTCACCTTTTTCCAGAATCAATTCACTTTTTAAACCTATAACTATTCCCAAACTAACCTTACTCCCCCCGAGTACCTGCTCCACCCCTCCAATCCAGCAAGTTCCATAGTCAGCAGTCCAGTTATAGTCCTATTAACCCATCCTTACAATCACCACTTCACTTTCCCTTCACCCCACCCCCTGTTTGCAGTCTTTTGCCATCCAGGCCTCCATATCAGACCCCTGAGCTTCTTCTCTTCTCTGCTTAATTTTTCCTTCTTCCCTGTGGTCATTCTGGAGTTCCAGTAAATCCAGTCGTGCCCCCCTCGAAGGGGAGGCACTCCATCCAACTTTTTGTAGAGTAAAATCATCATTTTTTTCGTGATGGGCTTCATTTTGTGTTAAATCATCACAGTCATCATCATTGTCATTCTCACATTCATCTTCTTCAGTTTCAAAAGCTTCATCTTCTAGGAAATCATATTCTGTCATCACAATCTGGAATTGTTGCTGTAACACTAGCCGTTGTGTCTCCTCTTGACATAGTTCTATTCTTGTTTCCCACATTAAGGTCAAAACAGTCCGCTGAAACTCAGGCGGGTACCTTTTTGTTGACATAGTTCAGTCCTGTCAAGGTCAAAACTTGTCACATGGGGTGGAATATGATCGCAGTCTATTTTCTCGACTCCATTTTAACAAGCTGGCTGCATTCTTAAAAATAAAGTTCGAACTCACATTTCAAAAGCATATAAACCAAAAAAAAATTCCCAAAAAGTCCAGAGATAAAGATAGAAATAAAATTTAACTATAAATCCTGGTCAGCTCACTGGGTTTTCTGGGCTGCCGGCTCCCGAGAAAAAGAAAGGTCTTTCTTAGTTTTAACTTCATTCTGCAGGGCAATCACAACAGTCTCTCTCCCCTTTTACCCTGCATTTAGGGGAGATTCTCTTTGATGCCTTTGAGGAATCCTTTTAAGTTAAAATCTTCTGTTTACGGCTTCGGGTTTCTGTTTACTGTCTCTTATGTTACCGTGGGGGGGGGGTGGCTTCCTCTTTTCCCCTCTCTCCCAGGTCCAAATTGTTGCCTTAATTTACATTCCAAAGAATCCAAATTACTCACAGTCTATTCATTTGCTGAATGTTCTTTGAAGAATTGGCCACCTCCACTTCCCAGACTCGCAGCTTCGCACTCTCAGAGCAGCAATGTCAGCCTGTCCGCCGCGGTTCACCTCCTCGCTCTCGGGGGCTTAAACAAAGCCGATCCGGGGAGGAGAGAGCCCGCTTTTGGCGCCGCCAGGCAAAATCTGTCCCCAAAAAGCACGATTTGGGGCTTTTAAGGAGGTTTCGTTTCGCTGGAACGATTCCCTCCACCTCTGAAGCGCCGAGGTCCGCTCCGCTGTGCGGACCCCCGTCTGAGCAAGATGGCGTGGTCAACCGGAAGCCCCCAGTTGATGTTTTTTCTCTTCTCTTTCCTCCTCTGCCCTCACAGAACATGTAACTTTGGATCCAGACACAGCAAATCCCTGGCTCATCCTGTCTGAGGATCGAAAGAGTGTGAGAAAGGGAGAAGTGCGTAAAGACCTGCCAAACAACCCTGAGAGATTTGACACACATTTCTATGTGCTGGGATGTGAGGGTTTCACATCAGGCAGACATTTCTGGGAGGTCATTGTGGGAAGAGAGGAGAGATGGGAGGTGGGGGTTGCCAGAAAGTCTGTGAAGAGGAAGGGTGTTTTCTCTTTTGGTCCTATTGAAGGGATCTGGGGTTTGGGGAAGTGGCTTGGTGGGTACAAGTTATGTTCCCCCCATGAGGACCCTGTTCCAAGTGAGGAGCCCAAGAGGATCCGAGTGACCCTGAACTGTGAAGGGGGACGGGTGTCCTTTTATGATGCTGATACAACAGCCCTTCTCCACACATTCTCAGCAGCCTCCTTATCTGGAGAGATCCTCCTGCCCTTGTTTTACGTGAGCGAGAAAGCAAACCTGAGACTCTCTTGACTGAAGGTGCAGACAGACAAGCGTATATTTATTGCCATTATGGCACATTCAGTCTCATCTTCAGCACTGAGCAGACAGGCACTTAAGGAGAAACCATATTTGCAGAACTGTGATTGGCCATCCCTTGTGTCAATCATGATGCAACTCTCCCTTCTCAGGCCAGTTTGTAAATGACACTGATGGATTGGGTCCCCTGTCAGTCCCCAAACTTGCCTGTTCTCTCTCCCTTGGGAATCGGCTATTTCTGTCAGTGCAAGAGGTGCAAAGGGGGAAAGAAGCAAGAAAATAATTTAGGAAACAACAGCAACCCCCCCCATTCCTGTTTTGATGTACAGTAGTGCCTCGACTTACGAATTTAATCCATTCCGAAGACACCTTCATAGGTCGAAAAATTCGTAAGTCAAAAAGCGCCATTGGAAACGCGATTTCCCATAGGAATGCATTGGAAATGGAAAAATTCGTAAGTCGAAGCAACCCTATCTAAAACCGCCGCAATTTCCATTCGGATGTCGAAAAATTGTAAGCGTGCGGCCATTTGCCCCATTCGTAAGTCGAAAAATTCGGTTGTCGTGTCATTCGTAAGTCAAGGTACCGCTGTAGTTCTTTCTCCAACCTCCAAATCTGACTTAAGATTGGTAGAGATAATACCATCCTCTTTTCTTAGTAAAATCAGAATTATGCACGGGCCTCACTTAAAACCTTCCTCTGCCTCAATCCTGCTCTGATTCTCCCCCAAGACCTCCACTGGCCAGGGAGATGGAAGTTCCAAAATCCCTTTTTTGCTGCTACTCAGGAAATCTTATGTGGCAATTCAGCAAAATCAGAAAGCTGTTTGCTAGTTGAGTACAGTCAGCCCAGAACTCACACACAACTTAATTACTGTGATCGCAGCCTGGCATCCTTCGTCAAAACACAACTTGATAAATGGAAAGAGGGTGAGAGACCAGGAAATATTGTTGGAAAGGACTGTGTGAGATCTTACAAAAGTCTCCAGAGTCCAGAAAGCCTTTGGCAGTGGTGGAAAGAGTTTCTAAGTCCACCGTGCGTCTCGGACTCTAGAAAGGTTGCATAAAGCTCTCAAGATCTCTGGCTTCGGACAAGTACGGAAGATTACTTGGGGGGGGCATTTTCCGGGGTCTTCCTGACTTATGCAATATTGCCTTTGAATGCTGACCCCAGAAACCTAACCACCGTGCAGGTTTTGGGCCTCAATGTAACAAAATCCCCTCTGACAGTGAAGAGCCTCTGTCAGAAGTTCTGAGGAGAAAACATTTACAATCTAGAGGATGTCCGGGGGGGGGGGTTAGATTCCCACATATACAATTATTTTCTCCAAGGTGCTTTGTAGCAAAGTGTCAGATACATACCTGTATTTTTAGAGATCCCCTCTTCTTAACCTTTTGTATAACGGGCCTGGAAGAATTTGGGAATATGTTTCATGTGCTAACATGTTTTATTTTATTGAAGATTGTATTTCATATTGCTCCTATGTTGTTTTGAACTCAACAGTATAATATCCATTCCCCATGACCCTTCCGCCAGGGATTTTAGGAGGGTAATATCCTGTTTTACCCTCAGAGGAACCCTGTGAGGTAGAAGAGGCTAGGCCGAGAGACTTAGAAAAAGGAAACACATTAAAGTTTATGGTCAAAAGGGATTTGAACCTGGGCCTTGTTATCCCAAGTCCAACACACTGGGCACTGAGAATCTGAAATATTAACAAGGGTCCCTTCAGAGATGTGCTTGAAAGCCCTCCCTGCAAAGTCCCTCTATATCAGGCATCCCCAAACTTCGGCCCTCCAGATGTTTTGGACTACAATTCCCATCATGCCTGACCACTGGTCCTGTTAGCTAGGGATCATGGGAGTTGTAGGCCAAAACATCTGGAGGGCCGAAGTTTGGGGATGCCTGCTCTATATGTTGTAGCTCCTGTGTTGTTCAGACCTTCCTGTGTTGACAGTGTATGTCTGCAGGAGGAGTCTATCCAGTTGTGAGTGAGTGGCAGATTTCAGGGGTTTCCATGCATAAGCTCGTATTTCGCATCTGGATCTCAGCATTCTGATTAAAAATGAAATTAAATCCCCCCAAGTCTGAAGTCTGCCCATTCCTTTATTTATGGGAATCACACAAACAGGAGAGAAGTAAGTCTCAGCGGTATCTGCCATGTCAGTGAGAGAGCAGGTATCCTATTGACGCCCTACTTTTTAACACACAGTTGTGGGCAAATGGAAGGGGGGAAATGAAAAGAATGCCTATTGCAATAGTTCCCCACCCCATTTTTTAAAAAGAAATATCTTTATTGTTTAAAAAGGCATAAATACAATCAATACAAGATACACACATATTCACACATTCAAAAAAAGAGAGTTATATAAAGGATCAAAAAAGACAAAAAGGACAAAAAGAAAAAAGAAGAAAAAAAGAATTTAAAAAGAGATAAAAATAAAGATTGGTCTTCCAATTATTCCGTCTGTAACTTCTGTTATTCCTAATTTCTTGCACATTCATAGATAAGTTAACTACTTTTTTTTTATTCATATATTGTAACTCAGATTCAGCCTAAACCCACTATCAGAGATTTCGATATTCCGTTTTTCATTAGATATTCTTCAAATATCTCCCATTCTTTCTTCACTTTTTGTTTTGTTTGCCCTCTTATTCTTGCAGATGTTGTTGCCAGTTGGATATATTCTACCATTAACGTTTGCCATTCTGCTGTATTTGGTACCTTCTCTGATTTCCAATTTCTAGCTATCAGGATCCTTGCCGCTACTATCCCATACATAAGTAATACTCTTTTTGATGTTTTAATTTCCACCGGTATTAAATTTAACAAAAATATCTCAGGTTTCTTCCTAAATGTATTTTTAAATAATTTTTTCAACTCATCATATATCATACTCCAATAGTTACTTATCATAGGGCAGCCCCACCACATATGTATCATGGATCCTTTTTCTCTTTTACATCTCCAACCAAGGTCTGAATTGTTTTTGAACATTTTGGCTATTTTCTCCGGTGTTTGGTACCACCTGTACATCATTTTTAATATATTTTCTTTTAAATTATAGCAGGCAGTAAATTTCATATCTTGCTTCCAAAGTTTTTCCCAATGTTCTATTGGGACATTATATCCAAAATCCTGGGCCCATTTTATCATCGTTGATTTAGTTTGCTCTTCTTTGAGTTCCCATTCTAGTAGCAGGTCACCCCATTTTCAACAGAAGCATTGCAACCAGTGCCAGACAGATGGGGCATACAAACAGGGAGAGGCGTTTTAATTCAACATTTTTATCAGGGTCGCCCAAATGGAAATTCTCAAATCAAAAGAGGAAGTGAAAGTAGCACATCTTTCAAATCTTTTCTGAGTTCTGGTTACAGGTAGGTAGCCGTGTTGGTCTGGATCGAAGTAAAATAAAAAAAATTCCTTCTGAATTTTTTTCAGAAAGGTGCTACTGAAGGAATTTTTTTATTTCTGAGTTCTGTAGAACAAAGAGGAAATTGAGCCTACAGCCTTGTGCCCACTTCCCTGGAATAAGTCCCTTTGAACTTACTCTGAGTAGACGTATAGGAGTGCCCTTTATTTTCTGGATACAGACCAAATGGATTAGCTCACAGGTTTTGGTGATTGCCTGGAGAAAGGACTTCTTCACATGGCACATCATACAGTTTTGGCCACTGACTTCCACAGCCTTTTAAAGTTGGTGAGACAAAGGAGGGTTTGAGGCCAAAAGCCCTTTCCTGTTTTTCGCCTCCACAGCTTCAGCTTATTCAGAAGTAGACTGCCTCTGCACCAGGAGGTTTCACTGAGCAGGATGCTAAATTCCTGTTGAAATTAGGCTTTCTTAGCACCATTTCCCCCTCTTCAGAGGTGGGGCACCTATGAGAATGGTCCACCCTCAGATGCTGGGGGATTTTCTGGCTGATATGACTGGCACTTCTGTTGAAGCCCTGGTCAATCTGTGAATATCCGGATAGCTCACGATCCCTCTCCCACTTTGTGAAGCCCATTTGGCTTTGTGGTATACTCTCAAGCTGTGCAGGTTAGTTGTCATAATCCTCATTAATATTGGCTTAACGAATACAACACAAACATTAGTGTCTATGTCGGGATAAACTGCTGCTCATGCTACTTTTTTGGTGTCCTCACGGGACTCCTAGGCTGGGCATCCACCCCAAAAAGTTTTCAGAACTGTCCCCTCAGCCCCCTTTATTCAGTTACAGACCCTTCTGCAAAATGTCAACACAGAGACAGCAGGAATCATGATCCACAAGGATCCAGAATATGAAACTGAAATCAGTTTTTGGTGGATTTGTAATTCCCTCAAATGTTTTGCCTTCCTTTTTACTCCGACATAGAGCCAAATTAAGAAGGGAATCCTCACTTCAGCATGGATCAAATGAAACGTCAGAGAAAATTGGTCAGAGCATCAACACTGAAAAAAAAACATACGTAATATTTTTTTTTCCTTTTGGAATATGCATCAACCACCAAACAATAATACTTTAGCAGTACAAGTGAAAAGAGTGAGAACCCTCCCCCCCCCGCCCAAAAATAAAAATAAAAAATGCCATGGTTAGTGTTAATTTTTCTGAGAGGAAGGACAGACTGGAGATGGGATCAGTGGATGGGGGGGGGGGGAATGGGAAGAAGCTGGACCTGAAAAGCAGCTTTAAAATTCCCCAGGTCTGTGGGTGTGGATGGGTGTCCAATTGTCCCGTGGAAATGTGCATCGCAGTGGAGGATTGGGCTGAACATTGTGCCCTACAGGTTGGAAAGAGTCGGCAGAGTTAGATTCATTCCCTGCCTGGCGTTGGAGGCTGGCGGTGCAGCTAAAAAATAAACAAAAGCACTTTTCTCTGCCTCTCCTAGGTGCATGGCTCCTTCCTATTAGCAGCAAGGAATTCTGCCCATTCTCTTTAAAAATACAGTAAATAAATTTCCATATCAAAGTGACCCAGTTCCACTTAAAGGCACATATCTAAGGCAGCAGAGATCCTGAGTCATCCTGCTTGAATTTCTGGGTGGGGCAAGCAATAGCCAAGAGCTCCGGAGCAAGGAAATCTTAGAGTCACGCCCGTGGAATCTCCTCCTTTTTGCGCGCGAAAAGCAAAGAAAACGAAACCAGCTCTTTTCTTGCTGGCGGGGCAACCATGGCTGCTGCTCGGGGTCCCGGCCAGGATCTCTGCGAGGAAGCCACTTGCCCCATCTGCCTGGAGTATTTCAGGGATCCAGTGATCATCCCGGAGTGCGGGCACAACTTCTGCCGATCCTGCCTGATCCAGTGCTGGGAGAAATCCGAGGGAGAGGTTTCCTGCCCTCAGTGCAGGGAAATCATTCCGCACAGGAACCTCATCCCCAATCGGCCGCTGGCAAATGTTGTGGAAATACTGGTAGCCGAGAAAATCTCTCTTCCAGGAGAAAAGGGGGCAGAAGGAAAGGGGAGGGTCTGCGAGAAGCACCAGGAGCCCCTGAAGCTCTTCTGCAAGGCGGATGAAGCCCCCATCTGTGTCGTGTGTGACAGATCCAAGGAGCACAAAAGCCACGAGGTGATTCCTCTAGAGGAGGCGTCCCAGGAGTACAAGGTAGGAAAATGCAGTGGGTCATGATTTGGGGTGCAGTGGGGAGAAATAGGTGTGGACAAGGGAGACTTGAAAAATAATCTTTTAATACACACACACACACCAAACAAGAGAAAATCTCCAGCAAGAGATCCTGGGTTGCTTCACAGGAACCAAATTCTGGGATGCAGAAGGGTGGCCTAAGCACACTATTCAACTTGCCTATTATCTGTATACTAAAACGTTTGTTTCTAAAGAAAGGAACCAAACTGCTTTCTCTTCAGGATCAACTCTGCAACTGGATAGAAATTCTGAAGAAGGAGACACGGGAAACTCTGGCAGTTAAAGCAGACTTTGAGAAGGAAAGCCAAGACCTGCTTGTAAGTGTTGCTCTTCCCGGGGTGTGAAAAAGTGCCATATATTTCAGATTCGCTGTCTAAAATCCAGAAAGGTGTGTGTGTGTGTGTGTGTGTGTGTGTGCATGTTTATCTAATGCACCCCCTTACTATTTATAATGGCCTGATTGCCCACAGGAAATGAAACAGCATGGTGTGATAAGCTTGCTTCTGAATATTGGCGCAATTGTCAGATGTGCCCTTCCTAATGAATTCTCAGAACTGATCTCTTGAGTCTGCAACGCCACACTCCGGTTCCTGAGACTCACCCACTGTTCTCACCTTTTCACTTTATTTGTTGCAGAAACGAACAGAATCAGAGAGGGAAAAGATGGTGGCTGAGCTCAGACGGCTACGACGGTTTCTGGAAGAACTAGAGAAAAATCTCCTGGCCCAGATGGCAGAGGTGGAGAAGGAGGTTGCCCGGAAAAGGGAGGAGCACCTGGCCAGGCTTTCAGAGAAGCTCTCCTCTCTTGACAACCTCATCCAGGAGATGCAGGAGAAGTATCAGCAACCAGCGAGTGAACTCCTGCAGGTAAAGTCTGATCCACACGGTGGAGTGTACCAATTCACGTTACAAACGGGGAGATACTATTTTTGAAATCTCCCCCACCCACATTAAAAAGTAGCCAATCAGGGGAGGAAGGCTGAACTGCTATACATTATCCCAGTCTTCAACACTTTACAGCCTGAAACTCACTTTTAAACCAAACATGCATTTTTTAAAAACAAAAAAACCTGACCCTGCACAAATGGCTGTACTTTGCCATTTGACTCACTTATCTTACAATTATAGATCTGTATGTATTTGGTGGGGAAGGTTTGGTTTAAATATATATACAGTATATGCCTGTTTCTGCTTTAGCTGTTGAGCGTTTGAAATAGACCCACTCCATGTTACACAGGGAAATGTCTTCACTGAATTTCCCTGTTTCTTTCCCTCTAGGATATCAGACGTTTCTTACAGAGGTAAGCACAAAGATCATCTAGGATCGCTGCTTGGGAACAGCCACATCTAAGGTGTAGGAAACTACAGTGGTACCTCAGGTTAAGTACTTAATTGGTTCCGGAAGTCCGTACTTAACCTGAAGCGTACTTAACCTGAAGCGAACTTTCCCATTGAAAGTAATGGAAAGTGGATTAATCCGTTCCAGATTAACACCCCCTAAAACAGCAATTTAACCAAAATTTTACTGTCTAACGAGACCATTGAGCCATAAAATGAAGGCAATAATAAATGTACTGTACTATAAAATAAATCAGACAGTATTTTAGGTGGGGGGAAAAAACATTTGCAGTGCAGTGGTACCTCGGGTTAAGTACTGAATTGGTTCCGGGGTGCCATTTGCACCACGAAAAGTACTTAACCTGAGCGGCACTTCCAGGTTAAACATGCCCAACTCCTGCAACCGTTACTCATGAG
The DNA here is from genome assembly GCF_965207765.1 of Zootoca vivipara. Classification (NCBI taxonomy): domain Eukaryota; kingdom Metazoa; phylum Chordata; class Lepidosauria; order Squamata; family Lacertidae; genus Zootoca; species Zootoca vivipara. The sequence continues at coordinate 110,657,595 of NC_142584.1, read as the reverse complement.
GCATGTGGCTTTACAGAAAGCTACTCTTCATTGGAAGAGTGGCGGATTGATGATGGTCTTCTCCCCCAGGTCTCAGGCAAAGGAGAAGTTTGACACTCTCCCGTTTGCTTTCCCCCCTGCCCTGAAGTGGAGGATCTGGAACTTCTGCGATATAAATCCCTTCCTGGAGGGTGTCGTGAAGAAATTCAGAGGTAATGAAAAAGAGCTGCAAGGTTCATGTTAAAAATTGTGCATGGATGCCTCGAGGTCAAGGGCACAATACTAGACTAGTATAATCCCTCCTTCCCGCTGCAGGGAGGCCCAAGGACCAGTTTAGTTCAGTATTGAATGAAAGGTTAATTGCACAAGGCCAGCTCCAGTTCCCAATTCTTTCACATTTCCACTACAGGGTCATCTAGTCCAACCCCCTGCAAAGCAGGATTTTTTTGCCCAACATGGGTCTTGAACCCGTGACCTTGAGATTAAGAGTCTCCAAGGCTCATGTTATCATTACCAGATTTCTGACCGGGAATGGTGGCATGGCACTGAGTCTCTGTTCCCCTTTCCTTCTCCAGAATCTCTGTGGTCAGGACTTCAGCTGAGAAAAGGTAAATTTCCAAGTGTGTTTGGGGTGAGGAGCTCCAAGAGGTCTCCTTCGGAAGGGGGTCATTGGAGGCACATTTCATGTTCATTTCACATTTCATTTCACATTTCATTTCTGTGTCCATTCACCAATAAAGACTGGCAGACCATAGGTGGCGGCAGCACACAGCTTAAACGATCCGGCAGGTGGGTCCACTGCTCCACATCAGAGAGATTTCCCCCCATATGCTTTAAGCTCAAAGAACCCAAATTCTGTTGTGTGTCCTCTTCTGCCCATGACTCACTCAGCTGTGTTTTTTTCTTCATGCACAGACAATAAGATTATATCCTCCTTAGCCCATGAGTCCAGACATGTTCCCTTTCAAGACTTCTCAGATGTTTCTTTGTTATTTTGTCAGGGATGTTCTTAACCAAAAAAGGAAGGTGGCAACTCTGCTGGGTTAATTCCTCCTAACTCATAATCTCCTAAAATAAGGGAGGCACTGCTGAACACTTACATCCAGGTTTTCGCCGTTTGAGAACCAAGGCACCACTGTATCGCCCAGCCCTACAGTGCAGCTGCCCCCAAGAGCCTGCTGGCCTGAGGCAACTGCCTCACCACATGGAAGCCTTGTTAGACATGGAAGCCTTGTTAACAAAATAAGGAAGTGCTTTTCCTCGCCATATGTTTAGACGTAATCCAATCTCCCACCTGACATTGCTAGTCTTCTCTTTCCTCACCTGATCCCCCCACCCCTACCCCACTGCAGGAAATGTAACTTTGGATCCAGGGACAGCCCATTCCCTGCTCATCCTGTCTGCAGATCTTAAGAGCGTGAGGAAGGGAGAAAGACATCAAGACATCCTAAACAACCCAAAGAGATTCGACTACCAATACTACGTGCTGGGACGTGAGGCGTTTAGGGAAGGCAGACGTTTCTGGGAAGTCGCTGTGGGGAGCGAGGGGGAATGGGCCGTTGGGGTGGCCAGAGAGTCCGTGAAGAGGAAAGGCGAGTTCATCCCAGGTCCTAAGGAAGGGTTCTGGCGCATAGGGAAGTGGAGTGATCAATACAGGGTCTCCACTCGCAATGGGCACCCTGTTTCGATTCTGGGTGGGGAGCCCAAGAGGATCCGAGTCACCTTGAACTGTGAAGGGGGACGGGTGTCCTTTTACAATGCTGATACAGCAGCTCTTCTCCACTCATTCTCAGAAGCCTCCTTCTCTGGAGAGACCCTCCTGCCCTTCTTTTACGTGAGCAAAAAAGGCATCTTGAAACTCTCTGCCTAAGGGTGGAGACAGATGGGCCCATCTCACAGCACTGATACAGCTTCCTCCCCAGCAGGGGTGGGCTTTGGCAATATTTAGCAATACACTGCCCTAAGCAAGGTCAAAATTTGCCAACCCCAAATGGTTTTTCTCAGTTGTGGGCATTCTCAATTTTGCGCCCCCTTTAGCTCAGTCACCCTAAATGCAGGATCAAACTCACAAGGTTACTTCCGCCCTGAGGAGGAGCCATAAGTTGCAGCAGAGTGATTCGCTGGCCCATGTGGCATTCATGACGCCACGCCTCCTTTTCAGCCCGGTCCTGTACAAGGGGTGCTACCCAACTGAGCAGACCCTTTCCATTGTTTGACAAAGTTGGCCCTGTTTATTGACTTAAATGGGTATACTTTGAATAGGACTAGCTTTGGGCACCACGCACAGCAATGATTTTGGCTGGTTCTTGGGTCAATCAAGAAGACTATCATCATCATCATCATCATTTATCATTTGTACCCCGCCCATCCGGCTGGGTTTCCCCAGCCATTCTGGGCAGTTTCCAACAAAGATTAAAATACAGTGGTGCCTCGACTTATGAATTTAATCCGTTCCGAAGGCACCTTCATAAGTCGAAAAATTCGTAAGTCGAAAAACGCCTTTGGATACGCGATTTCCCATAGGAATGCATTGAAAACGGAAAAATTCGTAAGTCGAAGCAACCCTATCTAAAAATTCGTAAGTTGAAAAATCCCTATCTAAAACCGCCGCGGTTTTTCCCCGGATGTCGAGACATTTGTAAGCGCGCGGCCAATACCTCTATTTGTAAGTCGAAAAATTCGGTTGTCAAGTCGTTCGTAAGTCGAGGTACCACTGTACATTAAAATGTCACACATTAAAAACTTCCCTAAACAGGGCTGCCTTCAAATGTTTCCTAAATGTCAGGTAGTTGTTTTTCTCTTTGACATCTGATGGCATTCCACAGGGCGGGTGCCACTACCGAGAAGGCCCTCTACCTGGTTCCCTGTAGCTTTGCTTCTCACAGTAAGGGAAGCATCAGAAGGCCCTCAGCACTGGACCTCAGTGTCCGGGCAGAATGATGGGGGTGGAGACGCTCCTTCAGGTATATTGGACCGAGGCTTTTTAGTGCCAGCTTCTAATAAACACATGTCTGTATGCAGTTTTGACCAATGTACACCCCCCCCGCAATATATTTCTCCTAGCATAATGCATCTTTGTATGTTATTTTCACAACAATATTCATTTTCATGCTGCCAGTTTTTGAGCACTTTCACCCAATAGATATTCACAATAAGTATTGGGAAATATTTGGATTGCAATATTTGGATAAATGTACATTTCAATGGATAGCTATGTTTAGGTTGTCAGGTGGCTATTGGAACGTGTGGATCAGATTGATTCAGTTTTCAGAATGTTCCTTTTTCAATTATTTTTTAAAGCATATTTTTATTAAAGATTTATTGGTTTACAAAAGTATGTGCAGTGTCTCTTTTTTCCAAGTTACATTTCCTACAGATCAGTTTCATTTGTTGAGACATTAGTGTTACATTAGGAAGAAAAGGGGGGTGGAGGGGGCGTGGTGAGTGGGGGTGGGGTGGCAATGCTTCCATTCTACTTAGTGTACGTGGGGGTTTTTTGTGTCAGCCTCGCTTGTGCGGGTTCTCTTTACTATTCACAGTGGTACCTCAGGTTAAGAACTTAATTCGTACCGGAGGTCCGTTCTTGACCTGAAACTGTTCTTAACCTGAGGTACCACTTTAGCTAATGGGGCCTCCCGCTGTCGCCGCACCGCCGCATGATTTCTATTCTCATCCTGAAGCAAAGTTCTTAACCCAAAGTACTATTTCTGGGTTAGCGGAGTCTGTAACCTGAAGCTTCTGTAACCCGAGATACCACTGTACAGTGGTACCTCTGTTTGCGAACGCTTCTGGTTATGCATGCTTCGGGTAACAAGCTCCGCTAACCCAGAAGTATGTGCTCCTGGAAGTGAACTTTGCCCCCAAATGTGAGCTGAAATCACGCACCAGAGGTGCAGGTGCAGCGGGAGAAGCCATTAGCGAAAGCGCGCAACAGGTTGAGAATGGTTTCCAGTTACGAACGGACCTCTGGAACGGATTAAGTTCATAACCGGAGGTAACACTGTATTCCTTTGGTGGTGAGAGAGGTTGGGGTTGGCCTAGGGCAAGCATCCCCAAACTGCGGCTCTCCAGATGTTTTGGCCTACAACTCCCATGATCCCTAGCTAACAGGACCATTGGTCGGGGAAGATGGGAATTGTAGTCCAAAACATCTGGAGGGCCGAAGTTTGGGGATGCCTGGCCTCGGGGGATTAAGGAGGCAGAGGAAATATTTAGGTTTTTTTAGGAGAGCCAATATGGCTTCTGGATTGCTCTCCTGTACTATTTTAGACATGTGGTTTATATACGTATGTGTGTTTACCTTGTGCAATTATCAACAATTATTCTATATTTGAGAGCTTAGAATTCCTGTAACACCTGGCACCTATATAATGATGGTGCCAGATGAGAGCATTCCACAAGTGGGAATTGGCCCAACATGGGGATGTCGTCTACTATCATTTAATGTGTGTGTGTGTGTGTGTGTTAGGACAGCGTTTTTCAACCACCGTTCCGCGGCACACTAGTGTGCCGCGAGAAACTGCCTGGTGTGCCGTGACGAGAAGGGTGAGATGGGCGAGATGTTGCCTGGTGTGCCGCGACGAGAAGGGCGAGATGTTGCCTGGTCACGTGCCGCGGCGAGAAGGCGGCCGCCATTAGGGGGCGTTGACCCGCCGGAAAGGAAGCCAGCTGGGTCACGACGCGGGGCGAGCGCGGCTCTGAACAGCCACCACCACGGCCTCGGACGCGAGAGGCGGCCGGCCGGTGCTGCTGCTGCTCCTTTTCTCGCTCTCGCTCCTCTTGCTGGCGGCGCCCAGGGCTTGGTCGGCGCGAGGCCGACAAGCAGAACAGCCTCCGGAGGGCAGCCAGCGGCGTCTACCGGGGCGTGAGCGGCCTCTTTGGCGAGAACGTGCGCACCCTGCAGAAGGTGAGGCGCCAGGGAGGCCGCAGCGGCGCCTGGCCTGGACTGAGGAGGGGCAGGCCCGTTGCTCCCGGGGGGTCGCGCGGGTTGCAATGGATATCTGGATATTTATCCAGTGGATAAAAAACGGGGCAGGTGCTGGCGGGGGCACGATGCTTGCCTTTGAGATGTGGGAGCGAGGGGGCAAGCAATGACCCGGAGAGGCAATATCCGTGTCCTCTGGGTTTCTGTCAGTAAGGATAGTGGTTTGTTTAATGGCAAGATAATAATACTGTAATGGGAAACTACGAACTTTACAGCTATTCAAGAGAATTACTTTATATATAGTCAATATAGGCACAGAGTTAAATTTTTTAACTTTTTTAATGGTGGTGTGCCTGGTGATTTTTTTCATGAAACAAGTGTGCCTTTGCCCAAAAAAGGTTGAAAAACACTGTGTTAGGATATCTGATGGGTTTGGGACTTTGGAATTGAAAAATCTGCTTTTAAAAGTCCTGCTCCTCTGAATATCAAAGGTTATGCAGAGCCGGTAAAATTTTCTGCTATCATCGCGTACAGAAAATTCCTTTACAGTATTGCAATTTTTACATATTTCCTGCAGACACCCCTTTACTAATGAGCATCGTAAGCTTGAGTGCTCTGCTTAAACACAGAGCTGCATTTCTATGTTATCTTCTCCAGGGAACAGAAAGCTATCCAAGTGGGACTTGGGTGACCTCTGCCGGCACGTGGCGAATTAAGTGTTGGAGAGCAAGAGGAGAAAAATGGCTATCTGTCAACAGATGAATGCAAGCCCAAGAGGCTCAGTAGTTTAAACCACAGCGCCACCTGCATTTTACCTTTTTTTGTGCATGGTCAGTGCTGCTTCGGCTACCTAAGTGCAACAATACTCACAGCCCGAAACAGGTTACAGAGGCAACGATATGCTTTTGTGGACTAGACTCCAGTTCACCAAATGCATGAAACAACTGGAATATTTATAGTGTGCCTGGAATAATCCTACACAAAATGGAATGGTAACAATCCCTTACTTCCATAAAAATCATATTAAGAGACCACTTGTTGCTGTGCATATACAGTACCATACATTTAAAGTACATTATTATTATTAAATGTATTATACTGTCCTTCATCAGAAGACCACAGAGAGATTTACAGCATAGAGCACGAATGTCAAGATTTAATATCTGTACAATATTAACAAGACAAGTCACCCAAGACTCTGAATTGTGCCTCAAAACAAACTGTCAATCAGGAAGCCAAAGGGCTTGTCTCCTGAGTAAATTTTATTTATTAAATTTCTATACCACCCTTCATCTGAGGAGCACAGGGCAGTTTACAATATAGAAACACAAAAATACATAGCATAGTAACAAAACAAAACAAAAACAACCAATAGCCCCCACCTTTATTGAAACTCTTCAAATGGAAACATTGAAATTCATGGAAACATTGAATTCTCTCTTTAAAAACATTCTTTAAAGTTTTCTTTTATGTATTTTTAATTGAAGCAGGTCAAACAAATCAATATGATAAAAACAACAGAAATGCAGGGAAAAAAGCAGCGAGTGACTTCTCAGTTGGGTTTCCACTAGGGAACTCTGAGGAAAACATTTCTGATTTTCTGAACATGTACAGCAGGCATCCCAAACTCAGCCCTCCAGCTGTTTTGGGACTACAACTCCCACCATCCCTAGCTAACAAGACCAGTGGTATAGTCCCAAACCAGCTGGAGGGCCAAGTTTGGGGATGCCTGATTTACAGGGTTCCTCCCATGGGTGAGCTCTCTAGTCCTGAAGTACCATCAAAATTTCCCCTACATTCCAAGCATTCATGGTTTTTTGTGTGTGTCCTGTGTGGAGCTTGCACATGGATTTAACTATTTCCCACTCAGGGCATTTGCAGGGTCTCTCCTGTGTGGACTCCCTAGAGCAGGCTTCCTCAACCTCGGCCCTCCAGATGTTTTGATACTACAATTCCCATCATCCCTGACCACTGGTTCTGCTAGCTGGGGATCATGGGAGTTGTAGGCCAAAACATCTGAAGGGCCGAGGTTGAGGAAGCCTGCTCTAGTGTCTGAGGAACACGAAGCATCGATAAAAACTTTTTCCTACACTCCATTTATGAGGTTTCTCTCTCTTGTGGAGCTTGTGGCGTAGCTTGAGGGGAGGCTGTGGGTCTGTGGCCCTGGGCACATTTTCTTGGGGCGCAACCAGGCGCCCCCACAACAGGCTCCCTCATCGGAGCCTGGCTCCAGCACATGAGGGAGCTGTGGAGGCAGCTTTCTGGCGCAACAGTCCAATGCTGGCAGCTGCAGCTATACTCCAGGGCAGAGAGAGGAGAGTTGGTGGCAACTTGGGACTGAAAAGTTTGTTTACTGAGCTGGTTGAGTCACCTAGTGTGTTTTTCCCTGTCAGCAAACAGTTACCTAGCAACAGCTCCTGATTGGCCAGAGTTCCAAGGGAGGCAGTTGGAGTGGAGTGACAGTGTGAGAGATTCATGGAGTCTGTGAGGGGGATTCTGTCAGGAGAGTTTGTTCTGACAGTGGGTAGAGCTGAGGAGAGCCGAGAACTCACATGATATGCTCTCAGGTTCTGAATCGCAGAACACTGTTAAAATAGAAAAGACACAGTCCCACACGGTGTTCACAGGAAAAAAGAGTCCTCAGAGGGAATACTGACACAAGCATCCCCAAACTCGGCCCTCCAGATGTTTTGGAACTACAATTCCCTGACCACTGGTCCTGTTAGCTAGGGATGGTGGGAAGTTGTAGTCCCAAAACATCTGGAGGGCCGAGTTTGGGGATGCCTGCTCTGACAGGAAAGGGCAGTAGCTATTCTGAGGCAAAGGAGGATTTGGGGGGCTGTAAGGAAACAGTCCAGTTAAAATCCTAAATTCCTGAAGTGTGTGTGGAGAAGCCTGATCTATGGAAGATGTGTAAAAGAAAATAACCTTAAGCCTGAACAACATTCAGCCTTTAACTTGAAACCGTACTCATTTTAATAAAAAGCAACAGCACTGTTTGTTACATTTCGGTGGAAGAAGAACCAAAACTCCTTGTTTACATCTGTTATAATACAGTTTGTTTGCAACCCGTTTTCCCAAAAGAAAAACCCACTGTCACTCGTGATTCATTCTCCTGAGGGAAAAGGAAACAGAGGGCTGGCCTAGCGGCACCAGGGAGAGAAAGTGCTGTTGTGCCGTTGCACCCCTCTCCTTGGCTGGGTGCCGCCGTGCGAGGATGCTGCCAAGGCAGTTTTCTCACGCCCAGCTGCAGCATACCCTCCACCGCTGTGTGGATCTTATGATGGCTCAAAAGGCACAAGCGTCAAGCAAAACACTCTCTACACTTCATGCAGAAGTGTGAAGCCTCTGGTGTTTGAGAAGGTGTGCTTGTTGGGAGAAACACTTCACGCACTTCACACAACGATAGGGCTTTTCTCCTGTGTGGATCCTCTCATGAGCCTGAACCTGCGATTGCTGAGTGAAGCGTTTTCCGCACTCAGAACATCCATATGGTTTTTCCCCTGTGTGGAGCTTCCAGTGACTCCTCAAGCCCGAGTGTTGGGAGAAACACTTCCCACACTTGCTGCAACGATAGGGCTTTTCTCCTGTGTGGATCCTCTCGTGAGCCTGAACCTGCGATTGCTGAGTGAAGCGTTTTCCGCACTGAGAACATCCATACGGTTTCTCCCCTGTGTGGATTCTCTCGTGTGCTATGATGTGTGACTGCTGGCGGAAACGTTTCCCACACTCTGGGCATTGGAAGGGCTTCTTTCCAGTGCGAACTCTCCGGTGGCTCAGGGGGACCTCTTTCCTTTGCGGTTCACGTGTTCGCTCAGAAACCGTGGTTTTTCGACAGAACAGGTTTGATGCTCTAAGCAACCGTGAGGTTTTTTCTCCAGTGTGGCATTTCTGATGTTCGATAAGGCAGATCTGAGGGAGATCTTTCCCATACACAGGGCACAACGGCCGTCTCTCAACATCACCTGCAAAGGATAAACAACAATTCACTTCTGAACTTGAGAAGGAAGGAAAGGAAGGTAGTAAAATTAATAAAGGAAGAAAACAATACATGAAGATGTGCAAGAAACTGAAAATGGTTGGGGTGTCTGCGTAAATTTATCATCTCTCTAAGTCTGTCACACTGCTCAATTATTTTTACTTCGCCCTACACAAGGGGGGGGGGCATTCAGCTCCTTTCTGTGAACCACAGGAACCAGCAGTCCCATGCAATTTATCTGTTACTGGACGCCATCTGAACTGACTACAGGCTGAGTATGAAATGTTTTAATATTCCTTCATAAATAAACTTCTTGCACATAGAAAAGCAATGTGTCAGGGAAAAACTTCCAGCCTTAAATGTCCTCAATGACAGGTTGGTTATGAATGCACTTGGAGGTTCACTCCCCCCTTCTTTTAAAGCAAGCATTAAGACATCAGACCATAGAATCATAGAACTGCACAATTGGAAGGGACCCAAAAAGTCTTCTAATCCAACCTGCTGCAATGCAAGAGCTGGATAGTGTGTGGTGCTGATAACCCTAAAGTTGCAGGTTCAATCCCTGAGGGTCAGCTGCACATTCCTGCATTGCAGGGGGTTGGACTAGATGATCCTTAGGGTCCCTTCCAACTCTGTGATTTTATGAGACAGCTAAAGAATCTCTGACAGATGGCCATCCATCCTCAGGGTTTTTGCCTCTCACCAACCAAGACAAATATTCCTAAATAGGAGCCAAGATAAAATAGTTGATTTTTTTTAAAAAGCAACCTTGGTTCTCAAACTTAATTTGTTCTGGAAGTCCGTTCAACTCCCGAAACCGTTCGAAAACCAAGACGCTTGGCTTCCAAAAAACATTCAAAAAGCGGAACACTTACTTCCGGGTTTTCAGCATTCGGAAGCTGATTTGTTCAGCAACTAAGCCGTTCAGGAACCAAAGTATGACTGTATAGTGATTCTTATAACATGGCAAGGGACAATGTCAACTGGAATCTGTGAACTAGTCCACAGCTTAGGGGAGGCACAGAGGCTGTTACAGAGGTGATGACAGTTCTCTTCTTCACAGTGCAGAATAAACTTTGTAGATAAGCAGAGCTGAGGTGGCAAAAGGAATTAAAAGACTTCTACCATAAGGATGCAATGTTTTCTGGGTGATTATAACTCTCTCTTGGAACAAAATGGCGCATACATAAGAGCCAATTCTCAAGAGGCAATTAAGAGTTCCTGGTAATCCCCAATTGGTTTTTGTTTTTGTTTTGTCAACCAGGTTCCCTTAACTTCTCACCTGACTTGGTGTCCGACATCTCTGATGCATCCAAGACTTGAGTACACGACACCCAGGGCTGTTCTCCCTGTTCCAGCTGGGAGATGAGAGGAGGCTTAGCCAGTAAAAATCCTTGCCAAGAAGGAACAAAAGAGTGAGTAGTTTGGTGGAAACTTCCTAAATTTGGGGGTGGGGAACCTGTGCCTCTACAGATGTTGTGGCATTCCAACTCTCATCAACCCCGGCCAACATGGCCAATGGCCAGAGATTTGGGGGTGTTGTAGACCAACAATACATGGAAAGCTGCAGGTTCCTGGTTCCTGCTACAATTGAAGGGTGGGGTGGGGAGAGAACAGAAGACAATACAAGCTCCTTTCAAAAAGCTGTGCAGGGCAGATGTCTACTAGCTCCATCTAGTATGCTGGCTGAGATTCTATCTGCCTGCACACTGTCTCGCCAGAGTGGTGCTGGTGCATGCTCTGGTAATCTCCTACTAGGACTACTGCAATGTGCTCTATGTGGGGGTCCCTTTGAAGGTGACTCAGAAATTATGTACAACTAGGCTGGTGAAAGGGAGTGGCTGCTGGGACCCATATAACACTGGTCCTAAAGGATCTACCTTGGTTCCCAGTATGTTTCTGAGCACAATTCAAAGGGTTGGCGCTGATCTTTAAAGCCCTAAATGGCCTCGGCTCTGTATTCCTGAAGGAGCATCTCTACCCCCCTTTGTCCAGCCCGAGGTCCAGCTCTGAGGGCCTTCTGCCGGTTCCCTCACTGCGAGAATTTCTTATACTGATTCCCGTGTTTTGGTAATTTGTAAACTAATTAGAGATTTCTCTTGAAATAAGAAGCGGTACACAAAATAAATAAATCACCACACTGATGTTTAACTACCGCAACAGCTGTGCTACCCCAGGAGAGCTAGATTTCATTTTTACAGACCACCCGACCGTTGCCTGTAGAGCTCAGCACAGAAACCAAAGAGGCTGCTGACGCAAGCATAAAGCAACACATTTCCATGTTGCCAATGTCCCAGTGCTCTCTACATTCTGGAGAAAGAAAGCTTGAAATGGAAGTCTGACCAACTGAAATAAACTCAACTCTCCTGAAAATGTAAAGGATTGGTGGGAGAGAAGACAAACACACAGGTTCCTTGCAAATCATTCAGCCTCTACCAGAAGAGTAATCAAAATGCTTACCTAAGGAGGCCAAGTTCTCATAATTCTCCATCATGACTTCAGCGTACAAGACTTTCTGATACGGATCCAGCAAATCTCCTTGTCCCTCGGTGAAATACACGGCCACATCCTCAAAAGTTACTGGACACTACAGGTAGAAAAAGGCCTCGGTTGTTCTCTTCTTTTGGCTGGGACTTAGCCCAGGCATCCCCAAACTTCGGCCCTCCAGATGTTTTGGACTACAATTCCCATCATCCCTGACCACTGGTCCTGTTAGCTAGGGATCATGGGAGTTGTAGGCCAAAACATCTGGAGGGCTGCAGTTTGGGGATCCTGACTTAGCCAAAGTGATGCCTAAAATTCAGAGATGGTGGCAACCTGGGAGGGGTGGCCCATAATCTGCAGTGGTGATGTCATCTCCTTTACTTATCAGAGTGCTGTTCAAGGATGGGTGATGTATAATGATAATGGCATAAAGGTAAAGGGACCCCTGACCATTAGGTCCAGTCACAGACGACTCTGGGGTTGCGGCGCTCATCTCGCTTTAATGGCCGAGGGAGCCAGCGTACAGCTTCCAGGTCATGTGGCCAGAATAACTAAGCCGCTTCAGGCGAACCAGAGCAGAACACAGAAACGCCGTTTACCTTCCCGCCGAAGCGGTACCTATAGGTGTGACCAAAATATGGGCACCCCTGTGTGTGCGAGAGCGAGTGAGCATGAGGAGGGGGTCCATTTCTTTTCAACTGCCCAAGTAAACCGTGGTTTGCTTCTTTCCTCTAGCACCACCTTGGCCAACTTGGTTCTTTCCTGATGCTTTGGACTACAACTCCCATCAACCTCTGCTCCCTGCACAATGTACTAGAGGCTTGGTGGCACATTGGAAACATGTCAGAATTTGTCCTTCCAACCCCAGAATTATCCATTATGACTAGCAGAGCAGATACCACCTACCCAATCCTTCACTAGAAATGCTAAGCATTCAACCTCGGGTCGTCCAAACGCCCAGCGTGCAAAACTGCAATTATTATTATCATTATTATTATTCCCTACCCATCTGACTGGGTTGCCCCAGCCTGAATCACTGGCAACGCTGTTGCTATTAAGTGTTATTATTATATTTATCACCTTTATTAAAATGTACGCACCACCCTTTGTCAATAGAACACAAGGGAAACCAAGTCGGTCTCGGTTGCGGCATCTTAAAAGAGGCCACCATTCGAATCCCGCGCCATCCCGCCTCGTTTAAGAAGAGGCTGCGCGTAAGGGAGACGAGTTACTGCAAATCGCGCACGTGCGCAACACGCACACACGTTCGGACGATCACCCGGGCCTTTTGAGATCGTGGGAACTGCGCGCAGCTACGAGCCTCTTCCTCCCGAACCCGCTCGAGCTCTGCCCAACTCGGGCAGGCGCAGCCGAGGAGAAACGCGCCCCTAATTCGCCCCCAAATTCCTGCAGAAACCGAAACTCTCTCCCCACCGCGCCTCCGGCATTTCCCCGCCGCCACCCACCAGCATCTGCACCACGCGAAGAGCAAGGATCATTCAGAGAGACGTTCCCTCGAAGCTGCTTCCTTTCTTGCCAGTGCACGCCCCGCTTCTTCTATCCCGGGATCTCAGCCCTTCGGGCCCCTGTTCCAACAACCTGCAGAGGTTTAGACCACTGGTCCCTTAGCCTAGGAATTTGAATTTCCTGGAGGATTTATTTTGCGTCGTTTGCGTCCGTCCGTCCCCCACAATACCACTTCCTGCCGGTCCTGGGAAAAGCAGGAATCCAGGGGTCTTCGTTTTTATGCGCGCGCGCACACACACGCAGCCTGAGTTTGAAAGACGACATCGAATCAGATTTGGAAGGGACCCTGAGCATCGTCATTAGTCCAACCCCCTGCAAAGCAGGAATACGCTGCTGTCCCACGTGGGGATGGAATCTGCGACCTTGGTAGAATCAGCTCCATGTTCTAACCATACTCTGCTCCCAAGGATCTACTTGTGGTGCATAAAAAGAAGCTTTTGGAGTTCATTAATCATTTTAAACCATTGCCCTTGGGACACGTTCCACCATGGGAGGGTTAGAAGAAAGTTGTGCAGCCTTGTTTTCTCCATATTGGAGGGGGGTGGGGAAGCAGTGAAACTAGGCAAAAGATTCACACCCACCATGCAATGTAGACTATAAGAAAGGAAAATGTAACTTTTTTCATAAAAGCTATGGGTCTTGGAGAAGTTGAATCTGCGTAGAAGGATTGCAAACTGAAGTAATTGTGAATTAGAATGCTTCTATTGTATGCTTTGACTGGTGTGCAAGATCATTCATGTCTGCCGGAGATTAGCCTTTTATCGCTTGAATAAATAAGAAACATGGACTGTGGGAGATAGAAATGTAGTACTTTCATATAAAAATCACAAGGCAGCAGTTATTAGGTCATTCTAAGGCATAATGCTGCTATGAGGCAGAATGTTCCCTTGCTCAGTGCCATAGATGCAAGACTCATGCAAAATGTAGCTTTCCTTCTTCCATGTGCTATAAGGCTGGTTGTAATACTGGATAGTTTTTTCAAAAAAGTTGGATCAGCAGGCGTCAGCGGGTATAGAGCTTGCTGGCACCACTCATGGCGACACCTGCTGATGGTCAAGGATAAAGTATAGAGACATTTATTTCCAGGTACCCGGTATTTTCTTTTGCTTGAACTAAAATTTTTAAAAATTCCTTCCAGTAGCACCTTAGAGACCAACTAAGTTTGTCATTGGTATGAGCTTTCGTGCGCATGCACTTCTTCAGATTCTTTCTTTTGCTTGGCCTAGCAAATAATTACATAGGAGTCCTCCCCAGCCAATGGGGAAGAGGGGAGGGATCTTGGGCTCGGGATATAAATTTGTGCTTGTACTAATCTGGGTGTGGTTACACCAGACACCTGTCCTAGCAAGAACGTATCAGTAAATTTCTTTTGCTGTTTCACCAATCTTGTTCAGGTTTTATTGGGAAAGGTCCTAGGACTCAAAATCCTGGAACAAACCTACTTTATTTCAAGTTACAGGTTGGTAGCCATGTTGGTCTGACGTAGTTGAAACAAAATAAAAAAATTCCTTCCAGTAGCACCTTAGAGACCAACTAAGTTTGTCATTGGTATGAGCTTTCGTGTGTATCTGAAGAAGTGTGCATGCACACAAAAGCTCATGCCAATGACAAACTTAGTTGGTCTCTAAGGTGCTACTGGAAGGAATTTTTTTATTTTGTTTCAACTACTTTATTTCACACATAGACCACTGCCATTATCCCCATATGGCCTGCTGAGTTTCCCTGCTAAGCTATGAAACTGAAAGAAGACTGAAAGAATTTAAAAAAATTAAACAACTATTAACAATTTGTTAGATAATGTTTGGAGCATCGGAAAATGTTGATGACAATGGGATGGAACACAGCCAATAAGAAACAGTGTACAGTGGGAAATTTCAAAGGAAAGACATTGATTAGGGTTTGCTTGGTTTAAGGGGAGGACGAACAAAGATTGAACTGTTAAAAAGCTTTTCTAGGAAATACGGTCTGCCTCCCTGCTGCTATTACAGGCTGGCTGTTAAGGCGCCTGGGAAAATATGGAGCCAGAGGGTCGACCTTGGAATTCCTATTTTAGAATGAACAGAGGTATTTGGACTGGAAATTTAAGAGGTCTGCACAGAATCTTTGACAGAGTGGACTGTGCAGATAAGGAAAAACATCTAGTAAAAGTGAACTATTGGGCTTTCATACATGCAGAAGGGAGGAAAGGAATTTATTTTAGAAAGGTTGATTGGTGATTTACTGTGGATTGACAATTTGTGGAGTAACCTCACTTGTAGATGCTGTAAATGTTAAAATATTGTATGTGCAGGAACTGGTAAGTGAACAGCGGGTGGTTAAGGATAAGTAAGTTTTTTTAAAAAAACACCCTATTGTAATATAAGATTAATTGTAAGGAATGGAATGTGAACTAGAAACAACTAGGAAAATAAAGCAGCAACAAAAGGAAATGTTGGACACATCAACAACGTAGTGCAAGAAACCAATTTTTGTAGAAATTGCATTAAATTTGGGTTAATTTGCAGCTGATCTGGTAAAATTTAGAAAACTAATAAAAATGATTTGGTGAAAGGTTCCCTTTATCCGATTAAGAGAAGTCATGTGAAAAGAACGGAAGGAAGAACTTTACCTGCCAGGTGTGCAGCCAGAAATTTTCATGGAAGGCACAAAAATAGCCACATGCCTACGTCACTTCAAGTGCAACATTCATGTAGAGGAAAAAAAATCTGTCTTGGGCTGAGTGTTACAGTTTTCAGTATACTGAAGTGTGCAATCAAATACACACACTTACCTGGGAGTAAGTTCCACTGAGCACATTGAGTTATATCTGAGTTAACATGCACAAGGGCTGCTCAGTAAGAATTAACAAAATGGAAATATCCGAATTTCGCATCGTTAGCGCTTCTTAATTTTAATTCAGATGGGAGCAAAGTAAGACACAACATAAATTCAAAGCTTTGCATCGTTTGATCCAAAGCAAAGGCAACCTACATTAATAACAAGGAAAGCAGATGTAACATATGCTAATAAACTCTGTTTATGCAAACATTTTAAATGCAAAACTAAGGAAAGCTAAATGCACTTTATATTTTCAAGAAAAAACGACCCCACCTCCACTAAAATATTAGGCACTATGTACTCATCTGATTTAAAACCAGTATCAAAGAGACATTCTCCTGTGGCAAATAGGGGAAGCCTCTATAATTAAGGAGGCAGGGAAATGTTGAGTTCCTTATTTTTCTGGATATTGATTTGCTACAAATTGCTCACATGTGTGGGTAGACTAGTAAAAAGAAAGTGAATTTAAGGCACTAGGTTGATTTAAACAAACAAGCAAAATTATGTTAATCAAACAGGGAGAGATTTTTAAAAGGTTGCAGTTGGTGTCCCAAAGAATTCATCCAATTTATTCAAGTTCTCAAAAGGCGACAACACTTTGCAAAGGCAGGCAGCCACCCTTGTGGGCTTACAACACACCCTTTTAAATTGCCATGGCCTAAACAATCTTCACAGCTCGTCGCCTTCAGCAAACTAGAACCTTTTCCGCAGCTTCTCCTATCAACAGTAGCAGCACTTTGGATATTATTCCCTTCTAAGCGCCCCTGCCCCACACCAAATACACTCCTACGACCACACTGAACTGCTTCTCAAACAGCTTCCCTTAAAAAGCAGAGGAAGGGGAGCTGGTGCCCTCCCAGGTCCAATCAGCACCAGTCAACACAGCTGGAAGCCAGGGATTATGGGAGTTGTAGTGCTGCCAACGAAGATGGAGGTTCCTCACCCCTGCCCTGAAGTTCAAATTAGACATTGATTTTTTTGGGGGGGGGGAAACCTGCTAGTCAGCTGCATCTCCTTTTCCTGTATGGATGGCTCAGTCAGTAGACCACAAGACTCTTATTGATCTTGGGGTGGTGGGTTCGAGCCCCACATTGGGCAAAAGATTCGTGAGTTGCAGGGGGTTGGACTAGATGATCCTTGTGGCCCCTTCCGGCTCTACAAATTCTATAACTCTCTGACCCAGAACTAATTAAATAAATTACAGTCATACCTCGGGTTACGTACGCTTCGGGTTGCGTATGCTTCGGGTTGAGTACTCCACAAACCCGGAAGTATTTTTCGCCCCACGCGCGGTCTGCGCATGAGCAGAAGCGCTCTGCGCAGGTCGTGCATGCGCAGAAGCGTGATATCGCGCTTTTGCAAAATGGACGCTCGGGTTGCGTACTTTTCGGGGGTGCGAACGGCACCCCGGAACCGATCAAGTACGCAACCCGAGGTACCACTGTAATTTAAACTGCAAGAAGGCATGAAAAGGCATGAAAATCACAGCCAGGCACTCTGGCCTATCAGTCTACCCCACTTGTCAGAGTTTCCACAACATCCTCCAGCGATGCGGACCGAGCCACCATTCAGGCCAGTCTGGTAAGTGCTGCTGGCTTTTGAAAGGGGTTTTTAAAAAAAAGGTTTTAAAAGGCTATAGGTGTTTGCAGGCTTTTTCAATGATGATCCCCACTACACGTAATTTCACATGTATGCACGGTACCCAAGAACGTAACCCCTGCGTTAGGTGGGGAGATGGCTGTATACCGTAATATTTTAATAGCTTTCACGTGTGCAGTTGTTTTACATGTGCGGTTTTAAAATTATTTTTAAACTAAATTTGTATTTTAAATTACATCGCTTTAACTTTTTGACGGATGCTGCCCTGGGCTCCTTTGGGAGGGAAAAGGACAGGACAGAAATTTAATAAATAAAAATAATACGGTTAATTGTACTTGTGAAATTGCTTCGAGGTGCTTTGCAGGAAGAAATTAACAAATAATAATAATAATAATAATAATAATAATAATAATAATAATAATAATTCCAGGAGGCAGGGAAATGTCAAGTGCAGTAACATCACACCGCTGATCTCTTTTCACTTGATGTTACTGGAGAAACTGGAGGAATCAGATGCACGTCAGTCGTAAGCACAAATCTCTCAATTCACGTCAAGTTCAGGGCCTTGGAAAAAGCACTGTTCAATGCAAACAGCTCTGGACTCAGGTGCTTCAAGAGTTTATTCACCTGAGAGAACTCCCCAGTGCTGAATTCGGAACTGTGGCAGTCCAACGTGGGTTCACATTTCCAAGCTTAGTCCTGTGCAAAACTCTCTGGGCGATTTGTTAACAGGGAAATACAACTCTCATGGGTCATTTCATGTCAAGTGATCCAGTGACTTTTACCTTGCCATTTTATATTGCTTTCAGTTTCCTAAAAGTAGTACAGTTGTACCTCGGGTTATGTACGCTTCGGGTTGCGTACTTTTCGGGTTACGTACTCGGCAGACCCAGAAGCGTTTACTTCCGGGTTTGCCGTGCATTCTGCGCAGTTCGCACATGCGCAGAAGCGCTCTTTCGCAGTTGTTCGGGTTATGTATTTTTCGGGTTACGTACCGCAGCCCGGACAAATCAGGTACATAACCCGAGGTACCACTGTATAAGGGAAGATCCCAGATTTCAGCAAGCTATCATTCTGCTTTGAAATACATTTTTAAAAGAAAAACCTGACTGGCTTTTAATTGAATAACTTTTAAAAGAAATGCCTGAAGGTCTTGTTTATTCTGTTATATTTTACTTCAAGAAAACCCACTTATGCTAAATAGAATCCGATAAGGCAGACATCTACGTACAAAATATTTTTATTGAATGTGATATCATTGAGATCCCAACATGAAATTTTGCAGAAAGCTCTTAGAAATATGAAATATTCCATATATTTTTTGGGGGAAATTTTAATCATATTGATTTTTTAAAATCACCTTTAAATTTTTTAGCTTAATTTTAAAATTTAAAGGAAATCCATCGTGTGCCACATCATATTAAACTTCTGAAGAGATTGATATTTTTAGTTTTGAAATATCTCCATTCTGGGCTGAGCTTTTAAGGTTTTTGTGTAGTAGGGCATGATCAAAATTGCCAATTTTTTGAAATTCCAAACCTTCGTACCTCAAAAACGGGATGAGATAAAAGAATTAAAAATTTAGATTCAAACTTAGTTTTGCTCATTCAACAAGTACTAAGTTTTAAGAAAACTGGATGGTAAAAAAAGTAATTAAAAATTGGATCACTTGATATGGAATGACCCTCACTAAGGATTCAGAGCGCTTCTTGTTTGACTGCTCCAGGACAAGGCAACTTCCCTGCGGCAGACAGCTTCTCTTTCACGTGAAACTTCTGGTGCTTCACGATGTGCGACCGGTGAGAGAAGCACTTCCCGCACTCCAGGCACTTGTAGGGCCTCTCGCCCGTGTGGACCCTCTTGTGAGCCAAGACGTTCGAGCGGTCCGAAAAGCGCTTCCCGCACTCGGAGCAGGCAAAGGGCTTTTCCCCCGTGTGGACCCTCTTGTGCCTCACCAGGGACGAGCTGTCGGCGAAAGACTTCCCGCACTCGGAGCAGGCGTAGGGCCTCTCCCCCGTGTGGATGCGCTGGTGTTTCACGAGCCCCGACTGCTGGGCGAAGAACTTGCCGCACTCCAGGCACGTGTAGGGCTTCTCGGAGGTGTGGACGCGGCAGTGCTTCACGAGCGCCGAGGGCCGAGGGAAACACTTGCCGCACTCCAGGCACTCGTAGGGCTGCTCCCCAGTGTGTATCATCCAGTGGCTCACGAGGGCAGAATGCTGGTCAAAACATTCCCCGCACTCCAGGCACTTGTAGGGGTTGGCTCCTTGGTGCACTCTCTGGTGCGTCACGACGTGCGACCTGTCGGCAAAGCACTTCCCACACTCCAGGCACTTGTAGGGCTTCTTCCCCGTGTGGACCCTCTGGTGCCTCACGAAGGCCGGGTGGTCGGCAAAGTGTTCCCCACACTGCAAACACTTGTGGGGCTTGTCCTGCAGGTGGGTTTTCTGGTGGGCCAAAAGGGACGACTCCAGAGCGAAGCCCTTTCCACACTCCAGGCACGTGTGGGGCCTATTGGGCGTGTGGACGCGCCGGTGCTTCACGAGGGACGAGGGCTGAGGGAAACACCTCCCGCACTCCAGGCATTCGTACGGCTCCTCTCCGGTGTGGACCCTCCAGTGGCTCACGAAGGCTGCATGCTGTTCGAAGCCATCGCCGCATTCCAGGCATTTGTAGGTTTTCTCTCCTGCCTGGGTCGCGACATGGCCCGGCTGCCGAGCAAAACACTCCCCGCACACCAAACACCGGAAGGATTTCTTGCCCACCAAGATTCTCTGGGGCACAACGCCACAACGATTCCCGCACCGGGGGCACGCTTCCATTTCCAGAGGGTCACCTGGTAGGAGAAAGGAGGATTTCTTAGTCCATTTTACAGAGGTATCATTGAAATAATAATAATAATAATAATAATAATAATAATAATAATAATAATAATAATAATAATTTATTATTTATACCCCGCTTATCTGGCTGGGTTCCCCCAGCCACTCTGGGCGGCTTCCAACAAAATATTAAAATGCAGAAATCCATCAAACATTAAAAACTTCCCTAAACAGGGTTGCCTTTAGATACCTTCTAAAGGTCTGGTAATTGTTGTTCTCTTTGACCTCTGGTGGGAGGGTGTTCCACAGGGCGGGCGCCACTACCGAGAAGGCCCTCTGCCTGGTTCTCTGTAACTTGGCTTCTTGCAGTGAGGAACCGCTAGAAGGACCTCGGCGCTGGACCTCAGTGTCCGGGCAGAACGACGGGGGTGGAGACGCTCCTTCAGGTATACTGGACCGAAGCCGTTTAGGGCTTTAAAGGTCAGCACCAACCCTGGAAACTGTTTTCTGTAACTCTATTACTGCCAGGTATGGCATAGCCTCCAAGATAGACAAGAAAAGGCTCCAACGAGCAGTAAGAATTGCAGAAAGGGTAATTGGTGCTAGTTTGCCTTCATAGAATCATAGAGTTGGAAGAGACCACAAGGGCCATCCAGTCCAACCCACTGCCAAGCAGGAAACACCATCAAAGCATTCTTGACATATGCCTGTCAAGCCTATGTCATAGAGACACTTTATGCTATCCGAGCTAGGAAGAGAGCAGAGGGAATTGTCGCAGATCCTTTGCATCATCTGTTCAATTTACTTCCATCTGGACCTCGCTACAGGACTCTATACACAAAAACGGCTAGGCACAGGGAAAGTTTTTTCCCTTGTGCCATCAAACTGTTAAATTCGTAGCTGTGTAGCGGAAGGGGAGGCCAGTTATGGGTGGGGTTCCTTTGCTGTGTTATTGTATTGTGAGTGGAACAGTGTTTGTATAAGGTACGTTTACATTGCAATGTAGTTGAAGCAAAATTCCAAGTATGTTGGTACTTGGCCAATAAGTTATTCCTATACGAATGGAATCATAGAATTGTATAGTTGGAAGGGACTCCTGAGTATCATCTACTCCAACCCCTTTCAATGCAGGAATCTCAGCTAAAGCATCCCTGACAGATGGCCATCCAACCTCTGCTTAAAAAGGAGTTCAAGAGGGCTCTATAAAGTTTCTTTCTATGTGAAGGAAACAGGAAGGTTTCTCCAAGGAAGAACAACTCCACAACCTCCTGAGAACCCACATTTTATGTTCTATGGAGTTTATGGATCATTAAGCGTACATAAGAGTGCAACGAGACTGAGTGTTTGGGTGGGGGAGGAGGCTCGTTTAATTTCATTGTACACAGGTTGTACAATGACAATAAAGGTATTATTATTATTATTAATAATCCTGTTAAAATAGAATAGAATAAATAAATAATTGCCAACGAAGTTTGCTGCTGGGCCTGGGAGGGAGGGAAGCTCGTAAAGAACAACAATAATATGTAGAGGTAAAAATGAATGAATTCTTCACTGTGAGTGTCCACCTGGTTAGTGGCTAGTATGTGATGTTTTTTGTGGTTTTAATTGTTTTTAATCATCCTCTATGACAATTATCTTGAGATAGTGGTTTAGAAGTGATTTAAGAAATGGATGGTGATGGTTTTGTTGAATCTATGCTGTTACATCTTGGTTGGAACAGCCTTACTTGTTTTTATGATTCAATTATTGTAACTTGCCCCGGAATGTTGTGGTGAGGGGTCGATAAGAAAATAAATAAATAAGTAAATGCAGAAGTGGTAAGGAGTGTTCCAGACAATCACTAAAAGGGGGAGGGGCAAGAGGAGAAGATCAGCTGGCTGAGGTTGTTTTTTTAATCACCAACGACTTACCTGAGCAGGCGTCAATGATCCCTGCTTCACCTCTGTTTTGGGATTCAGGTACCCAGAGTTCTTCTCCTTGTTCCATCTGGGAGATGAGTTCAGGCTTTGGGCACAGAAATCCTGTAGGCAAGTCAATGTGAGTGTGTCAGTTTGCATTTCTTAGTACATAAAGTATTGCTCTAATGTGTAGAGATCTTTCCTATTCTGCTTAGTTCAAGAGGGCTCTAGAAAGTTTCTTTCTATGTGAAAGAAACAGGAAGGTTTCTGTTGTTTGGATTATTTCTTCTGGGAAGCTGAGTACAGCTGGTTTATACTGCTTCTGTTAATCTTTTTGTCAAGGCCATACTGACTACAATAGTAAGGCCAGGAGGAGCCTGGGTCTCACTCACTTTCTCATTTCTGTCTCCTTTGTTCTGGTGTTCCGTTTCTGTTTCTACAGTTTAAACTTATTATAAGTACTGTAAGTTTTATTGTAATTGCTGCAACTGGATTTTTTATGGACTTTGCTGGATTTGTGACTGTTATGCTCATTTGCCTTCAGTATCAGTAAAGCTCTGCTGGATGAAGTACAATTGCTTCTGGTCTGTTTTGGGGGAACTCTGCTGCGTGTTTAAGTTTCTTCCTGCTCTTCCTTCATGGCTGACAGACAGTTATTATTACTTGATGTACCTTGTCAGAGTTCCTGAAATAGTGTTAGTCAAACTGAGTCCTGGGGAAATCTGAGATTCCTCAGAAGCTCTTCACAGGTGCATAACAAGAATTCCCACAGATGAGCTTCTATCTTATATAGTGCAGATATGGGTTGACAACCTCAGTGAGGATCAGGCCTCTACACCTCAGCCTAGGCTACCTCCCGTGTCTTTCACCTTTTGCAAAGCGAGTCTGCAAACTCCTTACCCAGTGAGGCCACATTCCCATAGTTCTCCATCATGACATCCCTGTACAAGGTCCTTTGGTCTGGATCCAGCAGAGCTCCCTGGCTCTCCGTGAAATACACGGCCACATCTTCAAAAGTCACCGGACTCTGCAAGAATAAAGGGTTTTGTCTAGTTTCCACTACTTCATGAACGACATTTCAGTTTTTGTTTTTGTTTTTTTAAAAAATGTAATCAGTTAGTCAGTGAATAGTTTGAAAAGATTTATGGCATGTTAGCTTTAAAAAATGTGATTTTACAACAACTTCTTTGTATGGGTAACATTCCTAGTTCTAAGCTAAAAAGGTAAAGGTAAAGGGGCCCCTAGACCATCAGGTCCAGTCGTGTCCGACTCTGGGGTTGCGGCGCTCATCTCACTCTATAGGCCGTGGGAGCCAGCGTTTGTCCGCAGACAGGTTCCGGGTCATGTGGCCAGCATGACAAAGCTGCTTCTAGTGAACCAGAGCAGCGCACGGAAATGCCGTTTACCTTCCCGCCGGAGCGGTCCCTATTTATCTACTTGCACTTTGATGTACTTTTGAACTGCTAGGTGGGCAGGAGCTGGGACCAAGCAACAGGAGCTCACCCCATTGCAGGGATTCGAACCGCCGACCTTCTGATCAGCAAGCCCTAGACTCTGTGGTTTAACCCACAGCGCCACCTGGGTCCCTAAGTTCTAAGCTAGGCATAGGCAAACTCGGCCCTCCAGATGTTTTGGGACTACAACTCCCATCATCCCTAGCTAACAGGACCAGTGCTCAGGGATGATGGGAATTGTAGTCCCAAAATATCTGGAGGGCCGAGTTTGCCTATGCCCGTTCTAAGCCCTTTGCTCCTGGACAGGCAGGTGTCATTTTGGCTATATAAGCACCGACAAAAGGAAAATGTAGGTCACTTTTAGTATGTACACTATGATGTTAAATATGCTTACCACTGACAGAGAAGATAAGTAAACCTCAACATTGCAGGCGCGGAACAAAAGGCACATGCCTTTTCTGGCCTTAGGAGGCTGGATTCTCCCTATACAACCTCTTCCATTTTAATGGGAGTTAGAATCATAGAGTTGGGACCACAAGGACCATCTAGTCCAACAACCTGCAATGCAGGAACTTTTCACCCAATTCCTCCTCCTCCTCCTCCTCCTCCTCCTCCTCCTCCTCTTCTTGGGCTAGTCACACTTCTCCGAAGTCTCTCAGCCTCACTCACCCCGCAGAGTGTTTGTTGTGGGGGAGGAAGGGAAAGGAGATTGTTAGCTGTTTTGAGACTCCTTAGGGTAGTGATAAAGTGGGATATCAAATCCAAACTCCTACTCCTCCTCTTCTTCTTCTTCTGAACGTGGTTCTCCTATCTTGTGCCAATAGCTCTATAGCAGTGTTTCCCAACCTTGGGTCTCCAGCTGTTTTTGGACTACAATTCCCATCATCCCTGACCACTGCTCTTGCTAGCTAGGGATGATGGGAGTTGTAGTCTAAAAACAGCTGGAGACCCAAGGTTGGGAAACACTGCTCTATAGATCAGGAGAGCAGTAGAGCCTGTATTTCTGAGCCCCAGCAGAAAATAAAGCCAGTTGCTTGGCACCCCCCCCAGCCCAATCCTATTCTCTGGAGAAGCCTGTGCTACCTTGGCACCCTCCAGATGTTGCACTCCATCAGTGCCCATCAGTCCTGGCCAGCACGGCCAATGGTCAGGGGGATGATGGGAGTTAGAGTCCAGCAGAAGCAGCAGGAAGGGACCAGGCTTGGGTCAGTTGCCTGGCATAAACATCCTGCTGAACCCAGCGGAAACTAACTCTCAAGTCCAGGGCAACAGCCATAGGTGCCTGTTCCTTCCCCATCGCGAGCCCGCCAGCAGCTGCCGCAAAGCCTTCCTCCTTACCTGAGCCAGCTCCGTTACTGCCCTTGTCATTTCTACAGAAAGCGGGGATAATCCAGATTCAAGCGCCGACATCATTCTGCATCCTGTGGGGGTGGCTTATCAAAATTGGGGATACGAGCAATAGAGAGTCACATACATACATGCAACCCTCTTCCCCCCACTTGTTTTCAGAGCACCCTCTACTTCACTTTCCCCTCTTCTCCCCGCCCCCAGCCAAAAAGAAGGAGTTTTCCTCCTCCTCCTCCTACCAGCTCCATGACGTCTTTCGCCCCTCGGGGTGCCCCAAAAGCCAGCCTACCCACCCACCCACCCCTTGCGCGCTTTCCCAGGACTCCTGCGGTCGTTTCCTCGGTGTCGCTCCTGACAATTCCATCCCATCCCTCATCCGGGCTCCTCCAAGCTGGGGCGCACGGAAGCCCAGTGGCCGCTGGGAATTGTAGTCCTTTGTCCCCGCGCTCTTCCGTTGCGTGAGGTTACGTTTTGCAAAGGTGGTTTCTGGGAATTGTAGTCCACGCTTCCCTGCTCTGCTGGCAGCTGGCGCTTTGGAAACCAAGTTGGTGTTTCAGCTTTGGACAGTTCTTGCGCGCACGGGGGGGGGGGGAGCCTAACGTTGTTTTTGTCGTTTTTCTTGTTAATTTATACCCCGCCTTTCCCCATGACAGATAAAAATAAGAACAGCTGAAAAACTGGGAGGGGGGAAAACAATAATTAAAAAACAATTAAATTAAATATAACGTTAGGGAATCAGGGGTCAGCAAACTTTTTCAGCAGGGCGCCGGTCCACTGTCCCTCAGCCCTTGTGGGGGGCCAGACTATATTTTGAAAAAAATATATGAACGAATTCCTATGCCCCACAAATAACCCAGAGATGCATTTTAAATAAAAGCACACATTCTACTCATGTAAAAACACATTGATTCCCGGACCGTCCGTGGGCTGGATTGAGAAGGCGATTGGGCCGCATCCGGTCCCCCGGGCCTTAGTTTCGGGACCCCTGGATTAAAGCATATACAGAGCTTTGCTAATTACTGCAGAATTTCCTCCCCCCCCCCGCAAATGTGCTGGAAAGTCCTGCATTGTAAAGGGTCGGACTAGATGACCCTTGGGATCCCTTCCCACTCTACAATTCTGAGATTCTATAAAATATTTGTTAAACCTCAACAATATTCCGCCGTACTCATGTTCCGTGTTTGCATTGATGCTGCATAATGCTGTTCTCCCACCCTCCCCTGGGTATCTTCTCTTTTTTCTTTCTTATTTCCCTCCCTTCTCTTATGATTTTAAAGGTGCAATAAAATTATAGGGGGGGGGAGAGATAAATAAACAGGGCCTTGCTGGATCAGGCAAAGAATCCTTATGGGTGTATAAGAACTTCGGACCACTTTGATCGGCCGAACTGGCAGTGTTACAGGTACCATATAATACTTGCTCCAGGTTGGTAAGGGATAGATCTTTTAGTGTGGCACCATTTACACTTTGGAACCCCCTGAGTATTGACATCAGGCAGATGCCTTCACTGAACTCTTTTCAGTGCCTGCCGGAAACATTTTTGCTTATGCATGCCTACCCAGATATATAGAATGCTGACGTGTTTTATTCAGCTTTTTATCTTGCTGTTGATTTCAATTTTTTAAAGAGTTGTTTTTACTGATAATCTCATTGTTTTATTCTTTTTTATTCAAACTGCTTTGAAGTTGTTGGTGAGTTGTTGTTTTGCAATCAAGCGGTATACATTTTTATGCAGTAAATAAATATTGAACCGTAGAGTTGTTTCCCACGAACTTACTTTCTTTTTTTAAAAAGAAAGGCTTGTGCTGTAAGTTATGGGATATAATAAACATAGTTAAATGAAAAGATAAAGTGAAATTACAACAACGGATATTGTTTTATGATAACTTGGAAGTTCCTTTATTGATTACAAGGAATATATGTTAAAACTTTTATTAACCGTTAACTTGAAAAGTTACGTTTATCAATACAGAACACAAAGACAAGAGATATCACACACAAAAAACCAGGTAAGGAAAAAATCCAATCAGGTTACATCGTTTAATGCATTCTTCTTACCCACTCACATAAATGATCCAATATACAATACCCTATATACTGAGTGTATTCTGAGCATCCATTTATTCAGCCAGCTTACAGCAAGCCCAACTTACTCTCAAAACCTCCAGAATATTATTCCGCTTTAAATATTACAAGCACCTTGTATATTAACACTAGATATATGCTGCTGGAGCCAGAAGGATCGTTATGTTCTACCTCCAATGTCGGAGAAAGTATGCCTCTGAAAACCAGCTGTGAGGAGCTGCAAGTAAGGAGAGCATAGCTGTGATCAGGATTCCTGCTTGTGGGCTCCCCATGTGCTTCTGGTTGGCCACTGTGAGAACAAGATGCTGGACCTTCCAACACAGCTCTTCTGACGTTCCTATGAACCGGTGGCGACCATTGTAGTTTCACTGCCCAGGCACCAGTCGTTACTCCATTTGAGGCCACGCAGCGCTTGCTGAATGTGCAACTGGCAAACTCGCCTCCAGTGTTGGGGTCTGATGGCAATTGACACTGGTCAGCCCCCATGAGCCACCGGAACAGGGGACACATGCTAACGGTCTCTGCCACAAAAACAACACCCATTTTGCCTTGGCGAGAAGAGCAAAAACAACAGGGTCACCGAAGAAAGGGAGCAAAAGGAAGGTGTGACCCCCCCATAGTGCTGCAACAGGGTCACTTCCTCGCCTGCCAGGAGGCTTGGGTGTGTGGGGCAGATGTCTAGCCTGCAAACACCAGTTAGTGAGCCGAGTGGGCACTGGCCAAGGAGGAGCAACCCCAGGTCTTTATGGCAGCACCCAGAGCAAGTTGAGAGAAAAAATGTCAGGAACGTGGGTCAACAACCCCAGTGTTACCCCTGAATTTCTCAAGTGACTCTGGGGGCGCAAATAACACACCAACCTGTGATTTTGATTTAGCGACAACTTGCTACCTCCCATTTATTTTGGATCTTTCGGGGGTGGAGGGGGACATTTCCTCCATCTTTATTTTCCATTCCATCTACTTGATGAAATTATTTTCCTCCAGTATTTCTTAATTTTTAATTCAAGCTTGCTGAATTTCATTCATTCATATATCTGCATCTTTTTAGCCTATTCAGTTTTTATTTGAACCAGGCTATTCCCACCTATGCAATACTGATTAATATTTTTATCATTTTTTTCTTTATTTGCAATATATCATTCGTAAATGGTATACACTGCTGGTTTTTTGTTTTTGTAACCCCACCTCCCCACACAGAAGCACCATGTGTCTTAGTTATGTTTAATATTTAAGTCATTTCAGTTTTCAAACAAAGGTATCATCCCACAAATGTGTTCTGCTGATTCAGAAAATTTTTCAGTTTTATCCAAGAAGCGTGTGTCCTCGTTCTTTCCCATACAGAGCTACTTTATAATTATATTTAATATAAAAAAAATCTACAGAATTCTTACAAAGTAGTTCTAAGGATATGGGATTCATAAACTAATTTTGTCATCCAGAGCATTCATTTTTCTCTCCTTACATAATCCTATGAAATTTAACTGCAATTTGCTATTAGCTCTATCAATCAGGTTTCAAACACTGAATCTTGAGATTGCTATCCTAATCACACTTACTAGACAGCAAATCCCATTCAACACAGTGGGATATTTGTCTCAGTAAACACGCGCTCTGAATCAGTTGAATATATCCAATAAAACTGATTTTTCACAACACCACAATACTCAAAATCTAATACCTACTTCAATTAAGAAATATTTTTTTAAAAAAAAAACCCAATGTGATTAATTAATATATTACACCAGCCACTAATTAATCATCACAGGTCCCTAATTTGCCATCTCTCTCCTCACGATTGTAATGACTGCAGTAGTCACACTGTGGAAAACATTTACAGAACAATGCATACATATCCAATATTAATTTGCTGGAGTCTTTTTATCCAACATTTAACAACAAGATCATTATGCATATCAAATGCCAACTGCTCATATAAATTCCCCTATCTATTAAACCGATTAATAAGTTCCCTCTTTTATTTAACACCAACAAAGTTTTTAATTAGGGTTGCCATAGTTCATAAAGTGAAACTCAGGACACAAAAGTTATTGAGCTTTTTTTGGCAAAGTTTTCAAGCCTTTTTTCTTTTTTTTGCTAAATCTAAGTGTGTTTTTAAAAGCAATTTTTAATGACAATTGCCAAAATCTAAACTACCGACAAGGGCTACGTCTGGAAAATTCCACATGTATGTCAACCCTATTTTAACATTGCACATGATCCTGACATGTGCAGTACTTTTGAGTGCCCTTTGCTTTGACCGCCAGCGTTAAGCAACTAACTGTTCCAAACTCTCCCACCGAACTCAAATGAGAGGCTGTAGAATCATAGAATTGTAGCATTGGAAGGGACCCCGAGGGTCATCTAATCCAATGGTCCTCAACCTTGGGCCTCCAGATGTTTTTGGCCTACAACTCCCATGATCCCTAGCTAGCAGGACCAGTGGTCAGGGATGATGGGAATTGTAGTCTCAAAACATCTGGAGGCCCAAGGTTGAGGATCACTGATCTAATCCAACCCCCTGCAAGGCAGAAATCTCCCCCCCACCCAGCTTGGGGCTCGAACCCATAACCGTGAGATTAAGAGTCTCGTGCTCTGTTGACGGAGCTACCCTATCTGAGTTAAGTGCAAAGCTCATGTTTTGCACGGATTGTCCCCGGTTCAGTCTCTGGCATCTGCTGCCAATCAGTTAGGACCATACCATGCTAGATGGGTTCAAGGTTTGACTATAAGGCAGCTTCACGTATCTCGCTATGAGATTAGGAATTGCTTAAATTTGGCTGGGTTGTGCCTATTGATTCTCGCTTGATTCTTCCCAGTTGTCAGTGCCTAGGGGCTGTATCCAGTGCTGCAGTTCCATTGCATAAGCAAAACTCCACTCATGAAGCGTTCAGCGTTCAATGCAGCCCTTTGTAGTGATTAATACTATGATGTTGTGTTTTTAAAAAAAGAAAACGCCAGAAATATTCTGAGCCTATTTAAAAAAAACCAGAAAGCTTTAAAGCGTAATTTGAGCCATGCCAAACGCAAAAGAACAAGAAGAAATGAAATATTACATGTATACACGTACATACATACTGTTTCTATGTAGTGGAATATCAAAATAAATGCAGTATATTATAGGATTATAATGGAATGATAAATTATCAAATGCAAACTTCACGTAAATAGCAAGCTGGAACAAAACATGCAGCACAAAGGAAACATAGGGGGGAAATGAAGGTCATAAAAACAACACAATGAGCAAAGACTGGTACAGATGTACAGAATGGTGACCCGCGAAACAAACTTTCCAAGTGCTAGGAATGAACAAGTTCGGTTTCGCAAGGTTCACTGAATTACTTCAAAAATCTCCAAAGCCGTCCCTATAATTCCTGGGGGGGGGGAAGAGAACGTGAATTTAGTTTGTTTTGGGGGTAGAACTTTGAACCATGTCTAGTTCAGCTTCCGCTTCTTTCTCTTACGCTTGCTTTTGACACTTCTAGACTTCTTGGGCCTTTAAAATCGTTCATTGTTTCAGCAAAACCAAACAAACAATTCACACCTTGTGTTCTTAAACTATATTTCACTCTTCAGCACAGCAGTCTGTAGCATCCTGAATGCTGAGATTCTTTTTGGTCAAGGATCCTTTAGGCGCCCTTGAATTGAACTGTGGACTGAACTACTGGTAGTTTGTTTTGCAAAGGGAAGACACTGAACTGGGATTAGCTCCCTTTTGGACTCACTGAACTTGAGCTAGTTCCTATTTAAAAAAGAGAGCTTTCTAAGCTCCCAACTGACTTTCCAACTTGGCCTTTAGCTAGGTAGCCAATAAGTATAAATAATTCATTTAACATCCCCATCGTTTTAATTTTTTTTATATTTGTAGCCCACCTCTCCTCCAAGGGGAAGCACATGCCCTCCCCCAAAAAATTTATATCAATTTATTCTGGTG
This sequence comes from Zootoca vivipara, assembly GCF_965207765.1. NCBI lineage: Eukaryota > Metazoa > Chordata > Lepidosauria > Squamata > Lacertidae > Zootoca > Zootoca vivipara. The sequence goes on along the minus strand of NC_142584.1, from coordinate 110,626,749 downwards.
GATTAGTGAGAAAAATCCTGTCATGCAAAATGGTGGTTTAGGCAGGGCTGGCCTTGAATGAGGCGGCCAGGAAGGAGAGCTGAAGGCAAGAACTGGGGTCTCAATGGTACAAGAAGACTTTTCAAAGTGTTTGCCCTGGGAAGGGCGAGGAAGGGCGCCATTTTGGCTCTGCTTCAGGCCGGAGATAAACAGCATTAGACTCTGCTGCAGGCCGCAAAATGCATGTGTGTGGGTGAGAGAGAGCTCATGCTCACACCATACATTTAAAGCAGTATAAAACTACTTTATAAACAGTCATGGCTTCCCCCAAATAATTATGGAGAGCTATAGTTTGTTAAGGGACCCAAGTGGTGCTGTGGTTAAACCACTGAGCCTAGGGCTTGCTGATCAGAAGGTTGGCGGTTCGAATCCCTGTGATGGGGTGAGCTCCCGTTGTTCAGTCCCAGCTCCTGCCAACCTAGCAGCTCGAAAGCACGTCAAAATGCAAGTAGATAAATAGGAACCGCTATAGCGGGAAGGTAAACGGCGTTTCCATGTTTTGGAACGGCTCTGGTTTGCCAGAAGTGGCTTTGTCATGCTGGCCACATGACCTGGAAGCTGTACGCCGGCTCCCTTGGCCAATAATGAGAGATGAGCATGCAACCCCAGAGTCGGTCACGACTGGACCTAATGGTCAGGGGTCCCTTTACCTTTACCTTATAGTTTGTTAAGGGTGCCGAGAGTCGTTAGGAGACTCCCTACATTCCCCCTCTCAGAGCTACAGTTCCCAGAGGGATTGACTGTTAAACCGCTCTGGGAATTGTAGCCCTTGTAAGGGGAAAAGGGAGGTCTTCTCTCAACACTCGGCACCCTTAACAAACTACCGTTCCCAGGATTCCTTGGGGGAAGCCATGGCTGTTTAAAGCGGTGCAACAGTGCTCTAAATGGGATCCCTGAGAAGGGGTCTGTGCATATTTTATACCCCCAAATCCACTCACTCTGTTCCCACCTCTATGGGATCCCTTTCAGGGTGAAGTACTGTCGCCTACTATCTGGGCTGAGAGAGAGGTTCTCTCCTAGCAGCTGCAATGTCCCCATGGGATACTGCTTTTCCTTTCAGTAGCACATGGTGACGGCACATTTAATGCAACCAGAATTTCAGAAACACTGCTAGGAGCTGGAGCTAAACCTCCTTCCTGTCCCTGGTGACCCCCAGCCATTAAAAACCAAGCCTGCCCCTATCTGTATATAAGCCTGCTCCAGGTTCTGGTTTAATTTTAAAATTCAAATAACTTTTATTGTTTTTCAAAAAAAGGGGGTGAGGGAGGTTATACAAGATTCTGCAAAACAGTGCTATCAAACAGGACTCTTGTGGCAAGATACAAAGCCCGTATACAATTCATTGTCAAACATAAAAGAAAGCCAAAATAAATAAACGGCACCTACGCAGATGTGTGGAAGGTAGCGACTAGAACTGTGTATAACGCAGACGACGTAATTGTTGAGCAAGACAAGCTCTGGGCTCTGTTGATCCCCCTAGAGCAGGGTAGTGACCCGTGTGTTTCCAGACTACAACTCCCTTCGTCTCTGACCGTTGGCCATGATGGCTGCAGCTAAATGGAGATGGGGACTACATTGGCTTGCCCATCCCTGCTAGCTAGGGCTGGTGGAAGTTGCTGTTGCAAAACAGCTGGACACCCAAGTTTGGGAAACTAGATCAAGGATGGTGAACACGTGGGCCTTAGGCTAAGTGAATTGCACATGGGTGGCAAAGAGGAGGAAAAGAATGAGAAGAATGAGGGACAGCAGGGTGGTGAAGGAGAGTGGAAGGCAGATACCCTACAGACTTTGAGCTCTGGCTCCACCCATCATAGACTTTGGCCCCACGCACTGCTGGCATGATGTGGCCCCCAACAGATCACCCTCAAGAGAAAGCGGCCCTCAGTGTGTGTGTGTGTGTGTGTGTGTGTGTGTGTGTGTGTGTGTGTGATTTCACCCCCCTGCTCTAGAGTACCACAGAATACTACAAACCATAATATAGATAGCTAGATGCTCCTAAGCATTATCTCGCCTTAGAGACACAGAACTGAGCATAAACTAGGCCGCTAAACAGCAGCAACCAAAGTATTTAAATGACAACAGTGCTAATTGGAAAAATGAAGTGCTTTTCCCCACCGTACCATTCTGACTCAAACCCTAACGCGACAGGTGCCCGAAATCGGGCTTCAGGTCGCAAAACTGCCTTACGGAACATTTTAAAGTCAGCATTACAGACCGGAACAGCTTTGGTTATACATATATCTGTAAGTTCAGCTGAAATCTTTCCTCTTCTCTCAACTACTCAAAAGTCGCTTATAATTTTCTTTATGAAAGGCCGGATTCCCTGCTCTCCCTGCAGCTTCTGTGATTGATGGGAACATAGGTGTGGCTTAAAGAGATGTTCAGTAAACGAAGGTGCAATTTTACAGAGGAGCTGCTGAGGTTTCTCCCCTTGGGACTCGAGGCTCCACAGCAATAAAGCAGACTAGATATTCAAGGATAATGGCGGCAGCCCTCCGCAGTAACGTCACTCCTGAGCCGGACACTCGGAATCGAAAGAGTACATACCTGATTTCTCCCACACCGCTACAGCCTAGTAACAAGGACAGATATGAACATTTCAGAGTGGTGGAATGACTGGGAAGGCCCTCTGCTGCCTTCGGTATGAATATGTGTTTATTCTCTTAGCCTGGGCGTAAGCTCCGAAAAGTTGGAGCCAGGGAAAGGGCAGTTGTGGAGAGGGCCAACTGGCTAGCACCTGTGATGTCACAAACAGCTTTCCCTGCTCCCCCGTTAGGCAAATGGTCGTAAAATACTTGGCAGGTTGGGTTTTCCTGTTTGAGAAAAGAACAACAAAAGAATGTATGTGAGGTCCGCTGCCTTGTTTGTTAAAGGTAGACAACACACACATAACAAACAACTGAGCCCATTTGACTTGTCGGTGTGTGGCTGCCCTGCTGACTGCAAAGTCAAGCTCGGGTAAAGAACTGTGGTTATTTGCTAAATACTAAATCCGCCTTCAACCCAAGGTACTTCTCATCTAAGCCTGAGAAGGCCCTCCTGGCATGCTTCCTAAAGGTATCTGGTTGGCCACTGTGGGAGCAGGTTGCTGGACAAAATGGGCCTCTGGCCTGATCCAGCAAGTTCTTCTTATGTTCTTAAGTGCTGGCTATTTGATACAGAATAAGGCTCCCTTCCTCCATCAAGCTCTCGTGATTGTTGAGGCGTTGGCTGGCTTTCGCTCTCAAGTGAACTCTGTGGTGAACACGGAGGTGCGAGTGCCGAGCGAAACACTTGCCACACTCCAAGCATTTGTAGGGCTTCTCTCCCGTGTGGACCCGCTGGTGCTTCACGAGGTTGGACAGCTGAGAGAAGCATTTCTCGCACTCCATACACTTGTAGGGTTTCTCTCCCGTGTGCACTCTTTGGTGGCTCACCAGGGCCGAGCGCTGAGCGAAACACTTCCCGCACTCCTGGCATTTGTGAGGCCTCTCCCCCGTGTGGACTCGCTGGTGGTTCACGACGTCCGAATGGATGGCGAAGCACTTCCCGCACTCCAGGCATTTGTAGGGCCTCTCCCCCGTGTGGATGCGCCGGTGTTTCACGAGGTCCGACTGCTGGGCGAAACACTTCCCACAATTCAAGCACTTGTAGGGCTTCTCCCCCGTGTGGACCCTCTGGTGGTTCACGAGGTTCGACTGGTGAGCAAAGCGCTTCCCACACTCCTGGCACTTGTAGGGCTTCTCCCCCGTGTGGACCCTCTGGTGGTTCACAAGGACGGACTGCCGCGCGAAGCATTTCGCACACTCCAAGCACTGGTAAGGCTTCTCCCCCGTGTGGACCCTTTGGTGATTGATGAGGACTGAGTGGCGTGCGAAACACTTCTCGCACTCGGGACACTTGTATGGCTTCTCTCCCGTGTGCACTCTCCGGTGCCTGACAAGCTGCGATCTCTGGGTGAAGCATTTCACGCACTCCAGGCATTTGTAGGGTTTCTCCCCTGTGTGGATCCTGTGGTGGTTCACGAGGACCGACTGGCGCGAAAAGCACTTCCCACACTCCAGGCACTTGAAGGGCCTCTCCCCTGTGTGGACCCGCTGGTGTTTCACGAGCTCCGAATGGTGAACGAAATACTTCGCACACTCCAAGCACTTGAAAGGCTTCTCTCCCATGTGGACCAACCGGTGTATGACGAGATCCGGTTTCTGAGAGAAGCATTTCCCACACTTGCGGCACGAGTTCTTCTTCCTCAAGATACCTGGAAAGGAGTGAGAAGTGAGGGAGGGAACACTGACAGGATTGACCTTCAACTCCAGAAGAGGAAGAATCGTAGAAAGTCAATCAAGGTGAGTTGTGGGAAATAAGCTGTAAATTTCCTGGAGAAATTTTTGCCACGGGAGGCGATGGCAACCAGAACGCCAAATCGGGTGGCTTTAAAACTGGAAGTAAGCTTACTTACTGGAAGTAAGTAAGTAAATTTTTGCCACAGAAAGCGGTGGCAACCAGACCGCCAAATCAGGTGACTTTAAAACAGGCTTAGACAAACTCACAGAAAAATAAGTCTATTCATGGCTACTAAATGACTTAGGCCAGGCATCCCCAAACTTTGGCCCTCCAGATGTTTTGGACTACAATTCCCAACTTCCCTGACCACTGGTCTTGTTAGCTAGGGATCATGGGAGTTGTAGGCCAAAACATCTGGAGGGCCGCAGTTTGGGGATGCCTGACTTAGGCCCTAAATATGTGAAAGACTGTCTCCTTCCTTGAAGACCCTCTTTGATGTTAAAATCAGAAAAGGGAGGGAGCCCTTTGGGTAGTTCAGAGGTTTGGTGGCTGGGGCGACCCGAGAGAGGGTATTCTTTGTGGCAGCCCCAAAGTTGTAGGATTCCCTCCCCACACAGGGCAAGCAAGCGTTTCAAAGAAAAGTGGTGGGAAGAGGCAACACATCCAAATGTAATGGCTGAGACTCATGGCTGGCCATGTATGGGTGATGGGGACACTCCTCAATGGATTATTTGCCTGCTGGCGTGCCCTAACCTCTCACCTGAGCAATTGCTGCCCAAATTCCGAGGATCTGGTACCCATGGAGCTTCTCCTTGTTCCAGGCGAGTGATGAGGATAGGCTTTGCAACTGGAAATCCTTGACAAAAGATTTTTTTAAAAAAATTAAAAACCCTCCTCTTCCTGCAATTTTTTTTAAATAATAATTTTTATTATTTTTCATATTATACCGATCACCAACAACCCAGACAAACAAACGTGAACCCTCCCCAGGCTGCCGATACATCGGATGTACATTAACTATAAAACATATTTAAATCTATCATATGTACAATTCTATATGTATTCACATTCCGCAAGGTTTATTTAGCTTTTAACATTTTAATTACCGCAAATTGTTCAAACATACCCAAATAATAGAGTAACTTCTCCAGCCAATCCTCCTCTTTCTCACTGACCTTAAATCCTTTCATTCTGTGTATCTTCACCGTTAAGTATTCTAAAATTATAATTCCTTCAGTAGCACCTTAAAGACCAACTAAGTTTTTATTTTGGTCTGAGCTTTCGTGTGCATGCACACTTCTTCAGATACACTTGAAACAGAAGTGTCAGACCCTTATATATATACAGAATGGTCTGACACTTCTGTTTCAAGTGTATCTGAAGAAGTGTGCATGCACACGAAAGCTCAGACCAAAATAAAAACTTAGTTGGTCTTTAAGGTGCTACTGAAGGAATTTTTTTATTTTGCTTCGACTCAGATCAACACGGCTACCTACCTGTAACTAAAATTATAATATTATTCCATTTTTCCCTCCATTGGTTTACCTCTAATTTTTCTGCATTTTTCCACTTACTTGCTATAACCTTTCTGGTTGCAATTACCATCAAATTTACTCATTTACATTCCTCTTTTGTTTTTAACCTGGTGTTAAAAACACTGGGTAACACCTCTTCCTGCAAATATAAAGGAGGAGTTTTTTCTCCCTGGCTTAACAAAACAAGGAAGCAAAGTTCCTTACCTAAGGAGGTCACGTTCTCATAATTCTCCATCATGACCTCTCTATACAGAGCTCTCTGATTTGGGTCCAGCAGAGCTCCTTGCGCCTCTGTGAAATAGACGGCCACATCTCTGAAAGTCACCAGCCTCTGGAAGAAAGAAGAATCCTTGTCTCAGCCTCCTCTGCCTCAAAAGCTCTCACCCGCAGAGAGAAAATGAAAGTCTGCAAACGTTTCTATATTTCATTCCATAGTATTTATATACCAGAGTGCTTTAAACAATTAGTCCCTCTTCCCAGAGAGCTCTTGGGAACTGTAGCTCTGCAAGGCGAGGAGGGATTCTATCTTTTTATATATATATATATATATATATATATATATATATATATATATATATTGATTTTTTCAACAATACAACATTAAAAAAAACAGAACAAGAAAAACACAATACATACACCACATCAACATTACAACAAAAACAAAAATATTCCCAGTCAATCTTATATCACATATCTTTGTCGACTTCCTCCATTCCCTCTCAACTACGTTTCTATACAGTGGTACCTCGGTTTATGAACACAATTGGTTCCGGAAGTCTGTTCATAATCTGAAGCGTTCATAAACTGAAGTAATGGAATGTGGATTAATCTGTTCCAGACGGGTCCGCGGAGTACTCAACCTGAAGCATACTTAACCCGAAGTATGAGTGTAATTGGTTCCGGAAGTCTGTACTTAACCTGAAGCGTACTTAACCTGAAGCGAACTTTCCCATTGAAAGTGATGGAACGTGGATTAATCCGTTCCAGACGGGTCCGCGGAGTACTCAACCTGAAGCGTACTTAACCTGAAACATGGGTGTAATTGGTTCTGGAAGTCTGTTCATAAACTGAAGCGTTCATAAACTAAAGCGAACTTTCCCATTGAAAGTAATTGAAAGTGAATTAATCCGTTCCAGATGGGTTCGCGGCATTTGTAAACCGAAAATTCGTAAACCGAGGTGTTCATAAACTGAGGTTCCACTGTATATCACTTCCTTAGTACTTTCCAAATCTTGATTCCAATCTTGCGAGGAGGGGTCTCTTAACAACTCTCAGCACCCTTAACAAACTAGTTCCCAGGATCCTCTGGGGGATCCTATGACTGTGGAAAGTAATGTTAATAATGTACAGTATCATGTGCACACAAGCCAGATGCGCAATCCCCCTCAATGGGCAGCACTTTTCCGTGGAGTTAAAAGGGTCTTTTTCCATGTACCCCAATCACTTCCGCTTGGAAGGACTTTGGGCCCCCAACGTCTTACCTGAGTTGGCTCAGCTGCAGCTCTTTCCCATCCTCTGGAAGGAGGAGACAAGCCGGACAGAAACATGGCCCTCATTTTGTCTTCTGTAGAAGTTAAAAAGCCGAAGAAAAAGTGGTTCATTGAAAGGACTAAGGGGGGGTTCCTCATTTTTCAACATTATTGTACATTGGATTTTCTGAGGTAAAATGCAAGAAGGGAAAAGGAGACACACACACCCTCTATATTCCCCTCCCAGAGCTACAGTTCCCAGTGTTCCATGTGAAGAGGATTTGAGTGTTGCACCACACTGGGAATTGTAGCTTGTTGGGGGTGGGAGGGAAAAGCCACCATTTACCTTTTTCCTCCACACCCAGGGCCGGCCCAAGACATTTTGCGGCTTGAGGCAAAGGGAAGAGGCGGCAGAAGCTGACCACGCAGGCAGCCGAATCGTGCTTCAATGCTGGCGAGACGACAGCAGCCTCTTCGACCTCACCTGAGGCTAGCAAGCCACCTTTGGAGGCGCAGGCCGGGCGACATGGCACTTGCTCAATTCCATCCTCCCCATTCTCCGCCTCACCTGCTGCCCTGAGGCGGCCACCTCAGTCGCCCTAACAGCAGGGTCGGTCGGTGGCCCTGTCGATACCCATCTGTCGCCCAACTGAGCAGAGCGCTTCCTGCATCTGACAGCGCAGACGCCAGTCCGCAAAAACTTCTGCCACCATGACTTCAGGCGCCCCGAGACCCTCTTTGCTGTGTTAGCTGCAACAGACTTGCATCCTTGTGCCCCCCCCCCCGACTCTGCCAACCCGCACATGCGTTTTGGAGTAGGGGTCAAGGAGAAGTACACTATCAGAGGCTACTAGCCACAACGGCAACGTCTTCCCTTCACTGTCGGGAGACAGTGCATGCTTCTGTATACCAGTTGCCGGGAATCGCAAGCAAAGGGGACTGCTCTTGCACCTGGGTCCTGCTTGGGGGCGCTGGGTTGGCGACTGTGAGACCAGGACTGGGCGAATCCTGCTTTCGGTGCACCATATTGATCGGTTTGCAATCCTTTTTTTTTTTTAGCCACCCCTCATCCAAAGAGATCCCAGAGGCATTGACACATCTCTCCAGTTAAAGGAGCAAGGGACACAATAAAACAGGAAAACGCAAACTAAAAACCAAGTTGTTAAAAATAAAAATAAAAATCCTGCTACTATCGAGATGCTGCTTGGTGCCCTCCACTCTAACCACCCCTAATGGTCAGGGGTGATGGCAACTGCAGCCCAGAAGGGGCACCCAGCAGGGCTGCAGAATTGCTAAATGATCCGACTTCTTTCTGCTTTGCTTTTAAAAAATCTTTTTCTTCCTGCCCTTCCCTTCACATCTCGTTCGATTGCTAAAAAGGGGAGAGCGCAGCAGGCACCCAAGCAAGCCATGATCTCCTCCTGCCCACCGCTTCTGCCTCGCTCCCCGGGATTTCCCCCATTCTTCCTCTTCCACCTTTCCAAGGTTTGGGGGGGGGGGTGTTTGGGGAGTGTGTGAGCGGCGGAGGGAGAGGAAACAAAGGAAAACTCAAAAGCCCTGCAGCCGCTCCCTCTCCACCCCACACCGCTTCCAGATTCATCATTATCAAAATCTAAGACAGAATCAGAAAAAGTGGGGCGAGGGGGAGAAAAGATGGGAGCCCACCCCACCCCCTTCTCCAGGAGGCCAAGCGCCCCCGTTTCTGGACCCTCACCTGCAATGGCTAAATTGCGCACAGGCTCCTCCAGGATGCAATTCACCAAGGTTGGGGGGTGCCACCCCACCCCCAGATCCAATGTCTCCGCTAGATCTCTTGGGATTCAGACAGCCTGGCTGCTGGGAAATGTAGTTCTCCCCCCCCTTATCTCTCTCTCTCTCTCGCCCCCTCCTTTGCGTCCGCCCCGCACAAAAACCAAGCAGAGGGGATTCTGGGAGCTGTAGTTCCCCCAGCGCAACCCTCGCCTGTGATTTATAAGCAAACGCAAGGCTATCGGGAGCACTGGTATTAAAAATATAAGGAAGGCCTGCGATGGGCTTGCCTTTTTCAAAACCAAACAGAAAGCAACAACAGCTTTTGGGGGGTTATAAGCTCATCGTGGTTTTATTCTGATCAAGTCCATGCCCCAAATCCGCTAAAGTGTTTTATGTTTCCTAAATGGTGTGTTTTATGACGTCACGACTCTCGTCTGATTTGCTGCTGAAGAACATCTTTGGTTTAAAAGGGAGGTCAGAGTGAACTAGCTGTTAGGTTGCGTTTATTGCTTAGAGAAAAACAAGAGTTGGTAGACCACGGGACTCTTAATCTCAGGGTCATGGGTTCGAGTTTGGGCAAAAGATTTCTGCATTGCAGGGAGTTGGACTTTGTTGTTGTTTAGTCGTTTAGTTGTGTCCGACTCTTTGTGACCCCATAGACCAGAGCACGCCAGGCACTCCTGTCTCGCACTGCCTCCCGCAGTTTGGTCAGACTCATGTTGGTAGCTTTGAGAACACTGTCCAACCATCCCATCTCATCCTCTGTCGTCCCCTTCTCCTTTTGCCCTCAATCTTTCCCAACATCGGAGTTTTTTCCAGGGAGTCTCCTCTTCTCATGAGGTGGCCAAAGTATTGGAGCCTCAGCTTCACGATCTGTCCTTCCAGTGAGCACTCAGGGCTGATTTCCTTAAGAATGGATAGGTTTGATCTTCTTGCAGTCCTTGGGACTCTCAAAAGTCTCCTCCAGCACCATAATTCAAAAGCATCAATTCTTCGGCGATCAGCCTTCTTTATGGTCCAGCTCTCACTTCCATACATCACTACTGGGAAAACCATAGCTTTAACTATATAGACCTTTGTCAGCAAGGTGATGTCTCTGCTTTTTAAGATGTTGTCTAGGTTTGTCATTGCTTTTCTCCCAAGAAGCAGGCGTCTTTTAATTTCGTGACTGCTGTCACCATCTGCAGTGATCAAGGAGCCCAGGAAAGTAAAATCTCTCACTGCCTCCATTTCTTCCCCTTCTATTTGCCAGGAGTTGATGGGACCAGTGGCCATGATCTTAGTTTTTTTGATGTTGAACTTCAGACCATATTTTGCGCTCTCCTCTTCCACCATCATTAAAAGGTTCTTTAATTCCTCCTCACTTTCTGCCATCAAGGTTGTGTCATCTGCATATCTGAGGTTGTTGATATTTCTTCCGGCGATCTTAATTCCGGCTTGGGATTCATCTAGTCCAGCCTTTCGCATGATGAATTCTGCATATAAGTTAAATAAGCAAGGAGACAATATACAACCTTGTCGTACTCCTTTCCAAATTTTGAACCAGTCAGATGTTCCATATTCAGTTCTAACTGTAGCTTCTTGTCCCACATAGACTAGACGATTATAAAATTGTCTCATTCACTGCAGCACAACCTTCTCTCAGACCAGACCAGGCTGAGGTTGCTACAGGGTAGAATTTAGGATTGCCAGAGCCTCTGTTTGCTTTTGGATTTCCAGATCTTTTCCCTCAAAAGGCACCCTAGTCTAGTCCTTTCACTTATAGGGATATAATGAAAAAACACTCATAACGCATTCTGTTGTTGTTTTTAAATACAGCACCTCGCTTGTATTTGAGCTTCATTAGCAAAATATGGTTCAATGGTTCTAATTACTCCATAGCTCCCTGCTCCCAATGAACTTACATAGTGACTGCGGAGAAATGAATATGAGTGAGTTCGGTCGCGGTTGGCAAGAATGAGAATATTATTATTATTATTATTATTATTATTATTATTATTATTATGACTGTATTATTATACCGCCCTTCATTCGAAGATCTCAGGATGGTTCCCAGAACAAAAATGAACGGTAAAAACACAAAATGCATAATAAAAACAGAAACAAATCTCTAACTCCCCTCCTCCTTCCACAAACATGTAAAAGGATATGAGATGTCTGTCAGCCCAAATCCTGATTAAACAGGAACATTTTTACCTGGCACCTAAAGATGACTAATGAGGGTGCCCGGCGAGCTTCCCAGGGGAGAAAATTTCACAAATGAAGACAATTTGAACAACAGTCACAACAGAATGGAATGCCTCTGTCACATGACTCACAACCGGCCAATCACATGGCTGAAACTCAGGACGCAAGGGAGAAATGTGCTAAGAGGAAGGCACGCTTGGCAAACCTTAACCGTGATCAACTCCGCCCGGGAACCAATGTCCCCACTGTGGAAGGAGCTATTGCGCCAACCAGGAGCTATTGCGCCAACCGCCCGTCTTGCTGATACACAGCAAAAGCAGGGCTTTGGTTAAAAGCATTGGCTTTCCTCCTCCGCAGAACTAGCCCCGGCGTTCAGGAGGTTCCATCAGCCTCCAGGGACAGACCATCCAATCTGGCCTTACCACCCATCCAGACTTTATGAGATGGTGGTCCAGGCTGCACACAGCACCTCTTGGATGTACACAGAAGCCTATTTATAGTTCTATTTTTTTTCTGAATAAATTTTTATTTATTTTCAATCAACATTGGTGCATCATAAACATTATATACATTATATACATCAAGATCTACGGCGTGACTTCCCTCCTTCCAGCCGATGGTAAGTTATTTCACTCTTATATCGTATTATCTAATTAAATATATATGTACCATTGTGAGAGTTATGTTATAACCACTAACGTTTTCATACCTTTATAATTGGTCTTAGCATATTCAACAAATTTACTCCATTGCAGTTTGAACTTTCCTTCATCCTGATCCCGGATTCTATAGGTTAGATTGGCCATTTCCATGTAATCCAGAAGCTTCGACTGCCACTCACTCATTGATGGAATATCGTTAACTTTCCATTTCCTAGAACTGGGCTATAGTTCTAGGAAGAAACGGCACGCAGTCGTGGGCATATGATGCCAGTGGGCACCCCGACGCTAAAATATTAAAGTATAACTCCTGCTCATTGAGCAATAGCAGCTGGTTGGAATCAGGTTTTTCAAAAATCCACTCACCTTCCTTGACTTGCTACCGGTCTGCTGGCAGCTCTCACCTTCTTGCATTCCTTCTCTTGCAACATGGTTCCCAGTTTATGTGCCACTGGGAGTCTAGACATGTTCTGGACAGGCATGTGAGTCGTGTATGTGAGTGCCAGGCTTTCCCCTGCCCCTCCCTACCCGGAGCAAAGCTCCACCCGATCGCCAACTGCTGTATTTTAATTTTTAAAAAAACTTTGATTTTTACTACCAGTCTGATTTTGAAACCCCACGATGGAATTGTGTTTTAGTTGACAAGATGTGTGAAGCACTTAAAAGTGTTTTTGCCTGGATTACTCAGCTGGTTAGAGCATGGTGCTGATAACGCCAAGGTTGCAGGTTCGATCCTGCATATTTTTCTGCATTGAAGGGGATTGGACTAGACAATCCTCGGGGTCTCTTCCAACTATAATACAATTGGAGAGGCGGGAAGCTCTCTAAGTGGCTCACATAATACAAAACGTTCCTAAGAAAATACAGATAAAAACCAATGCGCTTTTAAAAAAAACCACACACAACCAAGCACACCTAATAAAATTAGGCAAATCTAGATAAAATTCAGTTGTAAAGCCAATATACATAATATAAAAATCGCAAGTCTGGGGAGGCCTGTCTTAAACTAAAAAGTTTGCAGCTGGCCTTGAAAAACGTACAAATGCACCTGCAGAGAGACAGGTGCATTGAAAAACGTACAAATGCACCTGCCATGTCGCCCGGCCTGCGCCTCCAAAGGTGGCTTGCTAGCCTCAGGTGAGGTCGAAGAGGCTGCCGTCCTCTCGCCAGCATTGAAGCACGATTCGGCTGCCTGCGTGGTCAGCTTCTGCCGCCTCTTCCCTTTGCCTCAAGCCGCAAAATGTCTTGGGCCGGCCCTGGGTGTGGAGGGAAAAGGTAAATGGTGGCTTTTCCCTCCCACCCCCAACAAGCTACAACCTGCAGAGAGACAGGTTGTAGCTTCACTAAATATTGAAATACGACATGTGATCGGGTTGTAGCTTTTGCAAAAGCACTCAGCTTTTCGGCAGAGGGGAGCGGGCAGCAGTATTTTGAAACTAAAGACAAAACCAGCAAGATAAGCTTTGCTCTCTGTCTGGACTGTGCTGTGCCTCTGTCTATTCCACCCCAGCATCATTTGCCAGCAATAAGGGACACAGCTCTCTTGTTCGACCGATACGAGTTGCCTGTATTGTGGTGCTTGAAAACTAGGGGGAAGGGAAAAGAAGCAAGAGAAAATGGTTCTGGTCACATATTAAGTTTATTTTGCAGCTATTATTTATCTTCTTTTAAAATAAAAAACACACAAGGATCCAAAGGGGGCAGGTCTAAGTGCCATCAGAGTAACTGGGAGGGGAGTACACACACTCACACACTCACTCTCTCTCTGCATTTTGCAAACTTCCCTTTGCCCCTCTCCTAGACAGACAGACAGACAGAGAGACAGCCACACACACACACGATTGGAGACAGTAGTTTAAAATAGACACCCTTCCTCACTCTCCCACATTTCCCCGAATGCACAGGTTCCTTAGCCTCAGCCACCAGGGGGCAGCAGAGGCGCACAGAATGTCTCAACTGGGCCACACGGTGGGGGGGGGTGTTGGGGGGAGGTAGTGGCCGCGGTGCCAACCCCCAGCACCCCGAACCGCAGGAGCCAATCCCCACTGACCCCTCCTGGAGGCAGCCGCGAGACCAGCTGACAGAAGTGGTATAGCCCGTTCCTTGACACGAGCCAGGAGTTCCACTGAGGGGGCAGGTCCGTTCCCCTGGCAGGAGGGCCCCCACTTTCCGTTAAGGGTGCTCTTCTCCCCGGTGTCGTCGGGGGGGCGGGGGCTCCCTTTTCTACCCTTTCCAGCAGGGGCCGGGCTGGGCTAGTCCCCTCCCCCGTGCTCCCCGAGGTACAGGGTGCGCTGCGGGGGCCGCCTGCCTGGGGGCAAGATGGGCCTTGGGGCCCGCAAGGCTGTGCGGGCCGCCGCTCTCCCGGAAAAGGCCGGCGGGGAAGAAGGGTGGGTGCGGTTGTCGCGGGTGGCAGCGTCGTGCCGCCTCAGGAAGGGAGGCACCGTGGAGCTCTTGATGTGGATGACGCGAGTGTTCATGACCTCACAGTCTATCTGCATCATCACTTCGTAGCCCAGGGACGAATTGTACAGGCTCTCTGGGGGAGAAACAAAACAAAGCAAGAAGGCGATTGTTATTTGTTTATTTCATATTTGCTTCGTAGAATTTATACCCTCCCTCGGGAGGGAATGAGAATAGTCGTCTTTTCCTCCCTGACTGTACATAACATATTATATTATTGTAACCCGCCCCGGCACCTTATGGTATAAATTTTATAATATAGGTAAAAAAAAAGGTAAAGGTAAAGGACCCCTGGACCTTTAGTCAAAGGAGACTATGGGATTGCGGGGCTCATCTCGCGTTCAGATCAAGGGAGCCAGCATTTGTCCAGCTTTCCAGGTCATGTGACCACCACGACTAAACCGTTTCTGGTGCAACAGAACACTGTGATGGAAGCCAGAGCGCATGGAAACGCCGCTTACCTTCCCGCCACAGCAGTACCTATTTATCTACTTGCACTGGCATGCTTTCAAACTCCTAGGTTGGCGGGAGCTGGGACAGAGCAATGGGAGCTCACTCCATTGCAGGGATTCGAACCGCTGACCTTCCGATCGGCAAGCCCAAAAGGCTCAGTGGTTTAGACCACAGCACCATAGGGTTATACATATATAGATATGGAGATGTCAATATAGTCGATGACTGCATCTCGCACAAAACATTTGGACACAAAGTCCTCAAGTCTACCCGCACGTTTTCTTTTCTTTTCTTTTTTACCGTTGAGAGCCATGGCTGGCATCACGAGTGACATTTTTGGGCGGGAGGTTTTGTTGTGGCTGATGGCAGGCAGCAGCAAGTGATCCTAAAGTTACAAGAGGGGGAAAGACAGGAGGAGAAAAATCTGTCAGTTTGCATTTCTTTGTGCAGAAAGTATGTACTGATCTGATTCTATTCTACTTGATTCCAGAGGGTTATGGAAGCTTCTCTGTGTGAAAGAAGCAAGCGGAAGGTTCCTGATGTTTGGGTTACTCCTTCAGAGAGGCTGCGTACAGCTGGCCTAAACTGGTTCTGTTATCTCTTCTGTCAAGGTCATGCTGACTATAATAGTAAGGCCAGAAGGAGCCTGGGTTTCACTTTCTCTTTCTATCTCTTTTCCTTCTGGTGTGGTGTTCGGTACATAGTATGCTTAGTGATACGGTTTAGACCAGGCACCCCCAAACTTCACCTCTCCAGATGTTTTGGACTACAATTCCCAACTTCCCCGACCACTGGTCCTGTTAGCTAGGGATCATGGGAGTTGTAGGCCAAAACATCTGGAGGGAGCCGCAGTTTGGGGATGCCTGGTTTAGACTTATTAGAAGTTATTGCAAGTTTAAGTCTGCTGCAACTGGATTTCCTATGGGCAGTGCCAGTCCTGAATGTATTGGATTTGTGACCATTATGCTCATTTGCCTTCAGTAGCAGTAAAGCTCTGCTGGATGAAATACAATTGCCTCTGGTCTATTTTGGGGGAATCCTGCAACGTGTTTAAGTTTCTACTCTGCTAACTATAAGTCCGAGTTCTGCTCTGGATCAATATTGAGTGGAATTTCATGACAAAATCATCACTGATGTAAGAATTAGAGACCCAGGGTGTGCTGGCGTTCAAGGACACACCCTGACAACCTCTCTCCATTTGGCTCCCAGACTCCACAAATGCCGGCACAAGGAGCTGTGTTCATCGTCCCGGATGCCTGCATTGCAAGGGGTTGGACTAGGTGACTCTCATGGCATCTTCCAATTCTACAATTCTATTATCCCAGCGCTTTTTAAAAAAAAAACCATTAAAAAGATGGGTGCAAAGCAGAGGTAGAAATGGGGCATGGCTGGGAAAGGGATGTTGCCTGGGGACAGCCCCAGCATCCCTGAGCGCCAGTCATGCTGGAAGGGGATGATGGGAGTTGTAGTTCACCAACAAACTACAAGAAAGAAGATTCCACCTAAACATTAGGAAGAACTTCCTGACAGTAAGAGCTGTTCGGCAGTGGAATTTGCTACCAAGGAGTGTGGTGGAGTCTCCTTCTTTGGAGGTCTTTAAGCAGAGGCTTGACAGGCATATGTCAAGAATGCTTTGATGGAGTTTCCTGCTTGGCAGGGGGTTGGACTGGATGACCCTTGTGGTCTCTTCCAACTCTATGATTCTAACATCTGGAGGGCCACAGTTCAGGTTCAGCAACATCTGGAGGGCCACTTGTGGCTTCCAAGAAGGGGGATATTCTCCATTTGCACCTTTGCCCCGTGTGTGCCTATGCAACCTGTTATCTTCTGCCCAAAGCATATATTGAGCCTACTACAGTCTAAAAGGCCTTCCTCTACTGCTTTCTTCCTGGCTCGCTCTCTGGAGCCACATGCCTGAAGCAGAACATTGTGCAAAGCTAAATCCGGGTCACCACACTGCCTGCTCAACTCTCCCAGTGGCTCAGTGTCCCTGACAGCCACTCTTTACTCACCCTGCGGAAGGACACCACGTAGAAAGTATCCTCGCGGCGGTCAATCGCGTCCATGAAGTCGTGTTCTGTGTGGTCGGGGTGCTGATATACCTGCAGCTGACTGAGGGAATTCCTGGAAAGGCAGAAGAGGGGGGTGGAGGGTAGAGAGGAGATCTGTTTGCAGGGCTCCCTCCACCTCATCACTGTCACGGGACACAGGAATGGAGTCTCCGGCGGGTGGGTGGAGGGAGCAACGAAGCAAGGAGCCTATCTGAAGAGGCTTCACCAGGCCTCCTCTCCCTCAGCCTGGAGGCAGCTGTCCCATTAGCCAGCCTCTGGGGGAGAGATGGGAAGCAGGGCTCACCCCATCCGTTCTGCTGTGAGAGGCCAGCTCAGTCACGCACCTCCTACCCCTGAGGTGTGCCAGCTGGTCATTATGAGAACTTAAGAATTGGTGCTGGAGTTTGAGTTCTTCCTCTTCCCTCCCTGTTCGCTTTTCTTCGTGTGTGTTGGGAGGGGGAGGGGTTACCTTGTAAGCCAAAGGGGCAGGGAGAGCGAGAGTGTTTCCACATTGAATCAGGGCGCTAACTCAAAACAATTCGGTGCAGAAGCCGCTTACCTCTCAGGGTGCCTGGGGGGGCTGGCAGGCACGTAGCGGGAGGGGCTAGGGGGCTTCTTTTGTGGCTTTTCCTGAAATGAAGAATGAGAGCAAGGATATGAAGAGGCTGCGAAGCAACAGAGCCCCTGGCACTGCCCTCAACCTTTCTGGCAAACCACAGTAAGATTCTGGGTGCCCTGGTCTAGCCCCACAAGGGATTATCGCCACTGCACCCCCCCCCATTTCCCTGCCCAAAGAGTTGCCTCCCCGCAATCCACATCACACCTGGCTGGCTTGAGCTGCTTTGCGAGACTGCGAGGGTTTCCTGCGGTTGATCTGGTGCCGGCGGACCCAGCCGCTGAGCTCGTCTGCCAGTCTGTAGGGGGGAAGAGGAGGCAGGCAGAAGGATCACCCACAATGTTCCCAGGCCTCAATGCTCACAAAAGTCCTCCCCAAAATGCTTAGCCGCAACTGCACCCCCTCCCTTCTCCTGCCCCAGGACCCACCTGAGGGATTCAGTGCGATTGAACTGGCGGCAATCGGAAGCGAGGAACAACTTGTCCAAGTCCCTCAGCATCAGGTCCTTCATGTCAGAGAAGGGAGCCGACAGGTTTCTTGGGGTGGAGGAAGAGAGAAAGGGGGGGGGAGGGAAGAAAATGTGAATTTTAAATAAGAGATTGGCTGAGAGAGGAAATCAAGTGTTGAGGTTGGATCCTGACAAGACAGAAATACTGTTTGTGGGGGACAGGAGGCGGGCAGGTGTGGAAGACTCCCTGGTCCTGAATGGGGTAACTGTGCCCCTGAAGGACCAGGTGCGCCGCCTGGGAGTCATTCTGGACTCACAGCTGTCCATGGAGGTGCAGATTTATTCTGTTTATCAGCTCCATCTGGTACACAGGCTGAGACCCCCACCTGCCTGCAGACTGTCTCGCCAGAGTGGTGCATGCTCTAGTTATCTCCCGCTTGGACTACTGCAATGCGCTCTACGTGGGGCTACTTTTGACCACATAACACCGGTCTTGAAAGACCTACATTGGCTCCCAGTACGTTTCCGAGCACAATTCAAAGTGTTGGTGCTGACCTTCAAAGCCCTAAATGGCCTCGGTCTAGTATACATGAAGGAGCGTCTCCACCCCCATCGTTCTGCCCAGACACTGAGGGCCAGTACCGAGGGCCTTCTAGTGGCTCCGTCGTTGCGAGAAGCCAAGTTGCAGGGAACCAGGCAGAGAGCCTTCTCGGTAGTGGCGCCCGCCTTTGGAACGCCCTCCTATCAGCTGTCAAAGAGAAAAACAGCTACCAGGTTTTTAGAAGACATCTGAAGGCAGCCCTGTTTAGGAAGGCTTTTAATGTTTAATAGATTATTGTATTTTAATTTTCTGTTGGAAGCCGCCCAGAGTAGCTAGAGAAACCCAGCCAGATGGGCGGGGTATAAATAAATAAATTATTATTATTATTATTATTATTATTATTATTATTATTATTATAGAACTGAGAAGAGCACATGGTGATTTGGGAGTCACACAATCTGTAAGCAGCTGCTCAGCCTGGAGGAAAACCACATTTCGAGAAGAGCACGAGGTGGGCTGGCTGCAGTTGGACAGTCCCCTTCCCTTCCTGCCAAGCCAACTTTGCATTTTACACCATACAACTGTAATGCAGGAATCTCAACTAAATCATCCATGACTGATGCCCACCCAAGCTCTGCTTAGAAACCTCCAATGTCACCTTTGAGTTCTTTGGGAGGAAATGGGTGGGGCAGGAATGCTATAAGTAAATAAAGTAAGGCCTGGGGAGGGGAGTTGGCAGAGTCAAATGGGGCCGTCAGAGAGGCATGGAGGGCTATTGTTGGGCCCCTCCAAGCCTGAGGACCCTCACCCCTGGTTTAGCATCACATCCAAACACAGTCAAGGATTTCTTCCTAGTTGCCAGGGCCCCCAAAATAATTTTAACAGAGAGATGCACAGGCAGGTTGTTTCTGCTGCTCTTCACCACCTTGTTGTTTCTCCTGCCTGCCCCCCAAATTTACCGGAATTGTGCCTTTCTCAGCCTGGCTGGGGCCTCCTCTTTCCGCTCTTCCTGCTCCTCCTCTGGAGTGTCATGGGTCTCCTCTGCGATGCCTAAAAGGTGCCTCCGGCCAGGGCCAGCCTCCACCTCCTGCTTTGGCAGCTCCACATCTGCCGCCTTGCGCTCACTGATGCTGGAGAGATGGAAACCGACAGTTAAGTTCCCTAGAGGGGTTCAGGGACACTCTACCAAAGAGATCTGAGCTTACTTTATTATTGTTTTTATTTCATTAAAATATCTATGAACGTATCTGTAAAGGTAAAGGACCCCTGGACGGTTAGGTTCAGTCAAAGGTGGCTATGGGGTTGTGGCGCTCATCTCGCTTTCAGGCAGAGGGAGCAGGCGTTTGTCCACAGAAGGCTTTCCAGGTCATGTGGCCAGCAGGACTAGACCGCTTCTGGCGCAACGGAACACCGTGACGGAAGCCAGAGCGCACGGAAATGCCATTTACCTTCCCGCCACAGCAATATGTATTTATCTACTTGCACTGGTGTACTTTCGAACTGCTAGGTTGGCAGGAGCTGGGACAGAGCAACAGGAGCTCACTCGGTCACAGGGATTCGAACCGCCAGCTTTCCGACTGGCAAGCCCAAGGGGCTCAGTGGTTTAGACCACAGCGCACTGAGTCACAGCATGTGACTCCTTCCCTAACGTGATGCAAAAAGGAGAGTTGCCTACAAGAAATGTGGGGTGGGGAGAGCTTTCAGGGCTCTAGTCCAACTTCAACCCAGGAAATATGCTTCCCTATCCAGTCTGCTAAACTTTGCCAAACATCCAACAAGCCTACACATGCCGGCTTTACCACCTACGAGTGAAACCAATTTCTCTGGGGCCTTGCCAACTTCAGAGGCTCCCAGACAAGGACTGCCCTAGCCAAGTCATTCATTTCCCAATTGTGGGACTGGAGGAACACCCTCAAGCACTCTGAAGCCTCACCTGACAGGCCCAAAGTTGAAAGCTATGAAGAGCAGCAGCACCATGACGCAGATGACTTTCCGGTTGCCAGAGCCAAATTTCAGCTCGTTGTTCTGCAGGGAGAAGGCAAGAAACAAGTGGTTATGGCCACAGAGTCATGTCGCCCACTTAGAAGTCTCACTGCCCTTGCAGTGCCCAAATCGTTATTATTCAGCCAAGGGACATCAACTGTGTCCCTTCCAATGGGATTGTGAAAGCTTGGGGCTCCCATTTGGGGAGTGGGCATCATCGTATCGTAGCCCTGCATGGTACTGGTAGACAGCCCAGCCGGCATCTCGTACAGAGGGAGACAAACCAGAAAACATCTAGACAAAGGCTCCCGTCACTGAAGAGCAGCTTTTCAATAACCACTTGCGTCCAAATGGCATGTTTAAAGATTTCAAGACAAACAACCAAACAGTGATTGTTTTGAAAGCGAACTGCTGTTCTTCATGAAACAATGGAGATGTTAGCAGCTGAGCCACTGGAATCAAACTGGTGAAAAAACTCATTTTACTGGTAGCCAAGCACTAGAACAGTTTTTGCTGCTGCTTTAGTTTCCTGTGTGTGTCTTAATGTTTATTATAGATTGTATTTGGGAGGGGAGGACTTGGAATTTATGATAAAGGGTGGTAAATAAATTAAATATAAATATAATGACACCTCCACAGAAGAGGTATAAGCATTTCAGTGCTGGTGAAGTATTTCTAGATGCAGAAGCGATGCATTTCAGCAGGTATGAAGAGCCCAGCACAGGAGGGAAGACAGATATGGGAAAGGAGGAAGTCTTAGTCTACAAAGGAAGAGGAGCACGACATTTGTTCCCTATTTTCTCCTGCAAGGAGAGCCAGAACAGGCAGAAGGAAAACCACACTGCCAGACTCCTTAGGATGACCCTGCATTCTGGCTCTCACATGTTCACTCCAAACTCCATCCATCTGCAGAGGTGAGACTCGTGTGCAGTCATGCAACCGCCCCAAGCAAATGTGTAAGAGGCAGTCAGGCAGAGTTTCTTGGGCCATGGCCTCTCCTGTTGCACCATAATCACTCCCTCCAATAGCAGGCTCAGGTGGTGAGGGCCAACAGGACTGGGGTTAAAGTGGGACCTCAGAGAAACGAGAGAGGTTCATGCTTGCTCAAAGGAACCCCGAGGTTTACAGAAGTACAGAAAGAATGGGAAAAATTAAAATCTAACGGGGCAACCCCACCTCTCCACCAGCCTGAAAATCAGCTCAGTGAGAACCAAGCAGCCACAGGGAGTGCCGAGTGTCACTGGCTGACATCCGGAACAGAAGAGCTCCTGTTAGGAGGCAAAGCTACACTGCAGCATTTTGTTGCAGTCCTGCTGGTAATCAACAGATTGCTGAAATGTGGATGTAATGCGGATAGACAAATATGGACGCACACAAGGTGTGGGGTGTGTGAGGGACCCAACAAAGTTGCAGGTCTGGCCGGCAGGCACTCACCTCGTTCAGGACACAGTCCAGTCGGCGGCGAAGGAGAGTGTTCTCCCGCCGCAGCCGCTCATTATCTGTCAGGGCCTCCCGCAGTCGAGACTCCAACCCTTGCAGATATTCCTTCTTTTTCCGCCGTGACTGGCACGCCGATTCACGGTTCTTGATCATTCGCTGCTGCCTTTTAAGTACCTTGATCTTTG
Source organism: Zootoca vivipara (assembly GCF_965207765.1). Classification (NCBI taxonomy): domain Eukaryota; kingdom Metazoa; phylum Chordata; class Lepidosauria; order Squamata; family Lacertidae; genus Zootoca; species Zootoca vivipara. The sequence continues at coordinate 110,604,668 of NC_142584.1, read as the reverse complement.
GAGAATTAGCAAAGGAGGTGGGGAATGTTACTCTCTCACACACGCATACAATCTCGCTTTAAAACAGAGATGGGGAAGCTGCGGCCCTCCAATTGTCATTGGGTTACATTACAATACAAATGCACAGCACACATGTGGCCGTAATGTTCAGCCATATAACCCCCCCCCAAGTCATGTGTGTTCAGGAGAAGTCCCAGGACAGGACCGGTGAACCCAGGAGCTGCAGAAAGAAGGGGGCCAAAAGGTACTTACATCGACCTCTTGGTTGCAGGGTCCTATTTGCGTTGGCGCCGGGACAATGGTTTTGGTTTCTGGTTTGGGGGCAGAGGGAGCTGGCTTTGCTGGGAGACTTTCCTTTAAAGGGGACTGAACCTTGATCAGCCCAGAAACGGGGAGATGCAGCAGCTCAGACTGGGAAATCACAACACTCTGTGCTGGAACTGAGGTTAAAAAAAAGAGAGAGGCAAGGTCCTATAAATCCATGCCTGCCACACATACATTGTCGTTTTGCCCCACAAAAAAAGGTTCTTTTCATTTATTGTTAAATTTCTATACTGCTCTCCCTCCCAAAGGAACCTCAGGGTAGCAAACAACAATGCAGCAAAAGAACACAATTAAAAGTAACATAAAAACAGTTTGAAAGGTTGAGCTGCCCACATTTTCAGCCTCGTTTGGGTTTTTGAGCAAGGTGGCCCCATGTCACTTTTCTCCCTGCTCCCCGCCATGATCAGCCCCCTCCCAGGAGACCGAGAAAGCCCACTCTGAAGGAGAATGCCAGCTCCACTGAAGTGAGTGAGCATCAAAAAGCACAGAGAGCTGAAAGAGTAGGGTGGGGGAGAGTGCCACTCTTCCAACTTCAGCTCTATGCAACTCTTCCAACTTCAGCTCTATACTGTGCAGCTGGGTGCCACGTTTAAAAACATTAGGAAAATCTGAAAAGAGGACTTGTGTGCCCGCTAGTATAGCGTGCTCAGTGGCACTTGGAACCTGGGATCAAGCAGGCTCCTATTAGCCGAACCTTTCTCTTGTTTCTGCATTGCCCAATCTGTGGCCTTCCATATGCTCTGGATCACAACCCCCAGCCAGCAAAAGCATTACCTGAAATCGCTGGGTTGATAGCCTGCGGCTGGGATACAGGTACAGGCTGCAATAAGATGGTCTTACTGGACGTGGCTGCAGGCTGCACTGGGACAGTGGTGACCACAACTGGCTTTGGCTGAATGGGGGGCTTCCGGCTGAGAATGCTCTCGGCTTTATTGGGAGCTGCTGGTTTCCCTGTAACAGAACGAACTGATCAGTGAAGCCGCTTTTCTGAAGGGCACCATATTAGGTTAAACTAAACGACCCAATTTTTTGCCACAGGAGTCTCATATTTACTTAATTTGCATCCCTTTCTCCCTAGCCACTTGCTATTTCTGCTCACGCTCTCTCACCCACTACATACCTGTCTCAGCAGCCGGGACTACACTGATGTGCACAGTGCCAAAGTGGGGCGGTAGTACATCTCCAAACATGCACGGAGGGGTGGGGGGTTGCTCTGTCTTCACTCCCATCACGTCGGCCTGGCCAGGGGCCTGCGGGAGAAAAGTGCAGACCTGAGCACAAGAGCTTAAGGAGGCAAGATTCTACTGTATCAAGAGGTCCGACAAGCATACCTGCCCTGAGAGATCAGCGGAGGAGGAGGAGGAAGAAGAGGACAGCGTAGAGGAATCAGAGCAATGCGACGAGGCGGGGGAGACGGGCTCCGACTTCACCTGCAGCTCTAAGGAAGACGGTGAACAAATCACCAACATGCTTTCACTGCCAGCCAGTTCAACCATGGAAACAAAGAAGTCGTTCAAACTTATCTCCTCTATGCCCCTGTGCCCCCTGGAAGTCTGCATTGAAAATAAACGCTGGACAAGCATTTGTCTGGGAGGTGCCAAGGCAAAGAGAAGTTCCTTGTTGCCAAGAAGCCCAATCTAGCCCTGAAATGGGCTATATTGGTGTCCAATGGCAAAGGGCAGCTTAACTCCTGCCAAGCTGCCTTCAGGAAGAAGAGGGAAACTGCCAGCCGCAAGCCACAGGTTATTCTGCGGTTTTGAGCCTTAGCTGGTGGGGCAGAGCTTGGGGAGATCAGTGAAAGCAATATGCCCTCTCACCCCTTCTGCTGCTCTACCCACCAGCCAGTTTAGTTGCTAATCACTGACATTGAATATAAGATATTCCATCAGACACTTTAACTAGGTGGTCCAGGATGGGGGAGGGGAAAAACTTTGCTCCATGTTAATTCTAGGGCAGGCTGTTCAAACCATACTGAGGCTCAGAAATGACAACTGTTCTGCTGTAACAGACCAATGACTGACAGTGGCCAGTTAGATGTCTCTGGGAAACCTATGACGAGGGCCTGAAGGCAACAGCCCTCTCCTCTACCCCTTTAGAACTGGAAGAAAGGGATCTCCCTCTGTAGCATGGGGCTGCTTTATACCAACTGGTCCACGGGTTCTACCTAGTCCAATATTCTCAACTCTGACTGGCAGTGACTCTCCAATGTTTCATTGAGACCCTTTTAAACTGGAGAGACAGGGGAATCAGACCTAGGATCTTGTCCATGCACCTCCACCCAGAGTGCTGGAACATTCTTTGCATTAACTCACAAAGGCAATCTAGCCTAATGTGGGTCTCGTCCCCATGCACTTGGTCCACACACTTGTATACTGTATCATCCTACCATATACAAACAGCTCTGCATCTCTCAGGCTCTCAACAGCCCTTGCACAATCTCACAAAGGAACTTACCTGGGAAGAGAGAATCGTGCAGTGGGTCCCAAGGTGGGTCCGGGGGCACCGTTTCCATGTCCAGGTCGAACCCATCACTAAACTGCTGCCCAGAGCATTAGGATAGAAAAAAAACTGATCTCTGTGTGTGTCTTTCTGTGAAGCATTTTTACCCCCCCCCCTAGCCATAAAAAGCAGCTTGCAAAGATCAGTAATAAGGCTTCAGGTTAACAATCTAAATGATGCAACAGAAAATGGAAAAAGGAATTGTGTAGGGAGAAGAAAAATGCAAACTCATGCATCAATTCTTAATGTTACAACATTCCATTTCCACTGTAAAGGAAACATTTCAGGGAGAAGATGAACCACACGTCGTTAGTGTTTTAGCAGAGATGGAGGAGTGCTTCCCTTTTCGCCTTCTGTACATCCTGAATGAATTATATCTATATATACACGCACGCACAGCAGACAGGCAACAAGCCAGTGAAAGGTGTGAATTTGAGGGTATTATTGTGGGTGTAGTTCATTAACAAGTTTGGGATTTATAGTTTTGTAGGGCAAGAATGGGTTAAACTTGTAGCAGGAGATGAGTGCGTGTGGCTTGGCGTCACAGATTTGGTAGTACACATCTGGGCAGCTTATTCAAGGACCGAGGTCTCACCCACGCCTGCTGAACATAGATAAATCTAGTACATGCAATCTAAAAAGGAAAATGCCCCTTTCCCTGTGAAGACAAGGGACCTGGATCTCCCAGATGCAAACCCAGCTCACACCATCCTATATCAGTGGTGGCGAACCTATGGCACGCATGCCAGAGTGGGCACTTATAGACCCCTCTCTGTTGGCACACGGGCCATCACCCCAGCAGGGCCGTTCCTTGGGGCTGGCAAAGTGGACAGCTGCTCTCCCCCATCACACAGTGGACGAGAAACGCTCCCTATAGCATGCACCGGCCACAGCAGCGTTGGGGGATTTGCGCACCCGCCAACCAGCTGTATTTCGGCCGCACCGCTCCCCCCACGCCGTGATTGGTTGGATTGTTTGCTGCCATGAGCAGAAGAAGGTCAGTGGCAATATTGAAGGCAGCCCTGTTCAGGGAGGCTTTTAATGTTTAATAGATTACTGTGTTTTATTTTTCTGTTGGAAGCCGCCCAGAGTGGCTGGGGAGGCCCAGCCAGATGGGCGGGGTATAAATAATAAATTATTATTATTATTATTATTATTATTATTATTATTATTATTATTATTATTGCGTGTGACTTGCGGCTGCGTTGTGGTTTTTTTTCTGCTGCTGCCGAGCGTTGAGACAATTTGTAGCTTCAGCCTGCTACAGAAAGTGTTGTCCATGTGTGTTAGTGTTTATCTGCACGTCCCCCCACGAAGAAGCTCCACAATTCCTGCCAATCCTCCCCACAGTCAATCATTATTATCCCATATTAAATGGCCATGTTGGCACTTTGCGATAAATTAGTGGGTTTTGGGTTGTAGTTTGGGTACTCAGTCTCTAAAAGGTTCACCACCACTGTCCTATATCATGCACAAGCCCTATAATGCATACATGTGCCCTCAGAAGATGTAGCAACAGGAATGAGGGTGAGCAGGTCCTCAAGACAAACAGCTTTAAGGACTGATGTTAAGTAGCAGGGAGTGGATAAAAGATAAACAGGAGGTGAGAAGAGCATGCTGCTATGCAATGGGAGGGATCACAAGGAAGTAAAAAGCCTTTTCTAGGAAGACATGTGACAGGAGGCAGCTCTCACCAGGGAATGGGCACAGCCACCATCCACAATGCTGCGTTCGAGGCAGGGGAAGAGCTCAGCTGCCACATCCCCATCGTCTTCCAGGCAGCTGTACAGACCTGCATCTGTGGGGAGAATGGGAAGGTGCAGTCAGTAGGGCAAGTAACAGACTCAAAACATGTTTTCACCCTTTACTGCTCTCCTTTTTCACTTACAGCCCATAACAAGCACATCTGTGGGTGGATGCATTAAGCATGGCCTTGCCCCCACCTTCTCCCCAAATACAACTAGAGCTGCTCCCCCTTATAATACAGTTCTGGAATTCTAGATTCTGATGATTAGCCACATAAACAACTCACTCCACGGTAATACAAATAAGCATGTTTTTGCCAGTTTGACTGAATCCACTAATATATTTTAAAGATTCCCCCCTCATTTCACAACGTGTATACCTGTATTTCAATTTTCGCTGATGTTGTTTACACATTATATTTTGTTAATAATAATAATAATAATAATAATAATAATAATAAAAGACCACACATGGTTTGTCCTTTACCTCACAGCAGGTGCCTTTGGCTTCAACTACATTATGACAGGTAAAAAACAAAGCAAAGCGCAAGCAACCTTGTGGTACTTCAAAGACTAAAGTCAACGTGTCCCGAACATGACGGATGGGGTTAACTCTGGGGGTGGGAGGTGGGGACCTGTGAACCTCCGGATCTTTGTTAAGGCAACAACTCACACATCCCTGAGGCATAAGCTCAGTCGGTAGAGCATGAGAAACTTTAAAAAATAAATTATTTTTGCATTTTTCTATTTTACATAAACAAATGAATTAAAAATATAAACATATAATACCTTCTGACTTCCCTCCCCCCATATTGTTGATCTTAATGTAATTATTTCCCCCTCTGTATCTCTATCATAACTATCGTATCTATCATTGCAGGGGGCTGAACTAGAGTCCACTTCGGCAGGTGCATGGCAGGTGGGCAACCACCAGGTGAAGCTCCGCCCCTCCGCTTCGTGGAGACGCAGAGGGCCTGTCGCGCACCTGTTTAAACTGTGGGCCAAGGTAGCGCAGGGTCCTCGTTCCCTCTCACCTTCTTCGCCTTTGCAGCCCCTTCCCCAACAGCCACGCTCCGCCCACCCCAAACAAGCCCCGCTCACCGGCTCCCCACCCCTCCTTCCGCCCCCGACAACCACCCACCCCAGTCCTCGCTGCTCAGCAGGTTATCCGCGCGGAAACGGGTCGAGTCGCTCAACAGGAGCAACTCCGAAGCCAGCGCCGCCATCTTCCTTCCGCCTTCCCGGTACACTACGCTGCACTGTCGACTCCGACTCCCGCCCCCGCCGCTGCCATAACAACAGAAGCGCCCAATAGGACGCCGGTTCCGACGCCACCTCGGCCAACCAGAGCGAGCAAGAGGCGGGTCACGGCCACAATATCCACCAGTGGAGAAGGATGATGATACGGAAGTTGTACCGAGCCGGAACGCACGCGGAGAAGGCGGAAGGCGAAAGTGCGCTTGCGCGCGGCGGTTGCTATAAACAGCGCGCAAGCGCATTATGGAATACGAAGTGGTTTTCTTTTTAATGTGCGCTTGTTTTGTGGGATGCCTCACGGAGCCACCCTTGTATCGAAGGACGCATGCGCATTGGGGAAACTGCGCAGCGGCAGCGCTTGTCCCCGGACGCCTTGAAATTCCAGCGCGAGGGATTGAGCCGGCACCACGCTGCATCAACGCGTTCCATGAGGCATGGGTGGGGTAAGTATTAACGGCGCACGCGCACTGATAAAATAGAGGTTTCAGGCGCTGCGCTGCGTTTGCGCGTGTATTAGAATCTTGGAAGAGCGCATGCGTATAGAAGGGGAAAACAATACATTGACGCGCAAGTGCTTATGGGAGTTGTAGTTTGGTTTTATTTTGTAAATGAGGGGTTTCTATTCCTTTTGAGAATTATTATTATTATTAGGCCTCTTTGGCCCTTGAAAAATGTTGGATAAGTGGCATATTCTTAGTCTCAGTTTCCTGTTTGTAAAATGAAAACAGCATCATTCCTCTCACACGGGTGTTTTAAGGATTGTTGTTGTTTAGTCGTTTAGTCGTGTCCGACTCCTCGTGACCCCATGGACCAGAGCAAGCCAGGCACTCCTGTCTTCCACTGCCTCCTGCAGTTTGGTCAAACTCATCTTCGTAGCTTCGAGAACACTGTCCAACCATCTCGTCCTCTGTTGTCTTCTTCTCCTTGTGCCCTCCATCTTTCCCAACATCAGGGTCTTTTCCTGGGAGTCTTCTCTTCTCATGAGGTGGCCAAAGTATTGGAGCCTCAGCTTCAGGATCTGTCCTTCCAGTGAGCACTCAGGGCTGATTTCCTTCAGAATGGATAGGTTTGATCTTCTTGCAGTCCATGGGACTCTCAAGAGTCTCCTCCATCACCATAATTCAAAAGCATCAATTCTTCGGTGATCAGCCTTCTTTATGGTTCAGCTCTCACTTCCATACACCACTACTAGGAAAACCATAGCTTTAACTATACGGACCTTTGTCGGCAAGGGGATGTCTCTGCTTTTTAAGATGTTGTCTAGGTTTGTCATTGCTTTTCTCCCAAGAAGCAGGCATTTTTTAATTTCGTGATTGCTGTCACCATCTGCAGTGATCATTTCTTCCCCTTCTATTTGCCAGGAGGTGATGGGACCAGTGGCCATGATCTTGGTTTTTTTTTTATGTTGAGCTTCAGACCATATTTTGTTTTAATGATAGTAAGGCACATTTTATATCATATTGCACTTAAGGTTGCTGTCCTTTTTATTCATGCATCTTTCTGGCTCTATTTGTATCTATTTTAACAAGCAGTCTGGTGCACAGGTATTTTAACAAATGACACTTCTCCTTGTATGGAGCTACAGAGTCAAAAAAGAGAAATGCGTTCCGCTGCCGATGGTTGATGTTTAAAGATGCTAGGAGCACAAGGGACTATTTATTCATTTATATGTTTAAAAACCCATCATTTTTGTTTTGAAAAAAAACCAATACAAATAAAAAATATGCCAGATTTAAAATGCCATTTACTTATTTATTTTATATAAAAATTTGTATGCCGCTTGATTGTAAAAATGAAACAAAACCTCAAAGTAGATGTGGCACATAGTCCCTTGTTTTGCCAGGACAGCAGGGGAAATTGTGGCAAACTTTTTCAGAGGCACATCAGGGAATTGGGTGTTATCAACTAGTCAAGGGAAGCTTGCCATGAGTGATCTCATTGCCCCACAGCACGACTGATTTGGCATGATATGCTGTAGATGTAGCTATAATATTATCAAAGAGTGGGGTATGAAATAACTTCAGGTTTCCTTTGCTTTTACTACTCTCTCTTATCTGCCATCAAATCTAGATTTGCAAAGAAACGCTTCTCCTTCCCTTTGTTTATATTCCAGCAGAAGCAGCCAGTTCCTAAGGTTGCAACATTTTTCCAGCAGCAGAACAAATTTAGACAGGGAAGATTTTCCCAGGAAAAAGTGGGTGCAGGGAGCCTACTTGAATAAAATATTGGGGGGGGGGCTAGGTAAGCCCCACCCCACATAATCAATCACATGACGTGGTGCCCACACACCATTTGAATGGCAATGCCCATCAACCTGGGGGGTGCACCCCCCTCAAATATTTTATGGGGGGCGAAGATCCCCTGGCCCCTAGGAGTTGGCTCCTATGAATGGGTGTGAGAAGATTTTATATTGATAGATTGCTGCTAAGGTTACCAGGGGCAGCCCCCCCAAAATAAAAGTACAACCCTGTCAATTCCCTGGAGAGGGAAGGGACTCATAGAAAGTGTGTGTTGATGTGGATATCCAAAATTGGACAAATCTCAAAATACGGAAATTGTTCATGGGATGCTGAAGGGTCCTACCAACCAAAAGTCAAAGAAGCCCTTCCTGATCGTCCCACCCTCACCATTATGAGACAGGTGATTGAACTTCAGTAAATAACGTAAGTAATAATCATGTTTAAATCATGCTGCTTCCTCAAAAGAATCCTGGGAACTGCAGTTTGTTAAGGATGCTGGGAAATAGTGGCTTTGTGAAATGGAAACTTCAGTTCCCAAGATTGCTTGGGGGAAGCTATGTGCTTTAAATGTACGGAGTGCAGCAAGCCTTAGGAAGAACAGTTGAAAGAGCTGATTATGTTTAGTCTGGATCAGAAAATATTAAAGGGAGGCATGAGAGCAGCCCTCAAGTATCTGAAGGACTGTGGAGTGGAACTGTTCACTGTTGCACCCAAGGACAGGACTAGACCCAATGAGGTGGAAACTGTGAGGAAGCAGATTTTGGCTAAGCGTTAGGTGATGTTTCCTGACATCATGAACGGTTTGACAGCAGAATGGGCTGCACTGGAAAGATATATGGCTTCTGTGGAAGGATAGCTGAAGAGGAAAAAGACTGTTCTTTTCACCTTTGCATCTGTGTTCTTTCTTGGGTTTCTATTTTCCTTTCATCATCCCATTTCCTGCCCCAACCCGCGAGTATGAGACTGCAGAAAAAAATACTCCCAAGAGAGAAAAACATTGTGGATCCCATTCTATTTCACAACCATCTCCTGCAAAACATACCGACCGACCCCCCAAATTATGCTTCTTACAACAAGTTGGTGTATTGGAGCACGCAAAGTGCTTATTTTATTTAAGCAGATTTAAAAGTGGAATGGTGAGGTGGAGGGGAGGCTAAAGGATGCTCAGGTCCGTTCGATTCCTGCGTGCACGGGAGTTGTCAAACGGACCGTCATTCTCCTCCTGCCATCCCTCATTTTATTCCATCAGGAATGTGGCTTCTGGATCCCAACTTCTGTCGTGGCAGCAGGGGGGTGTGCCCCTTGGCTGACAGCAGAACTAGTAGATGGTGGCATTGTGCTTTTTTGCTTGCCTATAAGAAAAGACAACAATATGATATGTGGGTGCTGCCCAGACTGTCAAGAATGCTGATATTAATGCCTGCTCTTATGGTTAGCAAAGGCTGATACAGAACTACTAACCTGGTTCCCTCCAAACATTTTGGACTACCAGCTCTCTTCAGCCCCAGATAGTGGTCAGGGATGATGGGAATTGTAGTCCAACAACTTCTGGAGGGCCACAGGCTTCCCATCCCTGATCTACTTGATCCTTGGAAATGCCAGGAGAATGATACTAAGATACCTAGAGATGGACAGCTCTGTCGTCCAACACCATGCTGCCTCTCCCTAGCCTCCAACATTTGTACCCATATCCCTGCCCAAATCACTGAGATCTTCAGAAGAGTTGCTGCTGGTGGCCCCCCATGGCTCAGATGTGCGGCTCATTTCCTCCAGAAACGCTACATTAGGTATTTGCCCGATTCTGTAGAGCTGCCTCCCAGCTGAGATTAGACAGGTCCCCTTCCCATTGAACGCCTGGCAAAGACTTCTTTTTCTTTCAGGTACCTTAGAATCATAGAATAGAATTGTAGAGCTGGAAGGGACCATGAGGGTTGTCTAGTCAAACCCCCTGCAATGGAGAGATATTTTGCCCAATGTGGGGCTCGAACCCACAACCTTGAGATTAAGAGTCTCCATGTGCAGTACTGACTGAGCTGTCCCAGGACTGAAAAATACCTTTCTCCTACAGCTGACATTTTCTGTTTTGATGATCAGTTTGTTTTTGTAAATAGCTTTTATGCGCACTGCTTAGAGACTTCAGTAATTTAACCCATATTTAAATACCTTTAGTAAATAAGATGACATCTGCTGCCTGTGACAGCTGCCACATTCTGCCTCATAGTAAGGCATGAAAAACACTTGCATTCCCCAACCCCAAGCAAGGGTATGAATATGAAAGAAGGTCTTGTCTGGGAAGATTTTGGACAACGAATGAAATAAAAAATTGACAACGCAAAAAGCAATGGGGGTGGCGGCAGGGGGAAGGAGTCACTGAGAGCAGCAGATGAAGCCACATGTGTTTGGGGTTTGGTTGCAGGGGGGTGGGGGTCCAATCAATTGAGAGAAAGATTAAGGGATTTACATAAAAGGTTTTGTGATTCTTTTTTAGGGGGTGATTTAAGGAAGGGGCTTAAGCAGAGGCCTTATTTCCTGGAAGGGGGCTCTTCCAGAAGATTGGGGCTGGCAGGGAGAGAGGGGGGGTAGGGTGGGGGGGTCACTTACCCAGCGGGCACGCCCCATTCTTGCATGCCAGCACAGGCTCCCCCAGATCTTCGTTGCGCAGCGATGCTGCTATTCTCCTAGCCACATAGCGGCAAGCTGAATTGGAGAGAGGAAATACTTAGCGATCTGCTATTTCCCTGGAGGAGATGGACACATCTGTGTGGCTGGTACTGGCTCCTGTCCAGGAATTCAGCCTCTAGTCTAGTGAGCGTTTACTTCCTAGCTTTTTGCCTGCACACAATGTGCCCCCCCTCCCAATTCTAAGAGAACCCAGGAGTCCAGGCTCCCCTTGCCTCCATTTGCAGACCCTCTACGTACCACCAATTATAAGTCACACCATGCTTTGGGAAGGAGAGTGCCGGTCAGCTTGGAAATTCTGCTATAGACCCCTTGCATAAACTGGATTATACAAGGCAGGAAGGAAGGAGGTGGAGTTGAAGAGCAAAGAAAGGCATTATGGGAAATGTAGTTTTATTACCTCTACTACAAGGTCAGGGGTGGGGGGGTAGCCTTGTTGATCTGTCGCTGCGAAGCAACAAAGGCTTTTAAGCGGCTTAGGCTTAATTGTTAGTCTCTCTAGAATGCCACAGGACTTTTCTACCCCATCTCAGAAAATCCATGAGTCCGTTCTTGGGGCTGTAATTTGTCTTTAGTGCTGTATTCTTTAAATTGCCATAACCTGCCCTGAGACCTTATGGTGAAGGGCAGGTAAGAAATCAAATAACTAATAATAAGGTTGTGTACCTTCCATAGTCTTTTATATGCCCCTTGAGGAGTTTCCAGGCGTCTCCCTGCCACATGTCCATATTTCTTTGCCTTTTTTCTCTTGTTTTGTTTTTTAAATGACTTGTGGGATTTTCCATCAGCATTGAATCCAGCCAAGTACGGAAGGTGACATCACGTTGCAGGAAGTCCCTGTCTTTCTGTCTTTACCTGTCCTGATATTAATGTATATGTACTATATTTTAAAAAACCACCGAAACGAAACAAACCTTTCATGCTGGAAAGCAGCAGAATGATTCTGTCAGCTTAAAGCTTAAAACTTAGGGCATTTTTCATATTACCTGCATTTCTGACCAGCGGCGTACCCAGGATCAAAACTGGGGGGGGGCAAGCCATGGTCGTTCAGGGGCAGGGCCAAGGCATGGGAGGGGAGGGGCCACAAAGTGGGAATGTGGGCGGGGCTACGGAGCCCATGTGAAACTGACTCCGGGAAGAAGTTTCATCCTGGGCGCTGCCGTGGCTCCTGCTGCTGCTGCAGCCCAAGCAGAAGCGGTGGCGGCGTCTGCTGCGCGCTCGGAGGGCGCGCCGACCCAGGAGCTGCACCGCTGTGGACTATTGTTGCAGCCGCCAGGAGCGGCCCATGTGCAGCCCTCGGAGTTGGGGCCAGCGGGGTTGGGCATGCTGTTGAGCCGCAGCCAGAAGGAGCATTAAGTGGTGGCGGCAGCGCCGCCGGGGTTGGGCTGGGCTGGTTAGGGACGCGGCTCCCGCACTGCCCTCACGCTGGAGCTCGAGGACGGGAGGGAGAAACGGAGAGGAGGAGGAAGCCGCTTCCCTGTCTCCATTGCTCCTCCTTTCCCTTCGCGCGGGTCCCTTCCTCCCAGTGACGTCGCTAGCCTTTATGCGCGTCATGGACACCCTGCCCCCCTGGCGGGGTGCCTTCTGATTTGCTGCCCCGGGCTAAGACGCTTCAGGCTCTTCTTGCGGGACCCCGACGCATCTCCAGCTCAGCTGCAGCCACCGTGAAACAGTACGATTTTTTTTAAAAATTGCTTCTGGGGGGGGGGGGCAGCTGCCCCTCCCTGCCCCATGCTGACAGCTGCCCCTCCCTGCCCCATGTTTCTGACAGATGGCTCTGGCACAGAACTTGGGAGTTCACATCCTGTGAAAAAGATTGTGGTTTTTTTAAGCCTCAGCTTCTCTCTGGCCACTGACTGAAAGCTGCATAGACAAGATGTCAAGAGGAAAAGGGGTGGCTTCCTATAAATTGGAAGGGGAGTCCCCTGTTTCATAATGGCGAGGGTGGGGTTGTCAGGGAGTTCTTCCCTGGCTTCTGGCAAAATAAATACATTGCCCCTGCTTGCCTGCCTGCCTTTTCTCCTAGCATCTCCTGAGGGAAGGTTTCTGCTTAGAATGGTTGCTAAGACAGGTGGTTGCTGAGGAAATGACGTTTGGGAGGGGGGGGGAGAGGAAGAAGAAGGAAAAAAAGAAGAGGGGAATGTGGAGGGGGACTAGATAAACGAGTGTGTGACTGAGGGAGAAACTGAAGTATATGCCCTGCTCATCCATCCAGTGCTGAGCAACTGAGGTAAGGGGAGGAGAGCATGCTTAATAATGATGGGGAGGGGGTGATAAATAGAAATCGTGAGATATAGGATGAAGTGGGAAATATCAGGGGACTTTCACAGACTAAAAAGATGATTAAGCATTTTGCTGCTCTGTCAGAAAGGTCATTGCAGCACAGATGTGTTTTTGGCGGAAGGAGAGATGGGGTGCTGAATTGTTTGAGAACCTCATTGTTCTGTTTTATGTGGCGTATTAAGTCTCTTTTGTGTTTGGAGCCAGTTTCTGGGGGACAGCTGGGTGTACTATGTAATCTTCATAACGAGGAAGAATGAGCTAAAAGTTGGCTGTCAAAGACAAGCCCTGCCCAGTCATTGGTTGACTTGCTGTGATGTCATCAAATGGCCGCGGGCATTCTAGTGGCTCGGGAGAAAATGGCAGCCCTAGAAGGGCAACAAACATGGCAGGACCTACCAGGCTCTGCTAGTGAAAGGCTAATTAATTTGGACAAATGCCCAAACTTCCCCTTCACGTTCAGAAAAAAATGCTTCTTATAGCCCTAGCTTGCTTGTCCTCACGATGACGCTGTGATTTAAGCTGCCGCTGTTCCCATTTTACAGATGAGGAACTGAAGCTGGAAGGTTGTTGACTTCGCCCAGAGCCACACAGGGAATCCTTGGCTGAGCTGGAATTTGGAGTTGGGTGGAAAGGTAACAACTGTGCTCACTGCCATATGCCACACTGGGTCTCAGAGGCGTCTGGGCTCAGTGTGGGGAGGCAAGGCAAAGGCGGTGCAATTGTCCTTTCTTTTCAACGCCATTTTGTGCTTTTTCTTCTTCGCTGTTACTAGGCCCGATTGCCTCCTCGCAAACAGCTGCATCGCATCCCCAAAGCTGGCAACATCTGACCAGTTGATTACATGATGGCAAGTACAGAGCCAGTCACCGAGAAGATGCCCGGCAAGAAACCCAACCAAGGGTCAGCCGTTAGCCAAGAGAGCGGCCACGGCGCATCCGTTGGGAGTGGAGGAGAGAAGGAGAGCAGGGCCGAGGCGGAAGGAGAGGACCTGAAAGAGAACCTTCCCCCTCGGGACCCAGCCAACAGGGACGTCCCTTGGGCTTGCCCGGACGGCACGTTCGTCAAACTGGTCCTGGAGCCTGGCACGGGCTTAGATAAGCCTAAAGAAGGCTCCCTCTGCCAGGTCTTCCTCGAAGCTGAGCCAGGATCGCCCTTGAGTTACCCAACGCACCGGTGGGCTGAAGTGGAGCTGGGTGGCGGCGACGCCGAGTGGGACGGGGTCGTGGACCGTTGCCTGGAGACTATGCTGGCTGGGGAGCAGGCCGAGGTGCGGTTGGCGGCGGGAGGCACTGTGACCGTCCGGTTAGCGAGCTTCACAGAGGCCAAAGACTCCTGGGAGATGAGCGCCGCCGAGAAGTGGGACTTGGTCCTTGGCAACAAAGAACGGGGCGGGGAGCTGTACCGGGCAGGGGATGTTGCCGCTGCAGCGCGGCGCTACGCCAGGGCCTTGCGGCTGCTCGTGGTAGCCGCCCCTCCACCAGACTACGACCAGATCAAAGCCGAGCTGCATGCCAACCTGGCTGCTTGCCAGCTGAGGCTGCACCAGCCGGCCAACGCCGCCTGCAACTGCACCAAGACGCTGGCCTTGCAGCCGGCCAACACCAAGGCCCTCTTCCGGCGGGGCTTGGCTCACGATGCCATGAACGACCTGGAGGGGGCGGCGCAGGATCTGAAGGGGGTTCTGCAGGTGGAACCGGGGAACCGGGCAGCCCGGAGAGAACTGGAAAGAGTCATGGAGCGGATCAGGGCGCGGGATGCCAAGCTGGCCCGAGCCATGCAAAAAATGTTTGCCTGAATAAAAAGAATGCGGCAGTGCTGCTGGTGTTGATCTTTGTGGTATGTTTTCTTCATCCTGCCCATTTATAGAGCACATGATGTAGCGAATGTGGCACCCTCCACGTGTTTCGGACTACAACTCCCATCATCCTCTTGTCATTGGCTGGGGCTGATGGGAATTGTAGTCCAAGACACTCTGAAAGTACCAGGTTTGTTTCTCTGAATGGGTTGTCCCCCGCCCCATTTTTTTTGCTTCTCTGTGACGTGAATGATGGTTACTCTGAAAACCAGTTGAAGGAAACCACAGGGATTTCCCATAGGCATCTGGTTGGCCACTGTGAGAGCAGGATGCTGGACTAGGTGGGCCATTGCCCTGATCCTGCAGGCTCTGCTTTTGTTCTTAAGTCCATTCGAGTGGATACACAAACCCTTGTGTGGAAGATCAAAGCTAGGACTGCATAATTTCTGTGCAGCCACACAATACTGTACACAGATACAGATCTTGGCAACCAGCATGGAATTTGGCTGGGTGCAGAGACTGCTGCCTTCCTTTTATTTTAAACATGAGCACGTTTGCAACCCTTATGGATGGAAATGTATGGGCTGTGCCTGGTGAAATCTCAGCAATTAAAAAGGGGAGACCTGTTTTCTGAGCTGCTAGGATTACATTAGACACGTGATTTTACTAGAAATATTGCCTAGAAGTCAACACCTTCAAAATATTACCCCTCATCTCATACAGAGCTTTCATTTTTTTAAAAAAACTATATATACAGTAATGGCAAATTTCTAGACCTTATGGCTGCAAAAACACTTAGTGTGAAAACACATGGACTTGGTAGAATCTTGGAAGGAGGACTGGGTGCAGGGCTTCAACCTGCATAGGGCTTCAATATTTGGTGGTGTTTTGGGATCATCCCATAGTTGCAGAGTTGAATAAATGTTATTTTTTCCCCCCAAGGGGCAGCATATACAGACTTATTTTGCCCTACAGACCATCTCTCCCTTCATGCTCTTTAACACAGCCTCCTCTTTCCCTAAAATCCTTCGAAAAGCAAAATTCTGGAAACAAACTACAAACATACCAGCTGCTTGTAAACTGCCGTAATTCCCTCCCCTGTGTGGTAGATTATTTGGGGTGGGGGGTGGGGAGAAGGGGTGTTTCAGGCAATCCCAAGCAAAAACCTTGGCGCAACCCTGAAATGATGGTGCGTTGCTGGCGAAAGCTGGGTGATGGGTTCCAGTCAGGCGTTCTGATGTAGCCAAGAGAAGCTGCTCAGAAAACCCGCAGTTCTCCCTTGCTGTTATCATTGCGGGTTCTTCCCATTTGCCACCCCTGCAGCCAACCTCCTTTTACCGTGGGCTGTCTCACATGCTCCACTATCACTTTGAATCCATACGTACCCCTCTTGTTGTTCCTAAGCAACCATCTCCTGAGAGACAGCAGAGCTTGGGAAGTCCATATTGGGGGACGGGTAAACAGAGGGGAAATAATGGGGAGGGGGGAGGGAACACTGGGTTTTGAAAGAGAGAGAGAGAGAGAGGAGGTGAGGTGAATGGCGGGGGAGAGGAAATTCTGAATTTTCTGGCATAGCTCATACACCATCTGCAAAGACACCGAGAGGAGCTGAGGCCAGGCAGGATCCAGGAGGAATAGATGGGCCAGGTTGTGACAAGGGGGGCTTGGCATCTATCCCCATTGTCGAGAAAAATGCAAGGGGTTCCACGCAGAGCAAATTGGGGTGCCGGTGCTAGTAGCTAATGCTGTTTAAAAATACAGCCAGGTAGGATGTTGAGAATCAATCAAATGTCTTTATTAAGTAATAGAGAGAGATTCTGTAACCAGTCACTTGCAAACAGAGAGATAATAATAACAGAGTCCAACATCCAATAAAAGAAAAGTGGGTGTGCGGGGAATGAATTGGGAGCTCATGTGACGGAATATGGGGTTTGGTGGAGTCTGGGGCGGGGCGGGTGGCCTGGAAATGAGAAGCCGAACAGCCAATACCCAGATTTAATTATGCCCTGCAGCGCCTGAGCCATTCAACATATGCTTACACTTCTGTGCCCATGTCTAGCCTCATATATGCTAAATTTTTCTCAATGCTCCTTGGAGCCAATCTGCTTGTCATACAGAATGAAGTGGTATGATTCCATGTTTAAAAATACCCCACCCCTAAAAAAAACAACCCCACACACCCTTCCCTGCATTTAGTAAGCTAGCCCATCAGCATGAAAGGTTTAGCATAGTTCTCCCTCTGCTGTGCTAGTTTATTCCATTCAGGGAACTTTCTGAAAAATCCCATCCTGGACCAGCAAACTGAAGTGCTATAGTCCAGAATTCTACTGCCTTTTTTTTTTAGCACAGTATGCTGACTGTCTCTAAAGTTGGCTCTGTACACTACAGAATGAAGTGACAGTGAACTGTCCCATTTCAGATCGTAGCTGGGGAATGCCATATTTGAAAGTCGGCTTAGAAACAAACAAACCTCCTTGTAAATAAAACAGTAGTTCCTCAACCTCCCCCCCCCCCACTCCCTGCAGACCACTGGAAAATTGCTGACTTGATTATTTTTCTTCCCAGCATAGCAATGCTGATGTGCCGCACTAGATACTGTATGATTTCTAGGGAAGGTTTTTAGCTTTTGTTTTTTGCTGCTTTTGTCTCCTATATATTGTATTTATTTTGTTGTGTCAATACAGTAAGCCATAAGAAAGAAAAGCAGTGACTAAAATTCAATTTAAAAAGCAACATGGCTATTTGATATGACGGATGTGCCATCTCCCAACCTCAAGCACAAATCCACAGACATACTGCAGACCCTGCGAATGAAGCTTGCGGGTTGTCTGTGGACCATAGTTTGGGAAGTCCTGTCTATCAGGAAGCCCTGATAGAAACTTATCTTCCATAAGAAGGGTCTCGTCCATCTCTTCTCCTGCTGTTCGTTACATTTTCTATTTAAAAAATCCCATCCTTCCTTCAAAGAGCTAAGGACAGAATACATGGTTCCTGTGTTTAATCCTCACCACGACCCTGTGAGGTAGGTCAGGCCGTGAGACGGTCATGCAGCCAAGTGGTCAAAGTCAAATACTGTATACTCTTACATGTTCATAATAATAATAATAATAATAATAATAATAATAATAATAATAATAATAAATTTATTATTTGTACCCCGCCCATCTGGCTGAGTCTCCCCAGCCACTACTCTTAGTCTTATCACTGATACTTATAAGCCGCTCTGGGGCTCGGGAGTCATTTTTGGTTGAAGAACAGGATAAAAATGCTGCTAAGATACATACGCTTTGCCATTACATCACATGGGCACTATTTACAAGGTGTCATTAAAGTAGGGGATCAGTTTATTTTTATTTTTATTTTAAAAAAGTGAAATCTCCGCACTCCCCGCAGCTGCAGTCTGAAGTGCTTGCAAACCGTAGACTAGGCCTCACTGGGTTACTCCGTACAAGTCAAAATGCCTTTCTTGCAGTCTTGCCCTGGCTTCTGCCTTGCTCACGGGAAATACCACTGTCACACCCTGTTTTTTGAGGCTCTGCTGCTTGTTCCCCATATTTTGCCCATTCTCCACCTATTTCTTTTTGCTTTTTAACAAATAAAAAATAACTAAAAGTGGTTGTGGTATGTTTTTCATATGGCAGCCAAGGAACGGCCTTGCTCTCCAAATGAAAGTTTTAAGTGACTGTTTATTACCTCTATAAACCCAGCTTGTAAGGCAAGCAATGTGGATAAGAGATGGCTATATTTTAATCTACCCACAAGCATTGAGAAGAGAGTGGGTAGGAATCCGAATAACTGGCTACATACAAGGCTTTGTGTGATAGCTCAGTCAGTAGAGTGGGAGACTCTTCATCACAAGGTTGTGAGTTTGAGCCCTACATTGGGTGAAAGATTCCTGCATTGCAGAGGGTTGGACTAGATTTATCCTTGTGGGTCCCTTAGGTAAAGGCAAAGGTAAAGGACCCCTGACAGTTAAGTCCAGCCGCAAACGACTCTGGGGTTGCGGCTCTCATCTCGCTTTACTGGCCGAGGGAGCATGACAGTTTTTCCGGGTCATGTGGCCAGCATGACTAAGCCGCTTCTGGCAAAACCAGAGCAGCGCACGGGAACATCGTTTACCTTACCGCTGGAGTGCAACTTATTTATCTACTTGCACTTTGATGTGCTTTCAAACTGCTTGGTTGGCAGGAGCTGGGACCGAGCAACGGGAGCTCACTCCGTCGCGGGGATCTGAACTGCCGAAGAGATCCTTTAAAGCAATACAGGGAAAGCTCAAGAAGGGCTGGGCAGCTAGAAGCAGATGCCCAAATGAAATGGTGAAGGGAAGGCTTTGGCTTCCTAACTGCACGTGAATATTTTTGACCGCTATCTTGAATAACGGTTTGGGAATCAACCTATTTTAGAAGGGGTTCCTATCTAAAACGGAGAGCTAAAAGACAACAGAGCGAGGCTGTATTATTTAGTGCAGAGAGGAAGGGTGGATTCGGATGGAAAACAAAATAAAAGGGAGGTAAGAGGTTCAAACTGCCCCCAATATTCGGTCACTCCACCTCCTCCTGCAAGGAAGGGAGAATTGTCTGATGGAACAGCAGCAACATTGGCAGAGCATCTTATTTGGCCTTATTTCACATGGTGGAACTACCAGAAAGCAATTGTGGATACAAAGGGATAATGCTTAATGAATACACAGGTGTGATGCATTGTCCTGTTAAACGGGCAGTCGGATGCATGCAGAATGCAGCAGAAGGAAGGCGGCTGTTGCCATGGGCGCGAGAGAGCGGAGCCTACTCTTTGGGGAAGGAAAGAAGCAAGCAAAGTACTCTGGATTAAAATAAAAAAAATTAAAAACCGGCAGGATGGAAAATTTGTTGCGAGAAGCCCCAGCTGACGGACCCCCTCGGGTGTGTCAGCATTCAGTCTGAATATCGTCTTCCGGAAGTCATTTTGCTGAATAGGTACCATTAATACTGCCGAGAGCTTTGGGGGAGACGGTTACCAAGCATTCCAAGTATTGTTGGCGGTGGGGGAGGAGACGGTTGCTAAGGACCGCAGGGGAGACGGTTGCCAAGGACCATCCTTGGGAGCAACGGTTGCCGGGGTGTGTTGTCGTTTTCCTTCCAGGGCTGTTGACACCAATTGCCAGGGGCACAGGAGGAGTCGGAAGGCAAGGCTGCCGGGCGCTAAGGGTCCCAGTCATTGTCATGGTGCTGGGCAGCGATGATGATCACTACAGTGAGGATTGTGCACAGGACCATGGCCGCGATGCCCACAGCCAGGCTGATGAAGGAGAAGTTGCGGGCCTCTCGTGAGGCAATTTCTGCTGATACGATGTCGCCGCGGGCAACTGCAGTCCGCACCTGAAGTGAGAGTAGAATGGTTATTTCGTGTGCTGTTTAATGCCAAAATAGGCTTCTGAGCAGTTTACAAAACATACAACCCAATTATTTGATTGATTGATTGATTGAATTAATTTATACACCACCCTATACCCGGAGGTCTCAGGGTGATTCACAGAATAAAATCAAAATATAAAACCACAAAATACATAATCAAAATAAAAACAACAATCCAATAACCCCCCCCCCAAAAAATTTTTTAAAAGAGCATAGGTTTGCCTGTTCTGGGGGTTCCCCCAGGACTCTGCAATAGATTTGGGGGTGGTCAGTGTGTGGGGGGGGGGAAGAGCTCCCAGGCCCTTTTAATATCCTCCCATTTTTTGTTAGCCTTTGTTAGACTGTTCATCTCTTCCCTGTCCCTGTTTTTATCCGCTGGACTGTTTTAAGGGTTGTTTATTTTTTTGATAGGGACGCGGATGGCGCTGTGGGTTAAACCACAGAACCTATTGGGCTTGCTGATCAGAAGGTTGGCAGTTCGAATCCCCACGACAGGGTTAGTTCCCGTTGCTCTGTCCCAGCTCCTGCCAACCTAGCAGTTCGAAAGCACATCAAAGTGCAAGTAGATAAATAGGGAGGGTAAACGGCATTTCTGTGCACTGCTCTGGTTCGCCAGAAGCGGCTTAGACATGCTGGTCACATGACCTAGAAGCTGTACGCCAGCTTCCTCGCCCAGTAAAGGGAGATGAGCACCGCAACCCCAGAGTCGTCCGCGACTAGACCTAATGGTCAGGGGTCCCTTTACCTTTATTTTTTTAATATGGTTTCAGCTTTCCAAATAGCTCCGTTAATTTATTGTGGTTGTCTATGGATTTTGTTCTCTGTGCTGGTTATGGATTTATTGTGGCATCTTTGCGGTATTTTATTTATATTTTTGACTTTCAAAAGCTGTTTTTAATTCTCTGCAAGTTGTCCAGAAGCCTATGTTTTACAGAACAATGAATAAATAAATAGTCTGGCTGGAACTTCCGCTCTGTGCTGCTCAGCTCCAGATAACTTAACCTTGAAAGAGAACAAACTACAGTGGTGCCTCGCTAGACGAATTTAATTCGTTCCACGGGTCTTTTCTTATAACGAAAAATTCGTCTAGCGAATCCCATAGCAATGCATTGAATGTTTTTATTTTATTTTTTTGCCCATAGGAATGCATTAATTGAATTTCAATGCATTCCTATGGGAAACCGCGATTCGCTAGATGAATTTTTCATAAAACGAATTCGTCTAGCAAGGCAACTAGAAAAAAACTTTCATTAAGCGGAAATTTCGTTAAGCAGGGCATTCGTTAAGCGAGGCACCACTGTACCCCAGTGTGGAAACTGGGCCCCAAGTGTGTAAAGGGAAATTAAACAGAAGAGGGACAAGGGGAGGCCAGGACAAGTAATAAACTCAGAGGGTGGAACTGCAATTCCCAGGATTCCCTGGGAGAAGAAATGATTATCAGCCATAAGCTATACAAAGAAACACACCCCATTGTGTTCAAATGCTTAGACCAGGAGTGGGGAGTCTTAGGCCTATGGCCCAAATATGACCGTCTGGGTCTTTCGATGTGGCCCTCAGGATTCTCTCCAAGCCACAGCCCTCACCATCCCTGCTCCCATGGCCTCCTTTGCCTGGAATGTGTCACTGAACTGTGAGAATCCCTTATGCTTGTCTGGATAGAGAGAGGTATATGTATGGAAACCCCTTGACCTATGCAAACCCTGCAACATTTCTCTGATGAAAATAGAGATGTCCCCTCCAAGTTTTCTTTGATGAAAATAGGGATGTCCTAAGGAAAGGCCAAAGTATCCAAAACTTTGGCCACCTCATGAGAAGAGAAGACCCCCCCTGAAAAAGACCCTGGTGTTGGGAAAGATGGAGGGCACTAGGAGAAGGGGACGACAGAGGACGAGATGGTTGGACAGTGTTCTCGAAGCTACCAACATGAGTCTGGCCAAACTGCGGGAGGCAGTGGAAGACAGGAGTGCCTGGCGTGCTCTGGTCCATGGGATCACGAAGAGTCGGACACGACTAAACGACTAAACAACAACAAGGAAAGGCATGACATTCCAGGATCAAGTCAGAAACCGGGATGGCTTCTGTAAATCTGGACAGTCCCTTGGAAAATAGGGACACTTGGAAGGTCTACCTATGCGTAACTGGGATGTAGCCAAACTATAAAGGGAAGAGTCACATCTGTCGCCCCACCCACTTTTGCCTGTAGCCCCACCCATCACTGACATCTACCCCCCCCTCACCTGAAGGTATTGCCTATGAGGCAATGTGGCCTTCAGGCTGAAAACATTTCCCCACCCTTAGCTTAGTGTCTAGTTCAGGGGTTCCCAAACTAAGGCCTGGGGGCCGGATGCGGCCCAATCACCTTCTAAATCCGGCCCGCGGACGGTCCAGGAATCAGCATGTTTTTACTTGAGCAGAATGTGTTATTTTATTTAAAATGCATCTCTGGGTTATTTGTGGGGCCTGCCTGCTGTTTTTACATGAGTAGAATGTGTCCTTTTGTTTAAAATGCATCTCTGGGTTATTTGTGGGGCATAGGAATTCGTTCATATAATTTTTCAAAATATAGTCCGGCCCCCACAAGGTCTGAGGGACAGTGGACCGGCCCCCTGCTGAAAAAGTTTGCTGACCCCTGGTCTAGTTAACTCCATTTAGGACTGTAGCAAAAACCAGTTTGTAGCTTTTATAAATTGCTCCAAGAGCACTTTTCCAACGTTGTCATCTTTATAGCATGTTCCCAGAACACTTTTCTCTCTGAGTAGGAGTCAGCGGCCGCCAAGCACCAGAGTTACATGCTATTTATCCTTTATGGGTGGGCGGGCGGGCAGGCAGGCAGGCAGAGATGGACTCGGCACCTCAGCTGGAGGCAAGAAACCTTGCGCTCTTCCAGCTTGGCAAAATGGCTGCCAGCCTCCTCTCAAGCACGGGATTATTTCCAGAGCACAGAACGAAGCGACTGAGTACAAAATGTGTATGCGTGTGGGAGGTGAGGAGTGCCAGCCAGACGTGAACAGGGAGTGCGCCGAGCATATGTTCCTGAGGAATTAAAACTGTTTCCTTTCCCCCCATTTTAACTCCTTGCAATATTCCTCAAAATCTTCAGCACGTTTCTGCGGATGAGAAAGGGTGGCTTATCGCTCACAACCTGGGACAGGATTTACCGTCGTGACAAGATTAAGACCTTTAACAGCAACGGTGTCGGTTGCCACCCTATTCAAGCCCATTGACCGCATTAATAATAATAATAATAATTATTATTATTATTATACCCCGCCCTTCCCAGTCAAGACTGGGCTCAGGGTGGCTAACAACAAGAATATCAAAGCAAACATAAAAGAGACAATTCAATTAAAATACAGATTAAATACAATGTTAAAATTCAATTTTAAAATTAGGAATCTACAAATGGAACCTCATTTAAATAGGATAAAACCTTAGGGGAGGGTAACACCGGGGTCAGACTGAGTCAGTCCAAAGGCCAAGCAGAACAGCTCTGTCTTCAGGCCCTACGAAAAGATGACAACTCCTGCTGGGCCCTAGTCTCCTGAGAGTGAGCGTTCCACCAGGTCGGGGCCTGTTACTGAGAAGGCCCTGGTCCTGGTCGAGGCCAGTCTAACCACCTTGTGACTCGGGATCTCCAGTATGTTATTATTTGTGGACCTTAACGTCCTCTGCGGGGCATACCAGGAGAGGTGGTCCCGTAGGTACGAGTGTCCTAAGCCGCATAAGGCTTTAAAGGTCAAAACCAGCACCTTAAACCTGACCCTGCACTCCACCGGGAGCCAGTGCAGCTGGCAAAGCACTGGATGAATGTGATGCTGTGGCAAGGACCCGCTGGAGTTTCTGGATCAGTTTCAAGGGCAGCCAAGCAGGGTTGCGCAACAGCCGTGATCATTGCGACCAAGATGTCGTTGAACTACAACTCCCATCATTCCTGACCATTGGGAAAGCTGCCAAGGAACGATGAGGGTTGTCGACCAACTGTTTAACAGTGGAACGGTCTACTTCGGAAGGTGGTGGACTGTCCTTCATTGGAGGTTGTTAAATGGATGTTGGATGGCAGTCTATCAGGGGTTCTTTTAGCTGCGATTCATCATTACAGGGGGCAGGACAAGACGAGCCACGGGCTCCCTTCCATCTCTACTGTTCTATGATTATAGGAAAATAGTTCCATAGACTCATAGAATGGTAGATTTGGAAGGGACCCTGCAAAGCAGGAATCTCAACTAAAGCTTCCAAGACCGGCAGCCATCCAACCTCTGCTTAAAAACCTCCAAGGAAGGAGAATCCACAACCCCCCCTGGGGGGGGGAGACCATTCCACTGTCAAACAGCTCTTATTGTCAGGAAGTTCTTCCTGATGTTTGGTCACAATCTCCTTCCTTGTAATTTGAAGCCATTGGATCGATTCACTCAAGAGCAGGAGAAAACAAACTTGCTTCATCTTCCATGTGACAGCCAGTGCCGGATTTATGTATAAGCTAAACAAGCTATACAGTTCAAGAAGGATACTGACAAGCTGGAACGTGTCCAGAAGAGGGCAACCAAAATGGTCAAAGGCCTGGAAATGATGCCTTATGAGGAATGGCTTAGGGAGCTGGGTATGTTTAGCCTGGAGAAGAGAAGAAGGTTAAGGGGTGATATGATAGCCATGTTCAAATATATGAAAGGATGTCATATAGAGGAGGGAGAAAAATTGTTTTCTGCTGCTCCAGAGAAGCGGACACGGAGCAATGGATTCAAGCTACAAGAAAGAAGATTCCACCTAAACATTAGGAAGAACTTCCTGACAGTAAAAGCTGTTCGGCAGTGGAATTTGCTACCAAGGAGTGTGGTGGAGTCTCCTTCTTGGAGGTCTTTAAGCAGAGGCTTGACAGGCATATGTCAAGAATGCTTTGATGGTGTTTCCTGCTTGGCAGGGGGTTGGACTGGATAGCCCTTGTGGTCTCTTCCAACTCTATGATTCTATGATTCTATAGCTTAGGGCCCCAAAAAATTTAAAGGGGAAAAAAACTGGACGTACTTTTCCAAAATATAAGATAAAAAACAAATAAAATAAAATGTACATACATCAACAGTGTTTTGTGTTGCGATAGGCTCCTATGATGTAGGTAATGGGCCCCGCCTGCTAGCCTGCTCCCTAAAATATCACATATAAAGGGCCCCATTACCTTCAGTAGCTTAGGGCCTCATCAAACCTAAATCCAGCCCTGGCAACAGCCCTTGAGATATTTGAAGATGATTGACTAAGATATCGTCTCTCAGTCTCCTCTTTTCCAGACTAAACGTACCTAGCTCCTTCAACCATTCCTCATCAGGCTTGGTTTCCAGACCCTTTATTATCTTGGTTGCCCTCGTCTGCACACCTTCCAGCTTGTCAACATCCTTCTTAAACTGAGGTGCCCAGAATTGGACACAGTATTCCAGGTGTGGTCTGGCCAAGGCAGAATAGAGTGGGACTATTACTTCCCTTGATCTGGACACTATACTTCTGTTGATGCAGCCTAGAAGAGCATTAGGTTTTGGTTTTGGTTTGCTAATGCAACCCCCCCCCCGCCACGCACACAGAAATAGAAATACATTTTAAATAAGACTGAAACCCTAACGAAGTAGACACTTGTTTTAAAGACCCATTTATCCCACTGAGAAAGCCTGTTGGAACAGGAATGGATTCCATAGTATGGGAAGAATGCAGATGCAGTGGTACCTCGCAAGACGAATGCCCTGCAAGACAAATTTTCCGCAAGACGAATGTGTTTTGCAATCTGATGGTGGCTCGCAAGACGAATACGTTTTGCGAAAAATTTAATTAATACGTTCCTATGGTCAAAAAAAGAAATTTCAGTGCATTCCTATGGGAAACCGCGATTCGCAAGATGAATTTTTCGCAAAACGAATTGACTCGTGGAACGAATTAAATTCGTCTTGCGAGGCACTACTGTAGTAAGTGCTGGTTGTATCTTGACATGAAGGCTTTCCCACAGAACAAAGCCAGCCCCACCAAAAGCCCTGCTCTGAGTTACTGCGTAGCAGGTTTCTGGGATCTTTGCAGGAGAAGCTCTCCTGTAGCCTGCAGCAATCTACTGGGTTTACAAGGGATAAGGCAACCCCTCAAGTAACCTGGTCCTGAGCTGAACAGGGCCTTGTACGGATAGCTCAGCCGGTAGAGCATAAGACTCATGATCCCAGGGTCGTGGGTTCGAGTCCTGAAAGATTCCTGCATTGCAGGAAGTTGGACTAGGTTTCCTTCCAAGTCTACAGTTCTATGATTCTTGTCCCTCCCCTCTTCTCTTCCTCAGCTGGTCGCTCACCTGCACGGCCTTGATGATAGCAATGATCCCCGTGGGCCAGAAGCAGCAGATGGTGGTGAGGACTGCGATGGGAAGGTAATCGTGGGGCGGGCGCCTCGGTTCCAGGATGGCGATGCCGGGGGTCATCTGTGTAGGGGACAGAGATGGTGGAGGAGGAGGGTTGGCCTGAGGGTAGGCCTGCAAGCAAGAGGGGAGAAAAGCCCATGTCACGGGAGGAAGGAATCTCCGTTTTGCTTCTCTCCGGGAGTATCAAAGGTGGCCTAAAGCAGGCACCCCCAAACTCGGCCCTCCAGATGTTTTGGGACTACAATTCCCATCATCCCTGACCACTGGTCCTGTTAGCTAAGGGTGATGGGAGCTGTAGTCCCAAAACATCTGGAGGGCCGCAGTTTGGGGATGCCTGGCCTAGAGCATTCAGCACACTCAGGTGGATTTCATATTGTAAACCCCTCGGAAAGCATAGGCCCGGCCTAACTGCTGTTAGTAACGCACCAGGCACATGAATGGCACAATATATGTGAATAAACACTTCCAGAACTGTACCACTTCGGGATGCAGGTGGGAGACAGGGTTCTAGGGATGGGGAAGAATCTTGATTCACTTAAGGTTTTTAGATACAGTGGTACCTCGACTTACGAATAACTCAACTAACGAATGTTTCGAGTTACGAACGGAGCTCCATCCGCCATTTTGGATGCGGTTTAGATAGGATTTTTTTGACTTACGAAATTTTAAAATCCCCCCATAGGCTTCTACTTACGATTTTTTCGACTTACGAAGGTCCATTCGGAACGGATTAAATTTGTAAGTTGAGGGACCACTGTATTCACTTATGTTTTTACGTGTGACGAAAATGCGGGAGGCAGTGGAAGACAGGAGTGCCTGTTGTGCTCTGGTCCATGGGGTCACGAAGAGTCGGACATGACTAAACGACTAAACAACAAATGCTGCCCAGAGTTGCTGGGGAATCCCAGCCAGATGGGCAGGGTATAAATAAAATCATAATCATAATTTAAAAGGCAAACCTGCCAAAAAGCACACTCTCCAAAACAACGCACAGACTGAAACACAGCCACCTTTCAAACTTTGCTCCAGATTTTTGCAGTGCAGTTCTCCAGCCAGATAACGTGCACACAAATGCAGGTACTAGGTTAAAGTGTGCCTTAAAATGCACAAATGAATGACAATAGCATGCAAAAACTCATCATTTTGGTGACTCCCCACCTGTTCTGGCACCCCACATATATACACAGTGGAACCTCAGTTTACGAACACCTCGGTTTACGAATTTTCGGTTTACGAACGCCGCGGACCCATCTGGAACGGATTAATTCGCTTTCCATTACTTTCAATGGGAAAGTTCGCTTCAGTTTATGAATGTTTCAGTTTATGAACAGACTTCCGGAACCAATTACACCCATGCTTCGGGTTAAGTACGCTTCAGGTTGAGTACTCCGCGGACCCGTCTGGAACGGATTAATCCACTTTCCATTACTTTCAATGGGAAAGTTCGCTCCAGTTTATGAACGCTTCAGTTTAAGTTCTCCGCGGACCGTCTGGAACAGATTAATCCACTTTCCATTACTTTCAATGGGAAAGTTCGCTTCAGTTTATGAACGCTTCAGTTTATGAACAGACTTCCGGAACCAATTGTCTTCATAAACCGAGGTACCACTGTACTGTAAGTGGAAAATTGTACTGTAAGTGGGGAGCACCCTCTAAATACCCTCTCTGCTACTCTCTCTCCAATCCGGATCAGAAATACTGTAGCAAAACTATCCACAACTGGAAGCTGGAATTGAAGCAGGAGGCAGCAGAATGTGAGGAAAATTGGTGGCTGTGGCTGCTGCGCTGTCCCGCATTTCAGCTGTTAGGGGGGAAGGCTGAGCAGTAGGGTGATGACTTTTTTACAACCTCACTTCCCTGTATCATAATTTGATGAGCTTTCACTAAAGATTAGATAAAATCTTACTTTCAAAGAGATTTGATTTTAAAAAACCACGCACAAAATGATTTAAAAAAATTTATCAGTTTTTTGACCATTTTTGAAGTCACTGTAAGCAGATATAAAATTGAACCCAAGCTTTAGAGTCACATATATACAACATTATATAGGGTCATCAAACACACAAGGAAGCTTTTTTTAGCTGCATTAACAGTATAGACGCCGCTAGAGGACGATGTTTTGCTACCTCTCCTGTAGGTTCTTTTTCCAGCATGCCCGGCAGGGTCTGCTGGCTGAGTTTTAAGGTCCCAAAAAGGGGCTTTTACCTTGCGCAGGTGTGACATTTGTATACCCTATCATAGCTGCCAAGTTATCCCTTTTTTACAGGGATTTTCCCTTATGCTGAATAGGCTTTCTCGCGAGAAAAGCGAAAACTTGGCAGCTATGTACCCTATGTTGCTAAGAACACTCCCCATTGTGGAATGTGGTGTTGTGTCCAAATTTGATACGAAATATTTATAAAATTGTTAATACAATTTTATGAAATGGTAAAACGGCATGCAAAAAAAATTAAAACCGGTTTGTGTGTGACCTTTTTAAATATTTCAATGGGATATATACCTCATTTTAGTCATCAATAGGCAAAAGTTCATCCATTTGTGCTACAGGAAATAATTTTTGAGGAAAAAAATGAAAAAGTCATCACCCTACTGAGAAGCCGAAGAAGAAGAAGAAGAAGAAGAAGAAGAAGAAGAAGAAGAAGAAGAAGAAGAAGAAGAAGAAGAAGAAGAGGAGGAGGAGGAGTTTGGATTTGATATCCCGCTTTATCACTACCCGAAGGAGTCTCAAAGCGGCTAACAATCTCCTTTCCCCTCCTCCCCCACAACAGACACTCTGTGAGGTGAGTGGGGCTGAGAGACTTCAGAGAAGTGTGACTAGCCCAAGGTCACCCAGCAGCTGCATGTGGAGGAGCGGAGACGCGAACCCGGTTCACCAGATTACGAGTCTACCACTCTTAACCACTACACCACACTGGCTCTCAGGAAAGCCCTGCTGCACATCCAGCCTTTTCTCTGCCCCTTTGGGCTCTGGGAAGGGCCACAAGAACTCTCCAGCTCTCTCTTCCCCATTTCCAGGTATGAATTAATTTATTTGATTATTTCCCAGCGCCACACATATATGCAATTGCACACAAGTTGATCACACCCATAAGAAGCACTGCAGATTGCCCCCCCCCCAACCATAAACAACTCACCGCCCCTACTGGGTAGACCGGAAGGTATGCCGTGCACGGCTGCAGCTGGACAGGGTATCCCGGGTGCATATAGCCTCCGATCGGTAGGGTCCCAACTGGTGGATGAGTCTGCACTACGTAGCCCTGAGGGGCTCCATTGAACTGAGTTTCCTGCATGTAGGGGTCCGGGGGGAGGCGCGGCAGGGTAGCGGAATGGTGGCGTGGCGGGCGTGGCAAGGTGGCTGATGTAGGGGGAGGGCGTGGCAGGGTAGCAGCCCCTCCAAGCCGGGGCAATGTGGCAGTGCCTGAGTGGACGGCAGTGCCTGAGTGGACAGCAGGGGTGTCGCTGTAACCGGGGATGGGGGCATCTTGCGGTGGTGGAGGAGGCGGCTGCAAAGGGGCGTTGTAGGGGGGAGGAGAGGTGTGGGGTACGGAGTCAGGGAGCCCTAAGGGGGAAGGAAAAGACAACATGGGGGGGGGAACCACAAAGAAAATATATTAAAGAAGCATCAATATATACTCAGCAGCACAGCATAATTTGAGGTTAAAAGAATTTCAGAAATAGACTGGAAAGAGAAGTTGCTGAATTACAACTTATCACCAAGCTCAAAACCATGGAGGGACCTGGTTTGAACAGAGACATAGGATTCTTATCTCATTATACATGATAAAGCGATCTTCAGCCATCTCAACCCTTGCTTTTTCATGCAAAACCATTTGCAGTCGTTTTCAGTCATCAACAGCTATCAGTCAGTCAATCACCCACTTCCACCACCCTTCTGAGTGATACCCCTCCCCACCCCCTCCCCACCCCTTCTCCACATAAGTGCCTGGGGACTCCTATTTCAGTGTATCTGAAGAAGTGTGCATGCACACGAAAGCTCATACCAAAATAAAAAACTTAGTTGGTCTTTAAGGTGCTACTAAAGGAATTTTTTTAGCATAATTTGAAACATTGGACTTTAGCTGGTAAGGGGTTCAGAAACGCCCCCAAAACAACAACAACAACAATCCCCCAAACAGGACTACGTGTGTCTTTTCCGCGAAACCTCCCTTTCAACAACTGAACAAAGGCACATTCATTTAATATATCCAGCAACATTGTCTTGAATTCAAATCTCATCCACCAAAGTGCTTGCAATCCGCCTGAGCTTCTTGTTGCCTACAAATCAGATACGCATTCTCCCCATTCTGGCACTCAGATGACTGGTGAAAACGACTTTTCAAACAAACATACCAGACCTATGTATGCTTTTCTCTTAGCTTGGCCTCTCATGTTCACTCAAATAAGTTCTAACGCTGGTGGGATGCCCTTTCGATGGAAATCCAGCTAAACATCAAAGCACTCATCATAGAGATGCAATGTGACATTACTTCCCCCATACTGCACCTTTACCAGGCTGATGTACAAGGGGCAGAGGAAGGCACGCCATGCTGTCATATTGAACAAAGCCCAGAAATGAAGATTCACAGTCTGTATTTTGCAGGAGGGGCCCAAGCTTTAGGTTTGCACAATTAAGGGACGTCCCTTTCCCCCGATAAGCATTCATCATGCTTTGCGCTCATGATATTATTGGGGCGGTTAAACACAGCCGCACTTTCAATATCATTTGCACCTGCAAAAGCTTTGGGGTGCTTTGCTTGCAGTAAGTCAATGATATAGTAACGTTGCAGAAATACAGTAGAACTGCAGAATGGCATACCTGCCAAGTGTCCTGGGAAAAAACAGGATATCCTGGTTTTTTTGTGAGATTGTGGTGGCCATTTTGGGTGCTGTGCTATCGCGCTGCGCTCTCGCCCCCCAAAAAACACTTGGGGGGGCAAGAGTGAGTCGTGGGGCACATGACTCACATGGGAGTACGTCCTGGAAGATTAACATCCCAGTTTTGGGTGGGCTGTCCAGTATAAATCCACCACTAATGTACTATTATTGCATCAGTTACAGGCACTAGTCTGGAGGTCTTTTTGCAGTCTAGAAAGTGACAGAGAAAGAAATTGCAAAATGTGAGATGAATGAATGACTATAACTAGAATCATAGAGTTGGAAGAGACCACAAGGGCCATCCAGTCCAACCCCCTGCCAAGCAGGAAACACCATCAAAGCATTCTTGACATATGCCTGTCAAGCCTCTGCTTAAAGACCTCCAAAGAAGAAGAAAGATGTAGGAACACCCTGCAGGTCTATCAGGATGAACGCTCCTTGCCATATAACCACACTGTGTAAACAAATAAGAATGAAAGCTTTCTAAAGTCTGGATCTAGACCAGGCTTCCTCAACCTCGGCCCTCCAGATGTTTTGAGACTACAGTTCCCATCATCGCTGACCACTGGTCCTGCTAGCTAGGGATCATGGGAGTTGTAGGCCAAAAACATCTGGAGGGCCGAGGTTGAGGAAGCCTGGCCTAGACTAAGCATCATGTAAGCTTTGAGCAGGCAAATTAGGATGGATGCTGAATAAGCAGGTTGCCTGGGGGAGCCCTTTTCCCCAGCATTAGGTAACTAATTTTGTGTCTCTGCCTTTCCCTAAGCTACGCTCTTCCGCTCTTCCGTTCTGTGGGTCTTTTCAGTTTGCAAGCTTGAGGGCAGGGCCTCTGCCTCACACTTTAATCAATGCGAGTTGTTTTTTTGGAGATCACAATTGTCTGAAAAGTGAGGTGGATCGATGGAGAACGATTGTAGCATGGAACCGGTGAAAAAGAGGCAGGCAGTGGAGAGTGTGTGTCAGGGACCCTGGGGAGACTGAATTACAAATGTCTTTGGCCTGAGGCAGGGAACTAGTCTAATGTGCTGCCTCGACAGGCCCGGCTTGGGTGTTTGCCGCTTCCTTCTGAAATGGCAGCCGCTTGCCGCCATTTTGTTCAGCCTTCCATGCACCCCACCCCCACGTGCCCAAAGAGTTGCTCATAGGTTTTGCCAGACGAGCAAGCGGCAACCTTCTGGAAGCTTTGGACCAAAGCTGGGGCTGATGGAAGTTGTAGTCTGAAAAACCTGAGAGGAACCAAGGCTGGTGAAGGTTGTCCTACTAGGCCCACCAAGTTGTGCCAGCAAGGAGTAGCAAGCAGGCGTAGCAGCTGCATCCTGGCCACTGGCTCAGGGGTCTGCAGCTCAAAGGTCCACTATGAACATAGAGTTGCCTCTATGACAGGTCTGGAAGAACTGTAGCCCTCCCAAGGTAGTTGGACTCGTCCTCCCTGATCATTCACCTTGCTTGCTAGGGCCGATGGGAGTTGCACTCCAACAATACTGGAACATACCCAGCAAGGGTCCTGGAAAGACTGGGGACACCCCATTTTTTATTGCAAGAGAATGGTTGCCATTTTGGTCGCCGTAATTTCACACCACAATTTCCAACCCTCCCCCCCCCAAAGGCTTCCCCCTTATAATCTTGTGTGGCACCCCAAAACGTGTGTTTTGGGCACTGTGCCCCCCCCCAAAAAGCCTCTTTTTCCAGGGAAAATTGTGGTGCAAAATCATGCAAGATCATGGAAACCAAAATGGTTGCCATTCTATTGGGATAATTAAAAAATGGAAGATGGTGTCCAGGAAGATTGCATCCCATACTATGCCATCCCTGTGTTGGAGGGTATGCTGGGACACCCCCACCTTGTAGGAGCAGAGGAAGCTGGCTTATATCCATAGCTGCCAAGTTCCAGATAGAAAAATCCGTGACCAGCAGTGGCGCAGCACCGGAAGTCGCTTCTACGCGACTTCCGGACATGCGTAGAAGCGACTTCTGGTGCCGCTCGCGCCCATTTCCAAAATGTCCACAGCGCCAGAAGTCACTTCTACGCACTTCCGGACATGTGTAGAAGCGACTTCCGATGCCGCTGCCGCCCGATTTCCGGTGCCCATACATGGGCAGAGCGGCACCAGAAACATGGCTGCCTACAGGAGCTGCTTTCCGGGGGATTTACGGGATATAAATCCATTTGGGAGACCAGCGGGAAATGGTAAGAAAATATGGGGGTTTCCCGGGAAAAACGGGCTACTTGGCAGCTAGGCTTATATCGATTCAGACCCAGCTCTGTACTGTCTACACACCAGGGGTTCCCAAACTGGTCTGTGGACCCCCATTGCTCCTCAAGGTGTTCTGTGGCGTATCTGCGTCGAACATGAAAAAAAAATTAATTCTGTTTTTATTTCTCCTTTTATTTCTTACATCCATGGAGTGCAAATGGTAACGCAAGAAAATTCAAGAAATAAAAGAAGCAATAAAAAGACAATGAGAAACTATTCTGCCTCTAGCACAGTACATTGCAATTGCTACAACAGGCAGAGGGAAAAAAAAATAGTTAAGTGGTCCGGGAAGACCCTCCGCTATTTTCAAGTGGTTTGTTGACAGGGAAAGTGTTTGGGAACCATGAATCTACGCTGACTAGTGGCAGCTCTCCATGGCTTCATAAGGAAGAGCCAGCGGCCCATTTACTCCAGCATCCTGTTCTCACAGTGGCCAACCACATGCCTGTGGGAAACCACCAACAGGACCTGAGCACAAGGACCATCTCCCCTCCTGTGGTTTGCGGAAACCTGCATTGAGAAGCATTGCTGCCTCTGACTGTGGAGGCAGAGCATAACCATGGCGGCCAGTAGCCATGGAGTAGCCTTATCCTCTATGAATTTGTCCAGCCTTTTCCAGTTCTGCTTGGAGGTGCCAGGGATTGAACCTGAGGCCTGGCCTTCTGCATGCAAACAGATGCTCTGCCACTGAGCTGTGGC
Source organism: Zootoca vivipara (assembly GCF_965207765.1). Lineage (NCBI taxonomy): Eukaryota > Metazoa > Chordata > Lepidosauria > Squamata > Lacertidae > Zootoca > Zootoca vivipara. The sequence continues at coordinate 110,570,251 of NC_142584.1, read as the reverse complement.
CCTTCCGTGCATGAGTTCGGTGCGCTCGGACCTCAGAATAACTCTCTTCCAACAGGCAATATGAAACCTCTGGATCGGCCGGGCCTAGTATAAAAGCTAGGAGCTTGGCTGTTGAGCTTTAAGGCTTCAGCATCCCCCGTGCTGGCAGCTCTACTCCTCTTGGCTGCAGCTGTGGGAGCCCATTGTCCTTCTGTGCCTGGAGAGAGCCCACTCTTCAACACTTACAGCCTGGCCCTGGCCCCCAAAACGTGTGGGATTTGTCAACAGCCGCCTGGTATCAGCGCTCTGCCTTCCCTGCCCGCCCCTGCAGTGATCCTGAAGGAGACAACTGTCCTAGCTCCACAAAGACCCATTGTTTGCCTAACATTCCCCACAGCTGTTTATTCCAGAGTCAAGCCAGGCAGGGCGAGGCAAACCACCTCAGGCAGCGTATTCGAGGGGTGGCAGCCTCTCCGGCCATTCCTCCTCAGTCCCCAGGCCACTTTCCTCCATTGGAGATCAGAGCGGCATGCTCCGCAGGCCTTCCATGCACCCACTAAACAGCACTATTGCTCTCAAGTGCGCTGGATAATGCTATCTACAGTAATGGCCTGCATGCACACCATTTATTCAGAGCGCGCACGCACACACACACACACACACACACAGTGGTACCTCGACTTACGAAGGTGATCCGTTCCGTGGCACTCTTCGTAAGTCGAAACCTTCGGATGTTGAAGCATCCATTTCGCGCATGCACAATGTGCGATTTTTGCACCTTGCGCATGCGCAGACCGCACACGCCCCTTCTGCGCAGGCACAGAACGCACGCGCGGCAAAAATACTTCCGGGTTAGTGGACTTCGTAAGTCGAAACCTTCGGAAGTCGAGGCATTCATAAGTCAAGGTACCACTGTACACAAATCCTGGGAACTGTAGTCTGCTAAGGCTGCTGGGATTGTAGCTAGGCCTACTACAGTTTCCAGGATTATTTGAGGGGCGCGTGCTCTAAATGCATGGTCTATATGCAGTCCAATTGCCAGCACTGAACTGCCAGTCTAGTCAGCTTCTGTCCAAGCAATGCGGGTGAGATGTGCAGGAGGGCAGTTTGGTCCTTTGGCTCAGGCAGCAAATTGTCTTGGGCCAGCTCAGAATCCAGGCCAAGGGGAAAGAAACAGGGATGCCCAGTCAGCTATGTGGTGTGTGGCCTACGGGCTCCCTCATGATAACAGCCTTTCTCTCTGACGCAGCCAAGAAGCAGTGGTGAACGGTGCTGCTTGGCTGCCCGGGGTGGTACATACGCAGACCGTCCTGGCGCGTACGCCGTGGTGTCACGACGCGGCCTGATGCATGTGTCGTGACGTCACGATGCACGCACCAGGTTGGACTGCGCATGTCCACACATGCGCAGTCCGTCCGTGGCGGTGCGTGAGGGTGGCGCCGGGTGTGCTCCGCGAGGGTGGCAGCAGCCGGCGCGTGAGGGCGGAGGGCGGTTGTGGTGAGGGCAGTGGCGCGCTCAGCCAGAGGAGGCCAGGGGCAGGCCAGACTGGAGCCAGGGGCGCCCCTCCCCCTGCCCCGCCCCTCCCTTGCTACGTGCCTGCCAAGAAGGGAGCACTCAACCGCTGAAAAAACCCTATAACAATACATTCACAATTAAATTGCAAATGAGCAACGTGAGCATTCATTGAGACTTTTCATTAACGCTATCGCTCAGCATGGTGTGGTTGCCATTAGAGCGGAGGAAGGGGGTGTCACAGGGTCTAACCCAGGCACCCCCAAACTGCGGCCCTCCAGATGTTTTGGCCTACAACTCCCATGATCCCTAGCTAACAGGACCATGCAGAGATGTTGCAGGACTGCCCAGCTCCGGCACAGGCTGATTGGAAAGAAGCAAAACTGGAACAACGAATCACACAAAGACTCAGCAGGGTCTGTGGGTGGGTACTTTGGTCCTGCAAGAACCTACAATTACCTCCCTCCAACATGTTCGCTGTTCCTCTGCAGCGCACTAATGTGCTCCAGCCCACAGATACTGGCCTGAATTCTCCCCGTGCTCTTGGGCGAGGTGGCTCGTCGTGGTCATATCAAGCCCAGTAAATTACCTGAGCCCCTAAATACGCGGCAATCTCTCCCTTACCTCTTTCTCCTTGAACCCTGCTGCAGGCCCGTGCTAAGAGTCCTGCTAGGGAGCCGTATAGAACCCTGTACAAGAAGCAAGTAAGTTACCAACATCTGCACGGGGCCTACATCCTCAGGGTTTGGCACGCTCTGGCACCTGCTTCGCCTGAAAGGAGCAGGGAGATGGGCCGATGGGGTGCCAATAGGATAGTGGCATTGAGGCAGGGCCGTCCCTTCTGTTAGGCAGGTGGCAGATCCTGGGGGTGGGGTGGGGGGTGCAGTGGCAGCCCCCGTGGCCATTGCTCCTGAGCAACAGCAACCAGACTTGGCAACCTTAGAATGTGAGGAAAAACTATCCCATACAATATACTGTATCAAACTATTTTACATGAATATAACGCAGGTATTGTGCATTTAAAAAGGAATCAATATTGTTAAAAACAAGGTTTACATAATAAGATAATGTGTAATCTTATAAAAACAAGAAAAAGCAAAACAATGGGGTGTTGTTATATACTTAATAAGTGCAATGATAATAACATAGCTGCCAAGTTATCCCTTATTTTAAGGGATTTTCCCTTATGCTGAATAGGCTTCCTCGCGAGAAAAGGAAAAACTTGGCAGCTATGTAATAAACGAGCAACAAAAACAGTTTATGTTTCCTGTTTTCTTTTCCCAAGCAGAGATAATGTGTAACTGTGGTGTCAGCTCACTAAAAAAAGGTCGACAACTCGGGAAAAGGGGGGGCGCGTGCGCCAGAGGGATCTTTGCACCATGGCGCTGGATATGCTTAAAACGGCCCTGGGCACCATCTCCGTGCCTCATCAGATTGACATGTATTGATTACATTTATATCCTCCAACTCAAGGGGGCAAACATTTTATCCTTGAGGCTGAGAGATTCTGACTGGCTCTATGGTTAACCCAGTGAGTTTCATGGCTGAGCAGAGCAGAGGTTTGAACGCGGGTCCCAGGCCCTTGCCTGACACTCTAAAAACTATACCACCACTGGCTCTTATTAATCCTTTGTTGAAGAATTATTATTATTATTATTATTATTTATTAAACTTATTTGTGGCTCTTTCCAATGTGCTGCCTGCATTAACTTTGCTTGCCACATATATATGAGTTGGTGTCAATATGATATGATCACTCCGTATTGTTAGATTTTAGGATGGAATGCTGTGCTGCCTACGTTCCCTTCAGTTCGTATATTCCTTTTTGCCCACCAGCTCACTACTTTGTGTCAAGCTCAGCTTATTTCCTGACTAACAGCGCCATTTACTCAGCTGCACCTAAAGTATTCCACAGCACAGTTTCCCTTAATGAGGAGGTTAATCTGATTCGGCTTAATATAGGAAACAGGGGACCTTAATGCGCATTTATGCTTCCGCTGATCACAACGGCAACTTGCTCTTCAGCACAATAATGTCTCTTCCGGTGCCTTTGGGGATTGATCTGGCTCATTGCCTGCTATTTTATGGGGGTTCTGGCACACCTTTGTCGACATGTTAAATTCTAATGTGCTTTTAAAAGGGCATTATCTGGCACCGACAACCTTGGCCCAATAACTTTTAAAAAGGCAACAACAACGCACCCCTCATTGGCTTAGAAAGGAAAATTGCAATTAGAAACTAAAAGGAATTTTAGGCACCCTCCTTTAAAAGGGGCGGGGGAGAGAATATGATGATGTCACAATTTTTGTTCTCTTTGACAGAAACATAAAATCAGTGCATTGTCATGGCTGACAGTCTTCCTGTTTGAATCCATATGTTGCCTTGAAATCTTACAGTGGTGCCTCACAAGACGAATTTAATTTGTTCTGTGAGTCAATTCATTTTGCAAAAAATTCGACTTGCGAATCCCATAGGAATGCATTGAATTTTTTTTATTTTTTGCCCATAGGAACGCATTAATTGAATTTCAATGCATTCCTATGGGAAACTGCGATTCGCTAGATGAATTTTTCACAAAACAAATTCGTCTTGCGAGGCAACCTCCAATTGCAAAACCCATTCGTCTAGCAGGGCATTCGTCTAGCGAGGTACCACTGTATTTGCAGGACATGTTCTAAGAGCATTTTATTCAGAAATTAGCACCACTGAAAATCAGTGAGAACTTTATAAGGAAGGGCTTGTGCTGAACTCTGCAAACACCATTTTAGTAGTCGATATATCCCCATGATTAATTGGTAGTTGTTGCAGCAACGAGATCATGATTGTATTCACTTGCTTTGATATCCGCTAATCGGCTTGCTTTGATGTTACCCTTATCTGGGGACTTGAGGTGCTGGGCTTTGTGCCCAGAAAGGGGCACTATCTGTAAGATTTGGGTATTTGCCACCTATGCCCTCATCTGGTCTGGTGAAGTGATGAGAAGTGACATATGCTGCTTTGTGTATAAAGATTGTATGAATGTTTGCTTGGCTACGGACAAGCCATCTCCTCGCTGCAGTGTCTGCCCCACATCTATAAGGGCTGAGAGACTTGGCAGGCTGCTTTGCTTTTAAAGAAAGTCTAGGCCTTTCTTTAATAAAGCACTAGAACTGATCACTCGGACATGTTTGACATCCTTCTTCGGTTTCCCCAGCCACTCTGGGCGGCTTACAACAGAAAAATGAAATAAAATAATCTATTAAACATTAAAAGCCTCCCTAAACAGGGCTGCCTTCAGATGTCTTCTAAAAATCTGGTAGCTGTTTTTCTCTTTGACATCTGATGGGAGGGCGTTCCACAGGGCAGGCGCCACCACTGAGAAGGCCCTCTGCCTGGTTCCCTGCAACTTGGCTTCTCGCAACGAGAGAACCGTCAGAAGGCCCTCAGTACTGGACCTCAGTGTCCGGGCAGAATGATGGGGGTGAAGACGCTCCTTCAGGTATACTGGACCGAGGCCATTTAGGGCTTTAAAGGTCAGCACCAACACTTTGAACTGTGCTCGGAAACGTACTGGGAGCCAATGTAGATCTTTCAAGACCGGTGTTATGTTGTCTCGGCGGCCGCTCCCAGTCACCAGTCTAGCTGCCGCATTCTGGATTAGTTGTAGTTTCCGGGTCACCTTCAAAGGTAGCCCCACGTAGAGTGCATTGCAGTAGTCCAAGTGGGAGATAACCAGAGCATGCACCACTCTGGCGAGACAGTCTGCAGGCAGGTGGGGTCTCAGCCTGTGTAGATGGAGCTGGTAGACAGCTGCCCTGGACACAGAAGTGACCTGTGCCTCCATGGACATCTGTGAGTCCAGAATGACTCCCAGGCTGCGCACCTGGTCCTTCAGGGGCACAGTTACCCCATTCAGGGCCAGGGAATCCTCCACACCTGCCCGCCTCCTGTCCCCCACAAACAGTACTTCTGTCTTGTCAGGATTCAACCTCAATCTGTTAGACGCCATCCATCCTCTAGCCGCTTCCAGGCACTCACACAGGACCTTCACCGCCTTCACTGGTTATGATTTGAAAGAGAGGTAGAGCTGGGTATCATCCGCATACTGATGAACACCCAGCCCAAACCCCCTGATGATCTCTCCCAGCGGCTGCATGTAGATGTTAAAGATCATGGGGAAGAGGACAGAGCCCTGAGGCACCCCACAAGTGAGAGCCCAGGGGTCCGAACACTCATCCCCCACCACCACTTTCTGAACGCAGCCCAGGAGGAAGGAGCGGAACCACTGTATGACAGTGCCCCCAGCTGCTGCCAAACAGTGCAGGCAATACTGAGATAGATGAACGCAAGAGAGAAGAGAGGAAGGTGGTGACAATTGTGGAAGCGGAAATCCACCGAATGGTTTGGCTAAAACTCCCTTCTGCTTGTAGCCCCACCCAACATTGACATGTGGCCCTCAGAGAGTTGGCCAGAAGGGAATTCGGCCCTCAGGCTGAGAAAAAAATCCCCCCCACCCCTGCCCTAGAAACCTAGGAAGTACCAACAGAATAACAAACGAGATATCCAGCGATTTGCTGCCCTATTTAACAGCATCCCAAAATCAGCCACCTGAGGCAGCTGCCTCATGCCGCTGAATCACAGGCTGGCCCAGCAGCAACATCCACATCCCTAAACAGTAATTATGCTCTGGATATTTTTGTCCAGCTGCCCTTTCCCTTCAAATAGCAGTTCTGCATTAAATTATGTTGGCTATGTGTTAGTTAGTTAGGTAGTTAGTTTGTTCTCCCCCCCCCCAAAGGCCGCCCATGGCATCTTTTAGAGAGGCGGTCCCACGAGTGTGCAAAAAAGGAGAGCAGGTACACAACATATGCACCTAAGTTGTATACAAATGTTCAAGAATATGATATATGACATTGCTAAAGAGGATTTGGAAATGAAAATCAGAAAGGGGGGGGGACATGGGCAAGTCCACATAACAATGATTGAAATAGAAATAAGGTAAGATCTGTAATTTTGTTTCTTGTTCTGTTTTGTGTTGTTTTATTGTGATTGATTATTGTTTTTGTCTTTGTTATCAATCTTATAAAAGGAATAAAAATATTTCAAAAAAACAACATACGCACCGACACACAATAGTACACTGACAGTTTTCCAGTGTGGTAAATATATATTATCCACTTGGGGGGGGGGTCATACAACTGCCCTCTCTACACACAGAGCACACAAAATAGATCTTTATTCATGGGTTCAGCAAACTTTTTAAGCAGGGGGCCGGTGAACTGTCCCTCAGACCTTGTGGGGGGCCGGACTATATTTTTTGGGGGGAAATGAACAAATTCCTATGCCCCACAAATAACCCAGAGATGCATTTTAAATAAAAGGACACATTCTACTCATGTAAAAACATGCTGATTTCCAGACCGTCCGCGGGCTGGATTGAGAAGGCGATTGGGCCACATCCAGCCCCCGGGCCTTAGTTTGGGGGCCCCTGTCTTTATTCATGCTCTCTCTCTCTCTCTCTCTCTCTCTCTCACACACACACACACACACACCCTCTCCAAAGTAGGCCATCCCTCCAGAGGGTGAACAAATTCCCGTTATGGGTTTTTTAGGTCACTTTGTTTGTGCCTGCCTGCTTTCTATTTATAGAGGGAGAAGGAAGAAGTGTCCTGGAGGGGGAGAAGAGAAAGGGGGTGGGGGGGTGGGAAGGTTGTAGGGAGGTTAGGTGAATGAGTGAGTGGATTACAAAAGGCACATAGAATGACAGGATGGCTGCAGGGAGATGTGTCCAGCCCATGGAGAGGTTTGCTGGGATTCAGGTGCCCGGTCTTGGCCTCCACACAACCTGGGCAGGCCATTTTCTCCCTCGGCGTCAGTTACTGGCCTTTAAAACCAAGAGCATCTCTCTCCCAGGCAGGCTGGTTGTGGTGGCGAGGATAAACTGGCTTGCAAGGTTCCGAAAAATTCGTAAAGGTTAAATGGGGCATAACAGCCCAATGGCTGCTAACGTTTCAGGGCCAGCAAAGGACGAGGTCTTTTTTAAATTAACTTCGCTTTTCCTTCAGGACCGAAACCATTAGCAAACAAAGTTCTTCCCCCTGTTTCCGACTATCCCATCCGTCAATCCGTAATGAGCAATAATAGTACAAGGGGCATGATCCAGGAAATGTTAAGCTCTTCTAAGCCGTATTGATTCCAATTAGAGCGGTGGGCACGTGCCGAAGCGTCTTGCCGTACAATCGATGGGCTGAAGTGCTTAACTTGGGCGGAATTATGCCCTTTGTATTTGCCTAGCCCCCTTCCTAAACGCTCAAGGCGTTACCTCAGCAATGCTTACAACAGTGGTGCAAGGTAGGATAATATCATTCCTATGTCTCTGGCGGCGAGGCGGAGCGGTCACCGTTTTGCTTAAAGGCCCCCCTCCCCCCCCCGCGTACAATCTTGGGATTCAGAAGTAAGTCCCTTTGAGCTCAACGGGAGAGTTTAACATTAAGTGTGTACAAGATGGCAGCCTTGGTGAGTCAGTGGCCAAGAGGTGACGTCTGAATTGGGGAATCCCAAGCATGCAACTCTTTGTCTCAGCTGCTATAATGCATTGGTCTCAGAAAAATGGGTGTGCACAGATCCTCCAATGTCCGTATTTTCCAGGGACGGTCCCAGATTTACAGAAGCCACCCTGGTTTCTTTTTTGATCCCCAGAATGTCCCACTTTTGTATGGTTTTATTATGCCTTTATATACATTGGAAGCTACCTAGAGTGGCTGGGGCAACCCAGTCGGATGGGCAGGATAATAATAATAATAATAATAATAATAATAATAATAATAATAATAATAATAATGGAATAGGAACTATTTTCATCAGAAAAATGTTGGAGGGTTTGGTGTGCATATATGTATGCAAACAGGAAAGAGCAGAGTGTGTATGTGCACGGGAGAAAGGAAGGCTATACAAGGCCATGAGGTAAATTGGGGGTGGGAATCTTTTGCAACCCGAGGGCCACATTCCCTTCTGGCCAGGCTTCTGAGGGCCACATGCCAGCGGTGGGCAGGGCCAGAGCCAAAAATGGGTGGAGCGATAAGTTTACCTTCCTACAGGAGCGTCGTTTCTACACACCGCACACTTAGGCACACATGTTCTTCTCTATTCCTCCACGCAGGCAAGCAAGAGCCATCATCAGAGTTCAAGGACCTATTCCAGCCAGGCAAAAACCCTCAAGGAAGGCACAAGGCAGGGCTGGCGGGGTGTGGGTTTGTCCTCAGGAAATCTCCAAGCACCTGATGAAGAGCCCTGGAGGACCACATTCGGCTAAGGTTCCCCACACCCAGGTTGGCAGTATAGTGCCCACTTGCAAATTTCCTACACTCTGTTGTGTAAGTGTGGGAGAGCAACAGGTCACATGGGTGTCCATTAAACCACCCGCGTGATCCTGGCATGTCGTCTTGGAATGATGCGCACATGTTCAAATGGGCTGACATCCTTTGTAAGTATGTTAAATTGCCTCGCTAGTTCCCGTAAGGGTATTTTAGTTCTGGTGGGGCATAAAACAGAAGGGATCCCTTTGGAGTGGCAGCAATGAGTATGTCTCTGTGGAAGTTTGAGCTTCTGCTTGCTGCATGTTGTGTAGCTGCAAGTTCAGGAACAGTTGTGGAAAAAGACTTGTGCATGTCCATGCCCACGTGTTTGTGTATGGTGTGGTGGGCTGCATAAGTGCAACATGCATGAAATACATTTGTATACCATACTAGGATGCGGTGTGTTTGATTTCTGTTGTGCTTTGTGTGCATTGATTATGGGCTTTGTGTTAGTACTGACAGGGGTGTGTGGGCACCACGCATATAAAACACACCCATCGCACATTTTAAGCATGCCTTCTCCCAGAGAATCCTGGGACCTGTAATTTGTTAAGGATGCTGAGCAGCACTCTGTGGTGGGCAAACTGAAGTTCCCAGGATTCTTTGGGGGAAGTCGTGCCCTTCAAATGTGCACTGAACGAGCTTTAAATGTGTGGTGTTTGTGGTATATGACAGAGATGGGAAACATTTTTCACTCCAGGAGGCGCCACTCTTCCTTCTGGGTAACTGTCTGGGTGCCACATTCCTATACAGAAATATTTCTGTATTTTATTGTTTTGTTGGAAGCTGCCCAGAGTGGCTGGGGGAACCCGGCCAGATGGGCGGGGTATAAATAATAAATTATTATTATTATTATTATTATTATTATTATTATTATTATTATTATTATTATTATTGCAGGCAAGGCCAGAGACAGATACAAGTGGAGGAAGGAATGTGAATTTTACCTTTGTAAAGATAAAGGGACCCCTGACCATTAGGTCCAGTTGTGACCGACTCTGGGGTTGCGGTGCTCATCTCGCATTATTGCCCAGCAGCATGACATAGCCACTTCTGGTGAACCAGAGCAGCACATGGAAACGCCGTTTACCTTCCCGCTGTAGTGGTACCTATTTATCTACTTGCTCTTTGACGTGCTTTCGAACTGCTAGGTTGGCAGGAGCTGGGACCGAGCTCACCCCATCGCGGGGATTCGAACCGCCGACCTTCTGATTGGCATGCTCTAGGCTCTGTGGTTTAACCCACAGGGCCACCCGCGTCCCAAGTACCTTTGTACAGTGGGCTAATTTCCATCTAGGGCAGAGCTTTCCATGTTGGGGACACACTTTTTAGATATGCATTATTTCACGTCACAGTAATTCAGTTTTACTAGCAAACCAGAGGTTAAACTAACCCCTTTCCAGCCCCAGGAGGAGTGCGGGGAGCGTTCGCACGACACAACTGCACACTGCAGCCGGTACACTAATGTGTCGCGACACACAGTTTGGAAAGCTCTGATTTAGGCAAACAAAAACATTATCAGATATCAGGAGCACCTTCCAGACAAAGCACTCCTTGATACTATGAAGTAGGGCAGGGGTCAGCAAACTTTTTCAGCAGGGGGCCGGTCCACTGTCGCTCAGACCTTGTGGGGGGCAGGACTATATTTTTTGGGGGGGGGGAGTGAATGAATCTCTATGCCCCACAAATAACCCAGAGATGCATTTTAAATAAAAGGACACATTCTACTCAGGCAAAAACATGCTGGTTCCCGGACCCTCCGCGGGCTGGATTTAGAAGGCGATTGGGCCGCATTCGGCCCCCGGGCCTTAGTTTGGGGAGCCCTGAAGTAGGGCAAGTGAGGGATGTGGCCTGAGGATAGGTGTGTGGTCTAGGGAGAGTTCTGAGGGCCAGGTGGAGAGGCGTGGAGGGCCGCATCCAGCCCCAGGCCCCAGGTTCCATGGGTACAAGATCATATGTGACAGGATAAAAGAATGTGTGAAAGCTGTGTCAGAGAATTTATGTTTTGGAGGTTGTGGTCCAACTTCCTTTGCAAATGATGGGAAAATGCAAAGGGCCAGAGGGAGCTATGTTTACATGTAGTGGTGCACAGATGTGTGTGTGTGTGTGTGTGTGTGTAATATTTGTAAGTAAGGGAGACTCTTGAGAGAACTGAGTTCTGACAGCTCAGATGGTAGAGGGCGAGATTCTTAAACTCAAGGTTGTGGGTTCGAGCCCCACGTTGGGCAAAAAGATTCCTGCATTGCAGGGGGTTGGACTAGATGACCTTTATGGTCCCTTCCAAATCTACGGTTCTATCTGATTGGCCAAAGGTTCATTCCACATCCCTTCCTTTTCTTAAATGCAAGCAGAGTCACAATGAAGGAAAGCGCTTTAGATATTCTTATTAATTCTGGATGCCAGTCCTTAAATGCCCACGCCATTCCTTCTATATCAAGGGGAGCCCTTTAGATGTTGCCCATTTGTCATGTTGGATGGGGTTGGTGGCAGCTCAGGTCCAGTATCTGGAGGGCACCCCATCTGCCTCTGGATGAACAAGGTACACAAACACTGGGACCCACAGAGACCTCTACACCCCCTGCCCCAAAGGCAGAATCCCAAGCACACAGACCTACCCCCCACACCATTACTAACACAGAGATGCTGTGCGGCTCACACCTCAAACCCCGTTGTGTACCCCCACACTTAAGAAACAACAACATATGATATATAAATAGAGCCCCCTTCTCTCCACGGCGAAAATGCAGGTGCACATTCCTCACGGCAAAATTTGGCGAGGCAGTATAAACAGAAGCTTGTCAAGTCATGTCATATCAGTGGTATAATCCCTCTGCTCTCTGTACCTGCCGGATCGCATCTCCCATTTCACACACACACATACCCCGAACACCCAGACACATAACAGATGACATCACAAAGTGATGCACACACAGTTACCCCTGGCACAGCGCTCCTGCTAAACAGTCTCACACCTCGCACATGGAATCTTGCATCCCTCACCCATTGCACACGGTGACCTCCGTGGAAACATCTGATTAATGCACAAGCCCACCCAACCCTCCAGCACACCAAATATCCTCCTTTCTGTGCATGTTTGAGAGAGAAAAAAACCCAAATACACGCAAGCACATTACACACACACACACACACACACACACACACACACACGGTTGAGGCTAACTCTCTTTTTCTCAGAAATTAATGGGCCTTTGTTAGCTGTATTTATTCATTTCAATGGGGTTGCTCTGAGTAGGACTAGCACTGATGCAATCTGCAGGCCCCCAGCTGGCTGCACAACCTGCCCTTTAGCTTCTGCACCCCTCCTTTGCACACCTGACACAACACAACCACATAGGCGTTTTCCACAACAGCTCCGCAGCACAAATCCCAGCAACCACAGGCACGTTGCAAGAGGAAGAAGCCTTCTGCAGGCAGGCAGGCAGGCACCCGCGCGCAAGAACTGCGCTCTGCACCCAATGCGACCCTCGTCCTCCTGAATTTCTCCATGGATAGAACATCGCACATAAATATTTCCATTCTCTGCACAACGCGCAGCATTTGCACGATCCCCTCCTGGCAGCACCACACACGGAGGGATAATTCCCACACACAGCTTGATGGACACATGTGCAACCCCCCCCCCCAAATATATATATCAGAGGGAATGGCGCACACACACTATATATAAACAACCTTCGTGTGCCATTCCCTCTGATGCAGATCTGATCTCTCCCCCCCCACTCCCCAACCCCACCAAACGCCCACCTTGCGCCCAGCTACACAGGCGGGCCCGATCCCAGCCTGATCGTTCCCCACCAGCAGCGTCCCTTCTTTCACCTGTTTTCTCCGAAGACATCTCTGCCGCTCTCGTCTTGGCTGTGACTATATGTATGTGTGTGTGTGTGTCTGTTGTGGAGGCGGGGTAGGGGTGGGGGGTTAGAGACCCACCGGAGGAGGGAGAGATAGCTCTCTGCGTCACCCCCCACCAAAAAAGCCTCCCTCGTCGTCTCCTCCTGTCTCTGCCTGCTTTGGCAGCCTCTCTCTCTCTCTCCCTCCTTCCCCGGACGAGCCACGCGGCTCTTGCTGTCCCTGCGAAGATGATGGGGGGCGATGGAGCGAGAAAGAGGCGCGCGCGGGTGGGGTGTGTGTGGGGGAGAGTTAAAGGGCCAGGCGGCTTCAAGGGCAACCCACGGAGCCTACCTCTCGGGTGCTTTTCTCCTGCGGTGCGGGATAGCTCGCTTTCAGACCCAGGAGGACTTTTAAGGGTCTCTGACATACATATATATATGTACAGGAAGCCGGGTTATAGTTATTGTTCCCATCCAGCTCCATATTGTCGACTCTGATTGGCAGCAGCTGGGCAGCAGGAGATGCCAGGGATCGAACTTGAGGTTTTCAGCATGCAAAGCAGAGGCTCTACCTATCATTGCAGAGTTGGAAAAGGACCCCCAAGGGTCATCTAGTCCAGCCCCCTGCAAAGGCAGGAATCTCAAGCAAAGCATCCATGGCAGATGGGCCATCCAACCGAAAACCTCCAAGGAAGGAGAGTCCACAACCTTCCGTCCCACTGTCAGAAAGTTCTTTCTCATGTTTAGTTAGAATCTCCTTTCTTGTAACTTGAAGCCCTTGGTTCGAGTCCTACGTTCCATATAACAGCGCTTGAGATGTTTGAAGGTGACTCTCCTGTCTCCTCTCAGTCTTCTCTTTTCCAGGCTGAGCATATCCAGCTCCTTCAACCGTTCCTCATAAGGCTTGGTTTCCAGACCCTTGATCATCTTGGTTGCCCTCCTCTGCACACATTCCAGCTTGTCAATATCCTTCTTAAACTGTGGCGCCCAGAACTAGACACAGAATTCCAGGTGTGGCCTGACCAAGGCAGAATAGAGGGGCACTATGACTTCCCTTGATCTGCACACTATGCAGTCTAGAATGGTATTCACTTTTTTTTTGCTGATGCATCACACCTTTGATTCGTGTTAAGTAAGACCCCTAGATCTACTGAGCTCTGGGCCTTCCACAAGCCTGGAGGCCCTGGCAGTGGTTGCCTTTCCAGTCAGGCTTGTTGCCTGATTCTGGAACTTTGCACTTTTCTGCCATATATGCCACTGAGCCCTTCCAGTGTGGTGTAGTGGTTAAGGGCAGTTGTCTTGTAGTCTGTTGAACCGGGTTCACGTCTTCACTCCTCCACAGGCAGCTGCTGGGTGACCTTGGGGTAGTCACACTTCTCTGAAGTCTCTCAGCCCCACTCACATCACAGAGTGTTTGTTGTGGGGGAGGAAGGAAAAGGAGAATGTTAGCTGCTTTGAGACTCCTTCAGGTAGTGATAAAGCGGGATATCAAATCCAAACTCCTCCTCCTCCTCCTCCTCCTCCTCCTCCTCCTCCTCCTCCTCCTCCTCCTCCTCCTCTTTTTTTCCCTGTCCCACAGCACACAAAGGGTGTGTTCTAGACAGTACTGCGCCTTTCACTGGAAGTCGGCCCTGTTATGTTTTCCCCTTTCCTTTTCCTGCTCATCTGCTGAGCTGGGCCCCTGGTGGAAGCAGCCCCATGGACATGTTTGCATGGACGTATTTTAACAGTGATTCCTGCACTGCAGGGGGGTTGGACTAGATGGCCCTAGGGGGTCCCATCCGACCATACAGTTCTATGTTTCTGTGTGATAACTGGTTTCCCTAAAACACAAGGGCCAGGGTAAAGGCCTTTTCAGAAGGCTCACCTCCCGGAGGCAGACCCACAGTACATTTTTAAAGTGCATTCAACACACATTTAAATCTCATGGCTTCCCCCAAAGAATCATTGGAACTGTAGTTTAATAGTGCTGGGGAGAGTAGCTCTATGAGGGTGAAACTACGACTCCCAGGATCCTTTTGGGGCAGGAGCCATGCGCTTACAATGTGCAGTAAATGTGCTTTAAATTTAATAATCGACAAACGATATCCTATATCCTTTTAAATGTGTTTGGGGTAGGTGGTTTGTTTTGCTCTTGTTTTTATTGTGTACAGTATTTTGTGTTTTTATATTGTGTTTTTATGCTGCAAACTGCCCTCAGATCTTTGGATGAAGGGTGGTATACAAATTTGATGACGACGACGATGATGATGATGATAATTGGCGTGCACTTGCCTCTTGCACCTGCTTGCCATTGGGGTCTGGTTGGCCACTGCGAGAAGAGGATGCTGGAATTAAATAAAGAGGGAGCTTAAATAAAGATTGAAAGAAGATAAAGTCCCTACCAGAGAAGAAGGGCAGATCAAGTTGATGGATTGTGACAAAATGGCTAAAATGACCAGAAGAATCAGAAATCAGAAAAGACAAATTTTTAAATAAGGAATGGGGGGAATTTATAACTTATTTTATTGTAAACAGTTAAATGTAGGATTGGAATATCACTTGTAGTTTAATGGTGAATTTTGGATACAATGGAGAGATAAAAGATTTGGATTATTATAAAAGATGCAGGAGGAAAGAATTAACAATAGGACCCTCAAAGGGAAGGAGGGCAATCCAAGAGATTCCTTGCAATCTTGCTTTTATGTTGTGGGCTGGATATAAATGATGTAAAATTTCAATCTGAAAAACCAAATAAACAAAATTTATGGAAAAAAATAAAAAGGGAGCTGCCTTCCACTGAGTTCCTTTGGTCCAGCTCTAGCCCAGTACTGTCTACACCAGGTATGTGGATGGATCAGATTGGTATCTCCCCGCATCCCGGCAGACCAACCTTGACAGGTGAGCAGGACCATCTATGTGTCAATCATCAGACATCCTAATGACTAACAACATGTAACAGGCTGGCACACCCAAATGCAGGACTGTACTCATGGGGTTCAATCCTGCTTTCTGCCATTGTTGTGGTTCTACCTGCCCTGCACCTGACATCACCTACGGCATCATTTATGAAGCAGGGGGGGCATTAAGGTTGCTGCCTTTGCCCTCGCAAAACACAGGACAGGACGTGGGGGGTTGGGAGATGGGGAGCATTCCCCCCCACACACACCCAGACACCTGGTGCTGAAATAACTTCAAAGCACTCCACCACCATCTGCGCTGCAGCCTAACTGGGCAGCGGGAGTGCCAACTTGGCCACGCCACCATGGGTGCCATGCAGTGTGCATGGCTATGGCAACGAAATTTGTTGGTGCCTGGCCCCTTGATGAGGAATTTTGTGGGTGTTTCAGCCCCCAGGCCCCCAGGGTGTTGGCACCTATGCCGAACGGCCCCTCTGGAACTTGTCGCATGCACACAAACACAAATTTGTAACAAAATAAAAAAATTCCTTCAGTAGCACCTTAAAGACCAACTAAGTTTTTATTTTGGTATGAGCTTTCATGTGTGTCAGAAATAGACTGGAAAGAGAAGTTGCTGAATTGCAACTCATTAGCAAGCTTAAAACCATGGAGACACCTGGAATGAACAAAGACATAGGATTCTTATCTCATTATACATGATCAAGCTTTCCTTAGCACCTCAGCCCTTGCTCCCCCCCCCCGCAAGACCAATTGCAGTCATTAACAGTCGTTGACAGTCATCAACAGGTTTACCACTCCTATCAGCCCATCACCCATTCCCATCATCCCCACCCTCTGAATATACATAAGGGTCTGGTGGCTTCTGTTTCAGTGTATCTGACGAAGTGTGCATGCACACGAAAGCTCATACCAAAATAAAAACTTAGTTGGTCTTTAAGGTGCTACTGAAGGAATTTTTTTTATTTTCTTTCGACTCAGACCAACACGGCTACCTACCTGTAAACAAATTTGTAAATATGCCTGTGCTTTGGCAGCAAGGTTTAATGGAGGATGTGGTTTTCTGAAGCACCTCCCCCTCCTTTAAAAGTGGGGGTCAGGGTAACCTGGGAGAGGTTTGCAAAGGGATAGATGGAAATGGTGGGGAAAGGTAGGGCTAGCAGGGGCATAGCAACGGGGGTGCGGGACTGCAGTCTGCACCAGGTGTCAGGCTGAAGGGGGGGTTACCATTTGGCGGCCCCCCGCCACTCCCCTAAAGCAGCTGCTGCCGCTCTCCCCTTTCCCCGGCTCGCTGTAGGCTTGGGAGTCGTGGGGGTGGGTGGGGGGCGCCGAATGGGTTGAAAAAGCGTGGTCCGATCCCCAAACTAAGCACCCCTCCCTCCCACTTCCAGCTAGACAGCGGCGGATTTAACTTTCCATGTCAACCTCAAGGGCTCTCCCAACACCTTATCTCTGCCACCTAGCACCCCTTTCCTTAGCAAAGCCCCACTCACCATACAGGTGAAACTCGGAAAAATTAGAATATCGTCAAAAAGTGCATTTATTTCAGTAATGCAACTTATTATTTTTTATTTTTCTTTTAATTCTTTTAATTTTTACAAATGCTTTCTTTTGGAAATTCCACAGTAATAAAAAAAAAGCTACAATGATACAGAAATAAACAAAAAAAATAAACATCGCTATTACATTTCATTAATTACATTCCATTTATAATTGACCCCCCCTAACGACAAATAATTACAATTACAACAAATAAAGGCTTGACTTATCTTGCTTTGCATGTCATGCATCTAAATCTCATATATTGCTTTCACCTTTTAAGTTGCACTACTGAAATAAATGCACTTTTCGACGATATTCTAATTTTCCGAGTTTCACCTGTATGCTCCTGGGGCTAGAAACCCGGAGAAACAGATCCCTCCTTCCCCCGAGGCTCGGGGTACACTTGGGGGGGGGGCGGCATTGCCCCCGCGCTCCTTAGTACTGCAAAAACTTTCTTGATGTGGGGGGGGGGGGAGGCGGACGACGACTGTCCTGAATTCCACAACGATCTCCCCCCAAGAGTGGTTTTGTACAACACTCACAGAGACACAGTGGCCCTAGGAAGAAGAAGGGAAAAAAAACAAATACAGTAAGGAAATGGGGTGGGCACTGCGCAATGAAATCACAGAATTGTAGAGTTGGAAATATGGACCCCCAAAGCTCATCTAGTCCAACCCCGTGCCATGCAGGAATCTCATCCAAAGCAAATCCAGGTATTGATTGGAGAAAATTATTGTTGCTCCCCATGGAGACCCGCGTGGTGCTGTTTTTTGCTTAATGTTTCGCTGACATTCCTGCGTTTCAAAATTTCATTCAAAGAAGCACGTGGCAGCTAGTAGCCACTTTCTGTGTTGTCTCGCAGGGTGTGTGTGTGGGGGGGGGGAGCGGCCTTTCGTTTAATTTTCTGCAAAGCTTCCGGGAAGCATTGCCGGCACCGACTTCCATCCCATCCTGCCAAGGAAGCGGCGCTCCGTTGCAAGAAGGGGTTGGGCTCTCCTGACGCCAAAGGATGCTGCGAATGCAACCTTGGCTGCTGAGCAGGGGAGCACAGGCAGCCGGAAGTCCGTGCGCCGCGCAGACAGCAGCAAGCAGCAGCAGCAGCTTCTTGTGAAGAAAGGAAGTGGGAGGCGTCTCTGTGTGCAACCCCCCCCCCTTTGGCACCTGGAAGAATAGAGTAAGTGAGTGAGAGAGTAAGGGAGGAGGATGGCAAGGGACCAGATCTCCTGGGCTGTGGCTGCTGTTTCTTTGGAACGCTGCGCCTCTGAGCATCACTTTGGACCATTAGGGAGGAGAAGATTTGTTCAGGTACCCAAGCCAGGGCCGATGGCTGATGCATCTGCCAAAATGTGGGGCTTTCAGAGGCTGCTCTCCAGAGGACTGGGGGATGGAGGGGTGTGTGTGCCTGCCCTCTGCGATGGGACCTCCTAGTGAAAGGCGACCCCCTGCAGCCTGATGGAGCCTTAAGAAGGCTCAGCAAATGGAACCCCACCCCATTTTGCAGGAAGCTCTGCCAGAATGCCCACACCCCCCCCCCCCGGTCAGCACTGCAGTCACTGCCCAGCCTCTCCAGCTTCATGTGAGGCCTGATCTATGCATGCAGCCAAATTCATGCAGATCTAAAGAAGAGATCAAAGGGTGGATCAGGCCAGTGGCTCATCTGGTGCAGCATTCTGGTCACCGGCCAGAAGCCCCTTAGGGGAAGCCCACAAGCAACACCTCTCCTATAAGAAAGTGAGCCCTCCTGCAACATTACTGCAGATCGGAGGAGGATAAAAGCACCAGGCCACAACAGAGCCTTATGCTTCCCGCCTCTTTCCCAGCCCCACTTCTTATGAAGGGGCATAGCCAGTATTTATGTTAGGGAAAGCCAGTACACTCATCTTCTGTCTGGCTCTGTCTAGCAGGTTTGGAATGAGATGTCTCAACAAGAGTTGTTTGTAAATTACGTGTTTTTTTTTGACCCCAATTGCTCAAAAAAATCTGTCAAAATCTTTCTACAATTTCTACTTTAAGTTAAGTATTTTTAATTGCTTTACAGTGGTACCTCGGGTTATAAACGCTTCAAGTTACAAACACTTCAGGTTACAAACTCCGCTAACCCAGAAATAGTACCTCAGGTTAAGAACTTTGCTTCAGGATGAGAACAGAAATTGCGCGGCGGCAGCAGGAGACCCCATTAGCTAAAGTGGTGCTCCAGGTTAAGAACAGTTTCAGGTTAAGAACGGACCTCCGGAACGAATTAAGTTCTTAACCAGAACTTAAGTTCTTAAGCACTGTACTTTATTTAAGGGGGCAGCTCGCCCTCCCCCCCGCTACGCCTCTGTGTGACCAACCCCTCATGTTAGTCATATAAGTCACTGTATCTCTTCATAGGAACCTAGGGCACCGTCTTGCCCAGTCAGGGTGATGATCCACCTACCCCAATATTGTCTACATTGACTGGCAGCAATGTCTCTCCAGGGTCTTGCAAAGGGTGTGTGTCTTTCTGAGCCGGGACGGCGGTGGTGATGTGGTCTAAACCACTGAGCCTCTTGGGCTTGCCGATCGGAAGGTTGGCAGTTTGAATCTGTGCGAAGGTGGTGAGCGCCTGTTGCTCTGCCCCAGCTTCTGCCAACCTAGCAGTTCAAAAGCACACCAGCACAAGTAGATAAATAGGTACTGCTGTGGCAGGAAGAAATACGGCATCTCTGTGCGCTCTAGTTTCCGTCACAGTGTCCCGTTGCACCAGAAGCGGATTAGTCATGCTGGCCACATGACCTGGAAAGCTGTCTGTGGACAAACGCCGGATCCCTCAGCCTGAAAGTGAGATGAGCGCTGCAACCCCATAGTCGCCTTTGACTGGACTTAACCATCCAGGGGTCCTTTCACTTTCACTTTCCCTGCCCTGTCTAGTGATGCCACAGGAGGTTGAACCACGTGGCACTGCAAATTGTGCCATTTGGAGTTCCTTTTGAGTCAGCAGAGTCACCCAGAAAGTCTCCCAGAATCTTCTTCGTCAGTTCAACTCATCTGTTGGTGAATTCCCATGTGGGAATAAACCCCTTGCCCAGGCATCCCCAAACTGCGGCCCTCCAGATGTTTTGGCCTACAACTCCCATGATCCCTAGCTAACAGGACCAGTGGTCGGGGAAGATGGGAATTGTAGTCCAAAACATCTGGAGGGCCGAAGTTTGGGGATGCCTGCCCTTGCCCACGCCAGTTCTGCTTAAAATATTTATTGAAGAATTAACATTACAACTTATGCAACTATTGGTATGAGGGAAATAAATCAAAACTATATACAGAGAATCATTCCTGGTCTGTGCTCTCCAGCCATCTGGCCAAGGTAACAGCTACAGCTCTCTCCTCCAGAGCATGTCTAATAGAGAAGTCTGTTGCTAAGGAAACCCTGTTGCTGGGGAAGACCTGTTGAAGGGAGAAACTTGTTGATAGGGGCAAAATTATGCAAGGGTCATTTCAAGTCCGTTTTTAGATTACACTAACACTGGGGAGCTTCTTCACGCACATGGGGTTAAGGGGCTTCTCGGTAGTGGCACCCACCTTAAGGAAGGTCCTCCCACCAGATGTCAAGGAGATAAGTAACTATACAGTGGTACCTCGACTTACGAAGGCGATCCGTTCCGTGGCGCTCTTCGTAAGTCGAATCCTTCGGTTGTCGAAGCGTCCATTTTGCGCATGCGCGAAGCTCGATTTGGCACTTCTGCGCATGAACGCACGTGCGGCGAAAATACTTCCGGGTTTGCCGACTTCGTAAGCCGAAACCTTCGGAAGTCGAGGCATTCGGATGTCGAGGTACCACTGTACAACCTTTAGAATACATTCTGAAGGCTGTCCTATATAGAGAAGTTTTTAATGTTTTATTATGTTTTTTAAATATGCTGGAAGCTGCCCAGAGTGGCTGGGGCAACCCGGTCAGATGGGTGGGGTACAAATATTAAAATCATTGTTATGATTATTATTATTTCTCTCTTCTAAATCTTGCAGTCCGGAAGGGGAAGACTCCCAATAGGACTCTGAGAAGATGGAGGAGAAGCACCACAAAAGATGGAACTCTGTCAGCTGCACCGTGGGAGCTGCTTCCAGCTTCGCCACCACGCTGGTGACCTTCCCCGTTTACAAGACCATTTTCCGCCAGCAGCTTCACGCCTTGTCCATCACGGAGGCCATTGGCCAGTTGCGCCGGGAGGGCCTTGCCGGTTTCGCGCGAGGCATTGCCCCTCCACTCTTGGCCAGGACACTGCAGGGGGCCTTGATGTACGGCACCCATGACAACCTCCTTCGTGCCTTCTCAGCCAGGTCCCCCGGGCCTTACTCGCTGAGAGACCGAGCCTTTGCAGGCCTCCTCTCGGGCTTCCTGGAAGCGCTGGCCTTTGGCCCCTTCGAGAGGGTCCAGAACGTTCTCCAGGACGGGCGGACCGTGAAGCGATTCCCCACAACCTGGAGCATCCTGGAGGAATTCAACTCCTACGCCCCAAAGGAGAGGCTGGCCCTGGGCTACTACCGAGGCCTCAGCCTCATCCTGACCCGCAATGGCCTGGGCTGTGCCCTCTACTTCTCCTTCAAGGACCCCCTCCGCGACGGCCTGTCTGAGAGGGGCTTGCCCCGCTGGCTCCCCGCCCTGGTGTCGGGCAGCATGAACGGAACCGCCATCTCCTTCCTCCTCTTCCCTCTCGGTGTCCTCATTGCCAACGTGCAGTCTCAGGTCGGGAAGGAGGATACCCTCAGGCTCCCGGCGGCGGCTGCCACCGTCTGGAGGGCTCGGGGCAGGAAAGCCACACTCCTCTACAGGGGAGGGTCCCTGCTCATCCTCCGGGCCGGAGTCACATGGGGCCTCACCACAGCCATCTATGACTTGCTTGTGGACATCGGGGGCTAGGAGCCCAATCCCATGCCGTCAAGGCCTCCCCAGAGCCCTGGCTTGTGGGGGCAAGGGGACATTATTCTGGGCCAGGCCAGAGAGGAAACATCCCCTTAGGGGAGGCGGGGAGAGGAAAGCAGCACGGAGGACAATGTTTAATCTTGGGGCGGCGGCGGCGGGGGGAGATACCCAGTTCCAAAGCAAATACAGCAGGTGGAAAATACAGGTCACAGAATCCTCTGCAGAAACCTGAGGCTGATGGAGAAACAGCCCCTGCTGATCAGCCTTCCCCACCTAAGGCTTCTCCTAGATCCAGTCTGTGCCTCTGATTGAAGTCCTCAGCACCATCAGAAGTGGTTCCCATTGAGATGGGGACCTGCCTCTGAGGAACAGGCGCTTGAATGGGGCTGGGCAGGGCCAAAACTGGAGGTCCACACCTCAGGTTCTTCATTTTTTTTTGTACTGCATGCGGGCAGTGCTGGTTTTCTAGAAAAAGAGGTGCCGGAACTCACCACGAATGCCTCCCTCGTTCTCTTAGAAGGGTAATGGTGCCCACCTGAGAAGTGCCTAAACCAGGCATAGGCAACCTTGGCTCTCCAGATGTTTTGGAACTACAACTCCCATGATCCCTGACCACTGGCATTGTTAGCTAGGGATCATGGGAGTTGTAGTTCCAAAACATCTGGAGAGCCAAGGTTGCCTATGCCTGGCCTAAACCATAGGTCGGCAACGTCTGGCCCATGGGCCGAATGTGGCCCACGGAGGCCGTTTATCCGGCCCACGAGCCGCTCGGTCACCGAGCCACCCGCTCGGCAAGTTCCCAGCACGCTGTGCTAAACTGGTGCAGCGTGGCGTGGGGACTCGCCGAGTGGTGCCGAAAATCGCTTCTGTGCATGCCCAGATGTGATTTTCGGCTTCTGGACATGTGCAGAAGCAATTTCCGGAGCCATGCTGCCCATCTCCGGGGCTCCGGAAATCGTTTCTGCGCATGCCCAAACGCGATTTTCTGCTTCCGGACATGCGCAGAAGCGATTTTCGGAGCCCCAAAGAGGGGCAGCGCGGTGCCGGAAATCGCTTCTGCGCATGTCCTGGGCATGTCCGGCCCACGGGTGATCGTCCGTGGAAATGATCCAGCCCACAGCCGGAAAACATTGCTGACGCCTGGCCTAAACCCACCTGAGAGGTGCCGGAACTGAGTTCAGGTGAGTTCCAGCTGGGAAAAAAAACCGTGCTGCATGCGGGTATTAATTAATTTAAGCTGCTGTGCTAAACAAGCATAAGGGGAAGTCCATTTGAACACACTGCCACTTTCTTCTGAGTAAATGCAAGGGGGCTTCCACTGTTAACAAACCGAGGCAGCAAGGAACAAACGATGCAATGGTTGAATTAACTTGTACACTGAAGAATTTGATAAGGCCAAACTCACCTCTGACTCTTCTGAGGAAGTGGGCCTGTACTTATTGCTGCAGATATATGCACCCACATGCATACCTCGTTATTTATATTACAGTATACAGACACAAATCGTTATGTATAAAGTAGTAAACTTTGCTTTTTTTAAGTGAGCTGTCTCTCTGTACTGGCTAATGGCATGAATTAAACAGATTCAGTAGAAAGAACTCTTTGATTAATTACCTGAAGCTGGTCATGACTAGTCATTATTATTTTATTTAGTTATACCTGTAACTAAATTCAATTCAAAATGTGAATTCATTATGCTGATACGGAAAATAATAATCGAAGTCCTGGCTTCGGAGCTCCCACATTCCACCACTGGTTGGCGCTCAAAACACCAGTTGCAAAAGCACGCAATTAACACCTGGCAGTCAGAAATGGGCCCCTTGTAACAATTTCAAAACTCACCCGTCTATCCCGCCCTAAAAAATAATCAGTCTGTTGGCTGGGGGCCAGCAGACATCGGGCAGGCGTTTTTAGGAAGAGCACCAGCCATCGAGACAGGCATAGCTGCCAAGTTATCCCGTTTTTAAAGGGATTTTCCCTTATGCTGAATAGGCTTCCTCACGAGAAAAGGGAAAACTTGGCAGCTATGGACAGGCCAGCCTCGCAAGGCTGTTGTAAGAATTACTGTACTGCAATAACGAATCAATGCACGTGGAGTGCTAACGGCACAAACAGACATGTCCTGTTTACTCAGTGGTCACTTACTTTCGAGTAAGTGTGGCAGGGTTGAGGAACCAAGAAAGATTACGAGAAAGCTCAGCCGTGCTGTCATTTCGATCAGATGACAATCCATTTGAACCCATGGCGGCGGAGAGGGATCAGTCAGAGGACACGCATCGGGGGCTGCCTGCAACAGTTCCCGTGTCTGGGCAAAGACGACTTTCCCCCGGGCAGGAGGAGGGGTGTCGTCACCATTCTGTTACCTGGGGGCACCATGCACGACAGCGCGCATTGAGCCGTCGGGGGTGATTTCCTGCTAGCACATTGTGGGGGGGGGAGGCGACAGAGGGGCGCCACATCGCAGCTGCCGCTGCATCCTCGATGCTGGACCAAGAGCGCGAAAGACTTCCGAGGGAAGGTGTCTCATCATTGGATGCTTTGAGATTCCTGCCTTGCTGGGGGGTTGGGCTAGACGACTCCTGGTGTCCCCTTTCCACACTAGGGTTGGGCAATCAAGGAAAAAACCCCACCTGCCTTATCGGCCCCACTTCCCGGCCACGTGCTGCCTCTACCAGCTCGGGCATGCCCTCCCGAGGAGCGGGCGGGGAAGCGGGCCCGCCCCGTCCAGCCCTGGGGCGCGTAGTTTTCTCCGCCGCGGTCGCCGCAGCCCAGAGAGGCGAGGGGACTACACTTCCCGGCGTGCCGCGCGGCTCGACGCCAGCTTTAAAAGGCCGCCCCGGACACGTTGCCTTCGGAGAGCGCGGTGCGGATCATCAGTTCGAGGGTTGGAGGTAGTTGAAGGTAGCGGAGAGAAAGAGGGGCGGTGGCCGGAGCTTTGTGTCGGGGGGGGGGGCTGTTGGGCTGTGCCGTCGAGGGGCGCGTGGCGGGAGGTTGCAAAGCCCGGGGAGGGGGCGCTCCTTGCTTTGATCTCCCTGGGCGTGGCGCTGGGTGAGACCCTTGGGGCGGGCGCGTTATGGCGAGGGAGGGGGGGCATGATGCACATGCTTTCGAAATGCTTGGCCGACGTTGACGTGGATGTACGCGGGGGGGGGATTAAGCATTTCCCTTGTGTTGTAGACAAAATTCCTACTGCGAGGTGCAGGATCTGTGGGTGTGTCCGGCAAATTCGGTGCATGCCGAATTCGGTGCATTTGGTGGTGCATGCCTGATTCGCAGTTTGGGTTGGGACCCTGTGGCCCGGTTCACATCGCGGTAAACGATGGTTTGGGGCCATCGAGCAATTGTGCTGCTGTTTGGAGGAAGCGAAATCCGAGCTTGCGTTCAGACGACCAGACTGACTTGCTTCAGCCGTCGGGCAACGGGAGCAGCTAGGGAGGAGGAACGCTGCAGAACTTTCGAACAACATGCACCTTGAACAATAGGGTTTTGTTTTTGTTTTAAAAAAATCTCTCCAGTACTGTATGTTTCTTCCAGCCTGATAACGCTTGTATTATTAGTATGACTGATGACTTAATTATGTCAATAGTGAGGGGAGAGATATTGTGTTGCACAGTACATAATGGCTTTTTCCACCTGCCCTGCCCCACCCTCCAGACCTAGGAGCCTTCACAGAATCATAGGGTTGGAAAGGGACCCTGAGGGTCCGTAGTCCAACCCCCTGCAATGCAGGAATCTGAACTGAAGCATCCATGACAGGTGGCCACACAACTCTGCTTTAAAACCTCCCAGAGAGTCTGTTCCACTAGCAAATGGCTCTTACTGTCAGAAAGTTCTGATGTTTAGTCGGAATCTCCTTTCTTGTCACTTGAAGCCCTTGGTTCGAGCCCTACCCTCCAGAGCAGGAAAAAGAGAGCTGTTTCCAGTGGAAAAAACCTGAAGGGGAGAGACACTGTTTGCCTTCGAGGGTGTTTGATTTCACCTGTGCTGCCCCTCCTTCAAAAGGGAGTTGCTACATTGGCAGGGCATTGAGTTTATGTGTATTTTATCGAGCTCAATAGAATGAAATATGAGTCATAGGGGCATGGAGAGTGTGTGTATTGGCATAACCGTACTTAGTCTTAATTGATTCTAATATTGCTTTATAGATTGTGAATGCTGTATCAATTTGTTAATCACATATGTTCTATTACATTTTATCATGGTGCTTATTTGTAAGCCACTTTGGGATTCCTTTTGAATGAAAAACATCAAATAAAAAACATTTCATGCAAGGCTCCCGCTGGCAGCGGGAGCAACAAGGGCACAAGGCTATTCAATATAGGGGCTTTGTGGGCCAGCTGCACACTGAGCAGGGGTGGGGGTGGGAAAAGCATGTGGCTGGCAAATAATCAGCTGCGCCAATATAAGATTGGGGACACACCTTACAGTACACATGAAAAGGATCTAGGGTTTTAGTGGACCACAAGCTTAACCTGTGATGCAGCAGCAAAAAAAGCGAATGCTATTCTAGGCTGCGTCAACAGGAGTATGGTGTCCAGTTCAAGCAATAGTACTATTCTATTCTGCCTTGGTCAGACCGCACTTGGAATACTGTGTCCAGTTCTGGGCGCCACAATTTAAGGATATTGACAAGCTGGAACATGTGCAGAGGAGGGCAACCAAGATGATCAAGTTGAAGGAGCAGTTTGTTTAGCCTGGGGGAAGATGGGGAGATAGGGCATCCATCTTCAAATATCTTAAGGGCTGTCATGTGGAAGAGGGAACAAGCATGTTTTCTCCTGCTCTGGAGGGTAGGGCTCGAAGCAGTCGAGGAAGAACTTTCTGACAGCAAGCGCCGCTTCAGCAATATCAAAAGCAACACGAAATATCAAAAGTACTTCAGAGATTTTCAGTACTTCCAGAGACTTTAGTTTGTTAATCTTTATGTTTTGAATTCTTCCATAAAGTATTTCACATTGTAATTGTTTCTGGCCATTGTGTTGCTTTTGATATTGCTGAGCAAGAGCTGTTTGACAGTGGAACGGACTCCCTTGGACTCTCCTTCCTTGGAGGTTTCTAAGCAGAGGTTGGATGGTCATCTGTCCTGTACGATCTACAGGGGTGCCTCTGGTTAAGAACTTAATTCGTTCTGGAGGTCCGTTCTTAACCTGAAACTGTTCTTAACCTGAGGCACCACTTTAGCTAATGGGGCCTCCTGCTGCCACCGCGCCGCCGGAGCGCGATTTCTGTTCTCACGCTGAAGCAAAGTTCATAACCCGAGGTACTATTTCTGGGTTAGCGGAGTCTGTAACCTGAAGCGTCTGTAACCTGAAGCGTCTGTAACCTGAAGCGTTAGTAACCCAAGGTGCCACTGTAGTTGAGATTTGTGCACTGCGAGGAGTTGAACTAGATGACTCTTGGGGTCCCCTCCAACTCTGCAGTTGTATGATTTCAAATTATTTTGGACGTTTTATGCCCTTTAAGAACAAATGTGTTGGGTGCCAAACCCAAGTCTCTGACCTGGGTGGAATAAAGCCTAGTTTCTAGGGGTGTGTGTAGAGTGCCTTTCTCTCTGCTGTTTGGGTGCTGCCTCTCTCCCCCACCCCACCCCGCTTAACAGAAGTCTTTGTGCTTTCTTGCAGTTCTCGAGTTGTTTTCTCGCTTCCCTGTGGCCAAGATGTGTGACAAACCCGACCTCTCCGAAGTGGAGAAGTTTGATAAGAAGAAGCTCAAGAAAACCAACACGGAGGAGAAGAACACACTTCCTTCCCAGGAGAGTAAGTGTTTCCCCGGGGCAGAGCGTTCCCTGCGGGCGTAACTGGGACTCAGTTTCTTTTTCCTTGTGGCTGGAGGGAAACCAATCAGTTTGCAGAAGAAGCTTTGCAACTTGGGGAGGGCAAACTTGACCCATTGGCTGGCGGGGCAACTGGTTGCAGCTTCAAGCAAGGGCCCATGTAGCTTGTTGCCTGCAGAGTTCACTGGCATCTCTGGGGGTGGGGGGTGGGCAAGAGAGGTCCCTGCCTGAAACCACAGAGAAAACTGTAGAAAGGCAAGAACTCTGGCCACAAAAGTAAACTTTCTGGTAGCTCTAAGTCAGGCATCCCCAAACTTCAGCCCTCCAGATGTTTTGGACTACAGTTCCCATCTTCCCCGACCACTGGTCCTGTTAGCTAGGGATCATGGGAGTTGTAGGCCAAAACATCTGGAGGGCCGCAGTTTGGGGGTGCCTGCTCTAAGCTTACCAGTACACGTTGACTTTAAGACTATTTGCTGAAGAAGGATTTTCGAAGCAGGGCCTTATCCTGGCGCACTAACTTCACCTGGCATATAAACGTCAAGAAATAAATCTATCCATAAGAGACTATTTGGAAAAACTGAATCATTCGAACTATTAGTCCAACACAAGTTTACAATTTTCTACGTAAGCTTCAATCACGGACTAATAACTAACTTCTTTAGTTATTAGTTGAAACCACAGAGAGCCACGGCTGCCAGTCAGTGTAGACAATACTGAACAGGGTCTGAGCAAAGTTTGGTGCTGCTGGGAAAGCCCAGGGCAGACTGGTGCTGCTTGAGAGTCTTGACTTCCTGACCCCTGGCTGGGCTTGTTCTGCATTCAGCGGCCCCACCCCTGGGATTGGCGCTCCGGATAAAACTGGATTCCTCTTTCCTCTACTTCTGGTTCCTGGTGAGTAAGGAGGAGTATCCTGTGGCGGCAGAGGGGCTGCTGCTGCTTTCTGTCGACATAATCGACATCATCCGACAGGAATCTGGCTGCTGAGGAGGAGCTGAGCATGTCTGGGCATCTCAGGGCCCGACCTGAAAGAGTTTTTGCACTCGGCTGGCTGGCTGAGTGAGGCCTCCATGCCTCCACTTTTTATCATTAGTAGTATTTTTAAAAAAGAATTTCAGTTATTCGAATTAAGTGATGAAAGAAAAAAGAAATGGGAGGGAGTACAAAAAAATACAATAAGTATAGTATAATCCAATGCGTAGAATCGGTTACATTTCAATACATTATTATATATTGTCGCAATACATACATGATTATTATTAACCTATTATATGCTATGTAGGTAAAGGGGCCCCTGACCGTCAGGTCCAGTCGTGTCCGACTCTGGGGTTGCGGCGCTTATCTCACTCTATAGGCCGAGGGAGCCGGTGTTTGTCCGCAGACAGCTTCCAGGTCATGTGGCCAGCATGACAAAGCTGCTTCTGGCGAACCAGAGCAGCGCACGGAAACGCTGTTTACCTTCCCGCTGTAGCGGTCCCTATTTATCTACTTGCACTTTGATGTGCTTTCGAACTGCTAGGTGGGCAGGAGCTGGGATGACTGAGCAACGGGAGCTCACCCCGTTGCAGGGATTTGAACCGCCAACCTTCAGATCAGCAAGCCCTAGACCAGGCATCCCCAGACTTCGGCCCTCCAGATGTTTTAGACTACAATTCCCATCATCCCTGACCACTGGTCCTGTTAGCTAGGGATCATGGGAGTTGTAGGCCAAAACATCTGGAGGGCCACAGTTTGGGGATGCCTGCCCTAGACTCTGTGGTTTAACCCACAGCGCCACCTGGGTCCTATATGCTATAAACTTGTATCAAATGTCAGTAAAGGTAAAGGTAAAGGGACCCCTGACCATTAGGTCCAGTCGTGACCGACTCTGGGGTTGCGCGCTCATCTCGCATTATTGGCCGAGGGAGCCGGCGTATAGCTTCCAGGTCATGTGGCCAGCATGACAAAGCCGCTTCTGGTAAACCAGAGCAGCACATGGAACGCCATTTACCTTCCCGCTGTAGCGGTTCCTATTTATCTACTTGCATTTTGACGTGCTTTCGAACTGCTAGGTTGGCAGGAGCTGGGACCAAGCAACGGGAGCTCACCCCGTCGCAGGGATTCGAACCGCCGACCTTCTGATCAGCAAGCCCTAGGCTCTGTGATTTAACCACAGCGCCACCTGTGTCAGTATAATTTTCAGTATAATGTCAGTATATTTGTGTCAGTATAATTTTCAGTATAATGTCAGTATAATTTTCCAAAGTCTACGCCTATAAGCAGTACATTCATATCAATGTTAGAAACACGGGTATATAAGTTAATCGTTTATACAGTGGTGCCTCGCAAGACGAATTTAATTCGTTCCACGAGTCAATTCGTTTTGTGAAAAATTCATCTTGCGAACCGCGGTTTCCCATAGGAATGCATTTAAATTTCTTTTTTTGCCCATAGGAACACATTAATTAAATTTCAATGCATTCCTATGGGAAACCGCGATTCGCAAGACGAATTTTTCGCAAAACGAATGCGTCTTGAGAGTCACCATCAGATCGCAAGACTCATTCGTCTTGCGAAAAATTCATCTTACAGGGCATTCGTCTTGCGAGGTACCACTGTATAAGCAAATGACACCTTAAATCTAGATTACAGTTGCCCCAATGTCTAGGTGCCATTTCCCCCCACCCACTGTTTATTATTATTATTTTCCATTTCATTTCCCTACTGCTTTATAATTCAAAGAAAATATCGCCAAGCTGTTGACAACTCATTAAAGCATGGAATTAAAAAAAAATCCACAGTAAAACAAATTCAAGCTTCAAGGAAGATACTTCAGGTATCTTAAGTCTCTTAAGTCTCAATTTCTCGATTTTACTTTCCCCCTATTTATTCATCTACTTAATTTACAAAGCTGCTCCATAGCAGAAGTACTCTAGGAAGCCAGTGTGGTATAGTGATTAATTAGTGGGAGATCAGGATTCAAGTCCCCACTCAGTCATGAAGCTCACAGCCTCTTAACCTACCTCACAGGGTCGTTGTAGGGATTAACTGAGAATGGGGGTGAACCATGAACTGCTTGGAGAAAAAGGTGGGGTATAACTGCAATAAATATGCCCTTCTGCATGATGGAGGGGCCATCCTGTCGCTAGCTAACCTGCCATCTAGAGATCCCCCACATGGATCTCCACGTGCTCGCAATTGGACCCATGCCAGTCGCAAAACACTCCTGGGTAATGTTTAACACTTGCCAGAGCACTAATAGTTCCTCCTTCTCTTTCAGCCATCGAACAGGAGAAGGAGTCTGCGAAGTGCTCATAGAGAAGGCCTCTCCGCATGGAAACATCCACGTCCTTCCTCCCTTTTTTTTAATTAAGCGAGGGGTTTTTGTAATACAATGATGTCTGTTGTGTATGTTGAGCAATGCAGCCTCCTCTCTAGCTGCTTCAGGGGGCCTTGAAGACCTGCCCCCTCCCCATTACTTCCTGTTTGGGGGCTGCCAAAGGGGTGGGGCAAAGGATGCCAAGAATGAAAAGAGTTCTGGGGCTCACAGGGCCCACCCGCAAATCCCCCTCCTTCCTCTTCCCACACGCAGCAGCTCCACCAGCCGAGCTCTTCAAAGTGTCACTTCCTCAAACCTCTTTCAGCAGCTTTCCTTGATTTGTTTTTGCTAGAAATGAAATGGGGAAATACCTATGAAAAATAAACAAACACGAACTCCTTCAAGGTTGTCTTTTGCGTCTTTGTCAGAACTGCGGAGACCTGTTGTTGCTTCCTCCCTTGTGGACTGCATACCCTCAAAAGTCTCCCGGTTTTCCAGGGACAGTCCTGGAATTACAGAAGCCATCTCAGTTTCTCATTTGATCCCAGAATGTCCCGGTTTTCCTTTTCCCTCCACATCTTAGAGAAGAATTAAAAGTGGTGTGTGTTTGTGTGTGTGTGTGTGAGAGATTGGGTGCGAAAACAGAGTCCTGTTTATACTGTAAATAAAAACCAAATGAAGGAAACATTGAAGCTGGCATACGAAGCCCTTCCTGTAATTTTGAAGGGAGATGTCACCATCCACTTGAAATTCTTTCATTGCAATGCTTCATGTTACAGCAATGGCAGGTTTTTGCATTTAAATTACAGGCCGACTATGCACCGCTTGTAAAATTTGGAAGGACAACGGGGGGCTGCTTCACATTTGTGTCCCATCAGGCGAAAAGGCAGGAAATAAACAAATTACACTTGATCACTGTACACTGATCTGTTTTTACACATGCATGTTCATTCCTGAATGAGTGCATCCTCACAGGTTGACGTCGTGTGTGAATTGGCTACCACCACAGAATATGTGTCATGCCTTACATCACCTTAAGGACAATTTAAATATGCAAGGGGTGCGTGGGGAGAGAAACTATCCAAATGTGCAAAAAATACCTATTTTTGACTTGCTTTGGAAATGCAGAAATCCGCCTTTTGCTGTGTTGTGTGAAGTTGCAGTAAGACAGCAAAACGGCTGGAAACAGAATACTTGGGACACGTTTGTCCACATTCTTAAGATAAAAGTATAACACTAAGGTTTTTTAAAAAATAAAAGGTAAAGGACCCTTGGATGGTTAAGTCCAGTCAAAGGCGACTCGGGGGGGGGGGGTTGCAGCGCTCATCTCACTTTCAAGCCGAGGGAGCCAGCATGACACCATGACGGAAACCAGGGCGCACAGAAATGCCATTTATCTTCCCGCTGCAACAGTACCTATTTATCTACTTGCATTGGTGTGCTTTCGAACTGCTAGGTTGGCACTTTCAGGCCGAGGGAGCCAGCATGACGGAAACCAGGGCACACAGAAATGCCATTTATCTTCCCGCTGCAGCATTACCTATTTATCTACTTGCATTGGTGTGCTTTCGAACTGCTAGGTCGGCAGGAGCTGGGACAGAGCAACAGGAGCTCGCTCCGTCACGGGGATTCGAACCGCCGACCTTCTGATTGCCAAGCCCAAGAGGCTCAGTGGTTCAGACCACAGTGCCACCCGCGTCCCTGTAATCCTATAATCCACTTATGACACGTAGCCCACATCTGCACTAACCCTTTTTAAAAGAGTCCTAGCACATTAAACAGCCTTGGGTTTGCTAAGGGCACTGAAAATGGCTAGGAGACCCCCTATTGCCCTCCCGCAGATACAGTTCCCTGAAGAGACTTTAGTATTAAACCACTCTAGAAATTTGAGCTCTGAGGAGGGGAATTGGGGGTTGCTCAAGAGTTACACCACCTTTGTGAAACTTTCTGGTTAATTCTTGCTAAAGAGAGGTGGCACAAGAACTTGCTTGAAGAAAACTGCCCGTTAAGAAGCTGTGAAGAATTACCGTACTGTCGGCACGGCAGCTGGAGAAACCACAACATGCTCTGTTACGTTTCGAGAAGACGGAGATACAAAATGTGTTTACATGACTTGCTTGCCTTTGAGAAATCCCGGGCCGTGTTCCCGTTAGAGGAGGGACTTGCCCTATGAGCCTAAAGACAGTTGATCCGTTTCTTCAACCATGCATGTGTGTCCGCCATGTTCTCTTTCGCTCCTCCCCAAACATGAAAGACAAGCATTTTCCTGAAAGAACCATTTATTTCATTATTCCACGTGGAAATAAATTAGATTTGGCTTCGAATTAAGACTGTGTAGAAAAAAAGAAAGCTGCCCCTCCCGGAGTGTTACAAAGGGCGTTCTGGCTAAGGAAAGGCTAGAGCAGGCATCCCCAAACTTCGGCCCTCCAGATGTTTCGGACTACAATTCCCATGATTCCCTGACCACTGGTCCTGTTAGCTAGGGAATCATGGGAGTTGTAGGCCAAAAGCATCTGGAGGCTAGAGCAGGCATCCCCAAACTTCGGCCCTCCAGTTGTTTTGGACTACAATTCCCATCTTCTCCGATCACTGGTCCTGTTAGCTAGGGATCATGGGAGTTGTAGGCCAAAACATCTGGAGGGCCGCAGTTTGGAGATGCCTGGGCTAGAGGATAATAAGCTTTGGCACAAAGGGGTGGTAGAGCACAGATTTTTGGCCTGAGGTGTTTGGAATTATGGGTGGTAAGTGTTGCTTTGAGGCAGAGAGGATCTTCTCTCGGGTCCCAAGGTGAGGAGTGTCTTCTCAAGGTTGCCTTTGATCGCTCCCAACTCCCCGGTTCCCCAGCAAAGCTCCCACATCATCCAGGGCCTTCTGGATGCTCCCAGCCAGGTGCTCAGCATTGGTCTCCTGGCAACAATTGAAGGCAGTGACAGCAAAGTTAACATGGGTAGGCAGGGGGTTGTAGCAGACAGCATAGCCGTCGGGGACTAGAGGCCCGTAGCACATCACACAATCCGTGCGGGCAGCTACCTGAGGGAGGAAAAATAAAATGTGATCAGCAGGTCATCACCACCCCTTGTTACTTCTTTCTCTTTAAAGTACTGTCTGTTTTTCCACATTAAGAATGACATAAACAACAATATTCCACAGGCTCTTCATGTTGGCTAGATTCAACGTGTTCCCCTCTATGGAGACAGAAGGAAGATATCTAGCTCTCCCAAAAGCCGAACGTTTATGTAAATGTGGGAAGAATGAACCAGATACATTGGACCACATTTTCTTTTCCTACAATTACGGTATTAATGCGAGAAGGCGATTGCTGGGTGCCTTGCAGGTGGATGCATCGATCGCGGCATTGCCAACTATTCAGGGGTTACTGTCGGATAATAATGATGGAGTTACTTTAGTGGTGGCTGAGTTTTTGTGCTCAGTTTATGCAGAGAGATTGGGCCACTGTGGAGAGGACCAGGGGATGCTAATTGAAAATTGATATATCGTTCTAAAATATTAATTTAATTAATATGTATTTCATTTCATGAAGTCTATAACGTGAATGTTTTATCCATAATTTTGGTCTGAAGCTCCTGAACTTGTCGTGCCTAATAAAGGTTATTGACTGATTAACAATATTCCACAAACCACAAAGGAAGTAAAACCAATAAACAAAGGTCTTCACTAGTAAGCACCAGCCTCAACAGCAACACACCGATTCAGAAGTCTGTCTGGTGGAACAAGCATGTTTTTTTTTCACTTGGTGCAGGAAAAATCTTGTGTAGGAGGAGCACCAGATTCAAATTCTCACTCAGCCATGAAGCTAACTAGGTGATGTTTGACCACTTCCTCTCAACTGGACCTTCTTCACAATCTTGGTTAGAAGAAGGGGAGGAAGGGAAGAGAATGTTGCCTCGAGCTCCATAAGGAAAAGGTATGACTAAATTGTAATAAGAATTGGGGTGGTTTGTTTTTTTTCAAAGGGATGTTGCTTGTCAGGCTTCCTGGGGAAGAGCATCCCACAATCATGGTGCCACCACTGACAAGGCCCTGCTCGGCACACCCACAGATTCTAAGAATGAAACCCAGAGAAGAATTTTTCCAGAAGGCCCTGGCAACCAAGGAGGTTCACGTGTGAGGAGGCGCTTGAAATATGTGGTACGACACATATTTTTCATGCTAAAGGTCCCAGGTTCAATCCTTAGCATCTCTGGGTAGGGTTGGGACAGAGCCCAGTTTGAAACTTTGGAGGGCCACTGCCAGTCAGTGTAGAGCAGTGTTTCCCAAACTTCGGCCTCCAGCTGTTTTTGGACTACAACTCCCATCATCCCTAGCTAGTGGTCAGGGATGATGGGAACTGTAGTCCAAAAACGGCTGGTGACCCAAGTTTGGGGAACACTGGACTGTTGAGCAATGGTGAATATATACCACTTTTTTTTTAAGGAAATTGCTGTACACAGGTATTTTATAAATAAATGTCATTGGGACATATAATTAGGGACTCAAAGAGGATGAACGGAAGATGTAAAGGACTCTGAGCTCGAGCTACACAGGAATGTGGAGGCCTAGCAGGCTCTACCTGTCCCGTGGAGAGTTTCCAGTAAGATGCCACGGCGTGGGATGTATCCATGAAAAGCTCCGGCACCCGGAAGCCATCAGCAATGGCCTCCAGCTTCATTCCCAGCAAATGGCGGTCGATGCCTTGCCCAGCCAGAGCCTGCAAGAGAATCAGAGGACAGAAGATTTCCCAGTGCTCAATGGGAAGCAGACTTCGTGACGCCGCTGTTCCAAGGCACCCCCCAAAGCTTGCATGCATTCCGGAAGCAGCTAGAGAAGAAAGGGTGAGCCTGCTTATCCAATTCAATGGTGTACAGTTATATTTCTATAGCTTGATACCTGTGGGCTCTTGTTTTCTTAAAAAAGGAACCCGGACCATAGGTGCAAAGTCTCCCGTATTCCCCGGGAAACCCCCGTTTTTCCAGCCGTTTCCCGCTGGCAGCCCGGATACCCCCATAAATCCCCTGGATTCTTATCGGCCCGGGGAGGCTCCTTCTGCGCATGTCTGGAGTCTCTGGACATGCGCAGAAGCAATTTCTGGCACTGCGGCCATTTTGGAAATGGGCAGGGCATGCGTGGAAGCAACTTCCGGTGCTGCTCTGCCCAGTTCCAAAATGGCCGCAGCGCGACTTCCGGTGCTGCGCCGCCACCGATCCCGGAGTTTTCAATCTGGGAGTTGGCACCTATGGCCTGGACTCAGAACAAGGAAAACCATGGTTTTCCTCCACACTTTCCTTGGTGTTGCAATACTTGTGCTCTGTCACCACGGGCTACTATTGTGCTGTTTGTTTCAGAACAAGAGCCGCCCCCCCCCTTAAAAATAGCTTCTCCTGAAACCACCACCATGTCATCACAGGGGCTCAGAGGAGCTTTAAATATATCTAAGATGTCACAGTTGGGGATTCACAACCTACAATCTTTTGGAAAGGGTGTGGAGAAGAAACCAAATCAGAGAAACAGCACAGGCAAAATAATTTAAACGCACTTCCTGTAGTCCTGTGGAGCTGGTCTAAATTCCTTCCCCCCCCTAGCTCCTACCCACCAAACCTTTTTGTTCTTTTCAAATACTGTAAGAAGGGATCCAGTCAAAGATTTACTGTTTCATCTAATTACGCCCTAATTGTCACCTCAGGGCTCAGGCCTACACGTAACAAGGTTTTCTTTTCTTTTTTAACACACACAAAATTCGGCTTCTTTCACTCAGCGTCAGATTAGCTCCCAACAAGAAACACGCTTTATGTGTTTTTAAAGAAAGAATCCTGCTGCCATTTTGTCTTGTAGCAGAATTTCCGATAATGAGCTTCCCATTCGCTACCAACAGGAAGACACAAGTCCTGCAGAACTCCTCACAGAGTCCCTTGTTTGCTGGTTACATTTTTAAAATCTCACTTTTCAGACGATTTGTGTATCCCACTGCCACTCGCATCAATTAGAGAGAGAAAGAGAGAGCATGCAAGGCAACGGGATTGCAAGCTAAATAAAAATACAAGTCGCACAAAGAGAAGGAAAGGGTCAGAAAAAAAGGTAGAGAGGGGAAATTAGTCATTCAAAGTGAGCTGTAAAAGGTGCTTCCTGTGTCTATTCTTTATACAACCAAGCGACTCCTGTACATGGGATTTTGTTACCTGCTCTGTGAGGGTGCTGTGGACCTCGGCTGCTTTCTTCAGCAAAGACAATCTTTCCGGAGCCTAGTGTGCAGAAGAGGAGGAAATGGATCACAGATGGAGGACAGGAAGTTCCAAGTCTCTCTCACACAAATAATAATAAATAATAATAATAATAATAATAACAACAACAACAATAGGTGGTATTTGCCTATTGACATTATTACCATTATTCATTACTAGGTTATACTCAGAACAGACGCTCCCTGAAATTAATGAACATAACTAAGTTGGGTCCATTCATTTGAATACGTCTACTCTGCGTAAAAGTTAGTTGAATATACCATCCAATGCATTAGATTTCTTATCCGCCCTTCACCATGAAGTCGCAGGGTGGCTTGCAACAATAAAAAAAAATACAATTCAAAAAATAAATTGTAGTCAAGAGAACTGACTGGGACCTAAATATATATGTGCCTCGGATGTCAAAGGTCAGGGGTGAGGAAGGGCGTCTTTTGCAAAAGTGCGTACGGTTTTTACTGTGTTTCTACATTTTGTTGCGAGGCTGCCTAGAGTGGACAGGGTACAAATGATATTATTAATTAATTAATATTACATAATGAAGGTGTCAGGTGCACCTCTGGGGGGATTCCACAACTTAGGGTCTGCCACAGAGAACAGCCTCTTTCCAAGCCACCCCCGCTCCCCAAATTCAAGGCAGTGGAATCGCCTGACAATCCACCCCTCTTTGCAGGGAACTCTGGGAATTGTAGCTCTGTGAGAGGGGAAGAGGGATCTCCTAACAACTCTCAGCACCCTTAGCAAACTACACTTCCCGCTGGTTCTCTCTCTGAGAGGGCCGGAAGCCATGGCCATTGATGATGTCTTGAATTGCATGGTGTGAGTGCTTGAAATGCATGGTGTGAATGTGGCCTAGTCTCCCAGGTCCTGGTTCAACACTCCAGCCACAATTCATCATATCCAAAGTTACTGCGGTCCACTCTTGTCCTTTCGAGCCTCCTTGGGAAGCAGGGGCTGGGTACCTGACAGTCGTCGTCAGCCATAGCTCGGACAAAGGCCAGTGCGGCAGAGGTAGTGGAGCGAATGGTCTCCGTCCGGCCACGGTGGAAGCGACGGAGAGAGGCCGACTCGGCGGTTGCGCACAGCTCCCCATGTGCCCTAAGGAAGGCACAGCAGTCAAACACAAACACACGGCCCCTCCCGCGCAATGCCCACAACCTGCCCTTCCTCAGATGAGCAATTCCACATAATACAAAAGAACATTCTTCTGTTTAGCCTTAAATGGTCTGATGCCAACTTGCACCTCTTTCTGGACAAACAGGACAGCACCTTCCATGTAACATTCCCTAAAGTCAGAATCATTCCTGTATAGCTCAAGTCGGTCTGAGCGTGGTGCTGATCATGGCATGGTTGCAGGATCGATCCCCGTTTGAGACAGCTAGTTGGTACTAGATGAACCTCAGGGTCCCTTTCCAACTCTACAATTCTACCTGTCAAGGCAGTCACCTCACCTGTAATAGGCTAGCTGCAGTGCCACCTGCAGGACGGAGTCTGGGCTCAGCCTAAGGCGTTTGAGAAGCTCCTTGCCAAACCCGCAGTAAGTGAAACAGCTGATGTGCAGGTCGGTGATGAGACTGTGATAAGAGAGAAAAGGGAGGCAGACTGATTAGCCAACAGCCAACAGCCCTCAGCTGCAGCTTGCAACCTGCCTACCTGACCACACATCCCCTTGCTATGCTAGAATCCCACTATATACCTTATCCAATCATCTTCCAAGGCCAGCTTAAATGGTAGAATCTTCAGCCAGTGCAAAATTCCACCGCTAGAATTTTGAGTCAGTTGTGCTGTTTCTGAAAGGGTTTCTGGTACAAAACGTCAAAGCTCTGATCCCTTTGGGACCAGGTTT
This sequence comes from Zootoca vivipara, assembly GCF_965207765.1. NCBI lineage: Eukaryota > Metazoa > Chordata > Lepidosauria > Squamata > Lacertidae > Zootoca > Zootoca vivipara. The sequence continues at coordinate 110,531,110 of NC_142584.1, read as the reverse complement.
TGCCTATAGCAGCCCAAGACCCTGAGAGTCACTGCTATCCAGACAACAACACAATGCTGGTGGACTAGATGGACAACAATCGGACATGGGAATGATCCAAAACGATGAGTTGGGGGTGGGGGAAGCCAAGTAAGCGGGGGAGGTGTCAATAGGAAGATGTTTCTTGCCTCTTTCTCATAACATTAGAACTCGGAGACATCCGAGGAAGCTGAATGTGGGAAGATTTGGGACACGGGGGGGGGGGGAGGAAATACTTTTTTCACACAGCACATGGTTAAACGATGGTAGCCGCTCCCACGAAAGGCAGCGATGGCCAACTTGGATGGCTTGGAAAAAGGATTAGACACATTCATGGAGGGTAAGGCTATCCATGATTTTATTTTATTTTTATTTTTTTTTAACTTAATTTATATACCACCCTATACCCAGAGGTCTTAAAGGTAAAGGGACCCCTGACTGTTAGGTCCAGTCGCGGACGACTGTGGGGTTATGGTGCTCATCTCATTTTACTGGCCGAGGGAGCTGGCGTACAGCTTCCAGGTCATGTGGCCAGCATGACAAAGCCGCTTCTGGTGAACCAGAGCAGCGCACGGAAACGCTGTTTACCTTCCCGCCGGAAGGTACTTGCACTTTGATGTGCTTTCGAACTGCTAGGTTGGCAGGAGCTGGGACTGAGCAACGGGAGCTCACCCCGTCGCAGGGATTCGAACCGCCGACCTTCTGATCGGCAAGCCCTAGGCTCCATGGTTTGGACCACAGCGCCACCCGCGTCCCACCCAGAGGTCTTAGGCTATGATAAACCACCTTCTGAATACTGGAAACCGCAGGAGGGGAGAGCACTGTTGCGCTCAGCTCCTGCTCGTGGGCTTCCCACGGGCATTTGTTTGGCCCCTTTGAAAACAGGATGGCAGACTAGATAGGCCTTTGGCCTAATCCAGCCGTGGATTCTTCAGTTCTCGTGGAAGAGGGCTGCTTCCTGTGTTCCTAAGAGGCACATCCCGGGTAAATTGCAGCTTCCCATGCCCTGCCTTTCATATGCAAATGGAGGTGGTGGGTAGGAAACAGAGGAACACATTGTACAGCGCCAGCCTCCATCGCTCCGACTTAACCTCCTCTCAACCTGTCCCTAAAAAAATAAAATATGTTTGGTACAAAAGAACACACTGCTCCCCTTGCAGCAGCCAGGTCTCTGCGACTCTGAAGCTGAGAGACAAGGCTTAATGGGGAGAAACAAGCAGCGCTGTGTTCTTCTTCCCTGAGCTGTTGCAGGGAGCTCTGAGTGAAAACCCAGCGCAAGGAGCAAGGTGAAGCTGGTTTCCACACTGGGAAATGCTCAAGAATGAGACCACACCATTTGGCTGTGTTTCTCCTCCTTCTGCAGCCTGGTCTGCCCAAATCCCACTCTGATTGTGACACCACTCTCAAACCCCCACACCCGGTCATTTACCCTCGCTAGATTCAACGTGCTACCACCTGCCTTATTGCAGGGCAGATTCGAGGGTAAACCATATGCGGAACGAGTCTGCCCCTGGGGCTTGATGGAGGTAGAAACTGTCTCTCATGCCTTGTTATGCTGCCGTTTCTACAGGGATATACGCCCAGTATTCATTACCCCTGCTATGCAAAAATCTTCAAATGAATCCGAACTTCAATGTCTAAAATCCCTGGCAGAGGACAAGGATCCTGAGATCACATTAAGGGTAGCCAAATTCTGTGCAATTGCCATAAAACTTAGGGAACATGCTGTGCTATCACAAGGATTTAGGCCTTGAATGACAATTTTAGGTTATATCAGGCATCCCCAAACTGCGGCCCTCCAGATGTTTTGGCCTACTACTCCCATGATCCCTAGCTAAGAGGACCAGTGGTCAGGGATGATGGGAATTGTAGTCCAAAACATCTGGAGGGCCGAAGTTTGGGGATGCCTGGGTTATATGGTAGCGACTAAGTTTTAATCTATATATTTTTAAACTGTTGCTATATCTGTATTGTTACTGTTGTGTCTGATTGCGAATTCAAATGTATCCCTATCGTGTTTTATGATTTCCCTGATCTTGTATGTGGGTTGGAACTGGTCTGTGACCGAAATAATAAAATTCATTCACTCATATACACACACAAACTCACATGTCCAGGTTCTGTTTGGCATGTTCGATGTCGCGCTTGATTTCTGGAGTGAAACAGAAGTAGAGTTTTTTGGGCAACTGCAGAGGTATCAGCGGGGCGCGGACTGGGACAGGATCTTTGCTGGCATTTGGGGAGGAGAGAGAGAGAGGAAAAATGCATTAAAAAGAAAGTGATGGGTTAAAGACCCACGTTTGTTTGTCTCCCTTTGGTAGGGGAGACAAACTCCTGATATTGTTGAGGCTTCAGTTCAGATCCCATCGGCAACCCAGGGGAAGCTCAGTCCACATTATGAATACAACCACCCTCAATAACATCTCGAATTCAGCATATAAGGTACTATAAACCTTCCAAATATCCGGATTGGTATCCACACAAAACTGATGTCTATAGGAAATACGTTCAAATGTAGCCAGGACTGTGAGTTCCTCAGGTCATTGCATAATGGACAAAAAATAGTTTTTAAAAGGCTTTCTCAAAACAGGAAGTTCCAACTCCCATCTTTCATCTGCCTCCCAATGTTGAAGAACACAGGAAGTCCCCCCCCTTCCAACAGGGCAGCTTTCGACAATAGAGGAACCAGGGCTGAGCATGCAATATTTATTCGTTTTCATAGGAAACTCAAGAGCTGCCCTCAACAATCTCCCCCCGTTTTCTGTTTTTACTTCCAGGCCTTCACATCTCCTACAGCACCACATGTCCCCACTCCTGCTATATATATTAAGGCAGTGTTTCTCAACCTTTTTTGGGCCAAGGCACACTTGTTCCATGAAAAAAATCACGAGGCACACCACCATTAAAAAAGTTTAAAAATTTAACTCTGTGCCGCCCTTTATTGACTATATAATTATGACTGTAAGAAACACTTGCCAATTGCTGTGTTGGTTGCAATCTCCTGTAATAAGGCTTCACAAGCCACTGATTTCTCTGCCAGCACAATCCTTTGCTCAGCAAGTTTCAGGTTGAGCTCATCCAGCCAGCTTCTTTAAGTTTGTCTAAAACCACCCTCCCGTGGTGGTGGCTGTTGAGAGCTGCGCTCACTCCGCGTCGTGACCCGGCCGGCTTCCTTTCCGGTGGGTCAGCACTGCTTATTGGCGGCCACCAGGCACGTGACAATGCAAATCACCCTTCTCGTTGCCGCACGTCGCGGCACACCAGCCAGCGTCTCGCAGCACACAGCGGTTGAGAAACGCTGTATTAAGGCTCCTAAACTTCCTCACAGTGATTTTTAAGAGAGCTTGAGCACCCAACATCCTTAGAACAATTTTTCAAAACAGAAATATGCTCGTCTCTTCCTCAATATCGCCACTGCACAAAGCCTTCTACTGGACCTGAATCTGACAAGCCCCACTTCCTTTCCGCGCTCCTGGTGAGGGCATTACCAGTAGTCAAGGACGTGGTCTATGATGGTGGCGATCGGTGGTCCTTCAGCAACGGCTTGTTCATAAAGCACCCCACAGGAGCCGTCTTCTCCCACAATAAACTGGGAGCACGGGGTGGGGAGCGAGAGAAGGCAAACATGTGGAAGGAAAAGACAAAGAGAGAGAAGGTGTGATAGACAGAAAGGACTTACGAGAGCTTCCATCTTGAAACAAGAGGCGGGGGACCTCTGGCCCTTCAGTTGTTTCTAGACTACAATTCCCATCATCCCTGACCTTGCTGCTTGGGGTTGATGAAAGTCAGCCTCCAACAACATCTGCAGGGCCAGAGGTTTCTTCTCCTTTGCTCAATGAGTCACAACGGGCAATTTTTAGTATCTACATTGTCAGCACCTATTTTGGATCCTGGCCTTGCCCAACCCTGGTACACAGTCCTGATAAGGTTTCCTACAAGGGCTGAAAAAGTTTCCATACCCCTGGGATAAAGAATAGGTAAAAGTAAAGGACCCCTGACAGTTAAGTCCAGTCAAAAATGACTCTGGGGTTGCGGTGCTCATCTCACTTTACTGGCCGAGCGAGCCAGCGTTTGCCCGCAGACAGTTTTTCCGGGTCATGTGGCCAGCATGACTAAGCCACTTCTGGCGAAACCAGAGCAGCTCACGGAAACGCCGTTTACCTTCCTGCTGGAGCGGTACCTATTTGTCTACTTGCACTTTGACGTGCTTTCGAACTGCTAGGTTGGCAGGAGCTGGGACCGAGCAACGGGAGTGCACTTCATCGTGGGGATTTGAACCACCGACCTCCTGATTGACAAGCCCAAGAGGCTCTGTGGTTTTAGACCACAGCGTCACCCGTGTACTTTCTACCTATTTCCCGATCCTCCATACATTCCAGGAGAAGAAGGCTTTTCCTCTCCCCACACATTTACATTTTCCTAATGGCATTAATGATGTTGTTCCTCTTAGGCCACATCTCCAATGTACATTTAATGCAGTATCGTCCCGTGTTAAACAGTCATGGTTTTCTACAACGTCCAACGCGGTTCAGAAGTCCATCCCTCTTCCTAGGGAACTCCGGTAACTGTAGGTCTGTGATGGGAATGGGGTGCGTGTGCCTCTCAACAACGCTCATCACCATTAACGAACTACCATTGTATTTTAATATTTTGTTGGAAGCCGCCCAGAGTGGCTGGGGAAGCCACTAGAGTATTATTTATTTATATATAAATAAATAAATAAATATTCCAGTGTTAGCTGAGGAGATTATAGCTCAGCAGTCGTCCTGTATCACAAGGGGCTTGTGACGTGTCATGTAAACAGGAAGCAGGAAGTACCTGTTGCTATTGTGTATCTGTATATATGACATCGTCTGTTTCTGTTCTGTCTGTTGTGTTGAAGCTTCCAGCCGGGATGGATCTGTCCAGTCCGGGCTGGTGTCAATAAATCTCTCTGTTTTAATGAACAAGGGAGTGAAAGTGATTTATTTCATGAGCACTGAAAGCTGGAAAGTTTCCGCTGCTACAAGCTGCAGTTTGAACTGTTATCTAAACTTCAGAAGAAAGAATTCCGAGACGTTTAGGAAACGAGGTTTGACTTTCGTGATAGTAGCAGAAACTGCGCAACGGGAGCGCACTGGACAGTTATCTGCTACGCAGCTTGGACTTGGATGCAGGCAAATAGATGCCTGACAAGCGTGCTAAGCAAGGGGTTTTTGCTACGCTTCTACAACTCTGCTAGTGTCCGTATTTTCCAGGGACAGTCCTGGATTTACAGAAGCCATCCCAGTTTCTGATTTGATCCCAGAATGTCCTGCTTTTCCTTAGGACGTCTCTATTTTCACCAGAAAAATATTGCAGGGTATGGTAGGACACCCCTGTTTTCATCAGAGAAATGTCGGAGGGTATGGAGCTATGCAACCCCTGAGCCAAGGAGATAAGTAACTCTACAACCTTTAGAAGGTATCTGAAGGCAGCCCTATATAGGAAATTGTTAACATTTAATGTTTTGTTATGCTTTCATATATGTTGGAAGCTGCCCAGAATGGCTGGGGGAAACCCAGTCAGATGGACGGGGTACAAATAATAAAATTATTGTTATTGTTATTATGGAATACAACATCCTTACTGTCATCAGAGAAATGTTGGAGGGTATGGAACAGTGGCTGGAGCCAGAGCCATTGCCAGGTCAGAGCCAACTCCTTATTTCGCCTCCACTGTCCCCTTGAACACTTGGCTTTTTCCCTTGCAGAACTCAGCAGGGAGGACAATGGAAGAATAGAAAAGCATTAAATAACTAAGTGTGACGACACCAAGCGGAAATGGTGTAGTACACCTTTAAAAAGGCTTGGGTTTCCTCATACCAAACCACTCTGGCCATGCATCTGACTGGCTATGTTTCCCCATAAGAACCACAAAAGCAACGATCCAATTCTTTCCTGCTTGCTTCTGTATTTATTTAAGTACAGCATTTGCTTAGGGTGTCTCCAAAGTTTCGGATATTTTGCAGGAATAAGCCAAGCGCCTACAGGAGGGCAACCCAGTCAGATGGGCAGGGTAATAATAATAATAATAATAATAATAATAATAATAATAATAATGGAATAGGACGTCCCAATTTTCATTGGAGAAATGTTGGAGGGTATGCCATTCCCAGGATTCTTTGGGGGAAGCCGTGCCCAGGACAATACTGCTTTTAATGTACAGTGCAGGAGCCTTAGTTGCTTCCCTCCCTCTCCAAAAAAAGCAGGACAAACATAATGCTACCCTTTTATGTGGTGCTCTATAGATGCTCTTCTTTATGGTCCAGCTCTCACTTCTGGACCATAAAGAAGGCTGATCGCCGAAGAATTGATGCTTTTGAATTATGGTGCTGGAGGAGACTCTTGAGAGTCCCATGGACTGCAAGAAGATCAAACCTATCCATTCTGAAGGAAATCAGCCCTGAGTGCTCCCTGGAAGGACAGATTGTGAAGCTGAGGCTCCAATACTTTGGCCACCTCATGAGAAGAGAAGAATCCTTGGAAAAGACCCTGATGTTGGGAAAGATTGGGGGCACTAGGAGAAGGGGACGACAGAGGACAAGATGGTTGGACAGTGTTCTCGAAGCTACCAACATGAGTCTGACCAAACTGTGGGAGGCGGTGCAAGATAGGAGTGCCTGGCGTGCTATGGTCCATGGGGTCACGAAGAGTCGGACACGACTAAACGACTAAACAACAACATAGATGCTCTATGGGATGCAGGTGGCGCTGTGGGTTAAACCACAGAGCCTAGGGCTTGCTGATCAGAAGGTCAGAGGTTCGGGTCCCCATGACGGGGTGAGCTCCCATTGCTTGGTCCCAGCTCCTGCCAACCTAGCAGTTTGAAAGCACATCAAAGTGCAAGTAGATAAATAGGTACCACTCCGGCGGGAAGGTAAACAGCGTTTCCATGTGCTGCTCTGGTTTCGCCAGAAGCGGCTTTTTCATGCTGGCCACATGACCTGGAAGCTGTATGCCAGGGGTCAGGGGTCCCTTTACCTTTTTATAGAAGCTCTGCCTTCTGAGCCCTTCCCTACCTGAACCAAGACACCGGGGGGGGGGGGGGTAGCCACAGCGACGGTGCCTTCTCCAAGCTTTCAAAAAGGAGTAGCCCCCCCCCTCTTTACCCTGAAGTCGTCCTCACCTGCAGAGTCTTGTCGAACCACCGATTGCCGCTATTGGAGTAGCTGCCTCCGCCATGCAGCATCTGTGCTGCCAGGCGGCTGCTCGCCAGCGCATCCGAGACTTTCAGGATGGGAGCGTCCAAGCAGACGGTGAAGAGGCTGCGCTGAATGGCACGGGCCGATTCCCGGTTCAGCTTGTCTGGCGGCAAGGAGGGAGAGGGGGGGAAACAATACACGAAGGTTATGGCAGCGCTGCGGTGCAGCAGGGAAGGAGTGTTGCGCTTCCAAGCTGACCAATGTGTTGTTTTGAAGACGTGGACTACAACTCCCATCATCCCTAGCTAGCAGGACCAGTGGTCAGGGATGATGGGAATTGTAGTTCCAAAACATCTGGAGGGCCGAGTTTGGGGGTGCCTGGTGTAGACATCGATGCCTGACCCCTGGCTAACTTTCTTAGCCTCCACGGTTAAGTGTTCAACACTGGGGAGGTCTCAGAAAACTGGATTAAGAGCACGCTGCCACATGCAGGTGTGGAGGATTCCCTGGTTCTGAATGGGGCAACTCTGCCCCTGAAGGACCAGCTGTGCAGCCTGGGAGTCATTTTGGACTCACAGCTGCCCATGGAGGCGCAGGTCAATTCTGTGTCCAGGGCAGCTGTTTACCTGCCCGCGGACTGTCTCGCCAGAGTGGTGAACGCTCTGGTCATCTTGGACTACTGCAATGCGCTCTACGTGGGGCTACCTTTGAAGGTGACCTGGAAACTACAACTAATCCAGAATGCGGCAGCTAGACTGGTTACTGGGAGCGGCCGCCGAGACCATATCACACTGGTCCTGAAAGACCTACATTGTCTCCCAGTAAGTTTCTGAGCACAATTCAACGTGTTGGTGCTGACCATTAAAGCCCTAAACGGCCTCGGCCCACTATACCTGAAGGAGCGTCTCCACCTCCATCATTCAGCCCAGGCACTGAGGTCCAGCTCCGAGGGCCTTCTGGCGGTTCCCTCACTGCGAGAAGTGAAGTTACAGGGAACCAGGCAGAGGGCCTTCTCGGTAGTGGCACCCACCCTGTGGAATGCCCTCCCATCAGATGTCAAGGAAATAAACAACTACATGAAATATTTAAGATAAGATTTGGAAGTATAGGGAGGCTGTAGAGGCAGATTTGTAGAGGTAATATTCAGATTCCGATATAATGGTATAATAAGAATTGTTGTTAAATAATTAATATGGAAAAATAGATGATTGAAGTATAATATAGAAATTTGTTAGTTAAGGTAATAACAAGATAATTGAAGCATGATATAGAAATTACTAAGGATGATATATAATGAAAAGCAGAAAGGAGGGACTTGAGGAAGTCAACAATGTTAAGATACAGTATATGAATGATTTAATATGGTTCTTTTTATTTTTTGTTTCGTGTATTTTGTATCTTTATGTTTTGTGATTTACTGTATGTGATTCTTATTGTATTTTTGTGTTTTTTATGTTCGCTGTTTTTTGGTTTCAGATTTACAAAACTAATAAATCTATTTGGGGGGAGGGGGAAATAAACAAACAACTATGTATCTGGCTTTTAGAAGACATCTGAAGGCAGCCCTGTTTAGTGAAGTTTTTATTGTGATGTTGGGAGCTACCCAGAGTGGCAGGGGAGGCCTGGCCAGATGGGCAAGGTTATTATTATTATTATTATTATTATTATTATTATTATTATTATTATTTCATAAAGGAAGCAGTTTATAAGAAGTAAATAAGGAGGCCAGATACAGGATAAAGGAAGTCTTTTATTTGGTTGTTTGTATTGTTGTATGTTATGCTCACTGTATGCTATGTACACGTTTAATAAGGGTGGATATGTGTATTGGGTGGGGTGGGGAGTTTGTGTTATATTGTAAAATAATAATTTTATAGCTGACCCAGTCTCCCTACAGCATGCAGACGCAGAGATACCTCTCATGAGAGTGGTGTAGGCCTGTCCCCATGTGTGTCGGTGGTCACTAGTTAGCACCCCCAGGGGCTCCTTATCGGTCTTCCAAGACTGCGCACGGATTCGCTGGAGCTGCCAGTGCAGCTGGTCAACAGTGAGAGGCGTCCCGTCGCTGTTGTACACTTCAAGTTGGAAAAACTGCAGGAGGCATAAAAAGCAGCATCTTGTAGTAAGGTTTAAGCTTACTGGGAAACGATATATAATGAATTGAGAAGGATGTTTAAAATAACGCTTGTAAAACTTATGGAATATGCAGACATGGCGAAACTTACCAGAAGAATAAGAAATCAAGATAAGAATCTTTTTATAAAAGAGTGGAAGTGGTTTGTTGAATGTTTACAGATAAATTGTAAACAGGTAAGAACATTGGCAGGGTTATTGTAATAACCTGCAGTTTTACAAGAGTATATATTTAAAGTAGATGAATAAATGAGCAAGTTAAGTTAAGTTGGAGATGCAGAATGTATTAAAAATAAAGTTAAGGAACCGCAGAAAGAGGGGGGAAGGAAGTCAAGTTTTGAAACGTTAAAACAACTGTAAAATTAGAGAAATGTATAAACCTGAAAAGCATAAATAAAATAAAATAAAATGCAGTATAGAAGTTAGAGGCACCCGTTCCTGACAGGAAAAACAACCACCTTGTTCTCATCGGGACACACGTCAAGGTGCTGGTTTTAACCTTCTCCCACAAACTGCATTAAAACCTGTGATTCCTACAAACAGAGTGATCTGCCATGTTCAGAGCCACGCAATTTGTCCGTCTAGTACAGCACAGTTAGGGTTTCCATATTTCAAAAAGTGAAAAACTGGACAAAAAAGTTGTTGAGCTTTGGCCAGTCTCATTTAGTTTTTCGGAAATCGCCAAAAAGCCCAACAATTCCGATACGGGCTGCCATACGCCCCCAAGTTTTCCCGGATGTTTTTGTCGCTTTCCGAAAATCCTGCCCGGATGCAGTTTTTAAAGGACAAATCCCAGATTTGCCCAGGAATTCTGGACATATGGCAGCCCTAGTGCAGTTTGCACTCTCCCCCTGCATTTTTTAAAAATAAAATAAACACATTTTATTTATTATTCAGGTTGTTGCACAGCCTACTTTTACAAGTCATGTTGTATTTGATTTGGAAAAGAGAAAGCATATTACAGTGGTGCCTCACTAGACGAATTTAATTCGTTCCACGAGTCGCTTCGTATAGCGAAAAATTCGTTTTGCGAAGCGGCTCCCATAGGAACGCATTGAAGTGCGGTTTCCCATAGGGTGCCTCGCAAGACGGGGGGAATCATCTTGCAAGGCATCCTATGGGACGAAAAAATTCGTCTTGCGAAGCGCGCCATAGGAAACTTCGTCTTGCGAGTCTCCATTGAGTTTTTCGTCTTCTGAGGCATTCGTCTAGCGAGGTACCACTGTATACAGAAAGATACAGAGATATTTTTCACTACGTATGCACAGACAAAACTGAAAATCGTCATGTTAATAAGAAGCAGGACAAATGCATGACTGGAAGTGATTTAACACTTAAAGAGTTTTGGGCACTTCTAACTTAGGCAGACCTGAGTGCTCACTGGAAGGACAGATCCTGAAGCTGAGGCTCCAATACTTTGGCCACCTCATGAGAAGAGAAGACTCCCTGGAAAAGACCCTGATGTTGGGAAAGATTGAGGGCACTAGGAGAAGGGGACGAGAGAGGACGAGATGGTTGGACAGTGTTCCCGAAGCTACGAACATGAGTCTGACCAAACTGCGGGAGGCAGTGCAAGACGGGAGTGCCTGGCGTGCTCTGGTCCATGGGGTCACGAAGAGTCGGACACAAGTAAACTAAACAACAACAACAACAACTTAGGCAGAGCCCAGCCTACACTTGCGAGTCTAGCGGGACAGCGGTAGTTACCTGGAAGTTGCGGACTACCGTGATGTACGTAGGCGGTCTTCGGCCGGGTGGAGGCAGCAAGACGGAATCGTGTTTAGGCCCTGGAAGCCTGCACGAGGCAAAGATGCGGGAATATTGCTCCATACAGAGAGGGTAGCCTCGGGAATATTCGACTAACAGGGTCTGGCTGGCATGAAGGGTGGAAAAGGGGATAAACAAGTCAATGCCTTTCAAATCTCAATCCGTAAGGTTGCTGCTGCTGCTGCTCTGGGCAGTAGAGGTGATATGGGGTGTGTTTTAGACAAGGCAGTCCTCAAAAGCTTATGCCACAATATACGTGTTAGCCTTTATCGTCACGTATGCTCTTGAGGACTACTTATTAATTTGTTTAACAAATTTATAGAGCATTTCACAGCAGAAAGCTGCCGAAGCAGGGTGCAGGAGAGAAGCAGAATGAAAGACCAAGTTCCGAAAAGCCATTTTGGAAAACTCTAAAAACGATACAGCTATCTTTACAAGTTCTAAAAACAACAGGACATTTTCTTTCAGCTATACAGTTGCTCCATAAAGGACTGGGTCACCCCTCGGGGAAACGCTTCTTTAAACAACGGGAGGCTCGCGGCCGGCTTCCCTGCAACGGCGCCCGCAGCCCGAGAAGAGGGCGAGGGCGGCGCTGCCGGCGGGGCTTGAGTGCTGCTCCTCCAGCAGAGAAGACGCTCCGGGCACAGCGCGGCACGGCGGAGGCGCCCTCCAAAGCGCCTCCAGAACTTGGCACTGTGGCGCCTTGCGCCAGTAGCCTCTATGGCTAAGACGCCCCTGTGTGTCTTCTTATTTCGTAGTATATAATAAAATTGTAAGGATGTCGCCACGTTGCAATTTGAATGGTCACCAACAGGTGGCCCCCTGAGCTGCAGTGTGAGAAGAGGACAGGAATACTCACTGGTCAATCTTTGCCTTGAAATCCAACACACCAGCAATGAGCTTTGCAGCAAACCTACATGAAGGAGAGATTAAAAATAAAATCCCATGTTAAACACTCCATAGAGAAACCTCAAGCTCCAGTATTCATGCACCACTGGTCCTGGACTGCACAATAAACACGCTAAAATAGATTCCCTACTTAATAAAAACCATTGCTTTTGTTATTATGACCGACCAACTAAAAGGGGAAAAGATCAAAGAAGAAAGCTTCCAAGTTCTCAAGAGCTCTCCATCAAGCTAAGCTGGGCAATCCTTATTAGTTTTATACCTGTTAGAAAAAGTAATTATTTTTCAATGTGAGAGTGAAGCATGCCTCCAGTTATAATTCAGGAGCAGGGAAGTGTGATTTGGATATAGAAAGCTTGGGAAACGAAGCTTATCTGTGCTTTATGCACAACTATGTGTTTCAGAGCTTCAGAGAGCAGAGATTTCTTTGAGCACCCTTCTGAACAAAGAGACATGTTTTTAAGGATTGTATTTATACCTTACTTTTCAAGGGGGTAAAGCCTTTACTGAGCAGCTCGCAACATAGCTGAGCTAGTATAAATACAATTTAAAACATCCTCCCATGTACCTTCTCGGTCTCTCTTTAGAATTTTGGATTTAACTATTCAATTAGGAATAAATATTACATTGCCCAGGTAATGTTTAATTGTGGTGTTGTAAAATTCACAATAAAGTCCGTATAGCAGGCATCCCCAAACTGCGGCCCTCCAGATGTTTTGGCCTACTACTCCCATGATCCCTAGCTAACAGGACCAGTGGTTGGGGAAGAAGGGAATTGTAGTCCAAAACATCTGGAGGGCCGAAGTTTGGGGATGCCTGCCGTATAGTCTGTATAGTTAAAGCTATGGTTTTCCCAGTAGTGATATATGGAAGTGAGAGCTGGACCATAAAGAAGGCTGATCGCCGAAGAATTGATGCTTTTGAATTATGGTGCTGGAGGAGACTCTTGAGAGTCCCATGGACTGCAAGAAGATCAAACCTATCAATTCTTAAGGAAATCAGCCCTGAGTGCTCCCTGGAAGGACAGATCGTGAAGCTGAGGCTCCAATACTCTGGCCACCTCATGAGAAGAGAAGACTCCCTGGAAAAGACCCTGATGTTGGGAAAGATGGAGGGCACAAGGAAAAGGGGACGACAGAGAACGTGATGGTTGGACAGTGTTCTGGAAGCTATGAACATGAGTCTGACCAAACTGCGGGAGGCAGTAGAAGACAGGAGTGCCTGGTGTGCTCTGGTCCATGGGGTCACGAAGAGTTGGACACGACTAAACAACAACAACAAAAATTCACAAAACTATGGTTATGCTAAATACAAAAGAGAGAGCTGATAGCACCAGATTAGAACCAAGGCTCCTTGATCAGAAATCAAATACCAGAACACAGGTTTTTAATCACCAAGAAATCTATGTAAGGGCACCAGATAAGCCCCGTATATTTCTATAAACAGGTTTGTTTACATCATAAATTAAATCCTACTACCATTTTGCACACACCAGGGACTTGATCTGCAGTCAGATTCTCTACCACTGAGCTAAATGTGGAGAAGCCATCTCTGTGCCACCACTTATCTTATTTTACACCACCATTCATTAAATCCATGTTACCCACCACAAGTTATTGGAGAAAGCAGGATGGTGGCAAACCAGAAACAAATTCCTCTAAAAAGAGGGGGCACCCGGACTTGAACCAGGGACCTCTTGATCTGCAGTCAAATGCTCTACCGCTGAGCTATACCCCCGGCACACAGACATGTCTGCTTAGGGTGCCTTCTTATGGATACTGGTTTTGCAGCATAGTTCTCCTACTGCCTACTTATGACTAATGGCTTTTTAAATGCTCTACCTACAGGAAACTCTGATCTTCTTCTGTCTTAATGTAAAGGTAAAGGGACCCCTGACCATTAGGTCCAGCCATGACCGACTCTGGGGTTGCAGCGCTCATCTCGCGTTATTGGCCGAGGGAGCTGGTGTACAGCTTCCAGGTCATGTGGCCAGCATGACAAAGCCACTTCTGGCGAACCAGAGCAGCACACGGAAACGCCGTTTTCCTTCTCACTGTAGCGGTACCTATTTATCTACAGTGATACCTCTACTTACGAATAACTCTACTTGCGAATATTTCTACTTACGAACGGAGCTCCGTCCGCCATCTTGGATGTGGTTTAGATAGGATTTTTTTCTACTTATGAATTTTTAGATAGGGTTGCTTCGACTTACGAATTTTTTCTCCCAATGCATTCCTATGGGATTCGACTTACAATTTTTTCCGACTTACAAATGTGCGTTCGGAACGCATTAAATCCGTAAGTAGAGGTACCACTGTACTTGCACTTTGACGTGCTTTCAAACTGCTAGGTTGGCAGGAGCAAGGACCGAGCAACGGGAGCTCACCCTGTCGCGGGGATTCGAACCACCGACCTTCCGATCGGCAAGCCCTAGGCTCTGTGGTTTAACCCACAGCGCCACCCGCATCCTTCTGTCTTAGTATATATCAAAATTGTAAGGATGTCATCAGGCTGCCGTTTGTATGACCACCAGCAGGAGGCCGCACAAACTGCAGTGTCAAAACAGAGCAGGTGAGCAGCTCAGGCAGGCTGTTGGGGCGTAGCCCAGGCAAGACACAGAGGAATCGGCAGGATGGACTGAGGCAGCTCCCCAGCAACCATCCTGCTCTGCCACTGCTGCTGCTTCCCACCTCACAACTTTCTCCATTCCCCTCTTCCTCCACCAGCAGCAGTGGCATGTAGTGAAAAGACGCCCTGTGTTCCCCCTGCTACCACAACTGGTGGGGTGGGGAGAGGACCCCCCACTGCCACAGGAATTGAGAGGGGGAAACCTCTGCATCGTGAATTGCAGGCTTCCTTCTCTTGGTAGTAGGGGCAATGAAGGTGAGAAGTCACTGAATGCCGGTTGTGGGGCATGCAGGGAAGCTTGACATAGAATCATAGAGTTGGAAGAGACTGCAAGGGCCATCCAGTCCAACCCCCTGCCAAGCAGGAAACACCATCAAAGCATTCTTGACATGTGGTTGTCAAGCCTCTGCTTAAATACCTCCAAAGGAGGAGACTCCACCACACTCCTTGGTAGCAAATTCCACTGTCGAACAGCTCTTACTGTCAGGAAGTTCTTCCTAATGTTTAGGTGGAATCTTCTTTCTTGTAGTTTGAATCCATTGCTCCGTGTCCACTTCTCTGGAGCAGCAGGAAACAACCTTTCTCCCACCTCTATATGACATCCTTTTATATATTTGAACATGGCTATCATATCACCCCTTAACCTTCTCTTCTCCAGGCTAAACATATATGTGTGGTGGCAAGACCGTCGGCTTGGTCTATGCCACATGACCGCTTTTGGCCAACAGCAGCTATCTGCGGTGTTGGAAAGTAGACAGAGTAATGGAGCTTGCCCTGAACTGCCTCAGCAGCTACAACTGCATTTCAGAAGATGGCTGGTGGATTGGGTGAACTATGAAGGATATGGAACGTTGGTGAGATGTAAAAGGAGGGGAATTTGCAAGGGGTGGCGAGTTTGGCAGGGGGTAGTAAATGGGTGGAGCAATGTGAGCAGGGGCACAGTCTCAGTTACATAGTATTCCACTAAACCCATCTATGAGATTTCCCATTACAAGCTATTGGGGAAAACAAGGTGCTGGCAACACCTGGAAATACATTCCTCTAAAAAAAGAGGGGGCACCCGGACTTGAACCAGGGACCTCTTGATCTGCAGTCAAATGCTCTACCGCTGAGCTATACCCCCGGCACATAGGAATGTCTGCCCAGGAAGCCTTCTTATGGATACCAGTTTTGCCACATAGTTCTCTACCATGTACTTTCGACTAATGGTTTTAAACGCTCTACCTACAGGCAACTGATTCCACATCAAGCTTTCTACTGAGGAATAACCTCCTGCAAATCTCTGTGTTGCAAAGTGTTCTAGAGCAGAGTCAGTTCACACGGAGGCCACAGCTTTAGGCCCAACAACAATCCCCTGGAAATTATTACATATGAGAACACTACCTGCACTTCCTCTAGAGCCACATGGCAGGGGAAGATCAGTAAAGGCGGGCAATTTTATTTTCTTTTTAACCACCACTGATCTTCTTATTTCGTAGTATATAATAAAACTGTAAGGATGTCGCCACGTTGCAATTTGAATGGTCACCAACAGGTGGCCCCCTGAGCCGCAGTGTGAGAAGAGGACAGGAAGCCAGCAGCTGAGGGAAGCAGACAAGAGTAAGCAGTGTCTCAAATTCCTCCTGTCACTGGTGGGGAGGAGAGAAACAAAGAGGAGATAGAATTCCTCCCCTTCGTCCTCCTGCCCTGCTGCAGTTGGAAGCAAGAGGGAAAAAAGCCTGCAATTTAATACACAGGCTTTTTTCTTTCAGCCGTGGGGTGAAATGACCATGAGACACCACTTCCCAACACTGTGCCGCTGCTTACTGATCAAATGCTCATGCTACCATGCAATGTGCCAAGATCCCTGCCACTTCTGCCTCTCAGGAAACAACAGTGGCCTGCAATGCTAGGAAGCTGGGAGAGCAAGGCAGAACTAGCTGCACTTCCTCACCAGCCCCTTTAAAAAATAGGGTCTGTGTGTTTCACATCTGGGTTTCACAGTCGTGCCCATATTGGACGCGCATAAAATGGTTGCAGCTTCTATTTCCTTAAACCCGTCTTCCATAAGCTATTGGAGAAAGTGAGGAGGTGGCAAACTAGAAACAAATTAGTCTAAAAAGAGGGGGCACCCGGACTTGAACCAGGGACCTCTTGATCTGCAGTCAAATGCTCTACCGCTGAGCTATACCCCCGGCACACAGACATGTCTGCTTAGGGTGCCTTCTTATGGATACTGGTTTTGCCACCTAGTTTTTACCATGTACTTACGAGTAATGATTTTAAATACTCTACCCTACAGGAAACTCTGGTTGCATCATTTTTTCTACAGAGGAACAACCTGCTGCTAATTTCTGGGTTCTTGAGCAGAGTCAGCTCACATAGTGCATTAGCTATTTCTTTGGGCCCACCACCCCCTTGCAAACTCTGAGAACAACAGCTTAAACATCCTATATTTGCACATGGCAGCGGAAGATCAGTAAAGGTGAGGAAACCATCCTTCCACCCTCACCCATCTTTTGTCTTAGTATATAATAAAACTGTAAGGATGTCATCACATTGCCGTTTGTATGGTCACTGATAGATGGCCACAGAAAGTGCAGTGTGAGAACAGAACAGTAGGCTGGCAGATCAGGAGTGAGGAGCAGAGAGCATGGAGACAGAGGTAACCTGATGTGCCTGCCACCATGCAATGCGCTGAACTCTGCGCATCTTCCCCTTTCGGTAAGAAGCAGGAGCCTGCGATGTTGGGAAGGCAGGAGAACAGCAGAGCCCCACCTGCCACTAAAAAGAGGGGGCACCCGGACTTGAACCAGGGACCTCTTGATCTGCAGTCAAATGCTCTACCGCTGAGCTATACCCCCGGCACATAGGCTTGTCTGCCCAGCAAGCCTTCTTATGGATACCAGTTTTGCCACATAGTTCTCTACCATGTACTTTCGACTTAAACGCCCTACCTACAGGCAACTCATTCCACATCAAGCTTTCTACTGAGGAATAACCTCCTGCAAATCTCTGTGTTGCAAAGTGTTCTAGAGCAGAGTCAGTTCACACAGAGGCCACAGCTTTAGGCCCAACAACAATCCCCTGAAAATTATTACATATGAGAACACTACCTGCACTTCCTCTAGAGCCACTAGGCAGGGGAAGATCAGTAAAGACGGGCAATTTTATTTTATTTTTAACCACCACTGATCTTCTTATTTCGTAGTATATAATAAAACTGTAAGGATGTTGCCACGTTGCAATTTGTTTTTTTTTAAATATAATTTTTATTAGATTTTAACAAGAAATACAAGAAAAAAGAAAAAGGCACAAAAAAGAAAAATACATAAAAAAACGACAAAAAAAACAAAAAAAACAAAAAAAACAAAAACAGATTCAGACTTCCTCATTTCCCCTTCTTGAGTTCTTATTGTTAAAAATAGTTCTCGCATTTTCCCATTCTAACTTCACATTCTTTTTTCTAAATTTCAACTTTTTCATCTTTTTCATTGCTATTATCCATTCTCCTTGTACTTTAACCTCTTTTCTCTTAACATCCTCTCTCCAAAATTATTATTATCTAATCCCTAGTCTCTTTCCCTTACCCAAAAATATATAAGATTCACATCCTAATTTATTACCCATTTACTTCCACCCACACAACAAAGTTCCCACCCCCCCTTCCCTGGAATCGAAGTCTCCAGATGAATCAGCCAGGTTCTTCATACAATCCTTAATACATTCCGAGATCAGACCATATTATTTCAGACAATACCAAATAATCCAAGACCTCTCAACCCACCCCTAGTCTGTCCCATACCAACTTTTGCCGAACTCTTGCCCCCCTCTTCTGTAATCCCATCACTTTGTATCTTTGCACCTTTTCATCCTCTTTCTGCCCCCCAACTGTTTGTGTCCTCCCCTCTCTCACCGGGGCGCTGATTTTCCCAACCTCTTTTTTGGGGTGCTTTTTTGCTTTTACCCTCTCCTGTTTCACTTCTCTCACCAGTGAAACAGTGTTTTCTCCTACTTTCCCTCCCTGTTCCACCCCTCCCACCAGTAAAACAGTGTTCTTTTCAGGAAATAAATCCATTGGTTCAGCATATTGTCCTTCAGTATTATCTTTCTCCTCTTCTATGTTTTTTACATACGTCACTCCAGCACAGTCCTGGTCTTCCAATCTTTTTTCTTCTCCCTTCTCCTGCTCTTCTATATCTGTTGGATCCTGTGTTTTACAGTCAAAAACAAATGTCTCGACAGTCTCTTCTCTCAGAAAGTTTACATCAAGCTTGGAGATGCTCACTTGCTTAGTAAGATCCAAAATTGTTGCCAATATTAAGTCCCACTGTGTGACTTCCTGTCCACTCTCTGGAACCTTCTCTCCTATTCCTTTGTCTAAAACCTCCTCCATCTTTGTACAGACCGGCCGTGGAGTTGAAATTTTAGTCCAATATATATGAAAAGTGAACAAATAGGCAAAAAGCCAAGAATCCAGTCCCACTTGGTCAGAATCTCTCTCTTTACTCCTTCTTTTCCTCAGAGTCAATACTGAGCAGCCTCAAGGCAAAACAAGTCCTCTTTCACTGTTTACAGCTCTCAGTCTCTCACATTCAGCCAGACACATTCCTTTGTATTGTGACGTTAATCAGCAAACTGACTGATCTTTCCTTTGACCCGTCTCATGCTGGATCTCAGTCTTTTGCAGAGATAAATACACCGCTTACTTTTTCCTTTACTCTGCCTCAGGAAAAAGCTCTTTTTACAGCATTTCTGGGTTTTCTAGCTTGCTGCGATCTTTAGTTACTCAATCGGGGGGAGATGACTTCCCTTTTTAATCTCCGCCTCCCACTGCCAAATTCTTGTTTCAAATTGATTGGTTTCAACTTACTTCGTCCAGATCGTAACTTTTTCAGGAAGAATCCACCGCCTGCAGGTTGGAGGCTCGGAGCTTCGCTTCTTGGAGGTAACGATGGTATGCCTAAAATGGCTCCCGCGACTGCCACTCGGCTGGCTCTCAGGGGCTCTTGCGGGCTTCCTGGGCAGCTGAGGAGTCGCTTCTGGAGCTCCGCCAGGCAAAATTTGCCCCCTGGACGCTCAACCAGGGGTATTTACGGGGATCCGCGTGCCCCCGCGGATTTCCCCCCCCTCCGCGATGCCAGAAACCTCGCAGCGCGAGGTTTCTGCGCCTCCATTTTCCAGCGCGGCAGACCGGAAGTCGCCACGTTGCAATTTGAATGGTCACCAACAGGTGGCCCCCTGAGCCGCAGTGTGAGAAGAGGACAGGAAGCCAGCAGCTGAGGGAAGCAGACAAGAGTAAGCAATGTCTCAAATTCCTCCTGTCACTGGTGGAGAGGAGAGGAACAAAGAGGAGATGGAATTCCCCCCCTTCGTCCTCCTGCCCTGCTGCAGTTGGAAGCAAGAGAAAAAAGCCTGCAATTTAATACACAGGCTTCTTTCTTTCAGCCATGGGGGGGGGAATGACCACAAAACACAACTTCCCAACACTGTGCCGCTGCTTACTGATCAAATGCCCATGCTACCATGCAATGCGCCAAGATCCCTGCCACCTCTCCCTCTCAGGAAACAGCATAGAATCATAGAGTTGGAAGAGACCACAAGGGCCATCCAGTTCAACCCCCTGCCGAGCAGGAAACACCATCAAAGCAGTGGCCTGCAATGCTGGGAAGCTGGGAGAGCAAGGCAGAACCAGCTGTACTTCCTCACCAGCCCCTTTAAAAAATAGGGTGTGTGTGTGTTTCACATCTGGGTTTGGAGCAATGTGCATAGTCGTGCCCATATTGAACGTGCATAAAATGGTTGCAGCTTCTATTTCCTTAAACCCGTCTTCCATAAGCTATTGGAGAAAGTGAGGAGGTGGCAAACCAGAAACAAATTCCTCTAAAAATAGGGGGCACCCGGACTTGAACCAGGGACCTCTTGATCTGCAGTCAAATGCTCTACCGCTGAGCTATACCCCCAGCACACAGACATGTCTGCTTAGGATGCCTTCTTATGGATACTGGTTTTGCCACCTAGTTTTTACCATGTACTTACGAGTAATGATTTTAAATACTCTACCCTACAGGAAACTCTGGTTGCATCATTTTTTTCTACAGAGGAACAACCTGCTGCTAATTTCTGGGTTCTTGAGCAGAGTCAGCTCACATAGTGCACTAGCTATTTCTTTGGGCCCACCCACCCCCTTGCAAACTGAGATCACGTCTGAGAACAACAGCTTAAACATCCTATATTTGCACAAGGCAGAGAAAGATCAGTAAAGGTGAGGAAACCATCCTTCTACCCTCACCCATCTTTTGTCTTAGTATATAATAAAACTGTAAGGATGTCGTCACGTTGCAGTTTGTATAGTCACTGATAGATGGCCACACAAACTGCAGTGTGAGAACAGAACAGTAGGCTGGCAGATCAGGAGTGAGGAGCATGGTGACAGAGGTAACCTGATGTGCCTGCCACAATGCAATGCGCTGAACTCTGCGCACCTTCCCCTTTCGGTAAGAAGCAGGAGCCTGCGATGTTGGGAAGGCAGGAGAACAGCAGAGCCCCACCTGCCACTAAAAAGAGGGGGCACCCGGACTTGAACCAGGGACCTCTTGATCTGCAGTCAAATGCTCTACCGCTGAGCTATACCCCCGGCACATATCCATGTTTGCCCAGCAAGCCTTCTTATGGATACGGGTTTTGCCACATTGTTCTCTACTGTGTACTTACGACTAATGGTTTTAATTGCTCTACCTTATAGGCAACTTTTGCCACATCATTTTTTCCCCCTGCTGAGCAACCACCTCCTGCAAATCTCTGCGTTGCAAAATGTTGTTGAGTACATAGTCAACTCATGCAGAGTCCTGGCCCAACCATCACCTGCTTGCCGGCTGAGAGGACACCTGTGAAAACTATGTACACTTCCTATTGTTGCACAAGGCAGGGGAAGATTAGTAAAGTTGGGGAAATCACCTTTCTACCATCACTGATCTTCCTGTTCTACATTAAATTTCATTAAAAGCATCTCCTACCATGTTACCCACCACAAGTTACTGGATAAAGCAGAATGGTAGCAAACCAGAAAACAAATTCCTCTAAAAAGAGGGGGCACCCGGACTTGAACCAGGGACCTCTTGATCTGCAGTCAAATGCTCTACCGCTGAGCTATACCCCCGGTACATAGGCATGCCTGCCCAGCAAGCCTTCTTGTGGATACTGGTTTTGCCACATAGTTCTCCTACTGTGTACTTATGACTAACCACTGCAAACATTATACCTACCAGGCAACGCTTCCACATCAATCTGTGTATTGCAAAGGGTTTCTGGAGCAGCCTGGTGGCCTCCAGATGTTTAGAACGTCCAACCCTCATCAGTCCAAACAGCTGGAGGACACAGCTAGTCTATGTGTTCGGAACCTTGAGGCTGGACTACTGTAATGTGCTCTATGTGGAGCTACCCTTGGGCCCGGCTCAAAAGCTCTGGCTGGTGCAGAATGTGGTGGCTGAGTTGCTGAAGGAACATCTGGTCAACAACATGTGACAACATTGTTCAAGCATCTGCACTGGCTGCTCATCTACTACTAAGCCCGAATCGAGGTCCCTGGATTAATTCACAAAGCCCTGAACAACATACGTTCTGGGTACCCAGGGTACGAGTTCCGGCTCGATCCCTGAAATTTGCCAGAGCATCACTGGTTGTTCCCTGAGATGGCAAGTCTCATTTGACAACAGGGAACTGAGCCTTTAATGTCACAGAATACTAGAACTGTAGAATTGGAAGGGACCTCCAAAGGTCATCTAGTAAAAGGTAAAGGACCCATGGACAGTTAAGTCCAGTCAAAGGCAACTATGGGGTTCTCGCTTTCAGGCCGAGGGAGTCGGCGTTTGTCCACAGACAGCTTTCCAGGTCATGTGGCCAGCATGACTAAACCACTACTGGTGCACGGAGGACTGTGACGAGTGTCAGAGCGCATGGAAACGCCGTTTACCTTCCCGCTGTAGCGGTACCTATTTATCTACTTGCACTTTGATGTGCTTTCGAACTGCTAGGTTGGCAGGAGCTGGGACAGAGCAACAGGAGCTCGCTCCGTCACGGGGATTTGAACCGCTGACCTTCTGATCGGCAAGCCCTAGGCTCAGTGGTTTAGACCACAGCGCCACCCGTGCCCCTATTTTCTATATGTACGGGGCTATAACACCCAGATAGGATTTATTCCTCCTTTCCCCCAAAGAGGGGGTAAGAAAAGCTGGATCTGCAGTCAAATGCTCTACCACCAAGCTACCTCCTTCAACAGACAGGGAGCGGAGTTATCTTTAAGAACTCTTAATTATGGATATAGGATTTGCCCAATCAGATGTTTCCAGAAAAAAGTGTTACCCACCATGAGCTTTTGAGGTAATGGAAGAAGATGTAGACATGCCTTTAAAAAGTTGGGAAGCACCTGAGCTTGAATCAGGCACCTCTTAGTCTGCTATTGCTGCTATTACAGTGGTGCCTCGCAAGACGAATATAATTCGTTCCACGAGTCAATTAGTTTTGCGAAAAATTCGTCTTGCGAATCGCAGTTTCCCATAGGAATGCATTGAAATTTCTTTTTTTGCCCATAGGAACGCATTAATTAAATTTCAATGCATTCCTATGGGAAACCGCAATTTGCAAGACGAATTTTTCGCAAAACGAATTAGTCTTGCGAGTCACCATCAGATCGCAAGATGCATTCGTCTTGCAAAAATTCATCTTGCGAGGTACCACTGTATTATTATTATTATTATTATTATTATTATTATTAATTACCTGTCCTTCATCCTAAGGTCCCGGAGTGGGTTACAACACTAAATCACAGTGTTAAAAACAGCTTTAGACACCTCAACATCACAAAAGTAAGATGGTTCCTAGAAATATATACCTCAAATGTATATTTGGCCCTCCAGACACGGAACTGTAGGTAATGTGGTCTTCCATCGGAGACTGTCCAATTGGATCAAAATTCAATCACAGAGGCCATAACGGGTGTTGCCCATTCAGAGCACATTGCACTGCTCCTCTGTCTAGTTTTGCTGGTTCCCAGGCTGATTCTGAGCTCTGAACGGTTTCTTAGGGCCCTGGTTCCACTTGTCATCTGATACGTGAACGTCTCCCGGGATGTGCAATGGTAATGCCTGCATGGGCACCGTGGGAATTTTTGTTCTTGGTGTTGTGGGGGAGGGGTACAAAGTAAAACTCTTAAAAGGGGGGGAGCAGGCTAATTTCTTACCAACAATGAGAAGCTCAGAGGCAGAGCATTTGCCTTGCAAAGAAGAGGTTCCAGGTTCAATTCCTGGCATTGCTAGGTAGAGATGGGGGGAAACTCCTGCAAAAAAACAAAACCCTGGAGAGCTGCTACCAGTTAGTGTAGACCATAATAATAATATTATAATAATATTTTTTTAAAAAAAATTTATACCCCGCCTATCTGGCTGGGTTTCCCAGTGTAAGGCAGTTCCTATGTCCCTAATTGTATCTGAGCATTTTTGTCCCATATCCTGGGTTCTACTAATTCTAGATTATTATTTTTAATGAAAGCTGAGAATGTGGGGATTATGTTTCATCTGGGGCAGGAGGTCACTGCCCCCCTTGCCCTCCCAGTGGACACCCATGTAAATATCTGTCTCCCTCCCAACTTCACTGAAGGCTGTAAAGATTAATTGACAGTATACAAGCACATATTTATTTGGTAGTTTTAACCTTCTGTTTTAACCTGCTGATGATCTTTAACATTTGTTTGCTTTCACGTTGTGTTTTGATCTTATTTTGTTGAAAGCTGCCCTGTGGACATTTTGCCAAGAAAGTAGGGTAGAAATAGAGAAAGTTATATTGAAAGATGTGAGATAGCTTTCCTGGTACTTTCCGATATATTCCAAGTAAGGAGCTTACTCTTTCATTTTATTTACTATGAACCTTTAAGGAAAGGGAAGGTGAGAAATCAAACAAAATCCCTCTTTTTTTAAAAAAAGAGGGGGCACCCGGACTTGAACCAGGGACCTCTTGATCTGCAGTCAAATGCTCTACCGCTGAGCTATACCCCCGACACATAGACATGCCTCACCTGAAGCTTAGTTATGGATACTGGTTTTGCCACATTGTTCTCTGCCATATATTTATGAGTAATTGCTTTTGAATATTCCATCTGCAGGGAATCTTCCCAGAGCAGCTTTGCTGGTAGGCAACAAACCCCATGCATAGCAAAGGGTTTTGGAGCATATTCCAGAGCACAGCCTCTGTTGACACAGAGCATGGACCACACACCTATGTTTGTTTGCCTTCCATTTGCAAGTGGAGAATACACCCAACACTTCCTGTAGCCACACATTATTAGCAGTGGAATCTCCTGTACCGGTGTTACTGATTTTGTTAAGAAAAGAGCAAAAGTGTCAAGACCTCCAACTCCCCCCCCCCCCGGAACCTGAAGAACCATAAAAACGGTAGAGCTGAAAGGGACTCTAAGGGCCATCTAGTCCAACCCCCTGCAATGCAGGAATATGCAGCTGTCCCATAAAGGGATCGAACCTGCAACCTTGGTGTTATCGGCGCCATGCTCAATCCAACTGAGCTATCCAAGGATGAAGCATCTCCCAGACCTCACAATCGGCTCAGAAAAAAGTAGGACAGTAGCTAAGTATTTTGCTTCTTTTTGAGAGTTTTCAAAATTCATCGGCGAGCTGGTTTCCCCTCAACTCTCGCCAGGTCAGACAAGGACAGGGGCTTGTCCTCACAGTCACACCAGGCCTCACACAGTCACATCTCCATGGGGCCAACCCTACTGTTAGGTGAAAGGAGGTATGCCTCAGGCAGCTGCTTTTGGGTGTCATGAGAGGGACATTATTTTTATAGCCTTACTGCTACGGAGAGGCACTGGGGAATTTTCTGCCACAGAGGCCAACATAAACTCAGCCAGATGGACAGATGATGATAATAATAATAATAATAATAATAATAATAATAATAATAATAATAATAATGGCCAGCCCTTCAGGGCTATGTGCCTTGACATGTGGGGACATCGAGTTGCTGCTCCAGTTCGGACAGCAAAATATACAGTCATACCTCATGTCGTGTCCACTTCATGTCACGTCTTTTCACGTTAACGTCCAGTGGCAACCCGGAAGTACCGGAATGGGTTACTTCTGGGTTTCGCCGCTCGCGCCTGCGCCAAAGCGCCAAATTGGGCCGCTCACCTGCGCAGACACAGTGCTTCAAGTTGCGGGCATTTCACGTTATGGGCGGGCCTCCAGAACGGATCCCGTCCGTAACATGAGGTACCGCTGTATTGGTATCGCTCAGATGTTCAGTTCAATGACAAAATTACCTGCCAAAGTATTTCAAAATTTTACCCACAAGGGGCGGCTTTGGGGACTGGAAGAACCAAAAATATAAAAGGTGTTTTCTCCCCCCGCCCGCCCCCCACACATAAGGGAGCACTGGACTTGAACGAGGAATATGGGGCCTGTCCTATCCCTTATTGCCATATTTTCCAAAGGAAAAACAATTATACATTTTAACTAACCTGAAACACTGGGGCTAGGGAAGGATAAAAAATGCAAATTCCTCCAAAAAGAGGGGGCACCCGGACTTGAACCAGGGACCTCTTGATCTGCAGTCAAATGCTCTACCGCTGAGCTATACCCCCAGTACAATTGTTCCTTCCCAAGAAGCCATCACAAGGATACAGGTTTGGTCACCCGGTCCACTTTGATCTGCTGCCAGCAACAGGTTTATTAACTGCAGGGATAGCTGTGGTTAATTGCCACCCACCCACTTTGTAATTATACTTTGTTTTACATCACGCTTAACTAGTTCGGTGTCCGGGTGAGCTCATTTCTAAACACCATGACTCAGCCTGAAGCAGTTGTGCAACAACCCAGATTCAAGCCAGGGATGTGTTCACACGAACAGCTTAAATAAGACCTGCTGCTGCAGGATTAACACGGCGTGGCGAACTACAACTCCCACAACACCTGACCACTTGGGCTGATGGGAGTTGGGAGTTCATAAAACTCTGGGGGGCCAAAGGTTCTCCCTGGATGAACAGAACCCATCTGGCTAGGTTTCCCCAGTCACTCTGGGCGGCTTCCAACAAAATATTAAAAATACAACAAAACATCAGACACTAAAAACTTCCCTAAACAGGGCTGCTTTCAGATGTCTTCTAAAAGTCAGATAGTTGTTTATTTCCTTGACATCTGGTGGGAGGGCATTCCACAGGGCGGGCGCCACCACCGAGAAGGCCCTCTGCCTGGTTCCCTGCAACCTCACTTCTCGCAGGGAGGGAATTGCCAGAAGGCCCTCGGAGCTGGACCTCAGAAGTGGGTTGTGCAGGGGGAACATAACCTGAACAGCCTAAAGCCAAGGCAGCTTCCCACCAACTCTCAAAATTCCCCACCCATCTTGAGTATCCTTCCATCCCCCACCCACTGCCCCCTTCCTTACCTCAATTGTCCTTTCCACTCATTAAAATCCTGCTTCGGCAACACGACAGCAGGGCTCGAGTGAACAGCCAGTGGCAGGCGGCTTTCCAGGTAGGCTGACTGAACCCACCAGTCTGTGATCTGGAATGAATAGGATACAGTTAGAATATTTGGAGGACAAGGGAATACAACACTTCTCTCTGCCCTGATGTGTCACCCCCAGGGCTTTTTTTCAAGAGGAAATAATAGGAACTCAGTTCCGGCACCTCTCAGGTGGGCGCCATAGCCACTGAGGTGTTCATGGTGAGTCTTCTAAACCACTGAGCCTCTTGTGTTTGCCGATCGGAAGGTCGGTGGTTTGAATCTGCTCAATGGCAATGAGCTCCCATTGCTCTGTCCCAGCTCCTGCCAACCTAGCAGTTCAAAAGCACGCCAGTGCAACTAGATAAATAGGAACCACTGTGGCGGGAAGGTAAACGGTGTTTTCGTGCGCTCTGGTTTCTATCACGGTGTTGCGTTGTGCCGAAGCGGTCTAGTCATGCTGGCCACATGACCCGGAAAGCTGTCTGTGGACAAATGGTGGTTCCCTCGGCCTGAAAAGCGAGATGAGCGCCGCAACCCCATAGTCGCCTTTGACTGTAGACTTAACTGTCCAGGGGTCCTTTACCTTTTTCTAGAAAAACAGCACTGGACTTCCCCATCCCCCAAGTGTCTTTCACAGCTCATTTATGATAGGTTTTGTGAACCTTTGTTTCTCCAGATGTTGCTGAACTACAACCCCCATCCTTCCTGGACATTGGACATGCTTCCTGATGGAAGTTGTAGTTCAGCAACATCTGGAATGCCAAAGATACCCCACACTTCATCTGGTTTTTGGTTGGCATCCCTCTGTCTCGGGAGACAATGGAGGAGTGTGCAGCGCCTGCTGTGGCTGTAGAGCCCGATGCAAAAGAGACATGTTTTGTTGCAGCCGGGGCAGGAGAAGGCGGCCGGTTGTGCTGCTGCAGATGCACCATGGCATTTCTTCTCTCTGCACTTCTCCGGCCATTCCTCCTCCGGTCACTGCTATGGATGCCCACAGCCTGACTGCCTGTTTCCAGGTGCTGCACCTCAATCTACTGTTATTATTTATTTGTGCACGGATTTTCATGTGCATAGCGCTTCACAGAGCACAACAGGGCAGGTCTCTGCCCCAGAGAGCTTACAATCTAAAATCTGGCACAGGTGGAACGGAGGAAGGGAAAGAAACAGGAGGAGGGGTTAAAGCAGGAGAAGAAAAACTGCAAGCTAAACTTTATGTTAAGTGTTGTGAGTAGCAGCTGGTGTTGGGAGGAAGGCAAGGAGCCCAATGGCAGGCGAGAAGGGAGTCTTCTCAAAGGCTTATGGGCGCTTACCCAGTTTCAGGAAGGAGGGTCATGGCTCTGACAAGTCCCTAGAGTCCTCCTTCCTGAAGCTGGGCAAGTGCTTACCGGGCTTTGGGACTGAGTTTTGAAGGCTCTAGGACCCTGCCACAGCCTCACGCCTCCTTCCCAAAGCCCAGCTTCAGCCAGAGCCACAAGGGCTGGAAGGAGGGCGTCAAATGGCCTTGCACAGGCGGCAGATTACCAAGGTCTGCTCCTGGGCCATACCCTGTCCGTCCTTTAAAACAGCCATGTCTTTCTCCAAATAATTATGGGACCTGTAATTTGTTATTTAGGGTCCCGGGGGCTGTTAGGAGACCCCGATTCCCCTCCCAGAGCTACAACCTCCTGCGTTCCCAGTGACTGTGAAACCACTCTGGAAACAGTGTTGCTGTTGTTTAAATTTGTGTACCGCCCTATACCTGTAGATCTCAGGGCAGTTCGCAGCATAAAATTACAAATTATATACAGTGGAACCTCTGTTTTCAAACACAACCCATTCCAGAAGAGCGTTCAGCTTCCGAAACATTTGAGAACTGAGAGGCAATAGGCGGTCGGCAAAACCCGCTGAGAAAATTGAAAAACACGCAGCAGAAGCTCTTCATCTTCTGAGGTGCGTTTGAAAATGGAAGCAATTACGCTCGAAAACCAAGGTGTATAATGAAGCTGTAGCTCTGCGAGCAGCTTAGCATCTCTCACT
Organism: Zootoca vivipara; assembly: GCF_965207765.1. Taxonomy (NCBI): domain Eukaryota; kingdom Metazoa; phylum Chordata; class Lepidosauria; order Squamata; family Lacertidae; genus Zootoca; species Zootoca vivipara. The sequence goes on along the minus strand of NC_142584.1, from coordinate 110,501,986 downwards.
TCCCAGAATCCCTTGGGGGGGTGAGCCATGGCTGTTTAACGTGGTAGCATAGCACATTCAATGTATGCCGTGAATTTGCCCTAAGAGCTCTGCTGGGAAAGCCCCACTGCCACCGGCAGCTTCTTCCTGCTTTGTGGGGTCTCTCCGCAGAGCCCCGGATCCCCCTTCCTTACCCAGTTCTCCATGCGGTCCGCCCGGCGCTGCAGCCGTGCTTGGAGCCTCTCGCCATCTCCGCCAGGCACCACGAACTCAGCCAGCAGCTTCTGCGTATGCTCCAGCTCCTCTGGGCTCACCAGCGGCTCCAGGGAGCGCAGGTACCGGGCCGTGGTCTCCGCCAGCGACGGCAGGGGCTGGCGAGGGAGCGAGAAGGACGAGGCATGCCTGCAGTGGAGTGTCTGGAAGGGAAGAAAGGGCAGAGTCAAAAGAACAGTCACTCCCACTCAACCAGGGTCAGAAATTCCCCAGCAGCCACAAGGAGATCTCCATCTGGCTGGCCCCTTCAGCTTCCTTAAGCAGGTCGGCAGAAGGCCTTATTTATTGCATTTATAGCCCAGCTTTTTCTCCAAGGAGTCTACGGTTCACACACCCCTTCCTCAGTTAATCCCCGCAACGACCCTGTGAGGTAGGTTAAGAGGCTGCAACTGTCTCCAAGGTCACCTAGTGAGTTCATGACTGAGTGGGGATTTTAACCCTGATCTCCCAGGTCCTGGTCTGACACTTTAAGCACTACGCCAGTGTTTCCCAACCTTGTGCCTCCAGATGTTTTGAGACTACAATTCCCATCATCCCTAGCTAGCAAGACCAGTGGTCAGGAATGATGGGAATTGTAGTCCGAAAACAGCTGGAGGCACAAGGTTGGGAAACACTGCACTACGCTGGCTTCCTAGAATGCTTCCAGATCTGAATTTTTTAAATTGATGCTTGAATTTGATTTTTTTTGGGTTGCTTTATTTGATGTTTTAATGTATGTGTTCTAAGCTGAATTGAATTCTTTTTTGGGGGGGTCCATCCTCCTCCCAAAAAGCTCAACAACTCTGGCTCCACCCACCCCATGCACGCTCCTCCTCCCTCCAATGACAATGGGTAGATCACTGCCAGTTTTGTTAATATTGGGAGTAGATCGCAGTCTCTTGGGAGTGGGACGTGCCTGCGGTATAGAAACGAAATGAAAAATACTAACAACAATAAGAAATTTCACTGTAAAAAAAAAAGGCACCGAGACATTCCATCACGGTGACCGTGATCTACGTTTAAGGTGCTGTTTGGCGATTAGCTTCTATATCTGAGTTTCTATCGCTGCACTCAACAAATATCTCCAATGGCTGCTGAGATTTCCCCAAGGGCAGATTCCCACAAACGGGTTTTAATTGAGCCGCCTTTGTGTGCTGCCGACCCGAAAGGACAACACATGTAAAAAATCCTGCCTCTGGCCCTTCACCTCAATAATGCATGGCTCTGCCCTCAGCATCTATGCACGGCACAAACAATAATGGCTGCTTTCAAATGAGTCCTGTGCAGAGGAAGCCCATTTAAAATAATGGTCCTACGTCAGTCATGACCACTAATTTCAATGGGTCTACCCTGAGTTTGACCAAGGCCCCCTCTGCATTATACAGCAGTAGCATACCACTTTAAACAGTCATGGCTCCCCGCCCTCTTCCTCAAATAATCCTGGGAACTATGGTTTTGTTAAGGGAGTTCAAAGGTGTCAGGGTGGCCTCAGAGAACTACAATTCCCAGAGTCCCCCGGGAAGAGGGGTTGCTTGCTAAACCTCTGTGAGTTCCACCCTTTACAGTGCTACAATTCTCAGCATCCTTAACAAACTACGGCAGGCATCCCCAAACTGCGGCCCTCCAGAAGTTTTGGCCTACAACTCCCATGATCCCTAGCTAACGGGACCAGTGGTCAGGGATGATGGGAATTGTAGTCCAAAACATCTGGAGGGCTGAAGTTTGGGGATGCCTGAACTACAGTTTCCTGGAATCTTTATGGGGGGGGGGGTTAAAATGAGTAGACTGTAGATTAAATAAACGGGGAGGAATGTGGGCACACATTCTTAGACGTCTGGTTATAGTGAGGAGTAGTGTGCAGTTGGGACGCGGGTGGCGCTGTGGGTTAAACCACAGAGCCTAGGGCTTGCTGATCAGAAGGTCAGCGGTTTGAATCCCCATCACAGGGTGAGCTCCCATTGCTGGGTCCCAGCTCCTGCCAACCTAGCAGTTCGAAAGCACGTCAAAGTGCAAGTAGATAAATAGGTACCACTACAGCGGGAAGGTAGACGGCATTTCCGTGTGCTGCTCTGGTTCGCCAGAAGCGGCTTTCTCATGCTCACCACATGACCTGGAAGCTGTATGCCGGCTCCCTCGGCCAATAACGCGAGATGAGCGCCGCAACCCCAGAGTCGGTCACGACTGGACCTAATGGTCAGGGGTCACTTTACCTTTAAGAGTTCATTGCCTCTGATTGCCAGTTTCTTGGGAACACAGGTGGGAAAACATTATTGTCCTCATGTCCTGCCTGTGGTCATTCTATGGCAGTGGCATTGTCTGTCCGGCCACTGTGGCAACAGGATGTTGGGACTAGATCGGGGCTGAGAAATTTCGCCACCCAGAGAGGGCAAATTCCAGGGGTCACATTCCAAAGGCAAAAGTGTTCCAGGAGCAGCTGCTTAAATTTACCATTGTGCAGTTGGGTACAAAAGTGACAGTGACACAAAGCCAGGTGTTTCTGCACTCCCCCAAACTCTTCATCCAGACAAGCAAAACACAGGAGGAGGGCCAGTGAGAAGGCACGGCTTGGTGAAGAGACCCAAGGGCCCGAAAATGAGGCTTGGAGAACTGCATTTAGCAACTGTGCCTGAGGTTCCCCATTCCTGGACTAGACAGGCCTAGCAGGAATCTTTGGGTGACTAAAAACCACATTTTTAAAGCACCGCGATTGGTAAACTGCATTTCCCAGGATTCTTGGGGTGCTGGTGGAATGTGCTTTAAACGCAGGTTGCATGCGCCACCTTCCGACACACAAAGCCAATGGCGGAGCAGGAGGAACTGGAAAAAGAGGTGGCACCATGTTCAGAGAGGCAGGATCGCAAATGGCTGTGTTTTGTTTTTTAAAACAAGAGTTTTGCGGTTTTGCTCTGTCTGGCGCGGCCCCACCCATTTGTACCCTAAGGGCCTCTCTCCACCCACTGCAGTGTTTCTCCGTGCCTCTCCACTCTCACGGGCGCTGCGATCATTTGAAGGCTAAACTCGTGGCAACTTCCCCCTCGTGGCAACTTTTCCCCCTTGCAGGCGGACGCTCGCCATATGGAAGCCCCGAGGGCGCGCACGCTTAGCAAAACAAACAGCGCTTGCTCGAGGGGCGATTCCCTCCCTCTGCCGCCCACTATCAAATGTGGGGTTTTTTTTGGGGGGGGAGGGCTGGGTGCCGGGTTCTCCATTTCCCAACTCGATCCGATCCCGTGCATAGGCTTCCTCGCGAGGAGAGAGTCGTCGTCGTCGTCCCTCCGAGCTCCTCGGGATTTCCTACCCAAGTCTGCGCGCAAGGACGATCCCCAACCATCGCCCCTTCCCCATCTTGCAGACGCGGCTCCCTGCACGTCCGCACGCGGGCAGCGTGTTTGCAAAACAACGGGCTCCGCCCACGCTCGTTGGGATCGCACGCATCTCTCTCTTTAAAAAAAAAAAAAAAGCGAGGCTTTCCACTCACCGCGGATCTCAGTCCCGGGGGTTTCGTGCGGCCCCAGGCCCGCCACATCAGCCTCCACCTGCCCATCGCCGGAGTCCCATGCGCCCTCCTGAGCAGCTATGGGGTTCGCGGAGCTGCCTTAGGGGGCGGAGGGAGGGTTTAGGTGGGGGCGAGGCAGGAGGGCTGATTGACCCGGGTGCAAATATTTGTCATTTCCTGAAAGGGAGGGAGGAAGAGGATGATTGGGAAATGGGGGTGGGGCTTTCTCCTCGTGCCCCCCCCTCCCCACACCAAATGCATCTGCTAAGGTCCCGGGATTTGCTGTGCATTTGATCTCGAGCCGTAACACAACTGGCGTTTTTGCTGCAAGGGGAAAGAAGTTTTTGTCCGCGAAGGAACGGAACGTGTTGCAAATCTCTTCCAGCGACAAAAGAATGTTGCAGGCGGGGCTTCACATTGTAGCTGCAAGAGGATGCGAAATTGGCTTTGCAACCTTTTCCTGGGATACATCGTGAACACAGCGCGTCGCTGAATTAAGTTCCCAAGCTTGTATTTATCTGGGTGCAGAATATTCAGGTTCGCATAATTTTAATTGTACGCTGCCTTTTCGTAGTTAAAACCATGCTCAGACGGCTTACAACATGGGGGGGGGACAAATATGATTACAACATAGCAAAAGAAGTGATAAACAATAAATAAAACATCAAAAAAATGTGCAACCGATTTGTGCAATTCCCACATAAATTGTAAGACATAAAATAAAGATACAAAAAAATAATAATATCAAAAACAGCAACAACCCCACCCCAACAAAAAAAAACTCTTAAACAATACCCTAGCCCAAGAATCTGTTCAGCAGCCTCAGCTTTTGCAGCTGGAGTCAGTCCAGGCCCCACCCTCACAGGCCAGGCAGAAAAGGGCAAGGATAACAGGTCTCCCAGGCGGGACTCTCATACAGGATGGTCTCCACAGATACCAGCAGGTGAAGCTTTCAATAGCGTGGAGATATTATAAGCATCATCATTGTGTGAACCGCCCTGACCTCTGGGTATAGGCAGTATATAAATTAAATAAATAAATAAATACTGATCACTCCTCCAGATCAAGCTGCAATATGAAGGCATAGCCACAAGGGCCCATTGAAAAGCTCAGATCTTGCCCTTAAACCAGTTTTGGAGAAGCTGAGTCAGAGGAACATTTTATATTTTTTATTTTGTTCCTGTGTCTGGCAGTATAAGGATATACTACTTCAATTTTCCAGAGGCTGTACATGACTAAACTTTGAACCATCCTTAATTTTTGAGAGGCAAAATGTGGCTTGGTGGAATGAGGGGGGGGGAACGGCAGCTAAGTTTTTTTTTTGTGTGTGTGTGTGTGTGTGTGTGTATACATACACATACACATACATACAGTGGTACCTTGGTAGTCAAACGGCTTGGCTCCTGAACAAATTGGCTCCCGAATGCCACAAACCCAGAAGTGAGTGTTCCAGTTTGCGAATGTTTTTCAGAAGTTGAACGTCTGACACGGCTTCTGATCAGAAGCTGCATCTTGGTTTTCAAACCGTTTCAGGAGTCGAACGGACTCTGGGAATGGATTAAGTTTCTAGAACCAAGGTACCACTGTATGTATATATGTGGCAAGATCTGTGCTTTCCAACGGGTCCTTGTGGCCATGCTTCAAACTGCAGCCCTGCAAATGCAAGTAGGAAAAACTCATTCATCTACTAATTACTGTACTTTGTATCTGGCTCACATAAAAGGTCAAAAGAGGGAAGAGCTGTAGTTCAGTGGTAGAGCTACCGGTACTACCTTGTATGCAGAAGTTCCCAGGTTCTGTTCAGATTTCTCTTAATTGGTTCTCTGGGAAACAATCAGACTCTTGCTTCTCAAACTAATAACTCTGGGAGTCAATTAAGACTGGGCAGAAAGCCAAGTTCTGCCAGAGACATAGCAACTACTCTCTCATTGGTTGAAGGTCAGCACTGAACTCTGTTATTAAGGATTGCTAGCACATTTGTTCTGTGTGGTGGTGTAGGTGAGAGTTAGAAGGAGACGTGCTGTATCAGATGGTTGTGTGTGTGAGAGAGAGTAAGGATTTATTTTGCTTTGCTTTGTATATAGAAACACTGCTTTTCTTTTATTTAATAAATCCTGTATATAGTTATTCTGCATCCAGACGTCTAGTCATTGAAACCTCTGGAAGCTTCCGTGTTGTGCAGCGATTCTCTGCTATGTTTGGGCTAAAGCCGCTAGAGCTACGCCTGACACTTTATCAAAATTCTAAGAGTTCAATCCCCAGCACCTCCAGGGGAGATTTGGAGAGAACCTTGCCTGAAACCCTGGAGAGCTGCTGCCAGTCAGTGTGGACAATGCTAAGGTACATGAACTGATGCTCTGCTTCTGATGTTCCTTTAAAAAAGTACCATTTAAAAACTGAAAAGTTGCAATTCTGCTTGAGGCAGTGAAATGTGTTAGTAAATGTTCACAAGCAACAGAGAGGTGATTAAAAAAAAACCCATCTCGCCTGCAGTCTCGGGAAAAAAATGGGCCATACACCTTTATAAGAGACAATGTGGTTAGAACAATTACAGGGCAATGCTATGCTTGCCTGCTCAGAAGAAAACTCCATGTTAAGTGTTCATAACAATATTGCAGTCTCCAAATGCCAGCCATGCATGCGTTTACATGGCAGCAAGCCCAGTTTGACACAATAAGAATCATATGCAGGGAAACATTCAGTCTGTAAAAGGGACCACTGTCTGATGTTTTCTGTTCAAACCATGGGCCAATCGTGGACTGTTATTATGTTGATTATTTTACTATGAAGCTATCATTATGGATTTAATTATGGTTTTCTCATTGATGTTCTGTAATGTGTTTTTAATGCCATACGTTGCCCTGGGGTCTTCTGATAAGGGGCAGTATATAAATTGAAAAATAAATAGTATCAACAACAGCAACAATAATAATAACAGAGCTCGCAAGCCAAGTCACTGCACCAGTCTGGGGGCCGAATGTGCCCCCCAGGCCTATCTGACACCTTACTGCCATGCGGGTGGTTCTGTGGTCTAAACCACTGAGCCTCCTGGGCTTGCTGATCAGAAGGTCGGCAGTTCAAATCCCCGCCATGGTCCTTGTTCTGTCCCAGCTCCTGCCAACCGAGCAGTTCGAAAGCACGAAGTGCAAGCAGATAAATGGGTACTGCTACGGCAGGAAGGGAAACAGTGTTTCTGTGCGCTCTGGTTTCCATCACGATGTCCCGTTGCACCAGAAGTGGTTTAGTCATGCTGGCCACACAACCTGGAAAGCTGTCTGTGGACTAACGCCAGCTCTATCGGCCTGAAAGGGAGATGAGCACTGCAACCCCATAGTCGCCTTTGACTGGACTTAACCGTCCAGGGGTCCTTTACCTTTTTTACCGTTTTACCATAACTGTGTCCTTGGACTGTGATGATAATATCTCTTGCTGACCAAGATGGAGGATGGAGAGGGGTACATAGTAACCTCTGCCTTTTTTTCTTTTCTTGTCTTTTTGCATGGCTACAGTGTGGTCCAGAGCTTTCCAAACTTTTCATGTTGGGGACACACGTTTTAGACATGTATCATTTCACAGCGCAGTCATTCAGTTTTACCAGCAAAACAGAGTTTAAACTAACCCCTTAGCAGGCCCCGGGAGGAGCGTTCGTGTGACATGCTGCAGCCGACTTAACGTGTCACGACCCACAGTTTGGAAAATTCTGGTGTGGTCTGTTGTACAAAGGTACATGATCCATTGCTCTGCTCACTTTTGCCTCTGGCTCTGCCCAGCACTGGAATGTGCCCCCCCCCGAGGGACCCCTAAAACAGAATGTGGCCCTTGAGCTGGGGAAAAAAATCCCAATTCCTGCTGTTCATGCTTTGTTGTTGTTTAGTCATTTAGTCGTGTCCAACTCTTCGTGACCCCATGGACCAGAGCACGCCAGGCACTCCTGTCTTGCACTGCCTCCCGCAGTTTGGTCAAACTCATGTTCGTAGCTTCAAGAACACTGTCCAACCATCTCATCCTCTGTCGTCCCCTTCTCCTAGTGCCCTCCATCTTTCCCAACATCAGGGTCTTTTCCAAGGATTCTTCTCTTCTCATGAGGTGGCCAAAGTATTGGAGCCTCAGCTTCATGATCTGTCCTTCCAGTGAGCACTCAGGGCTGATTTCCTTCATGCTAACTGGGAACTAATGCATATTTAGCTCAGTGTGACCTACTTCTCTGAGTAAGCTATTAGGAGTGGAGATATTTGTCTCGGGCCCCAAGCCTTTACTTCTCCAAATAAAGAAAGAAACATTTCTTAGCAGATCAAAAAAAAAAGAAGAAACAGAATATTTGAGGTGCACAGAAGATAAAAACATGCACTGATTAAATCAGAGCAGACATTTTTATTTTTATTTTTATTTTTGTTTCTTTTAAAGGCAGGCATGCCAAACGGAATATTTCAGCTACATTTGACAAGTCATGTTTCCCTGAAGCAGCCCCAGAATACAGAGAGAGGAAAGGGTATGGTTTGCAACGATTCAATAGATCTTCTGGACCCTGGATATTGTCTGCTTTGCATCAGGCTGAATTTGTAGCATCACCCTCTTTTGTGGCTTCATGACTTTGCGGATAACTGAAGGCAGGAGGTGGAGGAGGAGGAGGTGCACAGTGGGGAGGAGAACAGGCAGCAGAGAAGATTCTGGAAGGATGGAGCAGAGCATATACAAGCAGACAAAGGTATAGCTATAGAAATAAACAGCCATGTGGGGAGTGATGGCGCCAGTAGCCCAATAATTACCGTATATCCAAACCCAGCTTCCAGTAGGCCTCAGGCAGGCAGGCCTGCTGATGTAATTCACACAAGCATGCATACACACACTGGGCCAGCTCTATCATTAGGCAGAGGGAGGCCACTGCCTCACAAACAGCAGGTTTGTTGCAAGGTGCCTCCTGTCACTATTTTGTGGGAGGGATTCAAGCAGAAACAGGAGCTGTAGGTTTGCACAATCAACATGTACTAAAGTGCTCTGTCGCCATGAGCTTGGTGCAGTTCAAGTTACAGGTAGGTAGCCGTGTTGATCTGAGTCGAAGCAAAATAAAAAAATTCCTTCAGTAGCACCTTAAAGACCAACTAATTTTTTATTTTGGTATGAGCTTTCGTGTGCATGCACACTTCTTCAGATACACTGGAAACGGAAGTGTCAGACCCTTATGTATATACAGAGGGTGGGTGGTGGGTGGGTGGGAATGGGTGATGGACTGATGGGAGTGGTAAACCTGTAGATGGCTGTTAACGACTGCTGATTACTGCAATTGGTCCTGCGGGGGGGGGGAAGCAAGGGCTGAGGCGCTAAAGAAAGCTTGATCATGCATAATGAGATAAGAATCCAATGTCTCTGTTCATCCCAGGTGGCAGTTCAGAAAGTGATTGAAAAGTTTGGGACGAACGAATGATTAATGGGAAGACACCCTGTCCTAAAGTGAATCTGGAACGAACGTGGGGCAAATGCTCATTGTTATATAACTGCCCTGCAAGCAAATCAGAATGAATGTTCAATAAAGACTGGCTTTAGCCCAGACATCCCCAAACTGTGGCCCTCCAGATGTTTTGGCCTACAACTCCCATGATCCCTAGCTAACAGGACCAGTGGTCAGGGATGATGGGAATTGTAAGCCAAAACATCTGGAGGGCCGAAGTTTGGGGGTGCCTGCTTTAGTTTTTTCCTCTTCCAGATTGTCTCTGGTTTGGGATGGCATTCAACAGGCAAGTTCCAGATCTGAAATTACAGTCGACTGGTCTTGTGCAACAAAGCAGCTTCCCCAAAAGATCGGTGATAAGGAAAGTGACAGGAACGATCGCTGGGAAGTGTGGGAGGGATAATGCTTGATGCAATGTCACTTTCCCCAATGCAATCTAATTTCCCCACGAACAAATCAGAATGGATGTTCATTAAATAGCACAGCATAATCTACAGTAATCTCTCTGCAAATGAATCAGGATGCATGCTGAAAAACAGATAATCTGGAGGATTCCAAAGCGTTCATTCTTTAGTTTGCTATTATTGCATTTTGATTCCCAGGGGAAGGAGAGGTGCTTTTCAGAAGCAGCAAACATCTGACACTGAACCACTGTGAGCTGCAAGGGATTGTGGGAGCATTCTGTGGAATGTGCAGTCAGTAGATGCAGGGCCTGCTCAGCCTCACTGTCAGCATGTGTGAACTCAGAAGCTGCCACAATCAAGTAACCCCCCCAAACTCTCTTGTGATTCACACAACAGAGAATTGCACTCATGGTGGATCTGTCTCTTCCAGACTGCTCCCTGCCCCCATAGATAAGCTTCTAGAAAATACCAGTGTTTCCCAGAACACAGAACCAAATAACTGTGTTGTTGTAGTTTGCCTATGAACCTTGGTTTGTTTTAGCTATGGCTTGGTGTCATGTGCGAACCAGACACCTTTCCATAACCATGGTTTGTCTGACTAGCCTACCCCAGATGCTTACAAGTTTGCAAAGGCATGAGCAAATATTTGGAGAAATGAGCCGTGGTATGTTTGTTTGTGGGATGATTTGTGTTTAACTTGTGGTTTGTTAAGCAAAGTATGGTGTAGCGTTAGGCTGTGAGGGTGTTGGGTGAGGAACACATTTGGAAAATCCTCACCATGCTGAACTCCCACCCAGAAAACTATGTCCCCCCTGTGGAAGGACGTGTGGATCCAGAATTGGCCTCCACAGTCACTTATGGACACATAATTAAGACGTTTGTCATGGAAGACAATTTTACTCGGCTACGAGTGATCACCAAAGGAGTAGAAGAAGGATGAGGAACAGTTTATAGCAAAATAGCAGTGTTTCATCTGTTACAGTGTTAAACAGCAGAGTCTTGTAGCACTTTAAAGACTAGCAGATGTCCTTATGGCATCTGCTTTCACCAATGAGAGTCCATCATGTGCAATAAGTGTAATCCTCAGGTGAGTCTCAAACCTTTGGCGAGTTAGGGACTTCTCTTGCATGCAAAGGAAGGCTCAGGCAGATTGAGCGGATGAGACCAAAAGTGGGTCCAACGGTCAAGAAGGTGGTTTCTGCATGTGCTGCAGAGGGAAGTGAGGGGCAGATGGGCCTCCTCAGCCTGGGAAGGGAGACCATCTAGGAGAAGGAAAGCTTATCATTCATAGAGGCTAAGGAGTAAACAGTTGGATGGTGCCTTGAATGCCTCCTGTCAACTCCTGCAGCCAAGCTAGCAGGGGCGTAGCCAGGATCAAAACTAGGGGGGGGGGGAGCCATGGTCGTTCAGGGGCGGGGCCAAGGCATGGGAGGGGAGGGGTCACGAAGTGGGAATGTGGGCAGGGCTACAGGGCCAGCGGGCCCGACGACATCGTGGCAGCGTTGGCAGCTACCCTGCTTGGCTGGAGAGGACGGGAGGGTCGGGCAGGCAAGAGGGGGTGGCAGGGCGGGCGAGGGCGAGAATTGTCCTACTCCTAGGCATAGCAGCCAACTCCTAGGGGCCTAGGGGCCTCCTCCCCCCCAATTACTGGTAAATACTGTATTTCAGGCATGTCCAACAGGTAGATCGTGATCTACTGATAGATCACTGGATGTCTGCAGTAGATCACTGGTAGATCTTTGGCTGCCTCCAAAGAAGCTGAACAACTGTGGCTCCCCTAAAAAAAGCTCAACATTTTACCTCTTCCCTGAAAAAAAACTCAACAACTTTCACCTGACCCCCCCCCCCAATGGGCCTTCCTCCTTCCTAAAAAAAAAGCTCAACAACTTTGACCCGAACCACCCCCCCCAAAGGGGGTAGATCACTGCCAGTTTTTAACTCTGTGAGTAGATCGCAGTCTCTTGGGAGTTGGCCACCCCTGGCGTATTTGAAAGAGTCATCCCCCCATGTTGATGGGCTTTCTATGTGGGGCTTATCTGCCCCCCCCCCATATTTTATTAAGGATGGAAGAGGGAAGGAAGGAAGGAAGAAATAGAGAGAGGGATAATTCATATTTGTGGGTGCCTCTGGGTGATGCTGGAACTCTGGGTGATGCTGGAACATCTGTGATGCTGGAACTCTGCAGCAAGAGGACGGGAGGGTCAGGCAGGCGAGAGGGGGTGGCAGGGCGGGCGAGGGCGAGGCAAGGCATGGCCGCAGTTACGACAGCTCCGAGGCGTTGCTGCATATCAGCATAATATTTCAACCATGTCGTGGGTTCAAGCCCCACCTTAGGAAAAGATTCCTACATTGCAGGGGGTTGGACTAGATGACCCTTGTGGTCCCTTCCGACTACAATTCTATGATTCTATTGATATATTACCATAGCATATACATCATTCTGCTTTCTTGAATTGTCCTATTCCTAGGCATAGCAGCCAACTCCTAGAGGCCCAGGTGCCCCCCCCCAATTACTGGTAAATACCGTATTTGAAAGAGTCATCTCCCCCATTTTGATGGGCTTTCTATGTGGGGCTTATCTGCCCCCCCCGTATTTTATTAAGGGTGGAAGAGGGAGGGAAGGAAGGAAGAAACAGAGAGAGAGGGATAACTCATATTTGTGGGTGCCTCTAGGTGACGCTGTGATGCAAGAGGAAGATACCGGTACGCCTGTTCAGGAGCCTTGTAAGCAGCTTTCTCTCTGCATGATTTACAGCAGGCACGTCCAACAGGTAGATTGTGATCTACCAGTAGATCACTGGATGTCTGTGGTAGATCACTGCTAGATCACTGACACCCCAAAAAAGCTCACCCAAAATTTTCCTCCTCCCTAAAAAAAGCTGAACTATGACCTGAAGCCCTAAACAAAAATGGGCCTCCCTCCCTCCTAAAAGAAGCTCAACAAGTTTGACCTAAACCCCCCCAAAACAGGGCTTCCCTTCCTTAAAAAAACTCAACAGCTTTGACCTGAACCCCCCCAAAAGGGGGTAGATCACTCCCAGTTTTTAACTCTGTGAGTAGATCAGAGTCTCTTGGGAGGTGGCCACCCCTGATTTACAGTATACAGATGCAGGAGGAGGGGCAGACTGGAACACCACTGCTTTTTATAAACATCACTGTGCCTGTCAAAGCTACAGCCCCCCTTTCTTATTCACTTCCTTTTGGCCTTGCAGAGCCACCTTAGTCAAATTGAATCCTCTGCACCCTCATTAAATTGCCAATAGAACTCTTAATTGCGAACCCTGAATGCTCATTAAAAACTCCCACTGAAGAACAATAGGGTGAAGTGGTGAGCTATCACATATTGCCTGGGGAATATCTGCTCCATTGTCTTAACTGCTTAACTACCGGTAGCCACTTTGCTTTATTTATTTGATGTGTTTTTGTTACAGCTGTGTTCCCGCCCCCAGCAAGCGGAGACTGAGCTGCTCTTGCTAAAGCAAAGCCCTTTCCACTTCAGTTTTGGGAGGGGAAAAGTGCTGGTTATGGTCTGTAAAATACATTAATTTTTTGCTTCTGGGGGGGCAGCTGCCCCCTCCTGCTCCCCCTGCCTACGCCCATGCAAGCTAGTGCCAAACATCTTGCTCTGCTTCCCTTTGGACCACATCAGTGAGGCCAAGAGGTCTTGTCACCCGGGCAGCTCAGGACCTCCAAACACACTGACCCAGGCTTAAGCCCCCAGGAGATCACTTTGGTCCTGTCAGACCAACACGGCTACCTATCTGCAACTAGTCTTTTCCCCTTGCAGGTATATAGATACATGTGTCTGGTGGTGGGTAGGGATGGGGAGTTGTAAGCTGTGGGTTCAGAGGAAAATGACATGCAAGAAGTACAGATAAGCGACATGCTGATTTATTTGTTTTTTAGCCCTGCCAATTTCAACCCATTTGGCAACATTTCCTTTTCCCTCTTGCTTCTTCAGAAGGCTCCCTTGCCCCTTTACAGCTCCTTGAGCAACCACATCTTTGACATTTCCCACTTGACAAGCCCTTACTGCTTTTGGATTGTTTCCCTAGCAAACAGAGTCACATGTCGCGAGGTTAAGTATTGGGTGGAACTCAGCTTCTAAGGGAATATCACTTTTTCTTAGGAGAAAGTTGTGCACCGTTCATCAGGAGTGTTGCTGGGATGCCAGTGGTCTCTGATGCAGTGGCGGAGGAATCCTCTTCAGCACCCGGGGCGGGGCAGCCCGTACAGAGTGCGCATGTGCGGCGTCCCCTATGGAGTGCGCACGCGCTCGGCCGCTCTACAGCTGGGGGGAGGCAGGGGCCATCTTGTCACCCCCCCGAGTGGCACCTGGGGCGAACCACCCCCTCCGCCCCCACTTCCGACGCCCCTGCTCTATTGGACTGCAGCGAGGGCTTATTTAGGATTCACTGAGGGCAAGGCCCCTAGAATGTATTCCCAATACTAGGGGTGAGGAAGACCAAAATAGACATTAGAGCAGGCATCCCCAAACTTCGGCCCTCCAGATGTTTTGGACTACAATTCCCATCTTCCCCAACCACTGGTCCTGTTAGCTAGGGATCATGGGAGTTGTAGGCCAAAACATCTGGAGGGCCGCAGTTTGGGGATGCCTGCATTAGAGCCATGATGTTCCATTTTTCACTCAAAAGTGGCTATACAGCTTTCAGTTGCGTCTCAAAATTCCCACTGAGCAAAATATAATGTTGTTGTTGTTGTTGTTGTTGTTGTTGTTGTTGTTGTTGTTGTTGTTATTCAGGTCATTTCTATACCGCTTTATATTTTAAAGAAAAAAATCAAAATATCAAAGCAGCTTACAACTTAAAACATCAGATAAAACAATCTAGAACAAAACGTTACTGCAGAAAGCCAAATGCGAAGCATGCATTTGATGCAAATATTTCAAAATAAAAAACATTCCAAAGGAGGTCAACTGCAGAATGCTGCACATTTAACGCAGCAAAGCTTGCAACTTTTAAAAATCTTAAGCGTTTCAAAAGAAAGCATTGCTAAAAGGAGTCAAATATGAAATGCACATTTAAAACAGCATGATTTGCAAGAGGATAAAATATTGTCACCGGGAAATTGGAAGGGGAGGTGAGGGACCCTTCCACACACACACCATAAGAAGTGTTTCCGCTGCACATTACCAAACCATTGACTAATTTCCTTGCCTTTTCACCTGTCAAACCAAGTCTTCTAATGTCAAGAGCAGGGCTCAGCAAACTTTTTCAACAGGGGGCTGGTCCACTGTCCCTCAGACCTTGTGGTGGGCAGGACTATATTTTTTGGGGGGGGAATGAATGAATTCCTATGCCCCACAAATAACCCAGAGATGCATTTTAAATAAAAGCAGACATTCTACTCATGTGAAAACACCGGACAGGCCCCACAAACACCCCAGAGATGCATTTTAAATAAAAGGACACATTCTACTCATGTAAAAACACGCTGATTCCCGGACCGTCCGCGGACCGGATTGAGAAGGCGATTGGGCTGGATCCTGCCCCTGGGTCTTAGTTTGCCTACCCATGGTCAAGAGAAAATAACAGCAACATATCTGCAAATGCATTGCATCTGTAAAGGAAGCTCAGCTCAGGAGCCTGTGACTCCCTGCTTAGCCCCAGGTCTCTCAAAGGAAAACAGGGCAAGTGTCAATACCAAAAGTAGCAATTCACTGATAGATGTACCGTATCCATGTACTGGCTCAGTGGGAAAAATTCTCAGTTCTGATGGCTTTCCTTTTTTCTACCTGAGACCACACCTTTTCTGTGACATATCTACGGTGTCTTGATGATGCATCCTGAGATGTATTTTGGGAACTTTGGGAAACTTTGAAATATGGATGTAAACAATTGATTAAGGCTCCTCTCTGCTTCTTCTACAGTGGTACCTTGGTTTAAGTACCTAATTGGTTCCGGGGAGCCATTCGCTCTCCGAAAACTACTTAAACCCAGCGAGCGCTGATAGAGCACTTCTGTGCATGTGTGCGCCGCGGAACCCGGAAGTAAACTCTTCCGGGTCCGCGGAGTACTCAAACCAAGAGTACTCAAACCGCAGCGGACATAAGCCGAGGTATGACTGTATGTTGTAGTTTGGAGTCTTGTTGAAACAATAAAGATCAGACCTCCTGGCCACTGGTTTGCTTCAATTTCTTGGCTGTAGTCTTGTTTGACCTTCCAGCCTAAGCCGGCGGAACTCAATGCTGCAATATCACCATAGGCACAGAACATACCGTATCTGCTGCTGTTGCTGCCAGTTCTGCCAACGGTGGTTCATGGCAGTAGCTTGTGTGCTCCAGGGATATGCGGATAACAACAGTGGTCCCTTAGCATGTACCATATATGTGGGAAATAAATGTAGGAAGTAAACCATAAATTAATATAACGCGATGGAGTTCCCAGGTGTAGGTGTTGTCACCATATGAAAGGATATGGAATGGATCTCCTGATGAGGTTGTAGCTCCCGGAGACCCTCTTCTCCAGAGTACTAAAAAAATAAAAAATAAATTCATTCCAGTAGCACCTTGACACCAACTAAGTTTGTCATTCGTATGAGCTTTCGTGTGCATGCACACTTCTTCAGATATACAGAAAGACTGTATAGTTCAGTGGTAGAGAATCTGATTTGCAGGCAGAAAGTCCCAAGTTCAAATCCTGGAAGGAAATTATTTTATTTTTTGTTTTGACTACGTCAGACCAACACAGCTACCTACCTGTAACTGCTGCAGAGTACTGTACAGGTGATATTTTAGGTCCTGAGCTCTATAAGGCTGTGTACACCAGAGAAAGCACATTGGACTTAACTCATTGAACATGGCCAGCTGGCAGCTGGTGCAATACTTCTGCCTAAGTGTCAACATGTGGCAACAGTCTGTTCCAGTGGTTTATACAGGATACAGCTGTAGATGAGAAGAAAAGAGAGGAGTCTGGCTGTTGCACCTATTCCAGCATTCTCAAAATGGCCAGCCAGGTGCCTCAACAGGAAGCCTGAGCACCCGCAGCAAATGCACATGACAGCAGTACTTGGTTGCAACCCTAATTTGAGAGCAAATGCCATTAATGTTAATAGGATTTATGCACGCGAGGGAACTATTGCAGGGGATTATTAGGTTGTAAAACTAAAAGACGCGGGGGAGGGGTTGGTTCAAGAGAGTTCTTTTAGTGCGGCTCCCCTTTCAGTCTGAGCTCCCTTACTGGCGACTGGTAGAAATCAAAGCCTACATCCGCAGGCACTGGAAGCAGACACTTTGGTTTGCATCCATAAGAGGCAAATTAGCCCTTTTTTGTTATTACAGTATTGTTGCTGCAAATCCAGATGTCCGGGAACATTCTAGCACAGAGAGAGAGGGAGGGAGGGAGGGGGTTGTAATTCCGGCTTGACCCCAGCCCCCTACTGATTCGCGGTCTCTTCCTCTCTTTAGGGGGCGCCAGTTTCGCGATGAACGGAGCGGGGGTGGGAATAGAACGTTGCAACATTTGGTTTCCAGGGACGCCTGCGCGGTCGCCGGGGGCGGGGGAGCATCCCCGGATCTGACGCGCGCGCTCCAGCACGAGAGGGGAAATAAACAACAAGAGAAAGAGAGAGAGAGAGAGAGGAGAGGAGAGGAGAGGAGAGATCAGCTGGCGGATGGGGGCAGGGAAGCGGCCGGTGACTTGATCCAGGTAAGATCCGATGGGCGGCGGTGGGGAACTGCAAGGGCGAAAAAGAAAAAGAAAAAAAGTTTGCGAATCAATGGGGTTTACGGCTGGGGAATCCCATTCAGGAGAGGCGGGGTGGCGAATTGTTCCACAACCTTAAGCTGGGAGCGTGTGTTGGTGGAGGGGTGAGGAGGATGGGAATGGGTTTGGTTTGATGCTGAATGGGGCTTGATCGGGGATCCGCAACAGAGATCATTCATACGCATCTGCTTTGGCTGGAGAAGGGCCTGCAAGGGAGCCGGGAGGGTTGCGTCGACTTTTCATTTTGGCCTCCGTTGAGATTTTCAGGTATTGATACTGTATTTTTGGAGAGTTGCACACACAGAAGGGACTTTCCCTCCGGGGTGGCTCCCCAGCGCCCACCCACCCCTTCTCCTAGCTGCACCGGCGGGAGAAGGCGAACCTGATGGAATTTCCCCCGCTTGGCAGCCCTTAAAGACACAGGAGCCCAAACGGCTTTTATGACCCGGAGTTATTTATATATATATTTTTATGACTTTGTAATGAGGTTGGATGGAGAGGGGACGCCTTAGTTTCTCGATTGCTGAGGAAAGAGCGGATTTCTTCCTGCCAGCGTTAATTCCTTGCAGATTTGCAAAAGACGCAAAAGAAATGGGGGGGGGGGTTTATAGTCGTTTCGGCGGGGCAAATAACTTAGTGCGTACCGAGGGGAAAGTGAAGGGCTTTTGTTCGCATCTCCTTTCGTTTTCTGCCGAGCTTGCCGGCTGCTGTAGTTATTTATTTGAACTACGGTTTGGTGCGCAACGCAAGAGAGGCTCTTCGCAACATTAGCGCCTGCACGTCTGGCTGCTGTTCAAAGCGAAAAGAGCAGAATCTCGCGCTTCACTCCAATCCATTGGTGCAGCGTTGGATTTTCACAGGATCTCGCTAATTTTTGTGGCTCTGTGTGTGTGTGTTTGTCAGTGTCAGATAAATTCATCTTTGTTTGGGAGGGGGTGTTGTGTTGCATTTGTGCATCGGTTTTACACCCCGCTTTTCCTCCCAAAGGAGCTCAGAGCGACAAACACACCGGCATTTCGACAACTGCAAAACCAAAAAATAGTTGGATGCAATGGCTGGGTAGGATTAGTTACTGCTCTGGCCAACAGCCTGTGACTTTGAAGCTGTTCCTTTGTTTTATATATAGGTGAAACTCGGAAAATTAGAATATGGTCAGAAAGTGCATCTATTTCAGTAATGCAACTTGTTATTTTTTCTTTTTCTTTTAATTTTTACAGGTGCTTTCTTTTGGAAATTCCACAGTAATAAAACAAATAGTTACAATAATACAAAAATAAACATTGCTATTACATTTCATTAATTACATTCCATTTATAATTGAACCGCCTCATGACAAATAATTACAATGACAACAAATAAAGGCGTGACATATCTTGCTATCTCATATATTGGTTTCACCTTTTAAGTTGCACTACAGAAATAAATGCACTTTTCGACGGTATTCTAATTTTCCAAGTTTCACCTGTATATTTAGGGGCTGGAAATGGGTGGCGCTGTGGTGTAAACCACTGAGCCTAGAGCTTAACGATTGGAGCTCCTGTTGCTCAGTCCCAGCTCCTGCCCATCTAGCAGTTCGAAAGCACGTCAAAGTGCAAGTAGATAAATAGGTACTGCTCTGGTGGGAAGGTATATGGCATTTCCGTGCGCTGCTCTGGTTTGCCAGAAGCGGCTTAGTCATGCTGGCCACATGACCCGGAAGCTGTCTGCGGACAAACGCTGCTCCCTTGGCCAGTAAAGTGAGATGAACACCGCAACCCCGGAGTCGTTCGCAACTGGACCTAACGGTCAGGGGTCCCTTTAGGGGCTGGAAAGGAGAGAGGAAATAAGTCAAGTTTTGTAGTGCTAACAGGTTCGGGATCCCCACTAGGAAGTTCTTCCCTTCTCCAAATGGTGAGATAGCGCTTGCCTTAGCTTAGGCTGCGTACGCACCCTAATGTGAAGGCACACAAATTTTGCAGTTTACCCCTTATGGAGCTACAATTCCCAGCACCAGTAGCAAACTACAGTTCCCAAGATTGTGTACAGTTCCCTGCGTACCCAAGATTATTTTGCAGGAAGTAATGTGCCTTAAATGTACGATGTGTAGGCGCCCTGCTTTTCCTTCTCCTCTCCTTCCCATCTCTTCTGAGGATTGGTCAGCTATTCCATGCTTGCACCTTTAGGAACAAATAAGTCTTAGAGATACTCTTTCTGGCCTGGGGAAAAAATGGATTCCTTTTTATATAACTGATGATGAACTGGTCTGTGAATCAATATGCAGATTCTGCTCTTCCCCATCTCCTCCCATAGCTTGAGGAAGGGTTATAGATCAGTGGTATAGCTCTTGCCTGGTACATATAAAGTCCCAGGTTCAATCCCCAGCATCTCCAGGCATGGCTGGGAGAGTTTCTCTGCCTGAAATCTTAAGAGCTGCTAGTCAGTGTAGACAATACTGAGTCTGGTGGACCAATAGCAGTTTCCTGTGTTCCCTCTGTCCTTTCTGGGACTATTTAATCCACCACCTCTTTGCAGCATGGCCCATCTGCTCAGCCTTGGCTGCCTCTTTCACCCTAAGAGAGGGCACTTTCAGACAACCTGTTTATTGAGCATGCACACTGATTTGCTGGCAGGAAGCCTAGGTGACAAGTTGCATCAGATCAAGGTCACACCTCCCAGTGCATGGCCTCCACCACTTTCCTTGTTGCAAAACATCCAGTCTACTTCTACCTCCACATTGCAAACAATTATAATTGTGCAACCTGCATTGGGTGGGATGCGATTACACCCCAGTCCCCAAAAAAACAACTCAAAAACTGGACAGTCCAGAATTTGTCAGTGACAAATGTAGAGGTATGGGGGAATCTCTGGGATATGACCTCGGAAACTCCACACAAGGTGTATAGACTTTTCCCAGGGCTGTAGCCATGTGGGTATCAAGGCTGGAGTCAGATGCAGTAGGTCAGTTGTCGGTGAAGTTACCTGCAACAGTTCACAGTAGGTCTTGCCAGAACTGAAGGTCCCTGCCCTGCACCCTATCTAAGGCTCCTCCTCTCCTGGATGTTACCCAAGCAGTCTCAAACTGCCTCCCTCTGGCCTCTGTTCTGCCCTCCTCATTATTCAGCATGTTCTTCAAAACCAGGGTGGAGGGGGGCTTGTTGCAGCAGGAGAGGGAGACGCCCTGGATTCTTGATCCAAGCAGTCTCTTGACCCCTCTCCTCTGCTTCAGCCTCAGTGTCTGAACTGCTCCCTGTCACATATTCCTCCTGCTCACTAAACCCTGTTGCTCCTTCAGCATCTAGAACCTCCTCCCAATTCCCCCCCTCTGACCTCTCCTTGGTGTCCCGTCACCAATCCCTGGGCTCTGATCCTTCCTCCTCAAGGGGCTCCCTTGGGGGTTCCCCAGCTGGTGCCTCCTACCACTTGTCCTCTTCCAGCCAGTTCCTGACAGTGGGGGACTGGCCCCCACAACAAAATGCCAAGCTATAACATCTTCCGTGTGTTTTCAGCTTTCATCTTAAAAAGTCTTACTTACTGAGAAACCAGGAAAAATATGTTCACTGCGTTCTCCTTGGTAGAGAGTAAGGGGGCCCATGTCCCTCCCTCCAGATGTTTTTGAACTCCCATCAGCCCCAGCCAGTGGCTATATAGATAAAGGAAGCTGGAGTCCAGCAACATCGGTGTTTTGTCAGTAAGTGTGAAGAATCTGGGGTGACTGACAGGTACTTGGAACATTGGCTTCTAATTCCTGAATTGAATAGATAAAATAACTTTTGAACTTACACGGTTTTTTTGCTGCCACTGGTTTTGCATGGGCTTTGTCCTGGGGCAATTGGTGCACACCAACTGCGCAACATTTCTGTGGCCGTTTCTGGTTATGGACCTAAATTCCCTACACATTAAAATACAAACAAGTATCTGCCATCAGTCCTGCATTACGAAAAAGCAAGATCCTGCACTGTGATCAGTATACATTGTGCACATTTATTTCCCCCCCGTAACTTTGTTTTAATTTGCAAAAAAGAACAGCTATGATTTTGCCCCTTTTTTACTCCTCCTGAGACCCCTGCATGCGATTTGTGCTCACGTGCTTTCAAGCAGAGTGTTTGCAACTAAAGACTTTCTCTGGGGCCACTTTCTGTACTCTGTGCCACGGCACTATTTATTTACTTACTTATTGCATTCATACCCCATTTTTTTCTTCAAGGAGCCCAAGGTGGCATGCATGGCTCTTCGCTCTTCGTTTACTTCCCACAACACCCCTGCGAGGTAGGCTAGGCTGAGAGGAAATGACTGGCCTGAGGTCACCCAGCGAGCTTCATGGCTGAGTGGGGATTTGACCCTCTGGTCTCCCAGGTCCTAGTCTGACTCTTTGACCCCTTTGCTGCACTGGCTTGTGCCCTGGTTGCAATCCATACTATGGTAGCTCAACATCCACCTTCCAAGGGGGTTGTTTTACTGAGCAGTAAATAAATGAAGGAGCGTCTCCACCTCCATTGTTCAGCCCAGACACTGAGGTACAGCTCCGAGGGTCTTCTGGCGGTTCCCTCACTGTGAGAAGCGAGGTTACAGGGAACCAGACAGAGGGCCTTCTCGGTAGTGGCACCCACCCTGTGGAACGCCCTCCCTTCAGATGTCAAGGAAATAAACAACGATGTTACTTTTACAAGACATCTGAAGGCAGCCCTTCAAGGGGAAGTTTTAAATGTTTGATGTTTTATCGTGTTTTAATATTCTGCTGGGAGCCGCCCAGAGTGGCTGGGGAGGCCTGGCCAGATGGGTGGGGCAAATTATTATTATTATTATTATTATTATTATTATTATTATTATTATTATTATCAAGTTGTTTATGTGGTCATTGGGACACATATATGGGAAGAGGCAACTAAACACCTCTGCCCCTGATCTCCTCTTTTCACTGCCGTAAACTAATGTTTAGAGTCATATTTTTGTTGGTGGGAAAATACTGCAATCCTCCTTCTCCCCCCCCCCCTCAACTGGCACCCAGGATATGTATGAAATGATAATTTTAATTGCTGTTTTAACTGTTGTTCCATCTTAATGGGGTTGCTTTATTGCACATTTTAATCATAGATGTTGCAATATTTTGATGGAATTGTTCTAGCGTGTGTGTTGCAATTGGTTTTATACCTGCTAAGAAGAGAGATTTTGGCAGTCTGAAGACATACCTTTCTGAAGCTAAGCATCATTGGGTCTGGTCAGTGCCTGGGTGTGTGACCTCCTGGTAACCTCATGAACACCACCTGGGTTCCATGGTTAAAGAAAGTGGGGGATATAAGAACTTCCTGACAGTAAGAGCTGTTCGACAGTGGAATTTGCTGCCAAGGAGTGTGGTGGAGTCTCCTTCTTTGGAGATCTTTAAGCGGAGGCTTGACAGCCATCTGTCAGGAATGCTTTGATGGAGTTTCCTGCTTGGCAAGGGGTTGGACTGGATGGCCCTTGTGGTCTCTTCCAACTCTATGATTCTATGGAATGCAAGAAAATGAATTTAGGAATATTATGTACACTTGCAATGCTGCCTGAACTTTGCTTGGAAGCACCACCTGGCATAGAATCTCAGAGCTGTAGATTTGGCTCATTCCAAGGGTTATAAATTCCAACCCCTGGCAATGCAGGCAGTGTGGTGTAGTGGTTAGGATGTTGGACCTGGGAGACCAGGGTTCGGATTCCCACTCGACCGTGAAGCTCACTGGGTGACCTCGTAGCCAGACACAGTCTCTCAGCCTGACTTGTTGCGAGGATAATCTAGAGATGGAGAGCTCCTTGGATTGGAAGGTGGGATAAAAATGCAATAAATAATGAGGATGATGAAGATGAGTGACCACAGCTAAAGAGCAGATAAAGAGATGCTGAGCTAACGGAAGGAAAATGAGCCTCGATAGCTCAGTTGGCTGGAGCAGGATGCTGATAATGCCAAGGTTGCAGGTTTGATTCCCGTATGGGGCAGTTGCATATTCCTGCATTGCAGGGGGTTGGACTAGATGATCCTCAGGGTCCCTTCCAACTCTATGATTCTACGAGCATTGTCATCTTGGCAGGGAGTTCCTGACAAATGGCAGCTTGACTGAACAAGCCTGGGTGTGAAATATCTGGAAGGAAGTGGTTTGGGAGGGACTAGGGCAGGGGCGAGGAACCATTGGGCCTCCAGATGTTGGTATGAAATATTATGTGTTTATTTAAATTTATTCTATCCTGCCCTTCCTCCCGAAGCCGCCCAGGGCGGCAGATGCACACATTATAAAACAATTAAAAGATCTAAAAAGGATCTTGTCGCTGCTGAACAACATCTTGCATCAGCTCACGCAAGCATATCCAATGATAATAATAATATATAATAATAATTTATTATTTATACCCCGCCCATCTGGCTGGGTCTCCCCAGCCACTCTGGGCGGCTTCCAACAGAAAAACAGAACACAGTAATCTATTAAACATTAAAAGCCTCCCTGAAAAGGGCTGCCTTCAGATGTCTTCTAAAAGTCTGGCAGTTGTTTTCCTATTTGACATCTGTTGGGAGGGCGTTCCACAGGGCAGGCGCCACCACCGAGAAGGCCCTCTGCCTAGTTCCCTGCAACTTGGCTTCTCGCAACGAGGGAACCGCCAGAAGACCCTCGGTGCTGGACCTCAGTGTCCGGGCAGAACGATGGGGATGGAGACGCTCCTTCAGGTATACTGACCGAGGCCATTTAGGGCTTTAAAGGTCAGCACCAACACTTTGAATTGTGCTCGGAAACGTACTGGGAGCCAATGTAGATCTTTCAAAACCGGTGTTATGTGGTCTCGGCGGCCGCTCCCAGTCACCAGTCTAGCTGCCGCATTCTGGATTAGTTGTAGTTTCCGAGTCACCTTCAAAGGTAGCCCCACGTAGAGCGCATTGCAGTAGTCCAAGCGGGAGATAACTAGAGCATGCACCACTCTGGCGAGACAGTCCGCCAGCAAGTAGGGTCTCAACCTGCGTACCAGATGGAGCTGATAGACAGCTGCCCTGGACAGAGAATTGACCTGCGCCTCCATGGACAGCTGTGAGTCCAAAATGACTCCCAGGCTGCGCACCTGGTCCTTCAGGGGCACAGTTACCCCATTCAGAACCAGGGAATCCTCCACACCTGCCCGCCTCCTGTCCCCCACGAACAGTACTTCTGTCTTGTCAGGATTCAACCTCAACCTGTTAGCCGCCATCCATCCTCCAACTGCCTCCAGGACCTTCACTGCCTTCACTGGTTCTGATTTGAAAGAGAGGTAGAGCTGGGTATCATCCGCATACTGATGAACACCCAGCTCAAACCCCCTGATGATGGGAGTTGTAGTTCAGTAACATCTGGAAACGAAAAAGAAAATGGAATTAATAAATTCATTAAGGGAGGGCAAATCCCACTGGGTTCTTCTGTGAGTTTGCTTCCCGGCACCCTGGTGATGTCTGTGTTTCCATCTTCCACCCAAGAATAATTATCTTAACACTTATTGTCTTATGCTTTCTCTTTGGGACAATCTATAAATCACTTGCTGCCTTCAAACCCCCTCTCGCTTCTCAATCTGTGTGGCTGATTCACTGTTTCTGCATGTCGGTGTTTATTCAGCGGGTGTGTTGGTGCTGTTAATTTGGCGTGTGACTCCGTGCCCCGTCTTGTTTACTGTCGCGCGCCTCTGCTGAGCCGGGTGTAATGTTTCACTGGAAGGGAGTAGATATGATTCGGGCAAAAGGAAGCAAACTGAAGTGCCATTGATTTCGGCAACGGACTGGGAAGGAGAGGGGGCAGTGGCTGAAGCTTTTGATGTGCCATCGACGCTAGTAAATGAGTGTGTGTGCAAAGCACAGAAGCGCAACCCCCGTTTTGATTCTGTGCCCAGTTTGAGGTGCTTCTTTAGACTTCCAACGATTTGGGAACTGGGGGTGCATCCCACCCACAAGAGGCTGCTTGTATGCTGCGGTGGTCATACACTCTGTCCCCACCTCACCCCATCTGTGATGCATAGAATCGTAAAATTGTAGAGTTGGGAGGGACCCCAAGGGTCATCTAGCCCAACCCCCTGCAATGCAGGAATCTCAGCTAAAGCATCCATAGCAGATGACCCTCTAACCCAGGCATCCCCAAACTGTGGCCCTCCAGATGTTTTGGCCTACAACTCCCATGATCCCTAGCTAACAGGACCAGTGGTCGGGGAAGATGGGAATTGTAGTCCAAAACATCTGGAGGGCCGAAGTTTGGGGATGCCTGCTCTAACCCAGTGTTTCTCAACCAGTGTGCCTCCAGATGTTTTGGGACTACAACTCCCATCATTCCTGACCACTGGTCTTGCTAGCTAGGGATGATGGGAGTTGTAGTCCCAAAACATCTGGAGGCACACTGGTTGAGAAACACTGCTCTAACCTATGCTCAAAGAGCTCCAAGGAAGGAGAGTCCAGAACATAGCTGTCAAGTTTTCCCTTTTCTCGCGAGGAAGCCAATTCAGCATAAGGGAATTTCCCTTAAAAAAAGGGAGAACTTGACAGCTATGGTCTAGAACCTCCCAAGGTTGAACCTCTGTTGAACAGCTCAGAAAGTTCTTCCTGATGTTTAGCCGGAATCCCCTTTATTGTATCTTGAATCTGTTGTTTTGGATCCTACCCTCCAGAGCAGGGGAAAACCAGCTTGATCCCCCCTTCCATGTGACAGCCCTTGAGATATTTGAAGAGAGATATCCTATCTCCTCTCAGGCTAAACATCTTCCAGGCTAAACATATCCAGCTCCCCATAACCGTTCCCCATAAGGCTCACTTTCCAGACCTTTGATCATCTTAGTTGCCCTCCTCTGCACACCTTCCAGCTTCTCAATCTCCTTCTTAACAGTGCTAGTTTTCTAGAAAAAGAGCTGCCAGAACTCGCCATGAACGCCTCCCTCGTTCTCTTATAATGTCAGTGATGAAGTACCGAAACAGAGTTCTGGCTGCAAAAATGCCCTGCTTCTTTTATTGTGAAACCTAGAACTGGACACAGTATTCTAGCTGTGGTCTGACCCAAGGCAGAATAGAATAGACTTCCCTTGATCTGGACACTATACTTCTGTTGATGTGGCCTAGAATATTTGCAGAATATTTGAAAAATTATCGTACACGACTTAAGTCATAGAATCATAGAGTTGGAAGAGACCACAAGGGCCATCCAGTCCAACCCCCTGCCAAGCAGGAAACACCATCAAAGCATTCCTGACAGATGGCTGTCAAGCCTCTGCTTAAAGACCTCCAAAGAAGGAGGTACCGGTAGGTAGTCATTGGTAGGGTTGACTTAACATCGTGCAGTGAGAATAACTTTAATGGACTATGAAGGATAATTAGAAATATAAATTGGACTTTGATATGCAGAGGTAAAAGATATTGCATTAGCAACCACAGAAAGGGGGGAGGGGGGCCGAGGGGGATGAAGTTTTGAACGAAAGATGTAATTTTGTGTTGGTGATAATGCAAACTGTACAAATTAAAAATAAAATACTTTAAAGTAGAATAATAATAATAAATAAATAGAATAGAATAGCATTTGTTTCATTTGCTGCTGCATTGCACTGCTGACTCATGTTTAGGGAAGTTTTTAATGTTTGATATTTTACCGTGTTTTTAATATCCTGTTGGAAGTTGCCCAGAGTGGCTGTGGAGGCCTGGCCAGATGGGCGGGGTATAAGTAAATAATAATAATAATAATAATAATAATAATAATAATAATAATAATTTTAATATCAGATCCTTTTCACATGTACTGCTAGTAAGTCAGGTGTCCCCCATCTTATATAATAATAATAATTTTAATAATAATTTATTATTTATACCTCGCCCATCTGGCTGGGTTTCCCCAGCCACTCTGGGCGGCTTCCAACAGAAATATTAAAATACACTAATTTCTTAAAGATTAAAAGCTTCCCTAAACAGGGCTTTATATCTGTGCAGCTGTTTATTCCTGCCTAAGGAAAGGCCAAAGGTTGAGAATCTTTGCATGCAAA
This sequence comes from Zootoca vivipara, assembly GCF_965207765.1. Classification (NCBI taxonomy): domain Eukaryota; kingdom Metazoa; phylum Chordata; class Lepidosauria; order Squamata; family Lacertidae; genus Zootoca; species Zootoca vivipara. Next base: position 110,474,719 of record NC_142584.1, on the reverse strand, counting down.
AACATTTTAGGCAGGCTTACTCAAACTCGGCCCTCCAGATGTTTTGAGACTACAATTCCCATCGTCCCTGACCACTGGTCTTGCTAGCTACAGATCATGGGAGCTGTATGCCAAAAACATCTGGAGGGCTGAGTTTGAGGAAGCCTGATCTTAGGTACAATCTCCAGCATTCTGCCTGGAACCTGATTCTGTATGAGGCAGTTTCCCAAGTTCCTATATCAGGATATTCATTTCAACAAGAGGTTGAGGCTCCAATTCTATACCCATTTGGGGGCAAGCCGAGTACAGTCGTACCTTGGAAGTCAAACGGAATCTGTTCCGGAAGGCCCTTCGACTTCCAAAATGTTCGAAAACCAGAGCATGGCTTCCTGCAGCCAATCAGAAGCCGTAGAAGCGCCATCGGACGTTTGGCTTCCAAAAGAACATTCGAAAACCGAAACAGTCTCTTCCGGGTTTCGATTGTTTGGGAGCCTAAACGTTTGAGAACTAGGCTGTTCGAAAACCAAGGTACAACTGTAGACAAGTATAGGGCTATTCTGTTAAAGATTCAGGGCCTTAGCAAAAAATCTATCTTGCATAGAAATATTTATTGTAGCTTTTCTGGGTCATTATTAAAAGAAATACGCTTTTGGGAAGATGCATGTTTTTCCTAGTGTAGCGCCGGTCTTTTTTTTTTTTTTTTTGGTACTGTTTGCTAGGCTCGCTCTTCTGGGGTTTTGAATTGCTCATATATTTTTTAATATTGTTAGCATTTTTATGATATTATTCTGGGGGACGGGATGGAACGGAAGGTGCAGGATAAAAATATTCTCATAAATTAGTAATGCCACTTTTGAGATTAGAACGTTTTAGTAATAGCATATTATATTGGAGTGGCGTTTTTAAAAAGCAGCAACGCATCCTGCTTTTATGCACAAAAGGCTCCCTGGTTGGCTTACAAATATCCTGCTCTGGAGGGTAGGACTTGAAGCGATGGCTTCAAGTTACAAGAAAGGAAATTCCGACTAAACATCAGGAAGAACTTTCTGACAGTAAAATCTGTTCAACAGTGGAGCAGCTTGGAAGGTTGTGGACTCTCCTTCCTTGGAGGTTTTCAAGCAGAGGTTGGATTACCATCTGTCATGGATGCTTAATTTGAGATTCCTGCGTTGCAGCCACAGGGGACCCAGGTGGCGCTGTGGGTTAAACCACTGAGCCTAGGGCTTGCTGATCAGAAGGTCGGCGGTTCAAATCCTTGCAACGGGGTGAGCTCCTGTTGCTCGGTCCCAGCTCCTGCCCACCTAGCAGTTCGAAAGCACATCAAAGTGCAAGTAGATAAATAGGGACCGCTCCGGCGGGAAGGTAAACACCGTTTCCGTGCGCTGCTCTGGTTCGCCAGAAGCAGCTTTGTCATGCTGGCCACATGACCCGGAAGCTGTCTGCGGACAAACGCCGGCTCCCTCGGCCTATAGAGCGAGAATAGTGCCGCAACCCCAGAGTCAGACACGACTGGACCTGATGGTCAGGGGGCGTTGCAGCCACAGGGGGTTGGACTAGAGGCCCCTGGGGGGGGTCCCTTCCGACTCTACAATTCTACGAACAGAACTCACTTTCTGGCTTGGAATATAAAACAGTGGTTTCCACCTTGCAATAAACAAAATCTGCCCTCATTCCCTTATGGGGTACACAAGAGCCCTTGTAGAGTCCTTTGTAGGTTCTCCATCGGTAGGAGAAAATAACGAGAGGCCAACCAGAGAATATTGAGAAGCAAAGCAGCTATAAGCCTGATCTTTATTGACTGTTGCAACAGGGTGCTCCCTCACAGGCAGGAGAAAGGAGGAGGACCCAGAACAAATGTGTGCCTGCCCTTCTATAGCCATTTTGAAATTCCCTGCCCTGGAGCTCAAGACCACCCCTCCCTACATCATACATACATCACAGAAGGGGTGTAGCCCAAGACCACCCCCCAGGGTCATCATACCTACATCATAGAAAAGGGCCGCCTTCAACAGAAATCTGAGCCCGTTGTTTACCGGTAGTGTCTGCCAGCTATCTGATTGCATTATTCTCTCTTTTGTTATTATAACTACTCAATTCCGGAATCCATGTCCCAGGTTCACCCCATTCACACCTTAAATGTGCCCTTAAGGCAGGATCTGTGAGCACAGAGACAATGGGGAGGTTTTCCCATTTCCTCCCTCCTTTCAGAGAAACCATTTGGTCAGTCTGGGAGAGTCAAAATGGTTTCAGGACTGTCCCCTTTGCTGCTTCACACATGTGGCCCATACACTTGTGTACGCGTCTGCTTGGTACATTGATGAACAGAGAGAGAGAGAGTATGTGTATATGACCCTAATTTGTTTATTTCACCCTCTATTGCTGATGGTCTTGGAAAACCAAGCAATCTTAAAACCATTTACCTGGGAATAAGCCTGGCTTCCTTTTCTGTAACCTCCTCCAGCCTGGAGGGCCACATCCCATTGTGCACAACCTTTAGGGGGCCACATAGACATGGTGGGTGATGCCAAAAATGCTCTACTCTCCATTCAAATGAGTAAAGAGGGATTGTCGAAGTTCAAAGATGTATGTATTCCTTCCAGGAATAGTCAGTAGAGGAAGAAGCCAGTGGGAGATGCAGGTTGTACAAAGTCTCAAGGGCCAGATAGGGAGGCCTGGAGGGCCGCATTAGACACCCACCCACACCCTGGCTTTGAGGTTCCCCATGCCTTGTGCACTGTAATCCTTTCACGACCGTTTCGCCCGGTGCCCTCTCTTCTCTGCAGTTACAGAAGACGGTTACCTGGTCACTGTGTGACTTTTTTTAAAGTCTCTGTTATAATCTGTTTAACTGCCGGGAGTCCTTGGTTGTCTTCTGCATTCTTCTCAGGCTTCTGTTTCTGTGGTTGGGGATTGTGCATCAACTTTAATTGGAGGGTGAGTCACCGAGGTTGGCAACACGGCCAGATGCCAGCAAGAAAGCAATTATAAGGGAGCAGAGAGGAAGCTCTCTCCGTCTCTTTGTCCCAGAGGACTGGCTGCTGAGGCCACAATGGCAAATGGGTGGCAGAATAGAATCATGCCTACTCTGTTGAATTGGAAGGGACCCGCGGGGTCATCTATTCCAACCCCTGGCTATGAGGGAATCTCGGCTAAAGCATCCATGGTAGGTTAAAAACCTCCAGCCAGTGTTAGAAACTCAGGTTTAAAAGCTAACCGCCAAGGGACACCTTAGGTTACGGTCGCCACAACAGAATGTCTAGGCCCCTTTCTCTCCCCCCCCCTCCAATGAAATTTATTATTGATATTTACAGTGGTACCTCAGGTTAAGTACTTAATTGGTTCTGGAAGTCCGTACTTAATCTGAAGCGTATTTAACCTGAAACGAACTTTCCCATTGAAAGTAATGGAAAGTGGATTAATCCGTTCCAGACGGGTCTGTGGAGTACTTAAATTGAAAGTACTCAACCTGAAGCGTACTTAACCCGAGGTATGACTGTATTTGCTCGGAAGTAAGCCCCCGCCACCTCCAGAGGGGCTTTCTTGCCCTCGAGAAAGTGCGCCGCGGATTGCAGCCCATGCAGCAGCACAGAAGCAAAGTTTGCTGCACCGCAGGAGCACAAAACGTGCCTGACATTGGGGTGTGTGTGTGCCTTTTGAGTGCAGTGCCTGAGCACCCCCTAGCCAGATGGAGATGTCAGTCGCTCAACATGGCATCCAGAGATCTACCTGAAGGAGCTTCTCCACCCCCATCGTTCTGCCCGGACACTGAGGTCCAGCTCTGAGGGCCTTCTGGCGGTTCCCTCCTTGCGAGAAGCCAAGTTGCAGGGAAGCAGGCAGAGGGCCTTCTCGGTGGTGGCGCCCACCCTGTGGAACGCCCTCCCAACAGATGTCAAGGAAATAAACAACTGTCTTGACTTTTAGAAGATATCCGAAGGCAGCCCTGTTTAGGGAAGGTTTTAATGTTTGATGTATTTATTGCGTTTTTAATATTCTGTTGGGAGCCGTCCAGAGTGATTGGGCAAACCCAGCCAGATGGGCAGGGTGTAAATAATAAATTGTTGTTGTTTGAGTTGTTGTTGCCACGTGGTTGCAACATGACCCTGGGGGATTTTGAACACTGCCTCTGGGGGATTTTGAACGGGTCGGAGGCTCCCGTTATTTTTTGGGGGGGGGAATTCAGTTATCTTCATGCAGGTTCGTGGGTGATGTTTAATATTAGAAAAGGCCTTCAACAATTGAAGAAAGTCTCCATCATTATAGAGGCATCCTTTGTAGCTTTATTAAGCGCTGCAGGAATTTTTCTTACAATGTGTGTTTTTTCTTTGGTTTTTGGAAGTTCTCTACAATGTAAATAAATTAACCAGCTAGAACAGAGGAGGGGTAGGCAGGGCTGTTTGTCTGTTCTACACCCTGCCCTTTAGCACTTTTCCTTACAAGTTTGAGTGCTAAAAACAGTCAAAACAGTTTTTCCTCCTGCAGAGGTGTGGGTGACAGCCTTTCCCCCCTGAGCCTCCAATGGCTGAGCTGGTTGGGGCCTCCACCAGGGACCAGCTGCTTTTTTTTAAAGTTTATAACTTTATTCTTTCAAGCCGCCTGCCTCAGGCCTCAGACAAGTTTTGCACAGGACTCTCACTTCATGCATTTATACAATCCTTTTTTAAGGATTGCCTTTTGGCCCCTCTCCTACAGAGTCGGCTCACAGGCACACCTTTAAAACACAGCGCTCTTTTCAAAATAATACATGGGAACGCAGAGAGCTAAAAACCGAGTTGACTGGTGGGTGCTAGTTCTTTATTTGCAGGGCCTGTTTCCAAGTGGGGACCATTCAGAGATCGGCAGTCTTCATCAGCGGCCTAAGGTCAACAGCCCACTGTGACTGATCCTAGTTTATTAATTCATATCACACACTCTTTTCAAGTTTATGCATTTCATTAATTTTACAATCATTTTGACACTTCGAAACTTGACTTCTGCGGTTCCTTAAATTAATTTTTAATATCTCCTGCATATCCAAATTGACCTACTTGGCTCATTTATTCATCTTCTTTAAATATATCCCCTTTAAAACTGCAGCTTATTACAATAATCCTGCCAATGTTCTTATCTGTTTACAATTTATCTGTAAATATTCAATAAACCATTTCCATTCGTTTATAAAAAGTTTGTTATCTTGCCTTCTTATTCTTCTTAATGGAAGGTTTTGCCATTTCTGCATATTCCATCAGTTTTTGTATCCAGTCTTCCTTTGCTGGGACTTCTTCCTCTTTCCATTTTTGAGCAAGTAACATTCTTGCCACTGTAGTTGCATACTGTACAAGAATAAGTTTATATACAATAAAAGTAGTTCTATCCCTATAATTCCCAAAAGAAAAGCTTCTGGGTTTGTTGTTGTTGTTTTTTACAAAGGTTATTTTAAACATCCTTTTCATTTCATTATATATCATCTCCCAGTAAGCTTTAAGCTTGCTACAAAACCACCACATATGATAAAAAGAACCTTCTTTCTTTCTCCGAGGCGCTCAATGTAGCGTACGCAGTTCGTCTCATTGCGACAACCCTGTGAGGTAGGCTGAAAGAGGCAGTGATCGGACGAAGGTCGCCTAGAGAGCTTTGTGGCCGAGCGGGGATTTGAACTCCAGACTCTCCTGGATCCTACTCTAGCCACTGTGCCAGGTGCCAGTGTCCTTCCTGTGCTCCTTCTCACTGCAGTGAACAAACACCGCAGGGACAAAACACCTGAGGGAGCTTCTGTCCCCACCTCCTTGTGTTGCTATTGGCTGAAAGGAGGAGGCTGGACCAGGAAGAGTCCTCATAATCCCCAGGAACTGGGAAGGTGGCCAGAAGGACCAGCCATTGGGGCGAGGCCTCTCTGAGCAAGCAGTTCATGATTCAGGAGTGTGTACATCAACACAGAGCCTTCAGCCAGGTAAGGGCTCAGGGATAACTAAAGTCCGGGATCTGGGACGCCTTCCTCCTTGGAAGCAAGGCAATCCACTCCTTTAAACCCCAGTAGGGCATTCACTGCATCTCTGAAGCCACCTGCCGCCTTTCCTGGGAGATGCTCAGCTGCTTCCTGTGGCAGCTTGCCAGGCCTTCAGCGGCCAATAGAGGAGGTGCTGGGAATCCAGGTTTGCAGGCAAAACAGGGGCCGATGTGGAGTTTCAGATGCTGTTGGACTACAACTCCCATCGTCCCTGATTGTTGGCGGACTGCTTGGAGTGGAGGACCAGAGGCCCCTCTGCTTTGGGCTGAGAAACTGCAGCCTTTGTTGCGGAAGCTTGCTCTCCTCAGGTGAAGTGCCAAATGTTTTGCGCCACGACTCAGTGGCGAGGGATTCTGCACATGCTTGGGTGAATTACCGTATATTCCGGCATATAAAATGACTGGGTGTATAAGAGGACCCCCAACTTTTCCAGTTAAAATAAAGAGTTTACGATATACTCACCGTATAAGTAATACGACTCGGCGTATAAGATGACCCCCAACTTTTGAGAATATTTTCCTGGGTTAAGAAGTAGTCTTATATGCAGGAATATGCAGTACTATTTACGGCCTCTGCCCAGTATACCTGAAGGAGCGTCTCCACCCCCATCGTTCAGCCCAGACACTGAGGTCCAGCTCTGAGGGCCTTCTGGCGGTTCCCTCGCTGCGAGAAACCAAGTTACAGGGAACCAGGCAAAGGGCCTTCTCGGTAGTGGCACCTGCCCTGAGGAAAGCCCTCCTATCAGATGTCAAGGAAATAAACAACTATCTGACTTTTAGAAGACATCTGAAGTTTTTAATGTTTAATGTCGTATCATGTTTTTAATATTCTCATTGGGAGCCACCCAGAGTGGCTGGGGAAACCCAGCCAGATGGACGGGGTATAGATAATAAATACTATGATTCTATGATTACTATGATTACTATGATTACTATGATTCTGGGTGCCAGTCCTGAGTGCCAGGCTCCAACTTTTAAGTCTTGCACTTATCTAGAAGTTGTGCTTGTTTGTTTGATTGTTTATCTTTAATTCTTATTATATTATATCACTATCCCTTCCTTTCCTCCAAGCAGTTCAAGGTGGCATAAATGGTTCTCCTCACGACTCGATTAATTTCCAAAACAACTCTGAGGTAGGTTGGGCTGAGAGGCAGTGACCAAGGACACCCAGTGAGCTTGATGGCCGAGTAGGAATTTGAACCCCGGTCTGCCAGGTCCTAGTGTGGTGCCCTCTAACCACTGCACCACACTATCCCCAGGACAGCAAACAGTTCTCTCCCTCCCCGCCCCCTTTATTCTTGAGACAACCTTACACATGGCTTGGCTAAGTCTGTAAGAAGCTGGTGGGCTCAGGGACTATCCAGCATCATGTCTGAATGGGGAGTTGAGCCCAGCTTTCTTTGGGCACCTCAGTGTGGCTAGGAGCTCCTCAGACTGGGGGGAGCCTGAACTTGAATTTCCCACTTGCCTGTCAAGCTGGATGACCCCAAGCCAGTAACTCTCCCCTTCCCCCTCTTTCTGCTTAACCTACCACGCAGGATTGTTGTAAGGATAAAATGGGAGAGGGAGACTAGTTACAAGGTGGAGTATTACGGTAAAAGAACAAATAATTCTACCCACCCTATTGTGCTTTTTTCTGTTGGTGTGTAAACACTCCTTTTCTGTTCTTTCTGGGGGGAAAGCAAGTCTATGCAATGGTTTCTAAAAAGGTATGAGTGTAAATTTGTAATTCAGTTTTTTGGGGGGGCAGGGTTGTAGGCCATTGCAGCTGACTGCAATGCTCCCCTTGTGAGCGCTGGGTGGTGGGGATTATAATAAAAGGCAATTGTTTTCCGTTCTTTGTAACCTAGTTTTGCAAATCGCCTAGTATTGTCAAGGCTCAGTATTTTCGGCTTTGAAAGATAGCTCCTTATCTGCAATGCAATGCAAATGTGTTCAGCCTCTGGAAACCTGGCCTCTTTTTCACCTAAGTATATTTACACACACACCTGGAATCATAGAATCATAGAGTTGGAAGAGACCACAAGGGCCATCCAGTCCAACCCCCTGCCAAGCAGGAAACACCATCAAAGCATTCCTGACAGATGGCTGTCAAGCCTCTGCTTAAAGACCTCCAAAGAAGGAGACTCCACCACACTCCTTGGCAGCAAATTCCACTGCCGAACAGCTCTTACTGTCAGGAAGTTCTTCCTAATGTTTAGGTGGAATTTTCTTTCTTGTAGTTTGAATCCGTTGCTCCGTGTCCACTTCTCTGGAGCAGCAGAAAACAACCTTTCTCCCTCCTCTATATGACATCCTTTTATATATTTGAACATGGTTATCATATCACCCCTTAACGTTCTCTTGTCCAGGCTAAACATACCCAGCTCCCTAAGCCGTTCCTCATAAGGCATCGTTTCCAGGCCTTTGACCATTTTGGTTGCCCTCTTCTGGACACGTTCCAGCTTATCAGTATCCTTCTTGAACTGTGGTGCCCAGAACTGGACACAGTACTCCAGGTGAGGTCTGACCAGAGCAGAATACAGTGGTACTATTACTTCCCTTGATCTAGATGCTATACTCCTATTGATGCAGCCCAGAATTGCATTGGCTTTTTTAGCTGCTGCATCACACTGCTGACTCATGTCAAGTTTGTGGTCTACCAAGACTCCTAGATCCTTTTCACATGTACTGCTCTCAAGCCAGGTGTCTCCCATCCTGTATTTGTGCCTTTCATTTTTTTTTGCCCAAGTGTAGTACTTTACATTTCTCCTTGTTAAAATTCATCTTGTTTGCTTTGGCCCAGTTGTCTAATCTGTTAAGGTCATTCTGAAGTGTGATCCTGTCCTCTGGGGTGTTAGCCACCCCTCCCAATTTGGTGTCATCTGCAAACTTGCTCAGGATGCCCTCAAGCCCATCATCCAAGTCATTGATAAAGATGTGGAACAAGACTGGGCCCAAGACAGAACCCTGTGGCACCCCACTAGTCACTACTCTCCAGGATGAGGAGGAGCCATTGATGAGCACCCTTTGGGTTCGGTCAGTCAGCCAGTTACAAATCCACTGAATGGTAGCATTGTCTAGCCCGCATTTTACCAGCATCTTTACAAGAATATCATGGGGCACCTTGTCAAAGGCCTTGCTGAAATCAAGATAGGCTACATCCACAGCGTTCCCTTCATCTACCAGGCTTGTAATTCTGTCAAAAAATGAGATCAGATTAGTCTGACATGATTTCTGCTACTGCTCAACCCCCCCCCCCAGGGTTCTGTGAAATGCAGATGTTTGCATGTGCCAAGGACAAAGTAGGCTGGCCCAGTTAGAAGGCACCAGCTTCTGAATCTCAGGTGTCTTCAGCGGGTGCCCAAAAGACAACAGAGGTGGCCTGCAGAGTGCTGTGATCGACAAGCTGTGTCCCAAGCTGTATACCGTAGGTCTTCCTACACCAAAACCAGCACCTTGAGCTTCACCCGCTCACTACTTGTTAGCCTGTGCAATTCTCTCAACAACGGGATGGCATTGCTGGCAATCTCCTTCCCCAACAGTGTTAGACACTCAGCTGTATAAAGGTAAAGGTAAAGGGACCCCTGACCTTTGGGTCCAGTCGCGGATGACTCTGGGGTTGCGGCGCGCATCTCGCTTTACTGGCCGAGGGAGCCGGCGTTCAACTTCTGGGTCATGTGGCCAGCATGACAAAGCCGCTTCTGGCAAACCAGAGCAGCGCACGGAAACGCCGTTTACCTTCCCGCTGTTTATCTTCCTTGCACTTTGATGTGCTTTCAAACTGCTAGGTTGGCAGGACCAGGGACCGAGCAACGGGAGCTCACCCCGTGGCGGGGATTCGAACCGCCGACCTTCTGATCGGCAAGTCCTAGGCTCCGTGGTTTAACCCACAGTGCCACCCGCGTGGGTTAAACCACGCCAAATGGCACCTTTAACCTAGGTTACGGTTGCCACAGCGGAAAGTCTAGGCGTCATTTTTTTTTTTTTGCAATGAATTTTTTATTCTTATTCCTATTCTTATTAATTTCATTCCTATAAAGCTTTAACTTTTAAAGGGGGGGGAAATCTCCCAAGCAGTTTTCAAAATGTTAAAACATCAAATGAAACGATCCAGGAAAAAGAAAACAAATGCAAGCTTCAAGGGAGATGTTTCAGATCCTTCTCTAAGTGACATTTTGCTTTCCCCATACGTATTGAGCGCAGGAGGACTCTGGGAAGACAGTGTGCTGTAATAGTTAGAAGGTTGGACTAGGACTGGGAGATCAGGGTTCAAATCCCTATTCTGTCATGAAGCTCACTGGGTGACCTTGGAGTCAGTGACAGTCTCTCAGCCCACCTCACAGGGCTGTTGTGGGGATTAGGTAAAGGGACCCCTGACCATTAGGTCCAGTCGTGACCGACTCTGGGGTTGCGCGCTCATTTCGCATTATTGGCCGAGGGAGCCAGCGTATAGCTTCCAGGTCATGTGGCCAGCATGACAAAGCCGCTTCTGGCAAACCAGAGCAGCACATGGAAACGCCGTTTACCTTCCCGCTGTAGCGGTACCTATTTATCTACTTGCATTGGTGTGCTTTCGAACTGCTAGGTTGGCAGGAGCTGGGACCGAGCAACGGGAGCTCACCCCGTCACAGGGATTCGAACCGCCGACCTTCTGATCAGCAAGCCCTAGGCCACAGCGTCACCTGGGTCCACGTTGTGGGGATTAACTGAAGGTTAATCCTTGGAGGAAAAGATGTGATATAAAAGCAATAAATAAACTCTTCTGTTTACCTGTTTAAGAAAGCTGGAGGGGGCAGCCAGATGGAAATGTCTTTTGCCAGCCTGACATCCAGAAATCTTCATCATACACCTGGCAAATACAGAGGCACCTCTGGTTAAGAACTTAATTCGTTCCGGAGGTCTGTTCTTAATCTGAAACTGTTCTTAACCTAAGGTACCACTTTAGCTAATGGGGCCTCCTGCTGCTACCGCGCTGCCACCGCACAATTTCTGTTCTTATCCTGAAGCAAAGTTCTTATCCTGAGGTACTACTTCCAGGTTAGTGGAGTCTGTAACCTGAAGCGTCTGTAACCCGAGGTACCACTGTAGGCTACCCCAGTGAGCAGTGGTTAGAGCGCCATTACAGGGGTACCTTGGTTCTCAAATGCCTTTGGTACTCAAACAACTTGCAACCCAAACACTGCAAACCCAGAAGTAAGTGTTCTGGTTTGCGAACCTTTTTCGGAGGCTGAACGTGCTCGGTTTTGAGTGTTAGGCTGAGGTCTGTCTGTTTTTGCTGTTTATTTTGCATTTTTGTTTTTGCGACTTTTTCGCTTTGTTTTTGTGACCGTGTGGAACCCAGTTCAGCTACTGATTATGTGACTGCAGTACAGTGGTGCCTCGCTAGACGAATGCCCTGCTAGACAAAAATTTCGCTTAACGAAATGATTTTCTGATCGGTGGTTGCCTCACTTTACGACGAGGTTTTCTATGGCCACCGCTTCATCATGCGAAGTGTGGCCATAAAAACCTCCGATCAGAAAATCAGGGCATTCATCTAGCGAAAGGGGAACCAGCTGTAGCAAGGGAAGAAGGCAAAGGAAGATCAGCTGAGAGGCGCTGACAGCTGTCAGCGCCTCTCAGCTGATCTTCCTTTGCCTTCTTTCCCTGCTGCAGCTGGTTCCCCTTTGTGTTCCGCTGGTTTCTGCCCCGGCAGAGACCAGCGGAACACAAAGAGGAACTAGCGGGGGAGGAACTAGGTGTCCGCCCGCTTGCCTTCGCCGAGAAAGCCGGGCACCTTCTCGGGGAAGCTAAGTGGGCGGGCTAGGTGTCCCCCGCTTGCCTTCGCTGAGAAAGCCAGGCGCGTTCTCGGGGAAGGCAAGCGCCCTACGATCCACGTTGTGTGTTGGGTGGGATGGGGGGGGGAGCGCAGGATCTTTCCTGTCTTCCCCCCCCCCCAATCCTGCCTGTCATGCAGCGGGCATCGTAGAGGGCTTAACATCCCGCCTGTGTGACAGGAAAGATCCTGCGTTTCCCCCCCCATCCCGCTCGACACACAGCGGGGGATCGTAGGGGGCTTCTCAAGCCTTAATCTAGGGCTACACCCAGAGTTGCCTCTCTGTGGCTGAGGAGACCCAAAGTACAAATCGTCACTCAGCCAGAAAGCTCACTGGGTGCCTTTGAACCATTCGCACACTCAGCTCAGTCTACCCCGTAGGGTTGTTGTTGTGAAGACAAAAGGCGGAAGGAAAAAACCCTACTCGTGCTGCCCAGAACTGCTTGGAGAAAGAAGCAGGAAATAAAGCCTGGCTGAGTCGTGAGTCTGTTGGGTTTAAAGATCTGTATCTCGGTCACCTGACGGAATGCGTTTTACTTGTCCGCTAATAAAAGATTGGCTGCTTAGCTACCCTTTTCATATGGAAGGATATTCCGAGGATTGGTTCTCTGGCTTTGTCCTCCCATCACTGTCTGTGATAGTTTCCTTTTTTGTGTCCGTTTTTTTATGGAGCGGCGGATTTCTGTGCCAAATTTTGAATCATTGGAAGAGCTAGTTAATCAGATGACAAGAGAGGAAGAGGGTGCAGCAGATTAAAGCAGCAATTTTAAATTCATATGCATGTGTATGTAATGGGCGTGCGAGACTGTCGTGCCGTCCTCATTGGTATAAAAATATACAACTGCTTGACTGTCTGAACCTACTGTAGGTGCATAACAAATTTGCATCTCTGTGATGAAACTGCTGGCTGATCGCGCAAACTTTGACCTTATTTGCCTTCCAAGTGGGTGGAAGTGTATATGCAAATGTAATGCACCTTAGGAACTCTGCTTGCATTCCTGCAGTTGCCTGGTTTGTGAGGGAAGAGGGCAACAATTAGGTTTTTTAAAATTATAATTATGGGGCAAATTGCAGGCTACTCCTGGGCCTCAGACAGGTGGGGAGCATGTGCTTTCCAGGGTTGATTCCACGGCTAGGAAAGACTCCACAGTCAAAGCAGAGCTGATGGATCCAATGGATCTGGCTTCTAGAAGGATGCTTCATTGTATAGGACCCTTTTTTGTGGTGCTGATTGGTTAAAATGCCAGCGTGGGCCGGGTGGGGGGGTCAGGATGAAGGGCCTTTTCAGTGGTGGCCCTGCATACCCAATGAGATGCCCCTGGCCACCTCTCTCCAATCTTTTAGATGACAGGCAAAGACATATCTCTTCTGCCCAGATTTTCATAGAATTGTAGAGTTGGAAGGGACCCTCAATGGTCATCTAGTCCAACCCCCCTGAAGTGCAGGAATCTCAACTCAAGCATCCCTGACAGGTGGCCATCCAACCTCGTGTTTGAAAAAGCCTCCAAGGAAGGAGAGTCCCATGAAGGAGAATTTGGGAGGGGGTAGAATGGTTTGGAAGAATTTCAGTTTTCTTCCGCTGGCTTGTTGTTTTACGTATGCTGTCCTGTGAGTTGAAATAGCTTTTAAGGACTTCTTGTTTGTTTTATTTCGGTACACCTCCCAGCGACATAAGAGGAAGGGCAGCATACGAATATTAATACAAGATAAACAGGTGGTGTGTTAATGAGGATATGCTTCGTGTCATTTTTCATTTAAGAGCAATAATATCTTGTGAAACTGGGAAGGGCTGGCACTTTAATTTGTATGCAGAAAGTCCCGGGTTCAGTTCCTGGCATCAGCACCAGGAAGGGCTGGGAATGTCCTCTGCCAGGAGCCCTGGAGAGTTGCTGCCAGTCAGTGTAGGCAATACTGCGCTGATTCACGCTGAAGTGGTAAACCTGTATCTGGACGGTACCATTTCAGTTTGCACGGACAGGGGAAATACCTCATGACTGCACTTAATGACCACAAAACATTAAATCCCTGCACACACTGCTAGCATGCCAGGAAGAGTTCACCTTCCCTCTGGCACTTAGATTTCATTGTAGACATAATTGTTTCTGTACATAGGAGCATTTGCACCCTTGATTCCCTTGCCTGCAGGCTGAAGAGGTGCAGCCCCAAGCACAGATTTGCTATTAAACTAAGTTTCACTCAAGGTAAAAGGTAAAGGGGTCCCTGACCATCAGGTCCAGTCATGTCCGACTCTGGGGTTGCGGTGCTCATCTCGCTCTATAGGCCGAGGGAGCTGGCGTTTGTCCGCAGACAGCTTCCGCGTCATGTGGCCAGCATGACAAAGCTGCTTCTCGCGAACCAGAGCAGCGCATGGAAACAGCGTTTACCTTCCCGCCGGAGTGGTGCCTATTTATCTACTTGCACTTTGATGTGCTTTCGAACTGCTAGGTGGGCAGGAGCTGGGACTGAGCAACGGGAGCTCACCCCGTCACGGGGATTCGAACCGCCGACCTTCTGATCAGCACGCCCTAGACTCTGTGGTTTAACCCACAGCGCCACCTGGGTCTCTCAAGGTAGACCTACTTAAATGAATGGGCCTAACTTAGTCATGTTCTTTGATTTCAGTGTGCGTGCTTTGGGTAAAACGCAGTTTAATACCTTCACAGGAAATGCTTTTTCCATTAAAGAAAATGACCCTGGAACATTCTTACATTAGAAAAACTTAAAATGCAATCACATGAAAGCAGTGATTAAATAACATCTCCGTCCATCAAACCACTGGGTGGTTTTCAGTAAACTGCTGTTTCTTACAACTCGTTGTTGATGATATGGTGGTGATGATGATGATGATAATAATAATAATAATAGTAGTAGTAGTAGTACCGGTTGTAGTAATACCCCACCCATGTGGTTGGATTGCAGAATGGAGAGAATGCTGCCTATTTTACAAGATGATGACATGTGAATAATCGAAAGCACTTTACAAACAAGATCTCTGGCTATAATGGCAACTTTAGGGAGAGATCTTCCAGGGTTCACAAGGCCGTGTGTGACAAATGGGAAGTGACAGGTTGCAGAACTTTCAAAGGCTTTCTGGGTCATGACCGAGTAGAGAGAGGTGTGTGGGTTGAACGGGTCATAGACTCATAGAATATGCAGTGCTGAACCACAGTTTAGTGCTTTAGGCTGTGTTAGTACGTAATGCTAAGCCACAGTTTACTACTATGCAGCCGAGCCTCGATCATTCGTGAGCAAAGAAGCATCTCCCATACGGCTTGAGCTAAGATTATATTGGATTTCGCTGAATCTCGCCTTAGCTTTACATCTTGGCTGCAAAGGGAGGAGGAGAACGCGAAGGGGCCCTGGAGGTTAGCCTGGGTTCCGCAGTGGAGGATCAAGTAAGGAGACAATGAAGGTTCGGCAGAAGAAGGAGAAATTGCACAGGGAGGTCCCATTAACCCTAACCCTAATCTCTCTCTTTCTCTCTTGTCTAGTTGGTGGGATCATGCGGCAGCACCAAGGCTATATTGGGCTACTTGCTCCATTATGTATCCTGTTCATTTTCCTCCTGTTCACACTCACTGCCTCTTACAAACCCATCATCGTTGTCCATGGCCTGTTTGACAGCCCTTCCGACTTCCGGCAGCTGTTGGTGTTCATCAATGAGGTGAGGCTGAGGACCAGAATTCCTGGCAGTAGAATTGTTTATGTATCTTAAAGGTAAAGGAACCCCTGACCATTAGGTCCAGTCGTGACCGACTCTGGGGTTGCGGCGCTCATCTCGTGCTATTGGCCGAGGGAGCTGGCGTACAGCTTCCAGGTCATGTGGCCAGCATGACAAAGCCACTTCTGGAAAACCAGAGAAGCACACGGAAACGCCGTTTACCTTCCCGCTGTAGCGGTACCTATTTATCTACTTGCACTTTGATGTGCTTTTGAACTGCTAAGTTGGCAGGAGCTGGGACCGAGCAACGGGAGCTCACCCCGTTGCGGGGATTCAAACCGCCGACCTTCTGATCAGCAAGCCCTAGGCTCTGTGGTTTAACCCACAGCACCACCCGCGTATCTTAACGTACTCCTATAACACTAAAACTTGTGGGCCTGCAACAAAGCTGGAAGCTGGAGGATTTCTTTGATCTTTTTAATTTCTCAAAAGGGCTGTCGGTTTGGGATTTGGCAAATGAATCCTCAGTTGTTTAAGCAAAACGTACCTGCAAGATGCATCGAACCTCTCTGTCACTCTGAAGCATACCATATATGTTACTCTTCTGCTGCATGGTTGCTATTACTAGCGGAAGACCTGTGTAATTTCACAACAGGAAGGGAGGAAAGGAATAGGAGCTTCCAGTCCCTGGTGCCACCCTTCTTCCTTTCCCAGCCCCAGATCTTTATTTTATTTAGTTAGTTTAGGCTTTTATCATAGAATCATAGGGAGGGAAGGGTCCCAAGGGTCATCTAGTCCAACCCCTGGTGCAATGCAGGAATCACTGCTAAAATATCCACGACAAGTGTCCGTGCAACCTCAGCTGAAAAACCTCCAAGGAAGGAGAGTCCACTCTCGAATAGCTCTTACCACCAGAAGTTGTTCCTGATGTTGAGACGGAATCTCCTTTCTTTTCACTTGAAGCCATTGGAGAAATAATAATAATAATAATAATAATAATAATAATAATATATTTATACCCTGCCCATCTGGCTGGGTTTCCCCAGCCACTCTGGGCGGCTTCCAACAGAACATTAAAATACAATAATCTATTAACCATTAAAAGCTTCCCTAAGCAGGGCTGCCTTCAGATGTCTCCTAAAAGTCTGGTAGTTGTTTTTATCTTTGACATCTGGTGGTAGGGCGTTCCACAGGGCGGGTGCCACTACCGAGAAGGCCCTCTGCCTGGTTCCCTGTAGCTTTGCTTCTCGCAGTGAGGGAACCACCAGAAGGCCCTTGGAGCCTCAGTGTCCGGTCAGAACGATGGGGGTGGAGATGCTCCTTCAGGTATACTGGACCGAGGCCGTTTAGGGCTTTAAAGGTCAGCACTTTTAGTTCAAAGGGAACCACAAAAAATTTAAAAAGGTAAAAAAAGAATTTTAAAAAAAGAAAAGAGAAAAGAAAACAAGCTTGCTCCATCTTCCATGTGGCAGCCCTTAAGATATTTGAATATGGCTATCATATCTCCTCTGTCTCATCTTTACCAGGCTAAACATACCCAGCTCCTTCGACCGTTCTTCATAAGGCATGGTTGCCATGCCCTTGATCATCTTGGTCACTCTTCTCTGCACACCTCCCGACATGTCAATATCCTCCTGAAACTATAGGGCCCAGAACTAGACACAGTACTCCAGGTGGAGTCCTCTCCTTTCCCCCAAGGATCTTTGGGGTATTGCATGTGGTTCCATGCCTCAGAACAACAAGCCTGCGAGGTATTCCATGCTGACAGAGAGAGAGAGAGAGAGAGAGAGAGAGAGAGAGAGAGAGAGAGAGAGAGAGAGAGAACGACTAGCTCAAGGTCACACCGTTAAGTTTTAAGGCAAAACAGAGATTTGAACCTGGGTCCTCCCCTATCCTAGCTTGATATGCTCACCGGGGTTAGGGAACATTTGGCCGTCCAGATGTTGCAGTACAATAACATCTGGTGGGCCAAAGATTCACCCTCTTCCCTGATTTCACCCCAGTCGTTCACCTCTCTTTTTCTCAGTGTTAATACGGGAGGGGTAGTTGTGTAAACATCTCTCCTAATAAGAGACCGGGACGGGTTGTAATTTACCTCTCCAGGCCCTGTGTGATTCAGAGCCGTCACAGGTGGAGCCGTTGCAAAGATGGCAGGCTGATGTCCGCACTGGGATTCACTTGTTAGGCTGGAAAGGCAGGTTACCTGGGTAGTGAAAGAGGAAGTGTGGAGTTCTGGCAATTCCTGAGTGCTTGCTTGCCTCAATTTCATTTGCAGAAATAGACCCACTAGGCTAGGAGAGTTCTTAACTGGCCCCTGCTCACCAGTCAGATAAAGCATTTGCAGGACTCTCTCAATCTGTACATGGCAAATGCAGAATGGGATGCAGTTTCCCGAATGTTTGCTTGTTTGTTTTTTTTAATGTAGTGGCATAACTTGGGGGTGGTTGCTCCGGATGCAAAATTGTTAGGGGTGCAAAATTTCAACACCCAGTGCTACCTCAATACAGCTGCATGCTTCCACCGCTGGCCTCCGTTGAAACCGGTGTCCACATGCAAACCAAGAAGCGACTTCTCTAGACAATGGAATGACTCTTTCTTTTCTTATCTCTGCAGCTGCCAGTGTGGTGTAGTGGTTAAGAGCGGTAGCCTCGTAAGGTTCGTGTCTCCGCTCCTCCACATGCAGCTGCTGGGTGACCTTGGGCTAGTCACACTTCTCTGAAGTCTCTCAGCCCCACCCACCTCACAGGGTGTCTGTTGTGGGGGAGGAGGGGAAAGGAGATTGTTAGCCGCTTTGAGACTCCTTCGGGTAGTGATAAAGCAAGATATCAAATCCAAACTCTTCTTCTTCTCCTGAGTTACGGGGATCCTATTACATGCATGTGTATTATGTCCATTTCCCTCCCACCCCTTATGTGCAGCCCCGGGCACTGGCAACCCGCGCTACACCACTGTTTTTAATGCACAAGTTTCTAGTCCTTAAGAATGCAATGATAACTTTGGACTTTGCAGCGGTCATTGCACAATGCCACATATAGGCACCACCTTGTGGAGTCCTGGGGCACAGCTAGGCAGTAATTGCAACAGGACTCCGCTGTGCTGCTGCCAATTCCCTATAAAATGTGAGGGTTCTGCCAGCGATATAAAGCACGATTAAACTAGGCAAGAGGATTGGGCATAGCACGGGCAGACAAAGTCCCACTGCCTGTGCTTTTTTCTACCTAATCCTGCTCTTGTTTTATTTGTCCATTTCCGTTCCTGAATTGTTTCCTGTTCCCAGAATTCCCTGGGAAGGGGGATAGCTTGTTGAACTGCTCTGGGAACTATAGCTCTGTTTGGGGTGGGGGAAGGAGTCTATTAACAACTTTCTGCTCCCAAAAAAAACTACAGCTCCCAGAATTCTTTGCAGCGGGGTGAGAGGGAGCCATGACTTAGCAGAACAGTCATTCCTATGCATGGTGTGGAGGTCGCCTTAGTATGATGCGAGCCGCCATGGGAGTGCCAGCCGTGAAAAGCAGTGTTGCAAAAACTGAAGTTAATATTTAGTTTTTTAAGAAACATATTTTCGGTGGGGCAGCAGCAGCCCACCTTAAGCCTTGGATGCTGCAAGAGAGGTTGTATTTTTAGCCCTTTTTGAATCTCTTCTCCCTCCCTCCCTCCCTCCCTCCCTCCCCCTCCCCCCCCTTCTCTGTTCCCGCTACCTCCTTGCAGACCCACCCAGGTACCAACGTCACAGTCATTGATTTGTTCGACCATACCGAGAGCCTGAAGCCTCTTTGGATGCAAGTGGAAGGGTTCCGGCAAGCCATTTACCCCATCATGCAGAATGCTGTCGATGGGGTCCACCTTATCTGCTACTCCCAAGGTATGTGAGCTAAGGGCTTCAGAAGCTATTTCTGGGTCTTACCAATGGCCCATTGTCCGGTCACATTGCTTTTTTGGGGGACTCCAAATTGAGAAAGTGGGGGGCGATCACCCAAGATTGTGGATCTTTTTTGGGGGGGATTGCCCACAGTTGCTGAGCTTCTTGGGGGGGGGGTTGCCAAAAATCGCTCACCCGCCGGACCGCCACAGCCAATCGCACGCACATCGATGAAGTCACCAATCGTCTGCTTGCTCACCTAAAGCAAGTGCTAATTGCCCGCCCAATTGCTGCAGCAGCCAATAGCCAGCAGACCTTGCCGCACCCACCAATCACCCACAAAAACACCACTGACAATCTCCAGTTTGCGGCACCCACCTCTCCACTATCCGCGTATAAGACGATTCCAAATTTTGAACATAATTTTTTAATAAAACAACCTTGTCTTATACATGGAAAAATACAGTATATGTACCAATAGGAGTATAGCATCTAGATCAAGGGAAGTAATAGTACCACTGTATTCTGCTCTGGTCAGACCTCACCTGGAATACTGTGTCCAGTTCTGGGCACCACAGTTCAAGAAGGATACTGACAAGCTGGAACGTGTCCAGAGGAGGGCAACCAAAATGGTCAAAGGCCTGGAAACGATGCCTTATGAGGAACGGCTTAGGGAGCTGGGTATATTTAGTCTGGAGAAGAGAAGGTTAAGGGGAGATATGATAGCCATGTTCAAATATATAAAAGGATGTCATATAAAGGAGGGTGAAAGGTTGTTTTCTGCTGCTCCAGAGAAGCGGACACGGAGCAATGGATTCAAACTACAAGAAAGAAGATTCCACCTAAACATTAGGAAGAACTTCCTGACAGTAAGAGCTGTTCGACAGTGGAATTTGCTGCCAAGGAGTGTGGTGGAGTCTCCTTCTTTAAGTTCTTTAAGCAGAGGTTTGACAGGCATATGTCAAGAATGCTTTGATGGTGTTTCCTGCTTGGCAGGGGGTTGGACTGGATGGCCCTTGTGGTCTCTTCCAACTCTATGATTCTATTCTATATTTTAGGGTCTTCATAAGATCTTCCTTCTTACCTGTAAACAGACCCCACAAGACTGAGCAGTGACCACCAGTTTGGTGTGTGTGTGTGTGTGTGTGTGTGTGTGTGTGTGTGTGTGTGTGTGTTTCTTGTAATAATTTTTTTAAGGAAATGGAGCCATGTGGAATGATGTTGACATGATACGGGACTAGGCTTCTTCCTCTAAAATATGGTTCCCCTTCCTCTGTCCCCCAGGAGGACTCATCTGCCGCGCTCTCCTCTCCACGATGCCCGACCACAACGTGGACACCTTCATCTCTCTCTCTTCCCCACAGATGGGGCAATATGGGGGTAAGTCGTGGGGCAAGGGCAACCCAGTGATTCCACACCTGGATTACTGTGTCTCAGTTCAGGGCACCACAATTTAGGAAGGGTGTTGTCACACTGGAACATGCACAGAGGAGGACAACGAATATTATCAAGGGTCTGGGAAATCAAGGCTTATGAGGAATGGTTGGTTAAGGGAGCTGAGTATGTTTAGCCTGGGAAAGAGGAGACAGATAGGAGATAGGATAGCTATCTTCAAATATCTCAAAGGCTGTCAACATGGAAGAGGGAACAAGCTTGTTTTCTGCTGCTCTGGAGAATAGGACTCAAACCAATGGCTTCCAAATTACAAGAAAGGAGATTACGACTCAACAGCAAGAGCAAACTTGAGTGCTGTTTGATACTTTTCTCTCTCACCCCACTCTATATAAAAGTATTATTTTTTTAAAAAAATGATTTTATATATGCCATTGTTTTCACTGTTTTTTAAAAATATATATGTAACTGTTATCTTGTAAATTCGCTTAGGTGTGCCTCCTGGTAAGCATGGATGAAATAAATAAGAGCCACAGAGGGGGAAGCAAAGTCTCACTCTCCTTTGATTCCTTTTGTCATTTCAGACACCAAGTACTTGAAGTGGCTCTTCCCGGAGCACATGAAATCCAACCTGTACCGTTTATGCTACACGCAGCTGGGCCAGGATTTCTCAATCTGCAACTACTGGAATGGTGAGATTGCTGCTGCTATTATTGCTTCTACCGAGATCACAGATCATAGAACTGTAGTGTTGGGAGGGACCACGAGGGTCATCTAGTCCAACCCCCCTGCAATGCAGGAATCTTTTGCCCAACGTGGGGCTCGAACCCACGAGTCTCATGTGCTACCAACTGAGCTATCCTGGCAGCCCTGGGCGTTTCTGAGGCTTCCCAATAGCTCTCATTTACATACCCAATTATTTATATGACGATGGTGACAATTATCAATATGGGAGAATTTACAGAAAACTGCCCAAGAAGAGTCCATAGCTATCCCTGTTCCTCCACTACCGCCTGTTGTTTGACATTTGAGTTGCCAAAACAGCTTTTGCTTACGTAATTTTGGCAGTGACAATGGCCCTGTAAGGTAGGCCAGGTTATCTCAAATCGGTATCCTTGAAAATGAGAAAGAGAGAGAGAGCAGCTTGCAAGGGCCATTTGTGGCTGAGGACAGATAAGAAGCAGAGATGTCTCTGCTAATACTTTTAACCAGGGGTCCCCCCTTTTATCTGGCCCGCGATGATCGTGACGACCCCTGCTGCCACCGCCCGCTCTTAGCTGCCCACTTCCGGGTTGGATGTACGCCGGAAATAGCTTGCGCGCATGTGCTAGCGTCATTTCCAGTGCACTTCCGGGTCGGAGGACACCCGTGCGCATGCGCACAAGCTATTCCCGGAGCTCCTCCCACCCAGAAGTGCGTCGGAAATAGTGTGAAACAAACAAACAAAAATTCCTTCCAGTAGCACCTTAGAGACCAACTAAGTTTGTCATAGGTATGAGCTTTTCGTGTGCATGCACACTTTTTCAAATACATGCGCGCTCCCACGCCTCCAGCCCGAAGCCGGGTAAGTTTGGGGACCCCTGCTTTTAATCCTTTAGGGACTAGCTCTGATGTCTCCATGTGGATTTCCCACCCATCATCCTGCCTTTTGTCGCTTCTGTCCTCTGGAACACCGGAAATTCCCACTACCAGGAAGCAGGATATTGGGATTGCTTAAACCTGCCCTGGAATTATTCCGTAGATGGTCATTGCTCACGCTTATGCTCTTATTGAGATGTCCTAAAGTGTCATAAAGGCATTGCCCTCCAGACCAGAAAAACCAGTGACCTCAAATAGTATGTGGCTTGGCTCACTTGTGCGAGTCATTGGCAGCTATGAGATTTCCCGCAGTTCTGATGAAGTGTGCAACCTATGCCATAATAAATTATGTTAGTCTGCTGCAGTGACAACAACAGAGTCTCGTGACACTTTGAAGATGGTTGTAGCTGATAACCTGGCATTTGCTCTCCTCTTCTGGCTCTTAGTGGTCTCAGTTGCAGGAGCTAACAAGGATCCATTTGTCCGACCTCAGTACTGAGGCCTCGGCTGTGTATCCTTTTCATGTAAACGTGACTTGGAGGTTTTGATGCTCGAGCGTTATATAAAATTATATTAAATTGGGTTTTTTTTAAAGCAGAGGTTGGAGGGACATTTGTCAGGGATTATTCAAAAGTGATTCCTGCATTGCAGGGGGCTGTACTAGAAGACTCTCGGGGTCATTCCAACTCTACAATTCTCTGCTGTCGGGTGACTTTCCTTTGCCCAGATTTTCCTTTGCTCAGAATTAGGCAAAATCACGGAGAATATTGATGGCTGCTACTAGCCACAATGGCTCTGTTCCAACTCCACCAGGGTTTATCCGAATTTATAGCTAGACACATCATGCATGGTGTAAAAAGAATTGCACAGTGCGAAATAAGCATTTGGGTGTACGGGAGTTAATTAGGAGCTAGGGAGTTTCTAAAAAGGAACTAGAAGAAGAAGAAGAGTTTGGATTTGATATCCCGCTTTATCACTACCCGAAGGAGTCTCAAAGCGGCTAACATTCTCCTTTCCCTTCCTCCCCCACAACAAACACTCTGTGAGGTGGGTGGGGCTGAGAGACTTCAGAGAAGTGTGACTAGCCCAAGGTCACCCAGCAGCTGCATGTGGAGGAGTGGAGACGTGAACCCGGTTCCCCAGATTACGAGTCTACCACTCTTAACCACTACACCACAGTGGCTCTCTACAGTAGATTAGCGGATGAACACTGATTCCTTTTCCATTTTCATTTCCATACATTAATACTGTATTAGGAGACTAATTACTTGAGTGGTCAAAGCCATTTATTGACTCATACTGAGCTGATTGAACAATATATGTAGGTATGCAGTTGTTGGATAGTAGCAGAAAACAAGCAGACGATTACACAGTTGTACCATGGTACTTCCTTATTACATTCTGCTCATTTATTTTGTTTTGAGATGGACTGCAGGCTCAGCTTGACAATGCATTGTGGGGAAAGGGAGTATTGCTACTCAACTACAGGTTAATGAAGAGAAATGATCTGTTCCCTCAAATAATCGGAGGGGGCACACCCTTATTTCCCCTTCCCTTTTCAAGGGAGTCAGTGTGGTGTAGTGGTTAAGAGCGGTAGATTTGTAATTTGGGGAACCGGGTTCGCATCTCCGCTCCTCCACATGCAGCTGCTGGGTGACCTTGGGCTAGTCACACTTCTCTGAAGTCTCTCAGCCCCACTCACCTCACAGAGTGTTTGTTGTGGGGGAGGAAGGGAAAGGAGAATGTTAGCCGCTTTGAGACTCCTTCGGGTAGTGATAAAGCGGGATATCAAATCCAAACTCCTGCTCCTCCACCTCTACTTTTGTTGCTCCCTTGCTGTCTTGCAGAATCTCCCTTGTGAGATTCTGGAGTAGGCGGCCCCTTGGCCTGATCTAGCAATGCTCCTCTTATTTTGGAATCAAGCTATTTCCATAACTCTTTGACAGTGCCAGCGATTAGCTGGTTGGCTGAGCTGCATCTTTACCTGCCCCACACCTGACATCAGGTCTGGTGTAGGGGCAGGTGGCTGTGGCGTGGAGGCAGTGGCAGACTTACAGCTTTAAAATTCCAGTGGTGCCCTGTGCAATGCCTGAATTGGGCACCCTTCCCACCTCTCGCATTCCTGCCGATCATTGTCGTTGTAGCATCCTCTTGGCTCGGCACCCAGTGAGCCGGTTGCGCTCCCCAAAATCGGCCTGTTTTGGAGGGCCAGCAGGTGTAGTGGGGGCTGTGAACCAGTGGGTCCCCACCACTGATCTGCCAGGAATGATGAATACAAAGGAAATTTGGGTAGATGGGTTGGAGGAGGAGAGTGGTTTTGTATGTTGGGATCCCTGGTCTCTTGGAACAGTCTGCATGGTTGTAGTGGTTAGATTTGTCAGACAGGGACCAGAGTTCCTTACCTTCCAAGTCCCGGACTGCAGAATCCGGGACCGGCAGCCGTGTGACACCGGAAGTTGCGTCGACGTAACTTCCGGTGTCTTTTTGCCCTTCTATGGGCACCAAAAATGGCCGCCGCCTGCTTCGAAAGTCGCATCTACGCATGTCAGGAAGTGCGTCGACGCAACTTCCGGTGTCGCTCTGCCCATCTATGGGCACCAAAAATGGCCGCCGGCGACACCGGAAGTCGTGTCTATGCACTTCCCGGACATGCGTATATGCGACTTTTGAAGCCGCCGGCGGCCATTTTTGGTGCCCATAGAAGGGCAAATCAGAAAGAAAAAAATGGCCGCCGGCAGGAGAAAATAACGGAGAAAAACGGGAGACGAAGTGATACGGGGGACCACCAGGAAAAGGTAAGTAAAAACTGGGGTTTCCTGGGGAAAACGGGGTACTTGGCAGCTATGCAGAGTTCAAATCTCCACTCAGACATGAAGCTCTCACTGAGTGGCCTTGAGCCACTCACTGCCTCTCAGCCTAACCTGCCTCATGGGGTTGTTGTGGGGATTAAAAGAGCAGGGGGAAGGACCTTGGGCTCTTTGGAGAAGGAGGTGGGAGATAGACAGAATAAATAAAAATTATTCAGTTGCAGGGAAATGCACTCTGCGCATGCTCTGAGTCAGTCACGGCTACGCTTGTTCCAGAGATAAAACCTGCCAATAAGAATAAGTTCCAGGGCTATGTTCAAATCTAAGGCCGTCATCATACCCCCTCCCCTAAGAAAGGAGGGTTTTTAAAAAAATATTTATTTATTTTATATTTTTATATTAAAAATTGGGGGGGGGGGAGTTGGAGCCCATTTCCTGGGTTCTGTGGGGAAAGGCAAGTTTAGAAAGCCAACGAGATTTCTCTGCCTTTTTCAGATCCACACCATCGGGATCTTTACCTCAACAACAGCAACTTCCTGGCTCTGTTGAATGACGAGAGGCTCCATCCCAATGCAACAGGTAATAAAGTGGCGTTGCCCCTCAGTTCCCAATGTAAAAGGGGGATTGGTAGGCTAGCCCCACTTGGCAGGCCTACCCCACATCCCCACTCGCAGCTGATGCTTGTCTTATCCTGGCAACCCTGTCCACGCATCCCCACAGCCCTGGGCGACTTAGGTCTGCATTGCTAATCTTTGGTCAGCTAGGTCTCTCAGGCAGTCTTGCTCGTAATTTACTTTTCTTCTTGCATAATTTTTATTACATTTTCTGTTTTACATGTTAGAAAATTCATTCAAACAACCTTAAAATATCAATGACTTCCCTTCTTCTCTTTCCATGGTTCATTTTCCAAAACATAAATCCCTGCATATTTTATATAAACTAAACCATTCAGTGTTCAATTATTACATCCATCAAAACCTATTTACAGTGGTACCTCGGTTTATGAACACAATTGGTTCCGGAAGTCTGTTCATAAACTGAAGCGAACTTTTCCATTGAAAGTAATGGAAAGTGGATTAATCCATTCCAGACGGGTCCGCGGAGTACTCAACCTAAAGCGTACTTAACCCGAAGCATGAGTGTAATTGGTTCCGGAAGTCTGTTCATAAACTGAAGCGTTCATAAACTGAAGCGGACTTTCCCATTGAAAGTAATGGAAAGTGAATTAATCCGTTCCAGATGGGTCCGCGGCATTCGTAAACCGAAAAATTCGTAAACCGAGGTGTTCATAAACCGAAGTTCCGCTGTACACTGTTGAGTTTATCTTAATGCTGCCCGTGTTTTCAAATAAACACAATTTCCTTCCCTATATTCTATAAACGTTTTCCAATCTTCTTTAAACGTATGTTTAAATGTTTATAATCTTGCTCATAATTTCCTTCCTGAGGTGGAAAGAGAACTCCGTTGCTAAAAATACACCCACAGCGAAGCAATGACTGAAGATAAAATTGAAAGGGGGGCTTCCTAGCTTACAAATTCTCCTCTTAGGGCCAAACTAGTCATGTCGGTGGGTGTCATGTTTGTTCATTCGGGTGTCTCCCCAATTCCTTTGTCAGGCATCCCCAAACTTCGGCCCTCCAGATGTTTTGGACTATAATTCCCATCTTCCCCGACCACTGGTCCTGTTAGCTAGGGATCATGGGAGTTGTAGGCCAAAACATCTGGAGGGCCGCAGTTTGGAGGTGCCTGTCCTATGTCAAGCATTTTTCTCCGTATTCTGACTCACTTCTAATGTCAGTGCTGAGTTGAGAAAAAAAGTGTTTGCCATGATAGATTGGCTGGTTCCTCTCCTTCACCCACAAGAGTGTTGTACTATAACAACAACAACAACAACAACAACAACAACAACCGACCCCCCCCCATTCCAGTTGATTCATGAAGAATAAACATGGCTGCCTCCCCTGTCTGCCCTTAATTGTTGTGGTCCTCATAGTCTTTTACTACCTCTGAGTTGTTAGAACCAGGCAGGCCAAGTCTCAAGTTGAATAGGGCAGCTCTGTTTTTTTAAAATAATAATAAAAAAGACATTTTCAGCATCCTGACACAACATCTGGTAACCGAGCACGACGTTTTGAAGATGGAGTGTCCTTTTATTTGTGCAAATGCCGCTGCCTCAAGTTAAACTTTCCCCAAAATGGAGAGTTAAAGTGTGTGTGGGGGGGAAATCCTTGCTTGCTAAATGTTTATATTTCAGGCTGCTGGAATTCTCCAGAAAGGTTTGCCAGGCCAGCTCAGCTGCGGCAGCTTTAGAAAGGCTTGTAAAAACCTTTCTGTGTTTTGTTTTGCCAGTCCTTTTTTGGAACTGATCCTGGATTCCTGCCACAGACTGCTTGCTGACTGTGTTGTGTTTTATTGCTTTATTTTCATCACCTGCTATCTAGTTTTTAGACTTCAAGCTGTCTTGCTGGTCCTCATAGGAAGAAAGGCAGGTGGCAAATATTTAAATAAAATAAAAGTACAGGAGCAGAGTCAGGAAACAAGTCATCGCAGCTTATTCCTCTTTTTTCACTGCAGTTTGCCTTAAGACTTCTAAAGAGCAACGGGCTGTGAGATCAGTAGGAAATGGGCGCATCTATCAGTTTTGCTTTCTTTCAGTTTCTCATTTCTTTCTGTCCCCACCTTCCCACACCAATTTGTGATGCCATAGTAAAATTTAAGTTGGTGGCCGTCACTAACTCTTGCAGGAGCAAATTATTCTCCTCCTTTGGAGGTCTTTAAGCAGAGGCTTGACAGGCATATGTCAAGAATGCTTTGATGGTGTTTCCTGCTTGGCAGGGGGTTGGACAGGATGGCCCTTGTGGTCTCTTCCAACTCTATGATTCTATGATTCTATATGTAGATTAACTCAGATCCAACTTCCTTGCACATCTCAGAGAATTCAGAGTGAGGAGAGATCTGTTGTTGGCTGTCAGGGGCAGAGGAAGGAGAAGAACGCGGACTGTCTCGCCAGAGTGGTGCATGCTCTAGTTATCTCTCGCTTGGATTACTGCAATGCGATCTATGTGGGGCTACCTTTCAAGGTGACCCAGAAACTACAACTAATCCAGAATGTGGCAGCTAGACTGGTGACTGGGAGCGGCCACCGAGACCACATAACACCGGTCTTGAAAGACCTCCATTGGCTCCCAGTATGTTTCTGAGCACAATTCAAAGTGTTGGTGCTGATCTTTAAAGCCCTAAACAGCCTCAGTCCAGTATACCTGAAGGAGCGTCTCCACCCCCATCATTCTGCCCGGAAACTGAGGTCCAGCGCTGAGGGCCTTCTGGTGGTTCCCTCACTGTGAGAAGTGAAGCTACAGGGAACCAGGCAAAGGGCCTTCTTGGTCGTGACACCCGCCCTGTGGAACGCCCTTCCATTGGAGGTCAAGGAGATAAACAACTACCAGACTTTTAGGAGACATCTGAAGGCAGCTCTGTTTAGGGAAGCTTTTAATGTTTAATAGATTATTGTATTTTAATATTCTATTGGAAGCTGCCTAGAGTGGTTGGGGAAACCCAGCCAGATGGGCGGGGTATAAATAATAAATTATTATTATATTATTATTATTATAAAGTCTCCACAGTGACTTTTGTGACCAGATTTCTGAATCTTTTGCCTCTCTCTCTCTCCAGCCTGGAAGAGAAACTTCCTGCGGATCCGAAAGATGGTTCTGATTGGGGGTCCGGATGACGGTGTAATCACGCCGTGGCAGTCTAGGTGAGCTTTTGGAAGCCGCAAGAAGACCCTCTCACCTACGTTGGGGAGAGGGAGATTCAGATCTTGAGGAAGTAGATAGAGCAGGGACAGGCTATCTGTCACCCTTGTGGGACTACAACTCCCATCATCCTGCACCATTGGCTATGCTGACTGGGGCTGATGGGAGTTGGAGCCCAACAACATAAAACCATAGAATTGTAGGGTTGGGACCCTGAGGGTCATCTAGTCCAACCCCCTGCAATGCAGGAATCTCAACCAAAGCATCCATGATGGATGGCCATCCAAAGTCTGCTTAAATACCGCAGGGGTGGAGGCAAGTGTTCCTGAGCTATGTTTATGCACTGGGTGTGTGCGTTAAATACAGTTTAAAGCCCCAATAATATGAGTAAATGAAGACTCTGGATTGCTTTTACGGTGTTTTATTAATTTATCCATTAGCACCAGACAGAGCCACTTCTCTCACTTCTGTGTTGAAGGATCCTCTCTAGCTTCCTGCATGTGCAAGAGTGAAAACTCTTGGTGCCTCTGCTATTTTGATTTCTCTCCAGCCTGTCTGCTGACTCATTCGCCTGCTTATGCCCCAACAGCAGAGCAGGATAATAAACTGATAATAAATGAGGACAAGGCTTTTGTCTCCAAGCACAGCTTTCTACCTTCCCCCCTACCCCACCCTACACTATCAATGCAGGGATGCCATTTGGACTTGCCGATAAGGCCATAAGGCTTGTGACTCAGAGCACACAGCCCAGATTACGAACTTGTCTCACTGTTGAGATCTTTGTTGGAGGGCCAGCTTTGGTAAGCCCCCGTTCTGAAGTGAGATAGGGCTGCGCCTGCCATAATGCTTTTTAGGTGCCGTGCAGAATCTTTGTTGTATTCCTAGGGCCATTGGTACTGTGTACGCTTTCTTTGCTGCTGCCCCCCCCCCGAGAGTATTGTTTCCTAACTTTCATTGTTTGCTTTGTTGCATTTCAGATAAGCTACCTTGAGAGTAGGTAGAGCAGGTTTGCTTGTGCTTTGCAATAAAACAGTTCCAGGTTCAATCCCCAGGATTTCCATGTAGGGCTGAGAGAAACTCCTGTCTCAGGTCCCAGCGAGTGCCGACAATACTGAGTTAAATGAGCCAGTGGTCTGATTCAGTATGTGAGGGAGCTTCCTTTGTTAGGTATAAGTGTGTGTGTGTGTGTGTGTGTGTGAGAGAGAGAGAGAGAGAGAGAGAGAGAGAGAGAGAGAGGGTGTGTGTGTGAGAGAGAGAGAGGGTGAAATCCCTTAATACAGGGGTGGCCAACTTCTAAGAGACTGTGATGTACTCACAGAGTTAAAAACTGGCAGTGATCTACCCCCTTTGGGGGGGGGTTCAGGTCGAGATTGTTGAGCTTTTTTTTAGGAAGGAAAGCCATCCATGTTTTGGGGGGTTTGGGTCAAAGTTGAGCTTTTTTTAAAGGAAGGAAAGCCCTGTTTTGGGGGCTTCAGGGCAAAGATGTAGAAGGAGCCAAAGTTGCTGAGCTTCTTTGGGGAGAGCCAGTGATCTACCACAGACATCCAGTGATCTACCAGTAGATCACGATCTACCTGTTGGACATGCCTGCCTTAATAGATGTGGATTTTTTTTTTTTTAAAAAAAGGTTGTGGTGATGCTGCCCTGAAATATACTGAATTTTGCAAAAGGGAAACAAAAAGCTTGAAATATGGCAGGGTGTTAATTTTACAACCTGCACGCTATATCCTGTACTGCTCAAATCCAAATGCAACATGTGGCTAATAATGTATTATCAATAGTTAGGTCAAATTTACAAATCGTAAGCATCCACATATAATATATGCAGAGTTATGCAAAAGTTCATAAACAAGAAATAGTAATTGTAATAAATTGCTGTCAGGGAACACCAGGACGAAGGCAGGATGCCTTTCAATAGTCAATGTCCAGCAATATTGTTGTGGTAGGTGCTCCAACGTAGGGATAATGTATTCAAACCGCTGTAGAATGCAGCAAACAAAACAGGACTGCAACAGGCATGTAAGCAAAACTGTTTCTCATCCATGGCAGATAGGACTTGCCTCCTGACAAATAGGGAGGGAAACATTCAGTGCACACACCCCTCCAAAAAAAAAATCAATAGGAAATGAATTTATTCTTTGTTTTTAGGCATCAAAAAATTACCTTAAACACGTGTAGGTGACTAACTGGTAACTTTCATGGACTTATTAGTCGGGATAAAATTGCGGGTGCATACTTTTCACATGGGTCTTATCACAGAATTTGTTTATTTGGAGCATTTTCGCTCCGGCCTTCAGCCAAGAAAGACTCCCGGTGTGGCTTTCGGAGATCGGAAGCCCTGCTTTCAGCCTTCACAATTTGAAAGATGTGACGCGAAAGGAAAAGGGATTGGGAGGGAGGAGGAAGAAAGCAAACACAGGCAGCGGTACTTAATTAAGAATTCAGCAGGTCAAGGGGTTGGATCTCATCCGTGTGTGTGTGTGTGTGTGTGTGTGTGAGAGAGAGAGAGAGAGAGAGAGAGAGAGAGAGAGAGAGAGAGAGAGAGGAATCATAATGAAACATAATGTAATGAAACCTATTTCTTCCCTCTTCTCCCTGCAGTCTGTTTGCCTTCTATGATGATAACGAGAATGTGAGAAATATGACATCACAGCCGGTGAGTGAAAAAAGACTGCCTAATTGGGGGGACAGAGCCAGGGGCAACAGCGTGTCAAAAGAAATGTACATTTTGGTTTACTTGGAAAGGAAGGTGGTATTGGGAAAGGAGGATGTTCTGAATTTTTCAGAACTTGTTTTTAGCTTGGATTTCCATTATATTTTTAAACACACACACACACACACACAAAACACAGGTACCTTGGTACTCGAACAGCTTGGCTCCCAAACAAAATCAGCTCCCAAACGCCACAAACCCAGAAGTAAGTGTTCTGGTTTGCGAACATTTATCGGAAGACAAACGTCCGACGCAGCTTCCGCGGCTTCTCCTTCAGTGCAGGGAGCTCCTGCGGCCAATCAGAAGCCGCGCCTTGGTTTCCGAACCGTTTCTGGAGTCGAACGGACTCCTGGAACGGATTAAGTTTGAGAACCAAGGTACCACTGTATATATCTTAGAATGTTCCTGTCCGCTCCTCACCAACCTACCAAAAGGCCTAGATACTGAATGTTGTAAATATTTCTAGGCTGGTTTTCTTCCTTAAGACCTTCAAAATGGCACCTGAATTCTCTCTAAGGGCAGGGTGCCTCTGGATTTGAAATATCAGAGGAAACTGAAAGCATTCCTGGCCTAGTTAGGACACGTGTGTAAGAACCAGGACCTCAAAATCCTGTGGAAAGGTACGTGTCTCTTGCACGTTGCAATCTAAGGGCACACAACCTAGCGACATATTAACTGGTTAAAAAAATCCCACACCACTAGTTTTGTCTTCAGCTTCTACCTCATGGTAGGGCATTTAAAAATAAAAATAATAATAATCTCGTTTCTCCTTTCTCTCAGGTCTACCTACTGGATACCTTTGGCTTGAAGACTCTAGACGCTCGAGGCGACATTGTTTTTTATAAAATGCCAGGCGTCACCCACACAAACTGGCATTCCAACCTCACAGTTTATGACACTTGCATTGCCAAATGGTTGACGTAGCTGGCAGGGACTTGAAGAAGAAGCTGGCAGAGGAGGAGAGTGTCCTAAACCGAGATGCGCTGTGGTACCTCACCTTGGCATTTCTTCCCACCAAGAAGAAACCCCGCTTTTGTTACCAATAGCTTTTTGTTTTGTTTTTATTTTTAGGATGGTTGATATTTTCTTTCAGAGTGGAAGAAACTTTTGTCCTGCAGGACCTTTTGGTGAAGGCTAGCAGCAGTTTGGGGGTATTCCAGGGGGCTGCAAGGGAGGAGGCAGGAAATCACCGTGCCATTTTTTTATTTTTGGCAGCTCTGAGCTATGAAAGCTGCAGGAAAAACCACAAAAGGACAATTCAACAGAATCAAATACTTGAGAAGAATTGGGGGTGGGGGGTGGGATTTAGGTGCCGAATGTAGCAAAGAGACTGAAAACAGAAACTGCATTTACATTTCATAAATAGTGTTCCTATTTCGTATTTCCCGGTTCCAAACCTCTTGCAGAAATCTATGCCTTGTGAATGCTGGCCATATTTCTCTTTGAAATTCTAACACTGAAAAGGTTGAATTTAGAAAATGCCTTTTGAGTTGGACTTTTTAAAAAATACATCACATTCTTTCTGGCAAAAATCTTAATACTGTTTCTAATGGAGACTAAACTTCCAGAAAGGTGACAGAAACTAATTGTGAGAAAGTTTTGATACGCTAACATCATTTTGCAGAGATAAGTTGTGATTTCTGCTCAAATTTCAGCTTTGAGATTTCCACAGAGAAGATGGGTCAGTTTGTAGTGTTTTACCAAAACTCCAGTTCCCTGGCATTTTCAAATTTTAACCATGTAGGTGTTCAGGGTTGCATTTTTTTTCCAGTAATTTGCTTCAGTCTCTTTGTTTGCACCACAATATTGGAAGGAGCTTCGGAGCTTAGTCCTCCAATCATAGATCAAAACAAATATTTTAAATCATTGACTAAATGGAAAGGCAATATGTATTTATTATAAATGTGTATATTCCCCCTCCTCCTTTAGAAGCACATTCTCAGAAACTCAGGTTAGCAACAAAAATCAATGTAGACAGAAACTTCGTCGTTTGCTCTGTTGTCTATATTTTTTTTAAAAAATGATATGTGCTTAAAAAACCACCCAGTGACAGCTGTTAAGAGGCAGGTGATTTGGGGGGAGCATCTGCTAAGGTACCCTGATCTCTTGGAGGGGAAACTTCAGAACTTCACCACTTACAGAAAGAGAAAGGGACCTGGGGCCCTTTCCGATGTTTCGGGACTACAACTTCCATCATCCCTGACTGCCAGCCATGCTGCTTGGGCTGATGGGAGTTGGAGTCCCACAAGATGTGAAGGGACACAGATTCCCCACCCGTCTGCTACAGTATTAACTCTTACTATCACCAAGGTACAATAGGACATAGGCAATAGGACTCAGGTTTAATGCTAACTGTGGATCCAGGCTGTGTTTATGTGAATCACATTCATTTCCTCAAATAATTACAGGCGCTGTCGTTTACCCCTCACAGAGTTACGATTCCCAGCAGCCCTTAACAAACTGCAGAAAAGAATGTGCCTGAAAGTGTATACACAGCTGGAGTTTGAAAAAAAGGAAATGAAAAAGGAAATGAAGACAAGACAGGGTTCACTTTCAGCTGCGCTTGGTGAGGCTTGAGGGGGAGAATTACTCTGGGAAATGTTTTACATGCTATGCGGAATGAGAGACTGGAACGCTGGACTGCTCCACTTCTAGTAGCGTGGAGAGAAGTTGTGTTTTTGGATGTTGCTCCACATAAAAGAAACACACAAATCCTTTATGTAGTAGAAAGAAGATTCCACCTAAACATTAGGAAGAACTTCCTAACAGTAAGAGCTGTTCGGCAGTGGAATTTGCTGCCAAGGAGTGTGGTTGAGTCTCCTTCTTTGAATATAAGTGAATGGATGGATTTCCTTCACCCAGGGGGCAGAGAGTAAAGCATTGCATTTTGGGACATGATTGCATTTTGGGGCACGATTGCTGAGGTAAAGCCTTGGCACTAGGTTGCAAACATTTGGCACTGCCTTCCCACGCAGCTGCCCAGTTTTAGCAAAGGTCTGAAGATCCTTCTAGTGGGAAGTGCCAAGGACTGGAGGTTCTAATAATAGAATAAGGACCTTTTAAAAAAAATGTGTTTTTTTTTTTTTGCAAAGCATGTTTTGTACTTTTCCACATTGTCTCCATGGGAAGCAAGTCATTTGGGTTTGTTTCAGATTGTACTTTGTTTTAGGACTCCACCTTGAGGAATGTTCATAATAATAATTATTATTATTTTGAGGCTCAAATAGTTAGAAACATGGATAGACATTTGTGTGTGAAATTAACAGAATTTGGGAGTGGGGGCTGTTTTGAGAAGTTCATAATTTACTAGCCACCAGTGTGGATTTTAGCCAGGATTGTTACAATACTTTATAGTTCCGCAGAAGCTTAAGATTTTATTTATATTTTTTGCATTCTCACACGCAATGTCTTGAAGTTTTTTGGGGTGTTTTTTTTTGCCATGTAGATAATATAGGATAAGGGATAAGGGAATGTTTTTAGCATGAATATTTATTTTTATCATATGGAAAGTTGAAGCAGTACACATTTTGGATCTGGCTTGAATTAGTGGAGGTAAGTGTCCCCCAAATTTCTGGTGGCCAAGGCATGCTTTTAGTTGTTGTTGTTAAAATTGAAAGTGCAGGTGATGTTGTTACACCTGAAAACCTTTCCTTTGGAATGTATATGAGTCAGAACAGAGAATCTCGCCCCTTGAATTTCTGCATGAGCTGTCGTCATCTTGCCTTACCTCCTGATATAAAAGTAAGACTTCTAGAACAGCGGCCATTGCTGCAACCTACATTTAAAGCACACAGCTTCCCGCAAAGAATTCTGGGAACTGTGGTTTGTTAAGGGTGCTGGGAAATGTAGCTTGGTGGGTGTAAACTACGGTTCCCAATATTCTTTGCAGGGAAGTAACGTTTTTTCAAATTTAGGATGTGGTGCTCCTGCCTCGTGTCCTTTTAGAAGGGTTGCTTTGTTCAATGATTGTCCAATCATGCCCGATGCAGAGACAGGGCGGAATTATTTATCGTATCTGCTTGCCTCTCAGATCTGGATCTGGAGGAAAGGGGTGCTAGACCAGTGGATCATTCAAGGAATTTGGCGGGGGTTCACACAGGCTTGCTCTTAGGGTGGCAAGTTGTGGACTACCCTGAGTTGTCTGTGGCAATGAGTTCCCTACACAACTACCCATCCCACTTCCAGAAGGATTGTGAGGGTGGGGTGATCTGATTGCGTGGCGAGGGGATCTGGCGGCTGCTTCAGCATGAATCTGGTACTTGCTTGTGTCCTCAGCATGGCATGAGTTACATCTGAGCAGCTGCCGAAACCCTTTTCAAATTGGGGTTGCTGCAATTTGGGGGCTGCTTTGAATACACACACCAGAGGGTATGTACTTTTCTAACCCCAATCCAGACACTACAGTCCTATTTTTCTCAATCTTTTCTGCATTAGAATCATAGAGTTGGAAGGGGCCACGAGGGCCATCTAGTCCAACCCCCTGCGATGCAGGATTCTTTAGTCCAATGTGGGACGCGAACCCACGACCCTGAGATTAAGAGTCTCGTGCTCTACCGAATGAGCTATCTCAGCCTAATAACATGGTGGGCATGACTCAACAAATAAGCGCCATCAGCAAAAGCCTTGTGCATGGGCTTCAGCTTTTGTGATAGGGCTCCCCCTCTATTCACCCTCAAAATTGGCTTGGGGTGGCGGCGGAGCATAGCTGCCAAGTACCCCGTTTCCCCCGGGAAACCCCCGTATTTTCTTACCGTTTCCCGCAGGTGTCCCGAATGGCAAAATACCCCGTATTCCCCCAGATTACGGCGCTCCTGCCAGCGGCCATGTTCTTCTGGTGCCGCGCCGGCACCGGAAGTCGCTTCTACACACTTCCGAACATGCGTAGAAGTGACTTCCAATGCCGCTGTGCCCATTTCCAAAATGTCCGCAGTGCCAGAAGTCACTTCTACGCATGTCCGGAAGTGTGTAGAAGCAACTTCTGGTGTCGCGACGCTGCTGATCCTGGATTTTTCAATCCGGAACTTGGCACCCATGTGGCGGAGAGATGTCGATAAAACAGCACACAAGGGGAGGAGAAGCAGCGATTGCTCCATCTGGCCAAAATGCTTGCTGTGACAGATCGAACTTAGTGCAACATTGAGCTGGCATCTGTTTTGTCTCGGGACATTGAATTCCTCCCCTTAAGTTCCTTGAGAGGATGGGCAGAGGAGACCATTTGCTATGTGTTAATGCAGAACAGGGGATCCTGGCATTGCAAGTGAGAAGAGTGCATGAAAATGATACAAAAGTGAGTTTTCCCTGCAATGTAAAGCTAGTGTTTCTCATTTTCCCATGTTCTAAAAGCACATATTTGTGAATGGCACATGATCTATGAGACTTAGAGGAACTATTACAGCCCATGTGGTTTCTTTCTTTCTTTCTTTCTAAATCTTATTTGCATCCCTGGAAAGATTTAATATAATCTGCATTTCTCACGCTACTTTATGTGACGTTCCCACCCACCCTCTTCTGTTTAGGTCCATTGTAGCTTGTGTCTGCAAACTTACGTACATTTTAGAGTGAAGACAAAAGGCAACTTTTATTTCCTTTTTTAGAGCGGTGGGGTTGCTCCCTAAGTACACTTTGCTACATTTACCGGTAGTTGAGACATTGTCTTTCCCCTGCAGGGCCAGACTCAGGAGGTGTGGGGGATACAACTGTTGCAGGTTTGAACTGGAAACTCGCATGTGGGAAGCGACTTGCTGGTTTCCCATCCTGTCACCAAGGTCACAACATACATCTCTCACCATTTTAACAACTTTACGCTTTCCCAAAGAATTCCGGGGACTGTAGTTTGTCAAGGGTGCTGGGAACTGTAGCTCTGTGAGGGGTAAACTGTAGTTCCCAGGATTCTTTGGGGGGGGGAGCCATGACGGTTAAAGGTGATTTTAAAAAAAAGTTCTTTAGGTGTACAGTGTGACAGGGATGTAAGAAATCGTTTTTTCATCAACTACTCTCTGCAGAAAGAAAACATTAGGCGATAAAGGAACCCAAAAAATCTGTGAACATTCATTCACGTAGCATTTCTGAAGAATGAAAAAGCAGTTCAAAGTGAGAGCTGCTATTCAATTGGTTGGCATGCCCAACCCTCATTTTAGCTGTGCTATGGGCCTTATCGCACAACTGCCCTCTGTTTTTTTATGTCCTGCCTTTACCTTTTTACATGTTCCATTGAACTTTTATGAGTGTAAATTCCTCGGCCTGGAGTTCCCTTACTGCCCGCTAGGACTGTTTACATATTTATGGTTTAAAAGAACCTTATTTATTGCCGGTAAGTTCTAAGCATGTCTTATCTGATTGGGGGAGCGGGCAGAGTTTGTCTCCTCCAAAAAAAACCCAACCCTGTGAGAAATTCTTCCTCTGCCTTAGGGTCAGGCACAGTTTTGTCAATGGGCCTTCTTATGTGGCCAAAGGGGGCCGGTTGCCTTCGCTGGCATCTAAAGTCTCTCTGTATTTATATAAATAAAAGCAATTTGTTCCCAAGAAGAAAATGTATGTTTCTGTGTGTCGCTTGAGGAGTCTTCTGAGGAGTTGCTTGAAAAGGGGGTGGGGGTGGGAACAGAAGCAGCTGTCTTTTTACCAAGTTGGATCGCTGCATCTAGATTAGTGTTTCCGCAGCTCTCCAGGGGTTCAGAAAGAAGCCCCCCTTCCCAAGCCCTCCCTGGAAATGCTGGGAATTGAATGTTCGTGCAAAGCCATGCAAGCTGCTTGGGCTTAAGCCAGGCACCCCCAAACTTCGGCCCTCCAGATGTTTTAGACTACAATTCCCACCTTCCCCAACCACTGGTCCTGTTAGCTAGGGATCATGGGAGTTGTAGGCCAAAACATCTGGAGGGCCGCAGTTTGGGGATGCCTGGCTTAAGCTATGGCCCACCTGTGGCCCTCCAGCGGACGCAGACTACAACTCCCATCATCCTTCACTATAGGCGGAGCAGCTGTTGCCAACCTGTTGCTCTCCAAATGCTTCCTACTCTCTTAGAGGAGTCCAAGTTGTCTGCTGCCCTGGGGCACCGTGTGCCATCACCTGCATCTGCGGATTTTGTGCAGCAGATGTTGCTGAACTACGATTCCCATCATCCCTGGTTCTTGACCCTTCCGGCTGGGGCTGATGGGACGGAGTCCACCAGCACTCAAAGTGTCCCTCCCCCCCTCCACTGCCTGCACATGGAATGGGGTGGGGGGGAGGGCTTTTATACCATCTCCACCCGCCTCCCCAGGCAGAAGGGTGTTTGGGCCTAGCTCTGCTTCCCGATCAATACCTGTGCTTTAAAGGAATTGGGAGTAGACAGCGCACAGAATCATAGAGTTGGAAGAGAGAATCACCTGGAATATTCAGCTGCCCCGTACAGGGATTGAATTTACAACCTTGACATGATCAGCACCACGCTCTAAGCCAGGCATCCCCAAACTGCGGCCCTCCAGATGTTTTGGCCTACAACTCCCATGATCCCTAGCTAACAGGACCAGTGGTCAGGGATGATGGGAATTGTAGTCCAAAACATCTGGAGGGCCGAAGTTTGGGGGTGCCTGCTCTAAGCCATGGGTAGGCAAACTAAGGCCTGGGGGCCAGATCCAACCCAATCCCCTTCTAAATCCAGCCCGTGGACAGTCTGGGAATCAACGTGTTTTTACATGAGTAGAATGTGTCCTTTTATTTAAAATGCATCTCTGGGTTATTTGTGGGGCATAGGAGTTTGTTCATTTCCCCCAAAAAAATCTAGTCCGGCCCCCCAAAAGGTCTGAGGGACAGTGGTCCAGCCCCCTGCTGAAAAAGTTTACTGTCCCCTGCTCTAACTGAGCTATCCAGGCTGGTGGGTGTCAGTAACTGCCCGGGGCCACTAGATGGTGGTCTAGGATCACCAACTGTATTCACGTCTGTACCTGTGATTGAAGAGGGTTCTTAATTCTAAGACCCTTAGGTACAATGTCCAGGTTATTGCATTTAGTCAGAAAGAAGATGTCAGTTTGTACCTGTATTCACGTCTGTTCCACATTTTAAACTTCATTCTGGATTCCCACCTCTCCTAAAATCCCAAAAGGAAAAGAAGTCGAGTGGTTAAAAGCAACCCTTAGCTTAGGCTGGGAGTGTGGTTTCCCCTGCTTTCCTCAACCTGGTGCCCTCCAGCTATTCTGGACAGCAACTCCCAATACAGCCGATGGGAGTTGTAGTCCTAAGCATCCAGAGAACAGCAGGTTGGCAAAAAGCTGGGCCAGTGAGCTTCATGGCTGAGTGGAGATTTGAACCTGGGTCTCCCTGACCATAGCCCAGGGGAGGGGACTACAATTCCCATCAGCCCCAGCAAGCCTAACCCAATAGCTAGGGATGATGGGAGTTGTAGTTCAGCAACATCCAGAGCACCGATTGGGGTACCCGCACCTGCTCTAACCACTCCATCATGCTGCCTCTTATACAATTCACCCAGCTACAGTGCTGCTGCATTAATTGATGAAAAAAAAGAATTTAAATTGAGAGCAGGAAGGCAGTTCCCAAGCCACCGGCTCCAGTGCATGGATGTATTTTTTAACTGGGGAGGAAAGCAAAATGCTATCACAGATACTGTACTTTATTGATGAATCATCATTCTGTACTTTTATAACTACAATGAAAAGGAAAGTACTGTAATTAAACGAGGCTTTCCGAGATGGTTCCGCCCTCCCGCTTCACCTGAACAATGAGTTTGAGCTAACCCGTGACTAACTTTCCCCAGTCCCTCCTGTCCCAGAGAACCCAGGCGTCCTAGCTCCCTGCCCTGCGGGAGTGGATTAGTTTTAAAAGCCAGTGGCCATTTTTTGCTTGTCACATTCCATAGTAGCAACCCATGCGTAAAAAAGCAGGAAAGTCCAGCATGAATAGAATTTACACTGATCTCTAAATAGGCATGAGGGAAGTGACGGTGGGGGGTGGGGTGGAATCCAGGACTCCCGAGTTCTCTGGAGGCCAAGAGGGAAACTGGACATCTCTTCCAACATTTATTGCGCGCTGCCGCCCGGCTCCCTTTGCTTTACGAATGAATGGCGCTTTCGCAGGGGAGGTTTGGGCGTGAGAGAATTCAGCACCGACGGCTTACGTGGCTGGAGCTAATGTCAACACGAGTGAAGGGTGCGACGTGGCACAAAGTCCTGGCCCCACGCCCTGCTGGCCGATCCTGCCGCCAGGTTAAGTCACTAGTCCTCTGGGAGGATACCAAACGGCGTCGCGGCACCGCCGCCCCCTAGCGACCGGGTATGGAAATGCGGAGCGTGCGTCTCAAGCAGCACACTTTCCCCGCTCCGTGGAGAGGTTTCAGCTCTGAACTTGTTGCTTTCGGAGCCTTCCGAAGGGAGAACCCAGGCGTCCTGCTACAGTTCCTGCTCCGCGGGGTTCCGGGAGGAGAGGGACGGAG
The DNA here is from genome assembly GCF_965207765.1 of Zootoca vivipara. Taxonomy (NCBI): domain Eukaryota; kingdom Metazoa; phylum Chordata; class Lepidosauria; order Squamata; family Lacertidae; genus Zootoca; species Zootoca vivipara. The sequence goes on along the minus strand of NC_142584.1, from coordinate 110,433,774 downwards.
GGAGGGAGGTAGGATCAGGGAAACAACAGCAACCTTTCCAGCTGGGCAGCCAGACGGAGGCGTGGATTAGCCCGGGCAAATCCTTTTAGCGCGCCCCATCACATGGTCCGTTTAAGTGGCTTGTTGCCTGCAAACCTCTCCCGCAAGGCAATTAGCAGCGCAGGGGGGGGAAGAGGAGGGGAGAGCGAGGAAGAAGATGCCCTTTAAAGGGGAAAAGGACGGGGACGAACTTTGCCCGGAGAAAAGTACCGGTAGCAGAGAGAGGTAAGCCAAGCACAAGACGCTCTAGGCTAGGCCGATCTTCCAGCGGGACCCCCGAGTGCTCTGATTTGTAGGAACGCCGTGCGTAAAAAGGGGGAAATGGGTTACTTAATGGGAGAGGAGTTAGGAAGTTGGGATCGAGGCTACGGACACGCCATGCATTTAAAGCGCGCGCGCGCGCACACACAGTAAAGTATTGAGAGCTGTAGTTTGACGGCGCTGGGAGCTGTAGCTCTGCGTTGGGTACTCTTTAATTCCCAGGATTCTTTTTTTTTTAGGGGGTTCGGATGTGCTTTAGAAGACGCATGCGATTTAGAACACACACGAAGGGTGGGGAGGGGGATTAGGGAGCCAGGATTGGCCGGGTTCTTGGGAAAGTGGGGCACTTCGATTTTATCCTTTTTGCAGAGATACGGGCTTTTGTGCTTGGTCAGGCAGGCAGCACTTGGCCGGGTGCAGCTCGCTCTCCTGGCGTGGAGATGCGACGAAGGCTTCACCTGGTGGATTTCTGCCTGTTAGGGTGGGGGGAGAGGAGCGAGCCGGAGCTCTCAAGTTCTCCCTGCACGTGGGGCGGGGAGGGGAAGCCTGATGAGGGCGGGGAGAGGCTCCGGTAAGGAAGAACCGGTCCGGGATGCCTGAGTGTGGGCGTTCCTCCCCTGGAGGCGGGGCTCCGGGCTCCTGTGTCCGCCAGGTGTGCTCGCTGCACTTTGCTCGGGGTGGAGCGGCGGCAGCAGGTAAGGGAGAGATGATGTGTCACAGCTAATAGAGGGCGAACGGATGCGCCAGCCTCCGTCCCCGACTCCCCGCACAGGTAATAAGCACAGCAGCCTGGGGTCGAAAGGTGCGTGGTGGAGGGGAGGTGGCCCAGAGACGCCTGCAATGACCGAGGGAGCAAATCAGGAAAGAGTGAAACTGTATAATGCAAAGTCCACGCTGGAGAAACAATATGCCTCACCAGGACTCCTGGGTCCTCGTCTGTGGAGGAGGGAAGTTGGGCAGGAAGGCTCCCCAGGAGCAGATGGGCTGCAGTAGCTTAGGGGCACATGCTTTTGCATGAAGACGAACCCATTTTCAATCTACTGCATTTCCCTGGAGAGCAACTGCCTGTCAGTGTAGACAATACTAAATTACTTGGACCCATGGTCTGAACTGAGGGATGGGGCGGTAGGGTGGGTTGGGTTGCAATGGGGCTTGCAGCCAAAGCCTGCTGGAGAAGGAGTGGGACTGTAGCGCTCAGCAACATGCAAAAGGTCCAGCCTGGGTTCAAGTCCCTGGCATTACCAGTTATAAAAGGACGTTGAAAGGAATCTGGTGGCAGGCAATGGGAAGGAGAGACTTGCTGCCAGTCAGAGCGGGCATTACTGGGCTAGCGGTAGAATGGAGTCTGACCTGGAAGGAAGCAACTGTGCTGCCTGCTGCCAGATCTGGGCAGGGCTTGAAAACAAAGGCAAAATTCCAGAAAGGTGGTTGCTACTGGTTTCTTGGGGCAGAAATCCTGGACAAGCAAAGTGATGTGATACTTTTCTGGGCTGGAACCTGCTTTGTCAGATGCTGCCCTTAGCATATGGGTCCCTAGGCCTGAAAAACAATATCCCATGATTTTAAAAAATGGATGGGTTTTTTGTTTTGTTTTTAAAGGTGCCCCAGAAATCCTGTTTGCTATCCCTGGTTGGCTTTGTAAGCTGAAGGAAGCTTGAGGGAAGCGATCTGTCCTGTCCTTATATCCTTGCTGAGGGTAGCTGTTTCCAGGAGCGAGAAGATTGCTTCTCTTGTGTCTATGGATTTATTACTCTCCATTCCTGCCTCTGAAAAATCAATCACCATCTGTCCCTGTTTTTCCCCTTGTCCCCTTTTGGACGTCTTGATCCAGAGACCAAGGCTACAAGTACATACACACCATATGCTTAATGCGCATAATTTTCCCCAGAGAAGGCTGGGAGCTGTAGTTCTGCACGGGACAAGCTACAGTTCCCAGGATTATTTGTGAAGAAGCAAGATGCTTAAAATGTACAGTGTGTGCACAGTCAGTTTAGAGCTGGATTTCCTGGCACCAGAGATGCCCGTCTTCTGCTTCCTTGATCCATAGCCACCAACCCACCTGTTGTGCTTGGGGAAAGGGAGCTTTTCTCCAGGAGACACTGGTTGATAAGAACAGAAGAAGAGCGTTGCTGGATCAGGGCAAAGGAACATCTAGACCAACATCCTATTCTCGCAGATATCCATGGGAAGCTCGCAAACAAGACCTGTGCTAGGCCAAAGTCTAGTCCAGCAACTAGATGCCTGTGTGTGAAGCCAGCAAGCAGGACCTGAGCACAAGAGAACTCTCACAATCAGCTCAGTTGGTTACAGCGAGGTGCTGATAATGCCAGGGTTGCAGGTTCGGTCCCCGTAAGGGACAGCTGCATATTCCTGCATTGCAAGGGGTTGGACTAGATGATCCTCAGGGTTCCGCCCAGCTCCACAATTCTTTGATTCTTCTCCTGTAGTTTCCAGCAACTGATATTTAGAAGCATTATTGCCTCTGATACTGGGGGGGGGGGGGAGGCAGAAAGTCTTTTCCTCCAAGAATTTGTCTAATCCCCTCCTAAAGCTGCCCAAGACAAAAGCTGTTAACAAAATAAAGTCATAAAACAATTAAATCCACACACACACACAGGTGCAAAACAATTAACTGAAGCAGCAGCAAGCTAAAATCAGTTTCAAGAAGACCAAAAATTTCCGTGACATTAACAATATAAAATGTAACCCAGCATCGATTAAAAACAGGCTGAAAAATCCAGGTTTCTAAGGTTCGTTTAAATATAGGGTAGGACCAACCCAGCAGGCTGCATTCCCTCTGAGTGTGAGAAAAGGGGTGAATGTGTGTCTTTTAAAAAGCTGGTTGACTACCAGTATTAGAAGAATTAATCTTGAAATCTGCTCCTGATTAAGAGCAGGTTTTGAAATCTTTTTAACTGAATGAATTTACACTGATTAGCAAGCTTTAACAGCCCTAATTGTTTTTTGTTTGTTTGTTGGATGTATCTGCTGTGGTAGCTCAGTCAGTAGAGCATGAGACTCATAATCTCAGGGTCATGGGTTCAAGCTCCACCTTGGGCAACTGATTCCTGCATTGCAGGGGGTAGGACTAGATGATCCTTGGGGTCCCTTCCAACTCCACAATTTTATATGTCTGAGTCTACGGACCTCTTGGCTGTTGGATCATAGCTCTCCATCTTGTTCCTTGGGAGTCACAACTAAAGAGAAGCACTTTCTCAGTCTTTGAGAGGCTAGACAAGCAAATTTTGGTTTCATGACTGGGATTTAAGTGGTGTGCATTTGGTTCACATGTGTACACCTCCGTTATGACAAAGCCTAGTTTCACAGCAAGAATAAAACAGGTTCCGCTATCAGAATAAATGTATGCCAGGCCCAGTGACGACATCCTCCTTGAATTTATTTATTAACTTGCGTTGGCTCCAGCCTTCAAGTTGTAATCTTTAAAGCAGTTTAAAAACCAAGAGGACTACAAACATGCTCTTTTTTTCCTCTCTCGGGAAAAAAACCATGAGAATACTTGGTGTGTTGCACTCTGTGTGCAAATATCCCATTTGCGTGCTTTCACAGCTCTGGGTGGAGAAAGAATGCCCTCCCCTCCCCCGCCCAGCCCTCCACCTTCCTGGGAAATTACAGACTGTTTTTTAGTTCATGAGGTTTCTGGTTGGTCTGGTTTTTTGTTTCTAATTCTGTGAAATGTATTCTTTGCCTGCAGGTGCTTCTGGCAAGCTATTGGGAGCATGAACATGCAGCACAGAAGAAGCCAAGCTGATCCATCAGTAGGTATTTCTTTTGCCGCCTGCTCAGAGTTGAAGCCGAGAATCTAGAACCTGGCTTTCGGATTTCCATTGGGGAGGCAGACTAGACCTTAAGAGGCCCAGATCAAGAAATCAAATAGAAACTCTGAGTGCTCCAGAAACAGAAGCCCCAGTTACTGTCAGGATTGAGACAGGATCAGAACCCCATAGTAAGGAAGCTACAATTAGAATTTTGGAGATCAATAAATGCAAGCCTTGAGGATCCAGAAAAACCAATCGAGAAACACCACCCATTCTTTGGCTTAGCCTGAGCAGGCGGTTGGATACAGATAAGTTATAGAAGTTCCAACTCTTGCAGTGATTTATAGCTCCCAGGAACTACATGAAGGCTCAGAAGAGCGCAGGATTTCCTTCCGCCACCCCTCGCCTCTGAACCCATGGAGAGCCTCAACAATTTCTGCCGCCTCTGTGGCGCGGTGCTTCGCGGCAATCACCGGCGATGGCTCTTCAGCCGCAGCGGAGGCGGCTCGCGCCCTGACCTGCAAGTGGTGCTGTCCTACGTCCTCAGCCGGGAGCCTCCCCAGCGCGGCGACGGACGGGGGGAGTTCTTGTGTGGGAAATGCGCCCAGGCCTTGGGCCGGGTGTACCGTTTCGACACCGTCATCGCCCGGGTGCAAGCCCTCTCCATTGACCGCCTCCAGCGCCTGCTCTCGGAGAAGGACCAGCTGGCTCGCACCCTCCGCCACATCCACACGCAGCGGTTCCCGGATGATGCCGGCACCACCTTCTCCTACGTGGGCCAAGAGATCTCCGCCAGCATCGCAGATCTGCCCCACGTGCGCTACCAGCGCCTCCTGCAGGACGACATGGCCCTCTCTCAGTATGAGTGCTGGGCCGGTGACGCCGACGGCAGCTGCCCGGGGACGCCGTGCCGGTCGCGGCAGTGCCGCAGCTGCCACGGGCTCCGGGTGGAGGATTCGGATTATGAGTGGGTGTGTCAGACCCCGAGGCGGCTGGGGGTGCTGTCTCCTGGCTTCCCCCTCTGCCGGGACAAGTCGCAGAGCATGCCCACGGTCCACCGCTCTGGCTCCCGTGCCTCGCTCCGCTCACAGAGCTTGGGAGACACTGAGTCTTGCTCGATGCTGTCACTGGACACTCTGCCAGAGCCGGACGTGGCCTGGGAGGCTCTGAGGGCACTGAGGGGCATTGAGAGGAAACGGCTGCGGGTGCCGACGGGCAGCAAGATCCCGGTGCTGGCCAGGAACAGGCATGTGCCCACTCCTCGGAGGGAGAGCTCTTTGGGAGAGGAGGCCTTTGAAGAGATGGTGGATGAGTTTCTGCCGCTGGAGGCGAAGGTAAGAGGCAGAAAGAGAGGCAGGTATGTGAGGTCTTTTCTGAGGATCTCTGCTTAAATCATTCCTGCTCAAGGATCCGTGCAGCAAAACTGCTTTAATGGTGTGGCATATTCGTTAGCTAAGCTGTCAGGGAGCCAGGCCACAATAAATCACACTGAGTATGTGACGTTAACTCTTTATTAGAAGAAACAAGGCCTGCTCAGGGGAGCCAGGCCTAATGAGCACAACAATTATTCTTGGTAGATCTTGGCCCTATGAGGCCAAGATTAAAGATTCCCGCCTTTCCACAGCTGCTTAAGTTTCCTTCTCTCCTGGGTCCTTCCCGAGCAGTCTGAGACTCTGCCATCTTGCCTGTCTGTGCTCCTCCCTCTTCATACCTCTTTGGGTCCTGGGAGACTGTAGGGAGAGGACCTTGTCACAGCAGGAGGGAGGAGACCTGCTGGACTCTTCACCAGCCTTACTCATCTCTGCCTCTTGCCCTCCCTTCTCTCCTGATTCCGCTTCTGCTTCTGGACTGCTCTCCATAGCTGCCAAGTTATCCCTTTTTTTAAGGGATTTTCCCTTATGCTGAATAGGCTTCCTCGCGAGAAAAGGGAAAACTTGGCAGCTATGCTGCTCTCTGCCACAGCTTCTTCCTGCTCACTAAACCCTGTTGCCTTTTCAGCTTCCAACCCTCCTCTTCCCAGTCTGCTCCCTCTTCTTGCTCTGACCATTCCTCATCAATCCACCACCGCTCCCTGGGCTCTAAGCCTTCTTCCCTTGGCCGTGCCCCAACTGGTGCCTCCCATCATTCCTCTGGATCCAACCAGCCATGGTTTGTTTAGTCCAAATGTTGCATGTGTGGATGTCAGATTTAACCGTGGTTTGTTTGATGCCGGCAACCACAACATGCAGTTGTAGTTTGCTTTTGGTGTATGACCCTCCTAAACATCCACCAAATTAAAGAGGTAGAACCAGCTTGGGGGGGGGGGGCAAAACAAACCTTGAGGAAATAAACCAGGGGTCAGCAAACTTTTCCAGCAGGGGGCTGGTCCACTGTCCCTCAGACCTTGTGGGGGGCCAGACCATTAAAAAATAATAATGAACAAATTCCTATGCCACACAAATAACCCAAGCAGGCCCCACAAATAACCCAGAGATGCATTTTAAATGCACCCAGCCATGGATGACCTTGGGCCAGATGCTTCCTCCCAGCCTAACCTATCTCGCAGAGTTCTTGTGTGGGTAAAATGGAGATGGGAGGAGCAATGCACGCTGCCTTCAGCTCCTTGGAGGAGCCAAGAAGTCAAAGAGGCGGTTTCTGGTGGAAAAATGCGGCAAGACTATCCAACACAAAAGCAGCTGTCTGCTTGATTCTGGTCCCCAAACTTGTGGTTTTATTCCTCCCCTGCCCCATGGGACCCTAAGTAGGAGGCACACCCCTGGGTTAGGCCTTGAGGCCTGGCAAGCCCCCTCACCCGCATAGATCTTGCTACCCAGGAATCCTCCCGGTCTAACCCTGTTTTCTTTCCCTAAGTTCCAAGCTCAGCAGATGCTGCTGCATCAGGATGTCCAAGGGGCGTATGAGAACCTGAAGCAGCGCCTTGAGGCTGCCGAAGAAGAACTCAGGAGCTTTCAGGAGAAGCTGGGAGAGGACATGAAGCCGGTAGAGCCATTTTGCTTTGGGGCCTTCCAGGCTGGGCAGGGGAGGGAAAACTGGCCTTTGCTTCGCTCCCAAATTGCAAGCTGTGCATACGGAGCTCTGGAGCCTTCTGTCGAGTCAGACCTTGGCGTCATCTAGTTCAGGATTGTCTGCACTGACTGGCAGACAAGGGGGGAGGTGGGAAGGGAGGGGGGAGGACTGGGGGAAAGGGGGGGAAAGGCAAATTGTAAAGATATGTGGAATGAACTTATGCTTCTGTTATGTAAACCTAGTAAAGTAAATAAATAAATAAAAAACAAAAAAAGCCCCGGTCCCTGGCGTTTCCAGATCAGGTTGGGCAAAGCTACTGCCTGAAAAACTGGACAACTGCTGCCGGTCAGAGTTGACAGTACTGAGCTGAATAGACTCAGTGAAAAGCACTCAGTTCTGACTCAGTGAAAAGCAGGTTGCCATGTCTTGGTTTAGCCCTGCCTCTTGACGTTAGGACCTGGTTGCTGTTTCCTTTTTGCTCCCTTCCCTGCCCTCTTGGTCTTACCTCAGAATTTGTCCAAAACTGTTGTTTTGTTTCATTCCCCAATATTAGGAGGCTGAGATCTCACCGGAGGTGAAGGCCGCCAGTAGCCAAGAGCGGCTGATTCAGCGGCTGGCAATGTGTCTGCAGAGCAAGGAAAGGGCCTTACAGGTGAGGAGAGAGAGAGAGAGAGAAAAAAAACACCTTGGCATCCCATGCTGTGATAGAGTGGCCCATCCAAATCTCTCAAGAGGGTGAAAAGGATGAATCGGAGTCCGGTCAGCCACAGTGAGAACAGGAAGCTGGCTGGGCCTGATCCTGCAGAGCTCTTCTTCCGTAGAATGGGGAACCTGACTGGGACTGATGTTTTTGGTCACAACCCCCAACACCATTTCCTGCACGGGTCTCCTCAGACCCTCTATTGGTGGTTCTCTGATAGCTTTCTCTGGGTGGCGCTGTGGTCTAAAAACCACTGAGCCTCTTGGGCTTGCCAGTCGGAAGGCCGGCGGTTCGAATCCCCTCGATTGAGTGAGCTCCCGTTGCTCTGTCCCAGCTCCTGCCAACCTAGCAGATCGAAAGCACACCAGTCCCAGTAGATAAATAGGTACCACTGCGGCAGGAAGGTAAACGGCGTTTCCGTGCACTCTGGCTTCTGTCATGGTGTCCTGTTGCGCCAGAAGCGGTTTAGTCCTGCTGGCTACATGACCCGGAAAGCTGTCTGTGGACAAACGCTGGCTCCCTTGGCCTGAAAGTAAGATGAGCGCCACAACCCCATAGTCGCCTTTGACTGGACTTAACCATCCAGGGGTCCTTTACCTTTTTTTACTGATACCTTTCTTTAGGTGCCACCCTCCAGAGACATTCAAAGGACAGCAGTGCAAGAACAGGGCTTTTCAGAGAATTAGCCCTGGATTTCTGGAACATTCAATTTTTCTGGCGCAATTCAATTTTTCTTTTTATTCTCTGAGGCATTTCGGTCCTGATGTTGTGCTGTTTCAGTGGCCTTTTTTCTTTGACCAAAGTTGTTGTTCTTTGGCTGTGGGAGAGGGATTTTTTTTGGCATGAACTTTTGAAGTAGCAGTGAGAAACTTAAGTGGCCCTCCATTCTCCTCAGAGTGGCCCTCAGGACTCTCCTCAGACCAATGCTCCTCCCCAGCCCTGATTTGCATCTCCCTTGAGTGATTTCTCCCCCTTGCTGGAATGTCTCATTGACCTTTTATAAGGACTCTTGCATGACTAGATTGAGATTAGAGAGGAATTGAGTCTTGGAACAGCTTCAAAAGCTGGATTTCTGCCTGTTTTAAAGACCTGGTTCAAATTCTCCCCCTGCCGTGACGCTTGCCAAGCTTCCTTGAACCCATGGCGTGCTCTCGGCCTAACCTACCTCACAGGGTTGTTGTGAGGATTGAAATGTGCATAATTTTGTGTGCTGCTTTGAGCTTCCTGGAATAAGGATGGGTTAAGATTTCAGAAACTATTTCCCCCCAAAGCTAACTGAGGAATAGGCACCTCTCCCCTTCCAATACCTCAAATGGCAATGGGCAGGAGTCGGACATAGTGGCTTTTGTAGTAAGGTTAAAGCTTACTGGGAAATGATATTCAATGATTTGAAAAAGTTGTTTAAAATAACATTTGTAAAACAACAACAACCCAGAAGCCTTCCTTTTGGGAATCATAGGGACAGAACTAACCAAACTGTATAGGAATTTATTCACGTATGCAACTACAGCGGCAAGAATGTTACTTGCCCAAAAATGGAAAGAAGAAGTCCCAGCAAAAGAAGAATGGATACGAAAACTTATGGAATATGCAGAAATGGCGAAACGTACCAGAAAAATAAGAAATCAATATAGCAAACTTTTTTTATAAAAGAATGGAAATGGTTTATTCAATATTTACAAACACAGATAAGAACGTCGGCAGGATTATTGTAATAACCTGCAGTTTTATAGGAGTATATATTTAAAGTAGATGAATAAATGAGCAAATTAAGTTAATTTGGATCTGCAGAAAATATTAAATATAAATTTAAGGAACCGCAGAAAGAGGGGGAAGGAAGTCGAGCTTTGAAATGTTAAAAGGACTGTAAAATTATTGAAATGTATGAAATAAAATAATTTTTAAAAGGGAAGGGGTAGGACGTAGGAAAGGAATTCGGCTCCTCGGCGTAAAGCTCTCTCTCTGCCATCCTCTTTCTCTTCCCCAGGACTGTCTTATCCTCTTGCAGTCTCTTGGCCCTTCGGGGGTCAAGTCCTCCATGCTGGAAGCCCAGATAAAGCAAATGACCCATCGCCTGAAGGAGAGAGACCAGGCCTTAGAGGTAAACGGGAGTGCATGGAGCCAGAAATAGGACCCTGATCACTGAGGATCACGATCACACATCCGATTTTTACTTTAACAGCCATGGAGAATCCTGGGAATTTTAGTTTTAAGGGTGCTGGGGATTGGAGTTCTATGCGGTCAGCACCATTAACCAGCTACATCTCCCAGGACTCTTTCGGGGAAAGCAGTGGCTGTTAAAGTGGCGTGAGAGTTGTTTAAATGCACACGTGACACATGAAACCTTGCGCCGTAATAAATTTGTTAGGCCGCATCCCCACCATCTATTCAAAGCACATGTAACGCACTTGGCTTCCCACAAAGAATCTTGGGAACTGTAGTCCCCCCCCCCTCACAGAGCTACAATTCCCAGCCATAGCTGCCAAGTCTCCTGTTTTTCGCGGGAAACCCCCGGATTTTAATCCGTTTCCCACAGTTTTCCCGAATAGAAAAAAATCCCGTAAATTCCCTGATTTCCTACTTGCCAGGGAGGCTCCTTCTGCGCATGTCTGGACATGCGCAGAACCAATTTCAGGTGCTGCTCTGCCCATGTCCAGGCATCGGAAATCGGGCAACGCCGGCACCGGAAGTTGCTTCTACGCATGTCTGGACATGCGACTTCTGGTGCCACGCAGCTGCTGATCCCGGATTTTTCAACGGGAGACTTGGCAGCTATGTTCCCAGCGCCCTAAACAAACTACAGTTCATCCCAGGATTCTTTGGAGAGAAGTCATGTGCATTAAATTTCTGTTCAATCTGCTTTAAATGTATGGGTCAGTCTGACGTGGTTTTTGCTGCTTTGGAACTTGGGAATCAAAACACCTTGCTGATCTTCTGCCAGTCCTTCGGGGAATTTACCAATATTGTTGTTGTTGTTAATTGAGTTTATATACTGCCCTATACCCGGAGGTCGCAGGGCGGTTCACAGAAAAGATCACAACATATATAATCAGAATAAAAACAACCAAATAACACCCCCCAAGAAAAGAACCATGTTTTAAAAGGTTATAAACAGATCAGCCAAAGGCCTGGTTAAAAAGGAACGTTTTTGCCTGGCGCCTGAAGGTGTGTAATGTAGGCGCCAGGCGGACTTCCCTGGGGAGAGCATTCCACAGACTGGGAATAGATCCTGATCTGTCTTCTTCCCATCCCATAAGTAAGGCAGATCCTGGGGAGTCTTCATTTTGTCTCCTTCTCTTTCCCCTGACAGAAGACCTTGTCCGGTCACTTCCTGGCGTTGGAGTCTGTGCACCATGAGGTGAGGCACCTTCAGGAGGCGCTGAAGGACAAAGACGCCGACCTGTCAAGACTTGGCACTGCCCTCCGCACAGGAGAGGAGACCTTGCATGTATGAACGGAGAGAGGGGTATTGTGATCGAGGGAGGAGGGGCCCAAAACTAAGGACAATATGGTGGGAAGCTATTTGCACTGCAACACAGTGGGAAAACTAATTTGAGTCCTGGCCTCTCCTGTGGGCAAGGCTGGTGATTTTAAATATATATCTATATGCATATAGTGTATTTTTCGCTCCATAAGACGCACTTAGTTTTCAGAGGAGGAAAGGGGAAAAGCCCCGGTTTTTTTTTGGGGGGGGGGAATCAGCTCACAGTTGTGCAGCTTCTTTTGCAAAGAGGGAAAGCCCCATTTTTTAAAGGATCAGCTCAAAGTTGTTGAGTTTACTTTGCAAAGGGAAAAAATCCTGTTCAACTCAGAGTTCTGCAACTTCTGATAAACTAATCAGCCAGATAATCCAATCAGCCAGTCACATGTTGCTGGGGAAACAAACAGCCTCCCTCTGCAGAACATTCAACAATGGAGGCCTGGGCAAGGGGGCAGGCTGGAAGGGAGCTAGCATCCCTTATCTCCTCCCCGATCTCTTGCAATCAGCTACTGAGCAGATTCCTCTTTCCCTCTTGTTAGCCTTTAGCTCTTTCTATATATATATAAGCATTATCTGCTTTTCGCCCCTGGGCAATTCAGCTCCAGGGACCACACATTTGCTGCATAAGACACGCAGACATTTCCCCTTACTTTTTAGGAGGAAAAAAGTGTGTCTTATGGATCGAAAAATACGGTATATGTATATTTCCTTTTATATATATTTTGGGCTATGTTTCTTTCCGAATGGAATTCTGGATAAACCCTGATAGCTTGGGACTTTTGGGTTTCAGCAAACGAACAACCAAGAACTAAATTTTCTAGTCCTCTTGGCTGCAGAGGCACGTTGACTAGACATGCCGGATAAACGTAGGGTGGGCCTTTGCTTCGTGCTTTAAGAAGGATGTGGGGAGCAGTGCGGCCTCATGGGAAATGCAGCCCATTTCACTAACTTGTGTTCTCACTTCGTTCCGTTTGCTCTTCACATTTTTCCTTCTAGTATGTCAATTTTTTTTTTAAAAAAATCACTTGACATTTGCAAACCTTTTTTTAATAGTCCATTGTTTGCTGGGGGTAATTAATCTGGATTCTTCCAGGGTTAGACAGACAATTCTGGATACAAAAAGTTTGCTGGGTTTAGCAGTCAGCTTTCTATGGTTGCTAAGAGACGGAACCTCCGATGACATGGTTGCTCTGCGAGGACAAAGGAGGATCCATGAAAATAAGATTGCTTTCTCCTGTTCTGGGGATTTGTCTTGTCTAACCTTTGCAATTTCCCCTCTTCCCCCAGGCTTTGCGCGAGGTGCTACATCAGAAGGATCGGGAGATCCAGCGGCTGGAATCCCTCTCTGCCTCGACCCGCGGATCCTGGCAGCAGCGGGACCAAACTTTGCTCCTAGCCCTGAAGGAAAAGGAAGCCTTAATCAAAGCCCTCCAAGAAGCGCTCGCCAGCAGCACCAAGGATGTGGAGGTAGCTACTGCTAGGTTTCTAGTCCTCAGGGCTGAGCCACACACCCAGAAAGATCATGCTCTCCAATGTCAGACATTCTCAAGGCACAGTAGCTCTAATGAAATGCAGAGGAGATGATGTGGTCTCCTTGGCAATGCTAGAATGCCACAGGATTTTTTATATTTAACACATGCGTAGCAGATGTGCGATCTCCCTGATACCATCGTGAGCACCAACCATCTTGAACGCAATGAAACACAGGTCTGGAGGGGCCCCAAGACCTTTCTCTCAATGGTCAACTGAAATTTAGGTAAAGGTAAAGGGACCCCTGACCATTAGGTCCAGTCGTGACCGACTCTGGGGTTGCAGCGCTAATCTCATGTTATTGGCCAAGGGAGCCAGCGTACAGCTTCCAGGTCATGTAGCCACCATGACAAAGCCACTTCTGGCAAACCAGAGCAGCACATGGAAACGCCGTTTACCTTCCCACTGTAGCGGTACCTATTTATCTACTTGCATTTTGACGTGCTTTCGAACTGCTAGGTTGGCAGGAGCTGGAACCAAGCAACGGGAGCTCACCCCGTCGCAGGGATTTGAACCACCGACCTTCTGATCAGCAAACCCTAGGCTCTGTGGTTTAACCCACAGTGCCACCCGCGTCCCTCAACTGAAATTTACCCTCCCGTAATTGAGGTCCATAAGCTCTATTCCTGCAAAAAAACCCCACAAATATTTCCCCTCTTCTATGTGGCAGCCCTTCCGATATCTGAGAGGTCCTCATATGGTACTTGTTTTCCATGCTATTTACTTACTTTTATTTAGATGATTTATATACCACTTAATTGCAAGAGTCTCTTAAGTGGCGCCAGCAATCTTCATTGCATCAGGAACATTTGCAGAGACATGGAAATATTGATGACTGGATGTGCAGGTTTATTTCTTGGGGAAAGCAGACGCGGGCAGGCGCACCGTTCATTTAAAGCACACATTTAAAGCACATGACTTCTCCCAGAGAATCCTGGGAATGGCAGCTTCCCCGCCACAGAGCTGCAATTCCCAGTACCCTTAACAAACTAGTTTTCCCAGGATGCTTTGGGTGGGGGATGTCATGTGATTAAAACACACATTGGGTGTGCTTTAATGCATGGTGTGGATCTGTCCCCTGTAAACTCCCTCTCCGTCTCTCTCCTACAAGACCTCTCATGTCTTTCTCCACCCAAGGCGCTCGCCAACTCCCTCGGCAGCCCCGACTTCGCCCCAGGCCTGCTCCAGAGGATCCAGGAGAAGGAAGATTTGCTGGCCCGGTCTTTGGCTGAGCAGGAGGAGATCAGAGCCCAGTGGCAGAGGCGCCTGGAAGCCGTGGAAGATGCAGCTTCTGCCACGGAACAAGAGCTGCAGGTAGCAATGAGAAAGGAGCACACAGGGGCGCTCTGTGGGATCTTAACTACCTCCAGAACATTTATTTATTTATGATTTATTTATCCAACTTATTACTCACTTGAGGAACTTTTGTAAAACAATAAATGCAAAAGTAACTCGCAACAGATGTAAATAACATACCGAGTCAGTAGAAAGCGAAATGGAGGGGAGAAAGATGATGGTGATGATTGATTGATTGATGGATTGATACACTGCCCATCTGGCTGGGTTTCCCCAGCCACTCTGGGCAGCTCCCAACAGAAAATTAAAAACACCATAAAACATCAAACTTTAAAAACTTTCATAAACAGGACTTCTAAAATTCAGATACTGTCTTCTAAAAGTCAGATAGTTGTTTATTTCCTTGGCATCTGATGGGAGGGCGTTCCACAGGGCGGGTGCCACCACCGAGAAGGCCCTCTGCCTGGTTCCCTGTAACCTCGCTTCTCGCAGTGAGGGAACCGCCAGGAGGCCCTCGGCACTAGACTTCAGTGTCTGGGCTGAATGATGGGGAGAAGACGCTCCTTCATACCTAAAATGCATTTGTATTGTTAAAGGAGGCCATAGATAGTAAAAATAGATAATGAACAGATAATAAAAAGCCAAAGGCCTGGCACAAGAGAAATGCTTTGACCAGGTGCCTGAAGATATCTAGGTGCCTAAAGAGATCTAATGATGGTCCCAGGCGAGATTCCCTGAGGAGATCATCCACAAGCAGGGGAAAGGGCTGTTTTCGTGTTGCCACCCTCTGGCTCAGGAGAACATGGAGAAGTGAAGTCAAACTGCTGGAGAGTTACAGTGCCTGCTGTGGCTGTAGAGACTGATGAGGGAGAGACATGCTTTGTTGCAGCCGGGGCAGATGAAGGCGTCCGGTTGTGCTGCTGCAGGTGCACTATGGCCTTTCTTCTCTCTGCGCTCCTCCCAGCGGTCATTCCTCCTCCAGTCACTGCTGTGGATGCACAACCTGACTGACTGTCTCCGGGCACTGTGGTCATCTGCAAGGGATGGTTGATCTACATGGCATGGTTGATATTGCCAATTGGCCAGGTGCTTGAAGCCAGCTCCCCATAGAGCCCATTCTTGGGGATCCTGCCATACTTTTTCAATGTGACTACCCCTCTCCTGGGACGCAGGTGGTGCTGTGGGTTAAACCACAGAGCCTAGGGCTTGCCTATCAGAAGGTCAGCGGTTCGAATCCCCGCAACAGGGTGAGCTCCTGTTGCTCGGTCCCAGCTCTTGCCAACCTAGCAGTTCAAAAGCACGTCAAAGTGCGGGAGATACAAAGAGGTTGTAGATAATACAATGGTGTGAAAGAAGTATTGTTAGAAGATAATGATAATTTAATTAAGAAGTAAGATATAGAGTGTAAAAGGATAAGATGTAAAAGATAGAGAAATAAGGTAATATTAAAGTAATAATTAGAGTTTATATAAGATTTAGAGTTTACTAAGGATGATATGTAAATAATCGCAGAAGGAGGTGCAATGAGGAAGTCAATAGATTAGAAATAAGGTTTATAAATTAGAATTTTTGTTTTTGTATTTTTTGTGTTTTGTATTTTTTTGTGTGTTTTGCATTTTTGTATGTTTTTGTTGTTTGAAAAAATCTTTAATAAATACATTAAAAAACAAAAAAACAAAAAGCACGTCAAAGTGCAAGTAGATAAATAGCAGGAAGGTAAACAGCATTTCTGTGTGCTGCTGTGGTTCGCCAGAAGTGGCTTTGTCATGCTGGCCACATGACCTGGAAGCTGTATGCCGGCTCCCTCGGCCAATATGGCAAGATGAGTGCCGCAACCCCCAGAGTCGGTCACGACTGGACCCAACGGTCAGGGGTCCCTTTACCTTTACCCCTCTCCTGCCTACTCTTTTGCACCTGACTCAGGTTCGTTAGTAAGCCTTAGGGTTGTAAGCAAGCCAACCAACAAAGCAGATCCCACAAGCCTGAAAGTTTGTCCGGCAATAATGGAAAGGCCAGGATTCTCAATCTCCCCCATCTCGTTGCAGGAGCAGCTTCGCCGGCATTCGCAGGATGCCCGAGAACGAGCGCAGGAAGCTGAGAAGCTGCGCAGGCGTCTGACGCAAGCCGAGGCAGAGCTCACCCAGGGGGCTGTAGCTCTGGAGGAGCATCGCGCAGAAGTTGCGCGGCTGCAGCGCATGGAGGCAGTGATAGAGCAGGTCCTGGAGGTGAGCAGTTTTTGTTTTGTTTTCAAAAAAGGCCTCTTGGGAGAAGAAGAGGCTAGGATGCTCCGGACATGGAAAAGCAGGTCAAGAGCCCAGAGTGCACCTGCCAGACTGTCCCTTAGAACCTCAAAATCCTGCGACTACAATTTGTGTATAGGGCATGTGTACATGCAGCCCTCTGCCTGCTGTGCTGTATTATTACAAGATCCAGAGGATCTCGCTCTGCTTCTTTCTGTTGCATTCCCCCCACTAAATGGAGCTGGCAAGCAGAGCCTTCCTTCTCCGCCCCCCCCCCCCAACTTTCAAAATAGATGCAAATTAAATATTTCATCAGCAAGGTTTGTGAAAGGCTCTTCCCTGCAGGCTTGGTCTCCCTTTGTTTACCACCCTTTTAATTGTTATCTTTCCAGCTTCAGTGGCAGGAAGAAAATAGCAAAGCTTAAAAACAAAAAAAGAAATCTGAGTAAATACAACAATAATAATTTCTTTCTTATTGCTCAGCTCACCCTAACATTTACTGCCCATCCACAAGTTTCTTCTTCTGCTCTGATATCTAGCAAGAGGTCAAGATGATGGAATATTCAGAGTTGGCTAGGATGACTGGAAGGATAAGGGAGCAAAAAGACCAGAAGTTCCAAAAAGATTGGAGTAAATTTGTGGACTATTTAAAGGAGTACTGTAAAAATGTGAAGACACTGACAGGATTAACATAAAACCTACAATAGAAACAATAGGTGTTTCCGTCTATAAACGAGATAGACTTACTTAAGAGAATGACAAGAGACAAAGAGGGAGAAAGCGCATAACATAAGAGAAAAGATCTGAAAACCAAGAGTGGAGAAGGAAGGAAGTTGTGTTCGGCAGAACATTAGTATGTTTTGGAGGAAAGGATTAGTATAGTAATAGCTGTATTAAATAGTAACTGAATTGTAACAGATGAATTGTTTTATTTATGATTATTTTCTTTCTGTATTCGGGAAAACAACAAAAAAAAATTTTTATTTATTTTTAAAAAGAGATATCTAGCAAGCTGTTTCACCACATGGAATTTGCCTGGTGGAATTCCTTGCTTACCATCTAGTGGCTGACATAGGGATGACACTTTTTGACATCAGGACACGGGTGGCACTGTGGCCTAAACCACTGAGCCTCTTGGTCTTGCCCCGTGCTACAGGGTGAGCTTCCATTGCTCTGTACCAGCTCCTGCCAACCTAGCAGTTCAAAAGCACACCAGTGCAAGTAGATAAATAGGTACCGCTGCGGCAGGAAGGTAAATGTCATTTCTATGCGCTCTATCTTCTACCATGGTGTCCCGTTGTGCCAGAAGCGGTTTAGTCATGCTGGCCACATGACCCAGAAAGCTGTCTGCAGACAAACGCTGGCTCCCTTGGCCTGAAAGTGAGATGAGCGCTGCAACCCCATAGTTGCCCTTGACTGGACTTAACCGCCCAGGCGTCCTTTACCTTTACCTTCCATTTTTTGATGGAGCAGGTTCAGCTACAGGGAGTGTCAGTGTGGCACCCATGGGTGCAAAGGTGGCCTTTAGGTCTGCGCCTGGTGCCCATAATCACACACACACACACACACACACAGAGAGAGAGAGAGAGAGAGAGAGAGAGAGAGAGAGAGAGAGAGAGAGAGAGAGAGAGAGAGAGCCCACTTGCAAACGAGGCAGTGAGGGATGGTCACCTTCTTCCTTGAAAACTACACAGAGCTGAAGGAGGAAGTTGGAAGAGGTGACACTCTTTCCCACTTCCTCTTTCCACTCTCCAGAAGAGCTTTGATAAATTCTTTTGGACCTGACATTTACCCAGATCCCTTGGCACAGAGAAATGTGTGTGTGTGTGTGTGTGTGTGTGTGTGTGTGTGTGTGTGTGTACACGTACGCACACACTTTCTCTTGTCTGGAGGTAGGGGTTGCTGATCTGGAGAAGGGAGAGAGACGTGACCGGAATGGGTGGCACCCATGGGTCACACTCCCCCAAACCCAAACACGCCCATGGCCTTGGTGATCATGCAGCTGACAGCTGCTTCTGACATCCCGATCTCTTTCATCCCTGGCAGGAAGCTTTGCGGGAGGCAGAGGAGAAGGACCGGGTCCTGCAGAAGCTGCAGGAGCTCTGGCTGAAGAGGACGAAGCAGGTGCCAGGGAGAGAAAGTAAGTGGCTGGGAGGGGTGCAGAGGGTCAGGGTGGGAAGGGTGCTGCTCTTTTGTAGCAGAGCTCGAGGCCAGCTCAAGATGTTCTGCTGCTTGACCTGCACAAGCTGATCTCCACCCCACCCCCCCAAAAAAGAAACTAATATGTAGAGAAACTAATATCCAGTTCTGGGCACCTCAGTTCAAGAAGGATACTGACAAGCTGGAACGTGTCCAGAGGAGGGCAACCAAAATGGTCAAAGGCCTGGAAACAATGCCTTATGAGGAACGGCTTAGGGAGCTGGGTATGTTTAGCCTGGAGAAGAGAAGGTTAAGGGGTGGTATGATAGCCATGTTCAAATATATAAAAGCATGTCATATAGAGGAGGGAGAAAGGTTGTTTTCTGCTGCTCCAGAGAAGCGGACACGGAGCAATGGATTCAAGCTACAAGAAAGAAGATTCCACCTAAACATTAGGAAGATCTTCCTGGCAGTAAGAGCTGTTCGACAGTGGAATTTGCTGCCGAGGAGTGCGGTGGAGTCTCCTTCTTTGGAGGTCTTTAAGCGGAGGCTTGACGGCCATATGTCAGGAATGCTTTGATGGTGTTTCCTGCTTGGCAGGGGGTTGGACTGGATGGCCCTTGTGGTCTCTTCCAACTCTATGATTCTATGTAGAAACCAACTGAACCTGCACCGGACTCTTATTTGAACACCACCAATCTCTACCGTATCTATTTTGGTATTGTCTACACTGCTGAATTCTCTCAAAGCCCTACTTGCAGATTCCTCAGATTGAAGCTGGGACTTTCTGTGTGCAAAGTGGCTCCTCTAGTGTAGATCTACGGCCCTTTCCCAAAACCGGAGGAGGTGACAGAGCAGTAGAGACAGGAGGGAGGGGAAAAGGCCCCCAGCTGCAGCCCCAGTGGAGCAGGTTCAAAAGAAGTGAGAGGGGGCAGACATTCTGCTGCATCCACCTGCTGCAGCCCCGCTCCAGATGTTTTGGACCACGACTCCCATCAGCCCTGGCAGGCACAGCTGTGCTGCCATCTGCTTCAGCATCTTCCAACCATGCTGCCAGGAACTGATCGGGAGCCCGAAGCATCTGCAAGCGTTCCTTATTCAGAGAAGCTGTGTCGCGCTGCTTGCAAGGCAATAATACCAGCACGCTGCGGTCTAAACCACTGAGCCTCTTGGGCTTGCCGATCAGAAGGTCGGCGGTTCAAATCCCCATGACGGAGTGAGCCCCTGTTGCTCCATCCCAGCTCCTGCCAACCTAGCAGTTTGAAAGCATGAAGTGCAAGTAGATAAACAGGTGCCTCTGTGGCAGGAAGTTAAACGGCGTTTCTGGTTTCCCGTTGCGCCAGAAGCTGTTTATTCATGCTGGCCACATGACCCAGAAAGCTGTCTGTGGATAAATGCCAGCTCCCTCAGCCTGAAAGTGAGCTGAGTGCCGCAACCCCATAGTCGCTTTTGACTGGACTTAACTGTCCAGGGGTCCTTTACCTTTTACCTTTGCCTATTTTCTGACCAGGATGCACTCCACATCCTGCATGCGTTGCTTGAGAGTTGGGGAAGGCTACCTTAGGGCGCAGGGAGGCCACGTAGCACATACACAGCAATTTTGGAAGAGAGGCTGCTTTAAGGCAGCGTTTCTCAACCGCTGTTCCGTGGCACACTAGTGTGCCGCGAGACGCTGGCTGGTGTGCCGCGACGTGCGGCGACGAGAAGGGCGATTTGCATTGTCACGTGCCTGGCGGCCGCCAATAAACAGCACTGACCCGCCGGAAAGCAATATTTCTCCTCCTCTTTCCCAAAGCTCAGTGCAAACGAGCCTGGCGGCCGCCAATACTTATCGCTGACCTGCCGGAAAGCAATATTTGGCAAGTGTTTATTACAGTCATAATTATAATATAGGGCGGCACAGAGTTAAATTTTTTAATTTTTTTAATGGTGGTGTGCCTCGTGATTTTTTTCACGCAACAAGTGTGCCGTGGCCCAAAAAAGGTTGAGAAACACTGCTTTAAGGAGCATAGGGAAGTGCCTTGCATACTTAGACCAGATGTTCCATGAACCCCAGTACTGTTTGCACTGGCTGGCAGTGAAGCACTCTTTTTTCAGATGGGGGGAGCCTTTCCCAGCCCTACCTGGAGATGCTGAAGATTGGGCCTGGGATCTTCGGTGTGCAAAGCAGACTCGCTTACCATTGAGCAATCACCCTTTCCCAAACACTTCTGCCACGTTTGTCCTCAAACACTGACCTGTTGTTCTACCTGACACCTGCCGGCTACCCGGTCATAAGTGCCACATGAGCCGATCGGAGTATGCACACCCATAATACCTGGTACAGAGTGCATGGACCGGGCTGCCTCTCTGCCGGCTTACTAACTTTGCACTGATTTTCAATGTCACCTTATTACAAGTAACTTAATTTGGATCCAGACTTCATTGGTGGTTTTTAAGCAGAGGTTGGATGTCCACCTGCTTTTAGCTGAGATTCCTGCAATGCAGGGGGCTGGACTAGATGACTCTTGAGGTCCCTTCCAACACTATTTCTGTATTTTAATATTTTGTTAGAAGCCGCCCAGAGTGGCTGGGGGAACCCGGCCAGATGGGCGGGGTATAAATAAATAATAATAATAATAATAATTATTATTATTATTATTATTACTACAATTCTATTCACAAGTAAGTCTCATTGAGGCATGCTCCTAGATAAGCGGGTGCAGGATTGCATCGTCATCTTTTTTTTTAAGGTGCCACAGAACTCTTAGCTTCAGAGATTGGTAACAGACTAAAATATTTCCATAGGTTGTGGCTGTTGCTTTTGCTGTCACCGAATTAACAGCGATCTGTCGAGATGCGCCTGCTTCTCATAACATGAGAACTTGGGTACATCCAATGAGGATGAAAGTTGGGAAATTCAGGGCAAAAGACAAAAGAAAGGGCTTTTTCACATGGTGCATAGATAAACTGTGGTGTTCTCTGGCCACCAACTTGGATGGCTTTAAAAGAGGCTCCACCAGTAATGTTTCTGAACACTAGTGGCTGGGAATTTCAGGTGGGGAGAGTGTTCTTGTGCAGAAAAACAGCTCTGACGGTTTTGCTTCCCTCCTAGTTCCAGGCCAGACTCTCCTGCCTTCTGCCTGCTCTCCGAGCCTTGCCCCTGACTGACCTCAAGTGCTCCAGAAATTGAAGAGATGTTGGACAAAATGAAATTATACTTGATCAGTGGAAACACTGGGCAGAGAGACATAAAACTGCGGGGGCTGGGGGAGTTGCCAGTTATTTATAGAAAGGGAGTATTGCATGGTGAGCTTCTGTTTCATTCCTGGTGAAGAGGAGCTAATGTAGGGAACATTGATTGCGATTGTGTTTTTAATCTGGGTGTGAAGTTATTTGAAATAGTAGGGGATGCTGGAGTACAAGCTTCATGCAACAGGAGCTGTTTCTTAGGAATGTACTGCCTGAAATAATAATGCAAAAGTGATCTAACACAGTGTGAAGTCTTTTTGTTCTGATGCTGGCAGGGGTGAGTGCTTTTGAGTGAGTGCAGTTGCAGGAAACTGCAGGAGGGGAGAGCAGAGCTAGGCTCTAATCCTGCTTGCATGCTTCCCAGAACAGGAGGCTGGTTTGTAGGCTTGTCCACATTTGAGCATTATTTAGCTGTTTATCCACTTTCCAGCCCATATTAAACTGGAGTACTCCACACCAGCACATATTTGAATTTCTGCAGGGGGAGGAGCTTTAATAATTAATAAAATATGTTATTGTTGTTTATTATTATTATTATTATTATTATTATTATTATTATTATTTATATTTATACCCTGCCCATCTGGCTGGGTTTCCTCAGCCATGCTGAGCGGCTCCCAACAGAATATTAAAAACACGATAAAACATCAAACATTAAAAACTTCCCTAAACAGGGCTGCCTTCAGATGTCTTCTAAAAGTCAGACAGTTGTTTATTTCCTTGACATCTGATGGGAGGGCGCTCCACAGGGCTGGCGCCACCACCAAGAAGGTCCACTGCCTGGTTCCCTGTGACCTCACATCTCACAGTGAGGTAACCACATGAAAGCCCTCAGCGCTGGATCTCAGTGTCCGGGCTGAACGATAGGGGTGGAGACGCTCCTTCAGGTATACTGGACCAAAGCCGTTTAGGGCTTTACTGGGAGCCAATGCAGGTCTTTTAGTCTTTCCTGCTCATCCTGGTAGGCATTTCCCTTTGCATTTGTCCCCACCTTCTAATTTGTTGATTCTAAGGTTGAGGACATGCGTTGCCAACTGCTGTGTGAACACCTTGTTTTTTCACACACACAAAATCCCTGCTCAAGAAGTATGCGAACACATACTGTCAGGCAAGTATAGATTTGCTTGTGTGGTTTCCTGGTTTTGTGCAAATCTGAAGGAATGAAAGAAACGCTCTCCATTCAGGAGCACACTAGAAATAGTTACATCAGGGATCCCCAAACTACAGCCGGGGGGGCCTGATACGGCCCGAAGGACTCATTTATCCGGCCCGCAGCACCCCCCCCACGCTGCCTGCTGACGCCGCCTGCTCTTACCGGCGCGGTGCAGCTGACCACTTCCGGGTCGCAGGAGCACCGGAAGTAGCTCGGGCGCATGCGCAAGCGTCATTTCTGGTGCACCTCTGGGTCGAAGGAGGCCCATGCGCACAATCTATTTCCGGTGCTCCTGCAACCCGGAAGTGCGCCAGAAATAGCATGTGTGCCCTCCAGCCCACCACACGATCGGCGCTGCAGGCACCGGCCCAAAGCGCAGTAAGTTTGGTGACCCCTGAGTTACATCATGCACATCCAGAAAAGAACAATGCATTTGAGTTCATATGCATGGAACAGAAAGCGACAATTGATCTACCCACCACAAAAGAGTATTGCCATGCCAAATGGCCCAGCTTCCCCCAACATATTGGATTATCACTATCAGCTAAACCAGACTTTACAGGGGAGGATTTGAAGGGCTAACGTTATGTGGACTGTGCAAATTAAATGGAGAAACACGCAGCAAACTGGTGTTGCCAAGCCCTCAGTGGGCCACTGGCCTGATCCAACAGGTTCATCTGTTTCTGCACCTGCTGAAATTCCAGACACACATGCATCTGATGCAGAAACTGACACCTGCCCCACATGCATGAGAACCTCAGATTTGTTTCAGAGGCTGCATCTACAGCAGAGCAAAGTATCTGCCGCTATATCCTGGCAATCACACCCCTCTTCTTGTGGCACATGCAGTTCCACTGAAATAGCAAAATGAGCCGGCTCCAACTAAATAGTTGTGCTAGCTGGAGCTAGTAGTACAAGTCCCATTACCACAACAGGGCTTTCTCCCCTCCCCAAAGTGGTGTGGGGTATGTGGGAGAACCCATAGAATAGCAAGTAGTGGCAGGGGGCAGGAGGAGAAAGGAGATTATTCCACCTGGCAAGCAGAAACACTTTCACTGATGGAACCATTGTAATAACGCACCATTGGATTCCACCCCATGAAAATACCTTTGCAAGCAAACTCTCCAGCTGGGTGCATGGAATAAATTCACTGTCAAGGATGACCTCCAACCTCCTGAAAAGGGAACGGGAATGAAAAGCAGGGTTAAAAAGCCCCCAACAACTTCAGAAGCCACCTTGCCAATTAAGCAGTATCGTAGGCCATACGGTATTCATGGAAGACAATCTTACTTGACTAAGAGTGATCGCCAAAGAATAATAATAATATCAGCAAATATAATCCTTCGCTTACGTGAATAAGAGAGACAATGCGGCTTACTTAAAATCAGCTTTAATAAATTTGTATCCTTTCTATAAAATAGATTTTTTTTGTACAGAAAGAAAAAAAGGCTATATACAGTACATTTTTAGCAGTACAGTCATACCTCTTGTTACAAATTGTGGGTTGCGTATGACACAGAATATGTATGCGCCGAACCCGGAAGTACCAGAACGGGTTACTTTTGGGTTTGGCGGTTCGCGCAGACGCGACGAATGACATGCGCATAAGAGCCGAATCGCGCCACGCACATGCGCAGACGCGGCACTTCATGTTGCGTACTGCTCATGTTGCCTACGGGGCTCCGGAACAGATCCCGTATGCAACATGTTGTACCACTGTATGAATTTTTTAAAAAACCAACCAAACAGAATGGCTGACAGGAAGTGGATTGGAGTCAAAATAGTTTAGGAGTCAATGAACTGGCACAAAATCACTGGGAAATTAAGTGGGAAAAGGATAACACAATTTGTCAATGAAGGCACTTAGGCAACAAAATTATTACCATGGAAGGCAGAGTTAAGTGCGATTCAGCCCATTTGTTTCACTGGATTTGAAAGCACAACTCTTTGTTGGACGTGCGCAGGGACGTAGCAAGGGGGGCGATGGGGGCGGTCCACCCCGGCTGCCACCCTGGGGGGGGGTGACACCCGGTGTGCCCCTCACTGGTCCGCCCCTCACCTCTGCCCGCACAGGCGCAGTCCGTACGGGCCGCTGTGCGCCAGTGGCACCCCATACGGGTCACACATGCACCTGGTACCAGCTGGGATAGGAACACCACTGGACGTGCGGCCGATGCAAAAGCACCAAAAAAAAAAGGTCAAGATACTCTGAAAGAGAAAGATGTAATCAGGAATTGGCACAGTTGGGCCAGGTGTGAGTTATATCAGCTGTTTGAAAAGCTTGCCATGGAGTAGTTGTAACCAATTGGGGGAAAGATCAAGTGTAGCCTCCAGCCACCTCACTCAGTCTACTTCTCCTCACTGCAAAAGCTGGGGGAATAGGCTAACACTGAGCTTACCACACCGTAGGCTCTCCCGAGTGCTTCCTGATCACCCGATTTTACCCAGAGAACAGCACACAGACCTGGAAGATGCTGTTTGCTGTTTACTGAGAAGTTGCATAAACCCTAAAGGAAAGGACACTTCTTTTGCCATGGCCGAGAAATCCAGCAAGATATCTAGCGGGAGAACATCGGAAATATCGACCACACATTGGAAGAGCCAGCCCCGGAAGTGGCTTCTACGCAACTTCCGGTGCCGCGCAGCTGCTGATCTCGCATTTTTCAGCGGGAGACTTAGCAGGTATGGGCTGCATGGAGGGAAAAGTTGGCACTGGCACAGAATCAACGCGTGGGGAAGCACTGGCATCGTGGCAGCGCCCAGCCTGGCACACGAGCGCTCACACACTGGGCAGAACACATCGCGTGACATCGTGTGATGTGCCTCCCCAATGTGTGGGGCAAGTCAGCGCCCCTTGGCATGAACAGGGCATCTTTGTTGGATACAACCTTAAATGGGTGGACCAGAGGGAAGGGCAACATGCTAAAATGGCTGCCTTCATTTAAAAGGTGGGCTCTAAATATGGCACCGTTTTAAGAAATCAATGTGGCCGACACGGAGCAAGACAACATGAGGCAAGAGTGGCGAGGCCCAAAAGGCTGAAATGTGTTCAAAATACACTGGAAAGGAAAGGAGGTGAAGGGATGTGTTAAGATGCTCTTGAGACAGGCCTGGGAAGCCAGGAAGCGATATACTGTAGCAAGAGATGATGTGGACCAGTAACACCAAATTGTCTTCTACGTGGCCTTTCCATTCTTGTTCTTCTTGTTGAGGATATTCATGAGAGACTTGGACATGTAATATGGCTTTCCCTGGGAGCCGTCATTCCGCTCCAGGTCTTCCACTGCAGGGGAAAAGGAAAGTATTGCCTCAGGTCCCATCAGAGAATAAGAATAAGAATAATTTATTACGGTGGTACCTCTACTTACGAATTTAATGTGTTCCGAACGCACATTCGTAAGTCGAAAAACATTGTAAGTCGAATCCCATAGGAATGCATTGGGAGAAAAAAATTGCAAGTCGAAGCAACCCTATCTAAAAATTCGTAAGTAGAAAAAATCCTATCTAAACCGCATCCAAGATGGCGGACGGAGCTCCGTCCGCAAGTAGAAACATTCGTAAGTAGAGTTATTCGTAAGTAGAGGTACCACTGTATTTATACCCCGCCCATCTGGCTGGGTTTCCCCAGCCACTCTGGGCAGCTTCCAACAGAAGTATTAAACTACAACGATCTATTAAACATTAAAAGCTTCCCTAAACAGGGCTGCCTTCAGATGTCCCCTGAAAGTCTGGTCGTTGTTTTTCTCTTTGACATCTGGTGGGAGGGCGTTCCACAGGGCGGGATTAGCAAACAAATGGTTAATCTGTGGAGAGGGGAGCCCCTCCAGGCATTGCTGAACTACAACTCCCATTATACCTGGCCATGGACCACGCCCGCTGGGGCTTATGGGAGCAGGAGTCCAGCAACACCTGCAGAGCCCCAGGTTAGCCACCCAAGTTTCCAGTAGAGTATGATTAGGGCAAGATGGGCAAGGAGAATTACTCACAGAAACAGAGGAACAGAGTGTCGATACACATATTGTAGACGCTGAAGAAGCCTTGGGCTATGAAGTAGGCGCCTACCACAACAGTCTGAAGCAGAGAGAGAGAGAAGGGGGGAAAACATGGCATGAGGTGAGAGGGGCAAGACTTCCGCCATTGGAATCAGATGTTTTGGATCACAATTCCCATCAGCCTCACCCAAGGTGGCCACAGTGGATGTGGGACGAGTTCAAAGATTTGGAGTTGTAGTCCACATCTGCTCAAGGACACCGGTTTGCCAAAGGCTAGTTCACAATATTCTCGCCCGCCATATTTTTAAAGCTCCCAGTTTGTTGGGGACAACTCATATTCTTTCTTCAGCGGTTTCTGCTATTATTTTGTGAAGCGACACAAGAAGCTACTAAGTTGACTAACTTGTAGCCCTTCAGAATTTGCTGAGCTACAACTCCCATTACCTTTGGCCATTGGCCATGATGGATGTCAGCAACATCCAGAAGGCCACAGGTTAGCCTCTCCTCGGGCCATTTGTCCAACAAGGCACATAGAAAGCATTTCCTGAGCTAAGGTTCTTGGTTCTTGAGACAACCAAGGTTCTTCACCCCCAGCAATTCCTTGCAGTTTTGTCAGCAACTTTGGTTTTTTTGGAGGGGGTCTGTACCACTTTTTAGTTAAGCTAACGCAAATCGGTGCATCTTAGCCGCCATATTGGATTGGAATAGTGCAGAATTGCCTTAAAATGGGCCAGGAAAGAGAGAGAGAGAGATTGAGGGAGAAAAGGCGGAGGCCTAAGAAATGGGCATAGCTGCCAAGTTTTCCCTTTTCTCGCGAGGAAGCCTATTCAGCATAAGGGAAAATCCCTTAAAAAAAGGGGATAACTTGGCAGCTATGGAAATGGGCACAGTTACACATACCAGGATGGGCAGCCAATAGTAGTTGAGGACGGGGGATTTGAACTCGGGTTTATCGATGGGAATTCGCCCCGTGAAGAAGAAGAACGACAGAATGCCAACTCCACCAACTACCAAGAGCTTCCCAAAAAACAGCAGCAGGTCAGTGACTTTATCCAGGACTACAACCCTGCAGGGGTAGAAAGGGGAGGTTCGAACCAAGAATGTCCATCATCACCCCTGCCTCTCCCTGGCCCCTGCTGACCCCCACCCTCTCGCCCCATTACCTGGCAGCATTACGCATCAGTAGCATGAAGGCATTTTTGGCCGACACACAGAAATTCTTTCCATAAATGGCAATCTGAGGAGGGGAAGGGTTTGGAAGAGACAAAGGAAATAAGATCAGTCTTTTGCAAGGATGTAGGACTATGCCCTTCCCCTCCCTCAACAACACCACACACCCTGCCCCCAAGTTTTTATTGGGATTAAGATAGAACCACACACCCCAGCCTAGAATTTTACGGGGTTCCACAATCCACACTCCACCACTGATTCCCAATCAATTTTTTTTGCTAGAGGAAAGAGCCTGGGGGTTGCAACGCCACCGTTTAGGGAGCAGAAATAATAATAATAATAATAATAATAATAATAATAATAATAATCCAGCGCATAGCAAACATGCGCTGGATTATGGAGAAAGCTAGAGAGTTCCAGAAAAACGTCTACTTCTGCTTCATTGACTATGCAAAAGCCTTTGACTGTGTCGACCACAGCAAACTATGGCAAGTTCTTAAAGAAATGGGAGTGCCTGATCACCTCATCTGTCTCCTGAGAAATCTCTATGTGGGACAAGAAGCTACAGTTAGAACTGGATATGGAACAACTGATTGGTTCAAAATTGGGAAAGGAGCACGACAAGGTTGTAGATTGTCTCCCTGCTTATTTAACTTATATGCAGAATTCATCATGCGAAAGGCTGGACTAGATGAATCCCAAGCCGGAATTAAGATTGCCGGAAGAAATATCAACAACCTCAGATATGCAGATGACACAACCTTGATGGCAGAAAGCGAGGAGGAATTAAAGAACCTTTTAATGAGGGTGAAAGAGGAGAGCGCAAAATATGGTCTGAAGCTCAACATCAAAAAAACCAAGATCATGGCCACTGGTCCCATCACCTCCTGGCAAATAGAAGGGGAAGAAATGGAGGCAGTGAGAGATTTTACTTTCTTGGGCTCCTTGATCACTGCAGATGGTGACAGCAGTCACGAAATTAAAAGACGCCTGCTTCTTGGGAGAAAAGCAATGACAAACCTAGACAGCATCTTAAAAAGCAGAGACATCACCTTGCCGACAAAAGTCCGTATAGTTAAAGCTATGGTTTTCCCAGTAGTGATGTATGGAAGTGAGAGCTGGACCATAAAGAAGGCTGATCGCCGAATAATTGATGCTTTTGAATTATGGTGCTGGAGGAAAAATAAAAAAATTCCTTCAGTAGCACCTTAAAGACCAACTAAGTTTATATTTTGGTATGAGCTTTCGTGTGCATGCACACTTCTTCAGATACCTGGAGGAGACTCTTGAGAGTCCCATGGACTGCAAGAAGATCAAACCTATCCATTCTTAAGGAAATCAGCCCTGAGTGCTCCCTGGAAGGACAGATCGTGAAGCTGAGGCTCCAATACTTTGGCCACCTCATGAGAAGAGAAGAGTCCTTGGAAAAGACCCTGATGTTGGGAAAGATTGAGGGCACTAGGAGAAGGGGACGACAGAGGACAAGATGGTTGGACAGTGTTCTCGAAGCTACGAACATGAGTTTGACCAAACTGCGGGAGGCAGTGGAAGACAGGAGTGCCTGGCGTGCTATGGTCCATGGGGTCACGAAGTGTCGGACACGACTAAACGACTAAACAACAA
Organism: Zootoca vivipara; assembly: GCF_965207765.1. Classification (NCBI taxonomy): domain Eukaryota; kingdom Metazoa; phylum Chordata; class Lepidosauria; order Squamata; family Lacertidae; genus Zootoca; species Zootoca vivipara. The sequence continues at coordinate 110,404,137 of NC_142584.1, read as the reverse complement.
CAACAACAATAATAAATATAATATTTATTTATTTATACCCCACCCACTGAGCCTAGGGCTTGCCGGTTTCCCACCCCCAGACGCATCACAGTGGCTCTTAAGCCTCCTCCAGGATACACATTCACTTCCCTCGCCTCCTATTCCCCCGCAGGCGTCCCCATCTGTTTCCCTCACAACCGCCACTGTTAAGACCCCTGACCTCCTGGGTGGCCCACCTGCAAGGCTTACCATGATGTAGGCGTTTCTGTTGAGGAATTTGACAAACTTCTCCAGACACCAAAAGCAACACTGCATGCAGCAAAGCAGGCACTTGGCAACCTTGTTGCTGGAACCTGCAAACGCCACAGGAGAATTAGGTAGCTGGGGCTTCAAAAGGACACGCTCCCATTGGCTGTTCCCAGTTTAGTGGGGTAGGAGAGCTGAAAATAACATCAATGTATTTCACACCTCGCAACCAATGTGCCCCTTTGGTTTCAGACAGTAGAAGAGTCTAAAGAGCCCGGGACTCAAATTTTCACAGCCCTCTGGCATCGACGGCATAGCTGTCAAGTTTTCCCTTTTCTCACGAGGAAGCTTATTCAGCATAAGGGAATTTCCCTTTTAAAAAGGGAGAACTTGACAGCTATGGCCTACGGTGTCTCATTTACCATAAGTCACGTATTTAGCATTAACTCTGGAAGTGCAAAATCTCAACCTAACTAAACATCCTAAGTTGAATATTACGGCATTTGAAATTTGTTTGGTTTTTTTTTTGCATTCTTGTACCTCTGTATTGGGGGGACGCGGGTGGTGCTGTGAGTTAAACCGCTGAGCCTAGGGCTTGCCAATCAGGTCAGCGGTTCGAATCCCCGCGACAGGGTGAGCTCCTGTTGCTCGGTCCCAGCTCCTGCCAACCTAGCAGTTCGAAAGCACGTCAAAGTGCAAGTAGATAAATAGGTACCGCTTCAAGCGGGAAGGTAAACGGCATTTCCGTGCGCTGCTCTGGTTCGCCAGAAGCGGCTTTGTCATGCTGGCCACATGACCCGGAAGCTGTACGCCGGCTCCCTTGGCCAGTAAAGCGAGATGAGCGCCGCAACCCCAGAGTCGGTCACGACTGGACCTAATGGTCAGGGGTCCCTTTACCTCTGTATTAAAATTACCGTTACGCCTTAAGGATGCCTCATAAAGGGGGGAAATGAATGTTTTGTTTTTAATTATTTATTATTATTTTGTGGTCATGGGTTTTTTTTTGGGGGGGAGGGTTCATACTGATGTATATTTTGCTCTAGGAGGCTTCGTTTGGTCAAAATCGAGTATACAACACCAGAGTTAACGCTAAATACATGACTTCCGGTAAATGAGCCGTCCTAGCCACTAGAGGGCCGTGAAAATGTGTCCCGGGCTTTTTATATTCGTCTTTCCATGTACTATCTGAAACCCAAAAGGGGCACATTGGTTGCCAGAAGTGGTTCCCCCCACCCCCACTCTCCTACCCCACTACAGTGGTACCTCGGGTTACAGACGCTTCAGGTTACAAACTCCGCTAACCCAGAAATAGCACCTCAGCTTAAGAACTTTGCTTCAGGATGAGAACAGAAATTGTGCTCCGGCGGTGCGGCGGCACAGGAGGTCTCATTAGCTAAAGTGGCGCTTCAGGTTAAGAACAGTTTCAGGTTAAGAACGGACCTCCAGAACGAATTAAGTTCGTAACCAGAGGTACCACTACAAAGCAGCAACTGTAATTTGAACTATCGGTACCTGAACAGTCTGAAAATCTTCAAAGATTCCTGCATTTCAGGGGAGTTGGACTAGATGACCATTGGGGTCCCGTCCAACTCCACAGTTCAATGATTCTATGAAGCTGCCACACCCTGCCTAATGTTAGGGCCAGCAACATAACAGACCAGCTCAGAAACCCTTTCAGATTGTGAAATACTTTAGTGCTAGCCTACTTCCAGGGACACTGGGCACCCCAACTCCAGTTATTCTGACCGTGACGGGTATTTATTCCTGCCCTGCCCTTCTCGTCTGGTTGATTCATCACTTGCCTTTTAATTTGTGGTCCATATATTCCAGCACGATGCGGATCAGTTGGACGATAGTGAGGATGAGGGCACCAAAAGCAAGAGATCCTATATGGTATCTGCGGAGAAAGAGGAGAGGTCCTGTAAGGCGGAGCTGCCTTTTGAAACGTCCTGGGTCAAGACGAGGAACCCCAGACTTTGACACCATTCCTAATTAAGGCTGAGGTTGCTGCTCTTATCCAAGGTTTACGTTTTCATATACAGTGGTACCTTGGTTCTCAAACAGCTTGTTACTCAAACAACTTGGAACCCAAACACTGCAAACCCGGAAGTACGTACTCTGGTTTGCGAACTTTTATCGGAAGCCAAACATGCTCTGTTTTGGGTGTTACACTTCCATTTTGAGTGTTGAGTGCTGAGATCTGTCTGTTTTTGCTATTTATTTTGCATTTTTGTTTTTGCGGCTCTTTTTTTGTTTTGTTTTTGTGACTGTGTTGAACCCAGTTCAGCTACTGATTGATTGATTGATCGTGTGACTGCAGTACATTGTTTATTGCTTCCATTTTATGGATCAATGGTCTTGTTAGATAGTAAAATTCATCTTAAAGGGCTGTTTTAGGGGTTGTTTTTTAAAGTCTGGAACGGATTCATCCGTTTTGCATTACTCTCTATGGGAAAGCATGCCTTGGTTTTGGAACGCTTTGGTTTTGGAACGGATTAAGTTTGAGAACTAAGGTACATCTCCCAAAACAAACAATGCCAGCTACTCTAAATAGAGGAGGGATGGGCAAATCGTTTCAGCTAGTCCAGGGGGTCACATTCTCTTCCGGGGGCCACATTCCAGCAGTGGGAAGGGCCAGAGGGAAAAGAGGGCGGAGCAACGAATATAAATGTTCCCTTTTTTCTGGTAGGCTAGTTTCAACTCTCACTCACTCCTCTCTCCTCTATATAAAGCAGGCAAGCTTTATATAGAGTTCAAGGACACATTCCAAGCCAGGCAAAAGCACTCAAGGAGAGTGTACAGCAGCAGGGCCAATGAGGGTATGGCCTGGAGCAAGTCCCATAGGCCAGGCAGAGAGGGCCTGAGGTTCTCCACCCCAGTTTGCCGGGTGAGAGGTCAAGTGTCTGCACTGAGTAGCAGCAGATCATGAGAATGTCAGACAGGGCATCTCCCAGCCATTCCTTGAGATATTTGGGGAGCCACCCAGAGTGGCCAGGGCATTGCAGTCAGTTGGGCAGCACTATGCCGAGATGGCAAAACTGACGGGAAAACTCAGAAACCAAGAGGATAAAAACTTTATAAAAGAATGGGCGGAATTTATACGTTACATACTACTGCAAGCAGATGGAAACATTAGCAGGATTTTTATCTCACTTGTAGTTTAACGATTACCACGGATAATATGGTTTGATATAAAAATTGGAGTATGAAAGAATAAAGGTAAAGGGACCCCTGACCATTAGGTCCGGTCGTGACCGACTTTGGGGTTGCACGCTCATCTCGCATTATTGGCCGAGGGAGCTGGCGTATGGCTTCCGGGTCATGTGGCCAGCATGACAAAGCCGCTTCTGGCAAACCAGAGCAGCACATGGAAATTCCGTTTACCTTCCCGCTGTAGTGGTTCCTATTTATCTACTTGCATTTTGACGTGCTTTCGAACTGCTAGGTTGGCAGGAGCTGGGACCAAGCAACGGGAGCTCACCCCGTCATAGGGATTCGAACTGCCGACCTTCTGATCAGCAAGCCCTAGGCTCAGTGGTTTAACCCACAGCGCCACCTGGGTCAGATTAAATGTTTATAATGGGACCCCATGGAGGGGATGGGGGCAAGTCCTGGGATTCGGAGGAATCTCTTTGTATGGATATACTTTTTGATTCTCTGTTTATAACTTTGTATTTGTAAAAATACAAAGTCCAGTGAGAGCTGGCTGATTGCCGAAGAATTGATGCTTTTGAGTTATGGTGCTGGAGGAGACTCTTGAGAGTCCCATGGATTGCAAGAAGATCAAGCCTATCCATTCTGAAGGAAATCAGCCCTGAGTGCTCACTGGAAGGACAGATCGTGAAGCTGAGGCTCCAATACTTTGGCCACCTCATGAGAAGAGAAGACTCCCTGGAAAAGACCCTGATGTTGGGAAAGATTGAGGGCACAAGGAAAAGGGGACGACAGAGGATGAGATGGCTGGACAGTGTTCTCGAAGCTACCAACATGAGTCTGACCAAACTGCGGGAGGCAGTGGAAGGCAGAAGTGCCTGGCGTGCTCTGGTCCATGGGGTCACGAAGAGTTGGACATGACTAAACGACTAAACAACAACAACAATTTGTAAAAATAATAAAAATGAATTCAAAAAATATTATTATTATTCCTGTGAACCGCCATGAGACTTGCGGCTATAGGCTCATATATGAATTTAATTAATCATAGTAATAATAAACAAATAAACCAGGCACCCCCAGACTTCGGCCCTCCAGATGTTTTGGACTACAATTCCCATCAACCCTGACCACTGGTCCTGTTAGCTAGGGATCATGGGAGTTGTAGGCCAAAACATCTGGAGGGCCGCAGTTTGGGGATTCCTGAAATAAACGAACAAATAAATGCAGTTTCTGACGACCACCCCTATGTAAATGAGCAATGGCCGGGTGGTTCCCTCGCCCTCCAGTTGTCAGGCAACACTACAGCCATGTGTGAGCCTACCAATAGTAGAAGGGCCATAGCTCAATGGCAGAGCTTCTGCTTCGTAAGCAGAAGGCCTCAGGTTCAATCCCCAGCATCTCCCGGTAGGGCCGGGAGAGACTTCTTTCCAGAAACCCTGCAGAGCTGCTGCCACTCGGTGTAGACAACACTGAGCTAGATGGACTCAACGCTTTGACTCTGTCGAAGACAGCTTCCTATGATCCAACTCCCAAGGGAGACGCTGGCACAATGCAGGGCTGGCGGCAGGGCGAGAGCAAGGGCCAGATCCTCCGCCTGACACAAGCAGCTTCCCCTTGCCCAATGCCCTGCCCACCGTGTGGGAATCCCCACACAAGATGCGCACCGTAACGTCCGGACGAAGGCATTGAACACAGCGCAGGCCGGGATATCCTGGGGCTTTTTGAAAGCCCAGTAGTACGAGGCAAAGGCCCCCGCCAGGACACACTGCCCCAGGGCAATGACTAAGTTGATGCACCAGAGGAGGCCCACAAAGTTGTAGATCTGAAGGTTGGAGAGGTTGCGCTGGAAGAGCCCTTCGTCATTGTATTTGAAGAAGATGCAATCCACTAGGCAGGGCCGGTAGGTGGAGGCGTTGAAAGTCTGGAGGAAGAAAGCAAGAGACATGGCTCTAATGGCAGGGCATGGAAATGGCTGGTCTCGAAAAGGAGAGCCGAGGCAGGGCAACACAATTTACTCCCCAGCAAAACAGAATCCATTTTGAACACTGGCAGAAATATAAAAGTCAGGATGGTACAGGAGCAGGGAGACCTGGGTTCAGATCACTGAGGAGCCAGTCCTTTTCTGACTCACCTCACTTCAATAATTTACCTCACACTTTCCCCCTTCTTTACCTCTCTCCTTCCCCCCCTCCCAACTTACTTCACTATCCTCTACTGAATTTACCTCACAGCCTATTGTACGAATAAAATACCACCACAAAATTAATAGGAAGTACAGAACTGCCACCCCCAGAATTGAAGATACACTTCTAAATACTGTGCTGAGGAGCACAATTGGAATTATTTACTCTGGCATTTGGAGGAACTTGAGATATCAGTGTGTACAGTACAATCCACATTGCATGATTCGAACCTTATGCAGCTGAAGGCTAGCAAGTTGAAACTGCACCTGTTAATGCGGGCTCTGGGATGCTATCCTGAAATCTCACAGACTTCCAGAGCTGCCATGTTGAGAGGGCCTTAGCCCAGGGGTTGGCAAGCTTTTCCAGCTATGGGCCGGATCATTTCCACGGACAATCGCAGCGCAATGCCAGAAATCGCGTCTGTGCATGTCCGTGCATGCCCGGAAGCCAAAAATCGCACCTGCACAGAAGCGATTTTCGGTGTCTGGGCATGCGCAGACACAGTTTCTGGTATCTGCGCATGCACAGATGCCATTTCTGGCACCACTCGGCGAGTCCCTGTGCCGTGCTGCGCCGGTTTAGCGCAGTGTGCGGGGGACTTGCCGAGCGACTCGTGGGCCGGTTAAATGGCCTCTGTGGTCCAGATCCGGCCCATGGGCCGGAGGTTGTCGATGCCTGCCTTAGCCCATTCCCCACCTCGCAGCAAGGTAGAGAGCAATCCAGTGGACCTGGTGCAAAAAGAGCTTTTAAGCCCTCTCAGGGCTTCGATTCTGGGATGCTCACGCAAGATCTCGCAGGGCTGTCCGAGTTCCCGAAAGATGTTATGTGAGGCTCCCTAAGTATCCAGAGCCAGTGTGGTTTGCCCCCCCCCCAAGCAAGACAGAGAACTTATAAGAAGATATTTTTGCACCATGTCACTTGGGTTCAGGATTCCATTTTCCATTTTCCATTGCCTATGAAGCCAAAATGGCCATAACTGTCCTCATTAAAACCCTAAGTCAGGATGAGACACCAAAGCAGCCCAGAATTGGAGGGCTAGTCAGGGGCAGGGATGGATATACAGGTGAAACTCGGAAAATTAGAATATCGTCAAAAAGTGCATTTATTTCAGTAATGCAACTTATTATTTTTTCTTTTTCTTTTAATTTTTACGAATGCTTTCTTTTGGAAATTCCACAGTAGTAAAACAAATAGTTACAATAATACAAAAATAAACACCACTATTACATTTCATTAATTACATTCCATTTATAATTGACCCACCTAATGACAAATAATTTCAATTACAACAAATAAAGGCTTGACATATCTTGCTTTGCATGTCATGCATCTATCTCATATATTGGTTTCACCTTTTAAGTTGCATTACTGAAATAAATGCACTTTCCGACGATATTCTAATTTTCTGAGTTTCACCTGTGTCTGCTAATTTTGATCCTCTCAATATCTCTGTTTTCCAATCTTACATTTGGTTCGCCACATTCTGTAGCTGTTTATGGCTTTAAAAAAAAATCTTCTAAAACCCTCATGAAAATTCGTCAGCATTTTAATGCAAATTACTCCTAATAAACCCACTTTTGTATTCAGTTTTGACTAATGTAATTTTGCTAGCAATTTTCCCTAACCTAATGCACTTTTTGCATATTACTTTCCATAATAACCTCATTTTTTATGCACACCTTCCCCTAATATACACATTTCTGTAAACATTGGTTGGTCAGCAAACTTCAGAAAAGTGCAAATTTCCAAGGATAGATGTGTTTCACTCCACATATTGTTTCAGAAAGTGGAAATGACTTTAAATGTTTACCGAATCAAATTGATCCTCCATCCCCTCTAGTTAGAGAGGTAGACCTGAGAACCAAAATCCTTCAGCTACGTTTGTGACTCACCATAGGGCTGCAGCTCTGGTTCCCAGAGATCCCTATGCAGTCTGGGGAACTATCATTTTTGGGAGCGATGCGATAGAGGGGCGCTCCAGAGGTGGCGAGATATCTGAAGACGGGGAGTAGTCAAGGGAAGAGGACATAAAAAGAGAAAGGAATAATAATGGGGGCCTCCCCGAGCCCCAACACCACCCTCACTTTTTGCCATCTTCAGGGCAGAAATGTTGAAGACCTTGTGGGACACGGAACACAGAAGCGTCCCCACTGGGAACAAAAACTGAAAAGGGGGAAAGCAGTGAAGAGCTGAACTTGGATATTCACGGACATTTCTAAAGCTTGCCAACATGTCAAGCTTTGCCATGCCAAGGATTTTGTGATTCAGAATTGGAAGCGGACGTTCTTACCTGAGGATGGGAGGGTTTCAGGATGTTGTTGCCTTGGTTTTACTAGGTGTTAGGATATAAAATCTCTGAAGCTGCCACTATACACTAGGTATCAAACGCCAAGTAGTATTACATATCTGCTATGACTTCCTGTCAAATACCAGCCGAGTATTGAAATACAAAGTTGTTCTCTTCATTCATGTACTCGTCCTATGGCTGTGTACACACTGTAGCTTTTAAAAGGTAAAGGTACCCCTGACCGTTAGGTCCAGTCGCGGACAACTCTGGGGTTGCGCGCTCATCTAGCTCTATAGGCCAAGGGAGCCGGCGTTTGTCCGCAGACAACTTCCGGGTCGTGTGGCCAGCATGACTAAGCCGCTTCTGGCGAACCAGAGCAGTGCACTTGATGTGCTTACGAACTGCTAGGTGGGCAGGAGCTGGGACCAAACAAGAGGCGCTCACCCCGTCGTGGGGATTCGAACCGCTGAGCTTCCGATCTGCAAGCCCTAGGCCAGGCATCCCCAAACTGCCGCCCTCCAGATGTTTTGGCCTACAACTCCCATTATCCCTAACTAACAGGACCAGTGGTCAGGGAAGATGGGAATTGTAGTCCAAAACATCTGGAGGGCCGAACCACCCGTGTCCCTTTTACTATAGCTTTTAAGGACACTCAAAGCACATTCTTTCCCTCAAAGGATTCTGGGCCTTGTAGTTTACCCTTCACAGAGTTACAGCTCCCAGAAACCCTTAACAAACTACAGTGGCCAGAATTCTTTGAGGGGAGTAAACGGGCTTCGAATGTGCTTCAAAAGGTATTGTGTGTAGGCACCTTATTTCTAGCTTCCCTTCCTCCCAATAATGGCATAAGATTGGTAACAATTCAACAGGAACCACAAAGGTAAAACCATTAAAAACAAAATGTTGCAGGGCACTGCTTCTATTTAGGGTTCAAGCCTCACCATTTCATTTTGTGCTATCTTTGCCCCAATCTTTGCAGAGCATACACAGTCCCCATTCCTGCACCAACCAACACCCCACTTTTAAGGGCACAGATCCCAAAGATGTGTTTGGGGGTGCCATGCAAGATTGTGGGGGCCCCCAAAGCGCTTTTTCTAGGGGGAAATCGCATTGCAAAATCGCGCAAGATCACAGCAACCAAAATAGAAGTTGTTCCATTATTAAAAACAAAACGAGATGTCCGGGGTTTTCCTGGGACACTTGCAGGATATGAAGTAGTAGTAGTAATAATAATAATAATAATAATAATAATAATAATAATTTATTATTTATACCCCGCCCATCTGGCTGGGTTTCCCCAGCCACTCTGGGCGGCTTCCAACAGAAATATTAAAATACACTAATTTCTTAAAGATTAAAAGTTTCCCTAAACAGGGCTGCCTTCAGATGTCCTCTAAAAGTCTGGTAGTTATTTTTCTTTTTGACATCTGGTGGGAGGGCATTCCACAGGGCGGGTGCCACTACCGAGAAGGCCCTCTGCCTGGTTCCCTGTAACTTGGCTTCTCGCAGCGAGGGAACCGCCAGAAGGCCCTCAGAGTTGGACCTCAGTGTCCGGGCAGAACGATGGAGGTGGAGACACTACTTCAGGTACACTGAACAGAGGCTGTTTAGGGCTTTAAAGGTCAGCATCAACACTTTGCATTTTACTTGGAAACGTACTGGGAGTCAATGCAGGTCTTTCAAGAATGGTGTTATGTGGTCTCAGCGGCTGCTCCCAGTCACCAGTCTAGCTGCCACATTCTGGATTCAATGTAGTTTCCTGGTCACCTTCAAAGGTAGCCCCATGTAGAGCGCATTGCAGTAGTCCAAGCGAGAGAAAACTAGAGCATGCACCACTCTGGGAAGACAGTCTGCAGGCAGGTAGGGTCTCAGCCTGCGTACCAGATGGAGCTGATAAACAGCTGCCCTGGATACAGAATTAACCTGCGCCTCCATGAACAGCTGTGAGTCCAAAATGACTCCCAGGCTGCGCACCTGGTCCTTCTCTTAATAAAGGATACAGAGCAGTAATACCCCAGTAGGCCACACATACCACCAGCAAGACGAAGGTCACCAACGGGTAGAAAAGAGAACTCATCATGTATCCAATGGCTCTGCAGGAGAGAACAAGAGAGACCCTGTAAACCCAGGTTTTCAGCTTCAATCAAACTCGTCTGTAGTACAATTCTCCAGAGGCACTTCAAACCAGTTATAACCCATAATATAGCCTTTGCACCTTCTCTGCTTGTACGATTTTGCAATGTTTCCCCTCTACTGTTCCCCATCTTCTTTTTAGGAGCCCAAGGAAACACGGGTCTTCCCTTTAATTAGATTGTTGCATGCAGTAGAATTAAATAAAGCCTCATTGGCAGACAGTTCAAGAAATGACCACATTAAATGTGCTTCAATGCACTTTAGCACCATGCAATTATCTCCAGTGCACTTCAAAGATTAAAAAAACAACCCAGAGAGACCCTGGCTGTCGAGGAGCTTTTCGTGAATGACGTGCAAAGGGAAAAACAAGCAGAGCTAGCATAAGCTTCCTTCAGGAAGACTACAACTCCCATCATCCCTAGCAAGTCAGGGATTATGGGAAATGAAGTCCCCAGACAACTGGAGACTCAAGTTTGGGAAACCCTGTCCTAGGTCAATTCTTTTTGGGGGGTGAAGGCAACGCTCCTCATTTATTTTTCAGTCACAAGATTCAGAAGATTTACGTCGGCAAGTGGCTTGGAAAACACAAAAACTTGGCGAGTCGTTTGCTCCCCAAATTTGTTGGGTTGCCAGGTGAGGATAGAGAAACTGTTCCAGACATCAAAATGGGGGTTTGAGCTGCATATTGATATGAGTTGAAAGGTGGTGGAAAGCAGCACAAAATACTTGTTCCTCCCTGATGCTTCATGCTGTTAACTGGTACAGCTGTAATAATAATAATAATAATAATAATAATTTATTATTTATACCCCGCCCATCTGGCCGGATTCCCCCAGCCACTCTGGGCGGCTTCCAACAAAACACTAAAATACAGAAATCCATCAAACATTAAAAGCTTCCCTAAACAGGGCTGCCTTGAGATGCCTTCTAAAGGTCTGGTAATTGTTGTTCTCTTTGACCTCTAGTGGGAGGGCGTTCCACAGGGTGGGTGCCACTACCGAGAAGGCCCTCTGCCTGGCTCCCTGTAACTTGGCTTCTCGTAGCGAGGGAACCCCCAGAAGGCCCTCGGAGCTAGACCTAAGTGTCCGGGCAGAACGATGGGGGTGGAGACGCTACCTCGGAAGTCGAACAGAATCCGTTCTGGAAGTCCGTTTGACTTCCAAAACGTTTGGAAACCAAAGTGTGGCTTCTGATTGGCTTCAGGAAGCTCCTGCAGCCAATCGGAAGCTGCGGAAGCCCTGTCGGACGTTCAGCTTCCAAAACGTTCGGGAACTAAGCTGTTGGAGAGGGGACATTTTATCATATGTGGTGGGATTGCAAAAATATTAAGAAATATTGGGAAATGATTTATAATGAAATGAAAATGAAATTTATAATGAAATGAAGAAAATAACCTTTGCTAAAAAACCAGAAGCTTTCTTACTAGGTATTAATAAAATTTGTTTATGTGTGCAACAATGGCCGCACGGACTTTATTAGCCCAATATTGGAAAGAAGAAGGTGTCCCATCTAAAGAAGACTGGCAAGTTAAACTAATGGAATATGTTGAAATGGCAAAATTGACAATGAAATTAAGAGGAAGAGATGATTGTGAATTTAAGGAAGAATGGAAGATGTTTATTGCATATATACAGAAGCAATATACACAGGTTAATATATTAGCAGGGCTTTAATATTACTTGTAATTTTATTATGAATGGATAATTGGTAAGTTTATAACATAGTTAAATCAACAATGGACATGCAGTATCTTGATAAATAATGGAACCAAAGAAGGGATTGGGGGAAGTCATTTTTTTTGTATTGTTGTTGTTGTTTTGGTTATTTTTGGAAAATAAATAAAATATTATTAAGAGAGAGAGAGAGAGAGAGAGAACTAAGCTGTTTGAAAACCAAGGTACGAATGCATAGAGAATTGGGCTGGGGCAGTCTGGGAAGGGGAAACTTCCCAAGGTTTAAGGACAGTTCAGTGGAGGCAGTGAAGCACAGGGAGGAAAGAAGAGGATACCCACTTTGTGGCTACAGTGAAATTAAGAGGAAGGGGCTGGGTTAGTTGCTTGCTTTCCCTCTCTCAGTGGAGGCAGAAGTGGGTGGAGCAACAGCACCTTTTTTACCCGTGCACAGAAAACTAGTTCTTCTTATGCACCTCTCTCTCGTCCAAAAAAGAGGCGCTCTCAGAGCTCAAGGACACATTCCAGCCAGGCAAAAACTCTCAAGGAAGGTGTGAAGCAGGGCTGGCGAGGGGCGTGGCCTAGGGAGAGGGGCGTGTGGCTTGGGGAGAGGGTCCCAAGGGCCGGACAGAGGTCTGCTTTGGGCCCCCGGGACCGGGACTCCGCACGCACTGGCCTTACAGAGACTCCCTTACCTGCTGGCTTCCTTGATGAGAGCGATGGCGATCAGGATCTGCTTGCGGAGGAACAAGAGGGTGAGCAGCATGATGCCTCCCACCACGCAGAGGATGATCACTGGAGGCGAGAGAAGGAGATTCACACCTGGGCCACTCTCATAACCCAGCTTTGGGAACTTTGGGGTTTTTAGACCAGGGTTGCCCACCTTCCAACACCCGTTTTCCTGCCCGCTCCCCTCCGCCCAGACTCACAGGCGGCCAGCCACGTCTCCTTGACGCTGCGGTAGGCACCCACGTCGGTGGTGAAACCAACGCTCTTGATGGTGGCTCCTTTCTGGTCGAGCTCGCGGTACTCCATATAGCAGTGGTAGATCCCTGGAAAGCAAAGAGGCAGAGATCGCTAGACACTCTGCCACCCCCATCCTGAAAACAGGAATAGTTTTCAGGAGAGGGGCTGTAGGTCAGGTGAGGAGCATCTGTTTGGCATTAAGAAGGTCCCCGGGTTCAGTCCCCAGCATTAATATGCAAGATTTTATGTAAGTGTACAGTGGCACCTCTACTTACGAATAACTCTACTTACGAATGTTTCTACTTACAAACGGAGCTCCGTCTGCCATCTTGGATGCAGTTTAGATAGGATTTTTTCTACTTACAAATTTTTAGATAGGGTTGCTTCTATTTACGAATTTTTTCTCCCAATGCATTCCTATGGTGATTCGACTTACAATTTTTTTCGACTTAGAAATGTGCGTTCGGAATGCATTAAATTCGTAATTAGAGGAACCACTGTATAATAAAAGGCTTTTAAAAAAAGAATTGTCCTGGCAGTGCTCTCTCTATATGTAAGTAGGTCCGGGGGGCAGCATCTGTTTTGCATGAACAATGTCCCATCTTCAATTCCCAAGTGTATTTCCAGGCAGGGCTGGCAAATATCCTCTCCCTGAAGCCCTGGGGAGCTGCTGCCAGTCAGTGTAGACAATACTGAGCTGGGTGGGCTAGTGGTCTGACTCAATACACTGGTACCTCGGGTTACAGACGCTTAAGGTTACAGACTCCACTAACCCAGAAATGGTACCTCGGGTTAAGAACTTTGCTTCAGGTTGAGAACAGAAATTGTGCGGTGGCAGCGGAAGGCCCCATTAGCTAAAGGGGTACCTCAGGTTAAGAACAGCTTCAGGTTAAGAACGGACCTCTGGAACAAATTAAGTTCTTAACCTGAGGTACCACCGTATTCAGCAGGCATCCTGTGTTCCTGGTACTTTCATGAAGGGTTATCGTTCACTCGCACCGTATCTGGTTCAGTCTCCAGCATTAATGTACAAAATAATATACCGTATATCTATATATTAAAAAATGTAGGCATTGCGCACGCAGATGAAACAGCCTTTCTCCATAACTGCTAAACCGTAATGTAACAAATTTGGCCACAACGTTCCATGCCCATCAGGGAGGGATCTGGCATTAATTTCCCCCCCAAAAACCACGCCTTTTACACCTAAAAAAATGATTAAACACACAAAAAAGTGGCGCCCAAATTAGACGTCACCACTAGAAGCTCTGAAGATTCCGGCAGCTGTGCTGCCAGATGACATCACAAAATTCCACAGCAACCAACTGAAAACAGTCCTTTTGCAGCAACAAGGCCCAGCTTTTTCAATAGGCCGCAGCATTGCCAAGCAGGGAAAAACAAACAGAGTAGAGCCTTTCACAATGGGGGGGGGGGCACAGGGATGAGGCACAACAAAGGGAGGAGGGAAACACATAGCCATGGGGGGGACCCTGAGTCAGCCAAAGCAGTGTGGGGTGGGTTGGGACAGGGAAAACTGAGTAGGCCGACCACCAAAACGGCCATTCCACCTCCAAAGCCCAAGCCCAAAGCCTCTCCCAAAGCTGCATTAATAAACGCCTGGCAACATTAAGCAGTCGTTCATCATTTCCCCTAACCCACACTTGGGGCATGGCGAGGGGTTTTTGCTTTTTAATTTAGTGGGTGTTGTGTCACATGCGAGGCTACGGCGGCCATTTTAAGTAAGGGCAGTCATGCCCCTTTTAACCTAGGCTTTATACTATGACTGATTGCCAGCCTCTGCGTCTTAAAAAAAACCACAACCATGCACTTTCTCTCCCCAGTTTAAGTCCTCAAACCAACACCACATCCTACATTCAAAACACCTACTCCAAAATTAGAAAATCCAAATAACCAAAACAAACAAACAAACAAACAAACAAACCACAAAACACGGATTCCGTTCGACTTCCAAGGTACGACTGTATATGGGAGAGGTGAGATATTTGTCGTTGCTCAAACTGAGGGCTTTAATTCGCCCTGGGAATTTGAACTTCCCACCTTCTAGGAAAAAGATTTCTCTCAGGTAGAAGGTCTCGGCTTCTGATGCTCCCCAACTCATCCCTTGCCCTCCCTTTGTGTGGAGGAGATCGGAATCAGACAAATTCATGTGGGATAAAGAAAGATCCACACAACACACGTGACAGGAAGGCTGGCAACATCAACCCTGCCATGTGGGAACAATATTAATAATAATTTTATTATTTATACCCCACCCATCTGGCTGCCCCAGCCACTCTGAATGGCTGCTAACACATATAAAAACATAATAAAACATACCATTATTTCATATTGTAATAAATAATAATAATAAATTAAATCCCAGGCAGATGACCGCAGGGCCTGGTGACAGAGCGTCAGGTCAAGTATCCATAGCAGTGGCCAGAGGAGGAATGACCCCCCCCCAGGAGGAGAGCACAGAGAAGAAATGCCATGGTGCATCTGCAACAGCACAACCGGACGCCTTCATCTGCCCCAGCTACAACTAAACATGTCTCTCCTGTATCAGTCTCTACAGCCACAGCAGCCTCTGCAATCTTCCAATGGTTTGACTTCACTTCCAAAGGCACACTCCTCCATGGTCCTCCCGAGACAGACGGATGTCAACAACACCACATACTTTCACTGCACATTTAAATTGTTTGTTGTCCCCCCCCCCAAAGAATCCTGAGAGCTGTAGTTTGTTAAGGACGCTGGGGAACTACAGTGGTACCTCAGGTTAAGTACTTATTTGGTTCCGGAAGTCCGTACTTAACCTGAAGCGTACTTAACCTGAAGCGTACTTTCCCATTGAAAGTAATGGAAAGCGGATTAATCCGTTCTAGACGATGAAAAACACCCCCTAAAACATCAATTTAACACGAATTTTACTGTCTAATGAGACCATTGATCCAGAAAATGAAGGCAATAATCAATGTAAAGGTAAAGGGACCCCTGACCATTAGGTCCAGTCGTGACCGACTCTGGGGTTGCGCGCTCATCTCGCATTATTGGCCGAGGGAGCCGGCGTACAGCTTCCAGGTCATGTGGCCAGCATGACAAAGCCGCTTCTGGCGAACCAGAGCAGCACACGGAAACGCCGTTTACCTTCCCGCTGTAGCGGTCCCTATGTATCTACTTGCATTTTGATGTGCTTTCGAACTGCTAGGTTGGCAGGAGCTGGGACCGAGCAACGGGAGCTCACCCCGTTGCTCGGATTCGAACCGCCGACCTTCTGATCGGCAAGCCCTAGCCTCTGTGGTTTAACCCATAGCGCCACCTGCGTCCCTTAATCAATGTTTTTGTTGTTGTTTAGTCGTTTAGTCGTGTCCGACTCTTCGTGACCCCATGGACCATAGCACGCCAGGCACTCCTGTCTTGCACTGCCTCCCGCAGTTTGGTCAAACTCATGTTCGTAGCTTCGAGAACACTGTCCAACCATCTCATCCTCTGTCGTCCCCTTCTCCTAGTGCCCTCAATCTTTCCCAACATCAGGGTCTTTTCCAAGGATTCTTCTCTTCTCATGAGGTGGCCAAAGTATTGGAGCCTCAGCTTCAGGATCTGTCCTTCCAGGGAGCACTCAGGGCTGATTTCCTTAAGAATGGATAGGTTTGATCTTCTTGCAGTCCATGGGACTCTCAAGAGTCTCCTCCAGCACCATAATTCAAAAGCATCAATTCTTCGGCGATCAGCCTTCTTTATGGTCCAGCTCTCACTTCCATACATCACTAGTGGGAAAACCATAGCTTTAACTATACGGACCTTTGTCGGCAAGGTGATGTCTCTGCTTTTTAAGATGCTGTCTAGGTTAATCAATGTACTGTACTATAAAATAAGTAAGACAGCATTGTAGATGAAAAAACTAACATTTACAGTGGTACCTCGGTTTAAGTACTTGTTTCCAGGGTGCCATTTGCACCCCAAAAAGTACTTAAGCCGAGCGGTGGTAGCGCGCGTGCGCAAAGCGCCGATAGAGCATTTTTGCGCATGCGGCGGAACCCGGAAGTAAACACTTCCGGGTCCGTGGAGTACTTAACCTGAAAGTACTCAACCTGAAGCGTACGTAACCCGAGGTATTGATTGTATTGCTCTGTGAGGAGAAAACTGCACATCCCAGGGTTCCCTGGGGAAAGTCAGGGAGATGTAGGCCTGTGGCCGCCTTCTTCGCTTTGGCTCCTCCTCTTCGGCACTTCCCCACCACCCATACCTGCCAAGTACCTGCCGGAAAAATAAGGGATTGGCAGACCGGAAGTAGCGCTGCCGCCATTTTGGAACTGGGCAAAGCAGCATCGAAAGTCGCTTCTGAGCATGCTCCGCCCAGTTCCAAAATGGCCACCATGCCAGAAATCGCTTCTGCGCATGTCCAGAGACTCCAGACATGCGCAGAAGGAGCCTCCCCCGGGCGGTAAGTAAACCGGGAAAAAACAAAAAAAATCAGCTTTTCCAGCTGGGAACGGCTGGAAAAACGGGGGTTTCCCGGGGAATACAGGAGACTTGGCAGCTATGCCACCACCTTACTCACCGTAGGCCGTGGCGGCCAGCAGCCCAACAATGATGACCCACACCAGAACCCCAGCGATGTAACGTAGCAGCAGCAAGAATATCAGGCTCAGCACCATGGCAATCAGCAGCCCTCTGGATGGAAGGAAGGCAAGGTAAGAGAGAGGTGATCTCCCTGCGTCTGTTGAAAAATGCACTCACCCAGCCAACCCCAAATCTAACCACCAACATCCAGCTGCAGCTGGGTAGCGGTCAGTGAGCCACATACCCTCCTCCAAATATTCCATCCCAGCCTGCCTCCCACCCAGTTTCCAGCATTCCGTGCTATGCCATTCCACTCGCCCAGCACCACTGAGCGCAGCCAATCATCGCCAGGCTTTTTAAGGGGAGGCGGGCTTTCCCTGAAGGCCTTTTGTACTCCTGCCAACCTTCGGGTTCCCCCAAGCTTGCTAATAGTTTTGCCCGCATAAGTCATGGTGCTCGCAGCCTGGGCATTGGCAATAGAGGGGAATGACCAGGGACGGAGAACTTTAAAGTGGTAAAATCGGAATGTGGAAAATAGAAGGAGGAGGAGGAGGAGGAGGAGGAGGAGGAGGAGGAGGAGGAGGAACGAGACATGAGAAGGCTCTTCAGGAGGTCCAGACTATGGGAAGCCCGAAAAAAATTAATGATTAATAATTTGGACTACAATTTGGCTCTCTTTTTTTTTTAGTTTAGTGTTTTTAATTGGAATATGATGTTAATTGGCTGTTTGTATTGGAAAACTAATAAAAATTATTTAAATAATAATGATAGAGGGGAACAACCTGTCTTGCCACTTGTTCCAGGCACTGCCGTATTACCAGAGACAGAACGTCAAAAAGTTTTCCTGCTCCCAGTGGAGCAAGAATGAAAATCAGCATCAGGTACAATATCCATCCCCCTGCTGGAAGTGTTGAAGACTTTTTTTAAAAAAAGTAGAAGCAACTTCCGGTGCCACTCTACCCGATTTTCGGTGCCCTGGCATGGGCAGAGCAGCACCGGAAGTCGCTTCTATGCATGTCTGGATATGTGTAGAAGTGACTTCCGGTGCCGCGCTACCCATGTCTGGGCACCGGAAATCGGGCGGCGCCAGGACCCAAAATGGAGCCTCCCTGGCAGGTAGGAAATCCGGGGGATTTACGGGATTTTTTTCCAATACGGGCTGCCAGCGGGAAACGGTTTAAAATACTGGGGTTGCCCGCAAAAAAACGGGAGACTTGGCAGCTATGTTGCTCTTCAATGTTGGGTTGCCCAGTCATTGTAGGACTACAGCCCCCATCACCCCTGACCCTCAGCTAAGCTGGCTGGGGTTAATGGGAGTTGGAGTCCAATAACACCTGGGGACTCCCAGTTGAAGATCATTGCCATATACACCTTCCGCCTCCAGAGCCACCCTCAGGCTGTATGACGCAGTGCAAAAATCATGGCTGCCCTCTACTCCACAAAGCTACTCCCTCTCAACTTGTTCAGCCACTCACATCAAGATCCAGTACCACGACTGCGTGAAATCCTCAAAGATCTTCAGTCCAACGTTCTTGGCACCGAGAGCCTCTAACAGCTGTCTGCAGAGACAAGGGACCAAAAAGGTAGCTATGAGAAAGTGGGGGGGACAGGACCCAGGAGGACTAAGGCCAAAACTAGAAGAGGAGGAGCCATAAAAACAAACTTTGAGGGCAAAGGCAGTCTTGGCACTAAGGGGGTGAAAAGGGGACTGTCTAGGGCAGGCATGGCCAAACTTGGCCCTCCAGCTGTTTTGGGACTACAATTCCCACCATCCCTGACCACTGGGCCCTGTTAGCTAAGGATGATGGGAGTTGTAGTCCCAAAACAGCTGGAGGGCCAAGTTTGGCCATGCCTGGTCTAGGGCATTTGTAAATTAGGAAGCAGCCTTATGCCAGTGCTATATGTTTCCGAGCACAATTCAAAGTGTTGGTGTTGACCTTTAAAGCCCTAAACGACCTTGACTCAGTCTACCTGAAGGAGGGTTTCCACCACCAACAACATTCAGCCCAGACACTGAGGTCCAGCTCCGAGGGCCTTCTGGCGGTTCCCTCACTGTGAGAAGTGAGGTTACGGGGAACCAGGCAGAGGGCCTTCTCGGTGGTGGCACCCGCCCTGTGGAACTCCCTCCCTTCAGATGTCAAGGAAATAAACAACAATCTGACTTTAGATTGCAGTCCTGTTTAGGGAAGTTTTTAATGTTTGATGTTTTACCATGTTTTTAATATTATGTTGGGAACTGCTCAGAGTGGCTGGGGAAACCCAGCCAGATGGGCGGGGTATGTATAAATAAATAAATAAATAAATAAATAAATAAATAATTATTATTATTATTATTATTATTATTATTATTATTATTATTATTATTATGTCAGGCTCCCGGAAGAGGCCACCATCTTGGATGGCTTCCAAAGAGGATTGGACAAATATGTGGAAGATTTGGCTAGCCGTGGCTACTAGGCATGATGGCTAGTAGCTCTGCCTCCGTGGTCAGAGGCAGCACTGCTTCTGAAAACCAGTTGCTGGAAACCATGGAAGGGGAGAGGGCTCTTCGGCTCTCTGGTTTCCCATAGGCTTCTGGGTGGCCACTATAGCTGCCAAGTCTCCCGTTTTCCCCGGGAAATCCCCGTTTTCCCAGCTGTTCCTAGCTGAAAAAAACGGAATTTTTGTTTTTCCTCGGTTTATTCTGGCACGCCGGCCATTTTAGAACTGGGCAGATCATGCTCAGAAGCGACTTTTGATGCTGCTCTGCCCAGTTCCAAAATGGCTGCATGCGACTTCTGGCGCGGCGGACATTTTGGAACTGGGCAAAGCAGCATCAAAAGTCACTTCTGAGCATGCTCCGCCCAGTTCCAAAATGGCGGCAGCGCTACTTCCGGAATGCTATTTCCGGCCCGGTCCCTTATTTCTCTGACAGCAACTTGGCAGGTATGGCGGCCACTGTGAGAACAGGGTGATGGACTAGACAGCCACTGGCCTGATCCAGCAGACTCTTATCACTCTGTGTTGATCCAACCCACTGCTGTCACTGCTGACTGGCAGAGGCTTCCCTGGGTCACAGGCCGAGAGAGGTATTCCACATTCTCCCGCTGCCTCACCCTATTTTTAACTGGAAATGCCAGTGACTGAAGGACATTCTGTGGCATGTGCCGCAGGGCCCTTTCAAAAATCACTGCACCCCGACACCCAATTTAACCAGGAACTCACTGAAGTTCGCCCAGGGAATCAAAGGACTTACTCTGTGCCATTCTTGATAGTGTCCAGAGTTTTATTTTTATCCATCCCGCTCACATTGAAGAATTCAGCTTCAAAGGAGTCAAAAGAAGGGAAGCAACGCCTCACCACTGTAAAAAGAAATAGACGTTAGATTAGGGTCAATTCTTGAAGACGCGGGACATCGGCAGAGCAGCCCTAGCGCTGCTGTCCTCACACCGGCAAGATCCCAAGCCTTGGGGCCAATTACACACCATATTGGAGGGTTCCATTCATGAGATTTTGATGCTATGCCTAAAACTCTGCCCCATTCTGAGCACTGGAGGCGGGCAACACTGGCCCTCTGTCCCTCTTTCCTTCCTTCCCTCCTCTGATGCCCTCTCACGTTTCTGCCTCCCAAAGGCTTGCACGGCTATTCGTGGCAGCAGCCCTGGCTTTAAGCTCCCCAGGTGAATGGCGCTTCTGGGGCTGGCCTGGGGGGGCTGGTTGCCAGGAGCTGAGGTGACCTTGCAGTAAGCAAGCAAGCAGGCAAGCAAGGGAATGGACGGAGCAGTGGGAGGCCAGGCAAGCAGGCAGCTTGCCTTTCTTCTTGTGCTTGCTGTGTGCAAGGCCTGCCTGGGAGCTGAGTGCCCGGTGCTGCCATGCAGGCCTGTCAGCGCCCACTGTTGCCTCCCAAGGAAAGGTGCTGGCTTCATGTTTACCTTTGGCCAGTCTGTGCTGGGCCACTAAGGATCTTAGGCTCCTTTTGCACCAGGGTGGGGGGGGTAGGGATCCTGCGACAGGACTCCAACTCCCATCAGCCCCTGCCAGCACGGCCGGCAATGAGGAATGATGGGAGTTGGAGTCCATCACTCCCATCCCGGTTTGGCACTGTTTCCCCGCCCATAGAATCCTAGAGTTGGAAGGGGTCCCGTGGGTCTTCTAGTCCAACTTAGCCTAAGCTGGGGGCATCCTCTTCCCAGGTCCCTCTGGGGCAGTGTGAGGAGGAACCTCTCTTTGGGGCAGGGGGGCAGCTCAGAGACCAGGGGCGGTTGAAAATATCAGTACAGAACACAAACCATGTGCCAAATCCAAATGTTATAAAGTATAATCATGAACAGTGGTCAAGGCATACCTGCCAAGTTGCTGTCAAGAGAAATAAGGGATCGGGCCGGAAATAGCAGACCGGAAGTAGCGCTGCCGCCATTTTGGAACTGGGCGGAGCATGCTCAGAAGTGACTTTTGATGCTGCTTTCCCCAGTTCCAAAATGGCCGCCGCACCAGAAGTCGCACTGCAGCCATTTTGTAACTGGGCAGAGCAGCATCAAAAGTCGCTTCTGAGCATGCTCCGCCCAGTTCCAAAATGGCCGCCGCGCCAGAAGAAACCGGGGAAAAACAAAAAAATCCGTTTTTTCAGCTAGGAACAGCTGGAAAAACGGGGATTTCCCGGGGAAAACAGGAGACTTGGCAGCTATGGGTCAAGGCAGTGTTTAACGGTATTCAAACAACGAAATATGAATGAAACCGTGGGGTGACAGACACAAAAAGCTTTGGGAAGAAACCAATCCGACATTCATTCTATTCACAGGGCACATGGGAGCACTGAGTTATTACCTCACACTCTATTTCATCTTTTTTTTAAAAAAAAATCCTCATAGCAACCCTGCAAGGTAGGAAAGTTAGCTTGAGAGGAAGTGACTGGTCCAAGGTCCCTTAAGTGAACCTGGACCTTAGTCAGTCCACTTCTAACCATGATACCACACCACACTGGCTCTCTGGTACGAATTCTTGGCTGAATACATTATAAAATCACAGTAGCAAATTCAAACACACATGAAATTCACATACACAGCCCATGCATACATATTTCAAACATCCACTGCAATATCTGCCTCCCAATACGTTTCCGAGCACAATTCAAAGTGTTGGTGTTGACCTTTAAAGCCCTAAACGGCCTCGGTCCAGTATACCTGAAAGAGCGTCTCCACCCCCATTGTTCTACCCGGACACTGAGGTCCAGCTCTGAGGGCCTTCTGGCGGTTCCCTCATTACGAGAAGCCAAGTTACAGGGAACCAGGCAGAGGGCCTTCTCGGTAGTGGTGCCCGCCCTGTGGAACGCCCTCCCATCAGATGTCAAAGAGATAAATAACTACCTGACATTTATAAGACATCTGAAGGCAGTCCTGTTCAGGGAAGTTTTTAATGTGTGACATTTTAATGTATTTTTAATCTTTGTTGGAAGCCGCCCAGAGTGGCTGTGGAAACCCAGCCAGATGGGTGGGGTACAAATAATAAATTATTATTATTATTATTTCATTGAACCGAGAAGTCCTTGCTCCCAAACTCCTCCCCGGAACATAAACAGCTGCTTTATACAGAGTTAGACCACTGGTCCATTTGACCCTATATTTCCCAGAGGTTCTAGTCACCCATGTGGTCTAAGGACGCTTCACTCTTTTGCCCCAGTAAATTAAAATTCCTCCTGATGCCTCAGGGCACAGAGAGGGTCCATGCCCTATTGAAAGTTGTACAGGAGGGAATTTTTTTTTGCTAGGTGTTGCTTTTCCCTTTTGGCAGTGCTGAAGCAACGAAAGAAGTGACACCCAGCAGAATTCTCTCCTGTGCCGCTCATCAAGGTAGATGAAACATCAGTCAAAGGACTGGGAACTTGTGAGCAGACTGAACCCAGATCGCGTACTCACCTGGCTTGGACGGGACAGTGTATTCTGGACAAAGTTGCAGGTTGAGAATTTCTGACACACTCTGTGAATTAAACAGGAAGTTAAAGCTTGCTTTCTGGTGCAATTTCACTCATTCAAGATATTCCACACACACACACGCCTAAAAATATTTCAGCCAACATGGCTCTTCCCAGCAATTTAGTGCAAATTTCTCCTAATTAACCCATTTATTCTATGCAACATTGACACTTTTGGCAAACAACTTCCCTTACTATTATGCGATCTTGCATGCTATTCTCACCAATACCTTCATTTTTATGCACCCTTTATCCCTCATTTTTTTTTGGTAAACGTTGTTTGGCCAGAGGACTGCTTCGCAAAATTCAGGCGGGTGCAATTTTCGAAGGCAATAGCCACGTTTCGTTCGTGTATTGTTTTGGAAAGTGAGAAGGCGATAGATCCAGCTGAATCAAATATCTCCTCCATCCCTATCCAGAAGGAGAGCAGGAAACCAAGGCAAATGCTCCCAAACAAGAGACAGCAGTGGCCACTAACTTGGATGGCTTTAAAAGGGGACTATCAGGCTCTCCATGGCTACTAACCACAATGTCTATTTTCCACCTCTGGTGTGGGAGGCAGTATACCTCTGAATATGCTTGTGAAACATGGACCACTTATAAACACCACCTCCAACTCCCCAAAAGATTTCATCAATGGTGTCTCCGAAAAAATTTACACATCACCTGGGAGGTCAGGCAAACTAATATCAGTGTACTGGAAAAAGCAAAGATCATCAGTGCCAAAGCAATGATTCTTCAACATCAACTTCGTTGGCCTGGTCATGTTGTGCGGATGCCTGATTATCGTCTTCCAAAGTAACTATTCTATTCTGAACTTAAAAATGGAAAGCGTAATGCTGGTGGTCAACAAAAGAGGTTTAAAGACTGTCTCAAGGCAAATCTTTAAAAAATGGTATAAGCACAGAAAACTGGGAAACACTGGCCTGCAAGTGCTCCAATTGGAGAACAGCCTTTACCAAAGGTGTTGTGGGCTTTGAAGACGCTCAACCTCAGGATCATAGAATCATAGAGTTGGAAGAGGCCACAAGGGCCATCCAGTCCAACCCCCGCCAAGCAGGAAACACCATCAAAGCATTCCTGACAGATGGCTGTCAAGCCTCCGCTTAAAGACCTCCAAAGAAGGAGACTCCACCACACTCCTTGGCAGCAAATTCCACTGTCGAACAGCTCTTACTGTCAGGAAGTTCTTCCTAATGTTTAGGTGGAATCTTCTTTCTTGTAATTTGAATCCATTGCTCCATGTCCGCTGGAGCAGCAGAAAACAACCTTTCACCCTCTTCTATATGACATCCTTTTATACTATTTGAACATGGCTATCATATCACCCCTTAACCTTCTCTTCTCCAGGCTAAACATACCCAGCTCCCTAAGCCGTTCCTCATAAGGCATCGTTTCCAGGCCTTTGACCATTTTGGTTGCCCTCCTCTGGACACGTTCCAGCTTGTCAGTATCCTTCTTGAACTGTGGTGCCCAGAACTGGACACAGTATTCCAGGTGAGGTCTGACCAGAGCGGAATACAGTGGTACTGTTACTTCCCTTGATCTAGATGCTATACTCCTATTGATGCAGCCCAGAATTGCATTGGCTTTTTTAGCTGCTACATCACACTGTTGACTCATGTCAAGTTTGTGGTCTACCAAGACTCCTAGATCCTTTTCACATGTACTACTCTCAAGCCAGGTGTCTCCCATCCTGTATTTGTGCCTTTCATTTTATTTTATTTTGCCCAAGTGTAGTACTTTACATTTCTCCTTGTTAAAATTCATCTTGTTTGCTTTGGCCCAGTTGTCTAATCTGTTGAGGTCATTTTGAAGTGTGATCCTGTCCTCTGGGGTATTAGCCACCCCTCCCAATTTGGTGTCATCTGCAAACTTGCTCAGGATGCCCTCAAGCCCATCATCCAAGTCATTGACAAAGATGTTGAATAAGACTGGGCCCAAGACAGAACCCTGTGGCACCCCACTAGTCACTTCTCTCCAGGATGAAGAGGAGCCATTGATGAGCACCCTTTGGGTTCAGTCAGCCTACAAATCCACTGAATGGTAGCATTGTCTAGCCTGCAGGATGAAAGGGAAAAACGTGCTAAGAGGAAGGCACGCTTGGCAAGCCCTCACCGTGATCAACTCCTGCCCAGAAACCTAGGTCCCCACTGTGGAGGGACGTGTGGATCCAGAAGTGGCCTCCACAATCACTTACAGACTCACTGTTAAAACCGTGTTTTATGGATGACAATCTTACTCAGCTACGAGTGATCGCCAAAGAAGAAGGAGACCTCTGAATATACTTCTGCTGGGAATTGCAAGGAGGAGAGGGCTGTTGTGTTCAGGTTCTGCTTGTGGGCTTCCCATCAAGGCTTCTGACTGGCCCCTGCGAGAACAGGATGCCGGACTAAATGGGCCACAGGCCTGATCCAGCCAGGATCTCTTCTTACAGCTTGTACGCTTGCGAAGTGGAGAAACGAGTGGGGGGCGAAGAACCAACCTGCCCTAACGAATGGTGCCAACTTACGAGGCTGGTCGTCTTGAGGTCTACCGCTGGCTGGCACATGGTCTGGTTCCATATGTCCTCGGGCTTGGACTTTTGGATAATCTGCGGAGGCACCACCCAGAACTTGGCAGGGCAGGACGGGACGCAGATCTGGAGAGAGGGAAAGGAAGGCAAGCACACAAAACAAACGCTGGTGATTTTTGCAGAGATTATTGATTGCTTTGATCTGACCGAATTTCCAACTGTAACGTCTGGAGTAGGGTGATGACTTTTTTACAACCTCATTTCCCTGTATCATAAATTGATGAGCTTTCATTAAAGATGAGATAAAATCTTACTTTCAAAGAGATTTGATTAAAAAAACCCTCACACACAAAATGATTTAAAAAAATTTATTTATCAGTTTTTTTGACCATTTTTGAAGTCACTGTAAGCAGATATAAAATTGAACCCAAGCTTTAGAGTCACATATATACAACATTGTGGAGCCAGGTGGCGCTGTGGTTAAACCACTGAGCCTAGGGCTTGCTGATCAGAAGGTCGGTGGTTCGAATCCCTGTGACGGGGTGAGCTCCCGTTGCTTGGTCCCAGCTCCTGCCAACCTAGCAGTTCGAAAGCACGTCAAAATGCAAGTAGATAAATAGGAACTGCTACAGCGGGAAGGTAAACGGCGTTTCCATGTGCTGCTCTGGTTTGCCAGAAGCGGCTTTGTCATGCTGGCCACATGACCTGGAAGCTATACGCCGGCTCCCTCGGCCAATAATGCGAGATGAGCACGCAACCCCAGAGTCGGTCACGACTGGACCTAATAGTCAGGGGTCCCTTTACCTTTACCTTTTATATACAACATTATATAGGGTCATCAAACACACAAGGAAGCTTTTTTTAGCTGCAGTAACAGTATAGACGCCGCTAGAGGACAATGTTTTGCTACCTCTCCTGTAGGTTATTTTCCCAGCATGCTCGGCAGGGTCTGCTGGCTGAGTTTTGAGGTCCCCAAAAGGGGCTTTTACCTTGCGCAGGTGTGACATTTGTATACCCTATGTTGCTAAGAACACTCCCCATTGTCGAATGTGGCGTTGTGTCCAAATTTGATGCGAAATATATATAAAATTGTTAATACAATTTTATGAAATGGCAAAACGGCATACAAAAAAAATAAACAACGGTTTGTGCGTGACCTTTTTAAATATTTCAATGGAATATACCTCAGTTTAGTCATTAATAGGCAAAAGTTCATCCATTTGTGCTACAGGAAATAATTTTTGAGGGGGGGGGAAATGAAAAAGTCATCACCCTAGTCTGGAGCCTGGGAGAAGTCAAGGCACCCAGCTTCTCACTTTCTTGGTTTTGCCTTCTCTCGCAGTTAGGGTTGCCAACTTTTTGCAATGGCCCTACTCAGCACAGCACACGAGGAAAGGGTTGTGGCTCAGTGGGAAAGGGCGCATTCTGCGTGCAGAAGCCCCGGGTTCAATCCCCCGGCGGCACTAGGTAGTGCCTGGAAAGAAGGCTGATGTAATGCAATTTGAAAATGGGCAGTGGGGAGATAAAGTTGAAGGGAAGGGAAACAAAATGGACATGAGAAAGTGCTTCCTGCTACAGCCAGCTCCATCTCAGGAACCCCTCCTGAACCAGCCCACT
This sequence comes from Zootoca vivipara, assembly GCF_965207765.1. NCBI lineage: Eukaryota > Metazoa > Chordata > Lepidosauria > Squamata > Lacertidae > Zootoca > Zootoca vivipara. Next base: position 110,376,878 of record NC_142584.1, on the reverse strand, counting down.
CTTCTTACCTGCGGTGTAGGACACTGCAATCCGTTCATTGCAGCTGATATGAGGTTGAAGCTTGTGGCGCATTGCATAATGTTGAAGTAGAAAACGAAAGGTTTGCCCCTGCAAAACAGAGAGTGTGTGTGAAACAAACCCAGATTAAATAATTAGAGGGTAGGGAGGAGAGGTGAGGCTGTATCTTAGACAGGGGCAGAGTCAACCATTCAGGGGCCAAGGGCTAAGAGAAGCTTTCTTCCCAGGGCAAATGGCAGCTTAATAGATTTCAGTGAACTGACTTTTGCACAACTTCACAAAGCTTTTACAGAGTTGCGACTAAATACAGCAAACTCTGCTTATAGAGATGGGAGACATAGAGGCATACCAACAAACGAATGTGTTTGCATTAGGGGATGCCCTGAAGTAGAGGACCTTATGCATTATATCTTGCACTGCCCCTTATATAATGAAGTAAGAGAACAAAAGGGGAAACATGAATGTTAGAAGGAAGCAAAAACGAAAAACAACAAGTTGATGAGGAAAAGGAGGAGGAAGAAAATGGCGCTGCCAGACCAAGGTACATTTCTGGCCATGGATTCCAGCCTTGTGCGCTTACTAAACACGCTCCCCATGTCAATGCACCCTTCGCCATTGGTTCCCCCTTCTCTGTACCTACCGGTTTTCGCCAATTCCACAATATGCTCCAGTTGAATTCCTGGGATAAATAGCCTGCCGGGGATCACCGTACAGCCAGGCTGGGATTGAGAGGAAACAAAGAATAATGGAAGTGAGGAAAGGCGCTCGCATTTTCACAGAGGCACTGTGAGGTGGTGTTGGTACGGGGTGGACTCAAAGGCGAGACAATGACCAGTGCTATTTTTATTTTTTTAAAAGAGGTGCTGGAACTCTCCACGAACACCTCCCTTGTTCTCTTATAATGGCAATGGTGCCCCCATCTGAGAGGTGCCGGAACTGAATTCCGGTGATTTCCAGCTGGAAAAAAAGCCGCGGGACATCCTATTCCATACCCTCCAACATTTCTCTGATGAAAATAGGGACATCCTAAGGAAAAGTGAGACACGGGTGGCGCTGTGGTCTAAACCACTGAGCCTAGGGCTTGCCGATCAGAAGGTCGGTGGTTCGAATCCCCACGATGGGGTGAGCTCCCGTTGCTCGGTCCCAGCTCCTGCCAACCTAGCAGTTTGAAAGCACGCCAGTGCAAGTAGATAAATAGGTACCGCTCCGGCGGTAAGTTAAACGGCATTTCCATACAATGCTCTGGTTCGCCAGAAGCGGCTTTGTCATGCTGGCCACATGACCCGGAAACTGTCTGCGGACAAACGCTGGCTCCCTCGGCCAGTAAAGCGAGATGAGGACCGCAACCCCAGAGTCATCCGCGACTGGACTTAACAGTCAGGGGTCCCTTTACCTTTAGCTTTAAGGAAAAGTGGGACATTCCGGGATCAAATCAGAAACCAGGACAGCTTCTCTAAATCCAGGACTGACCCTGGAAAATAGGGACACTTGGAGGGTCTGTGTCAAGAATCAATACAGTATATTCTTTCAGGTCTCAGGGCATTAGTAAAATACACAGCAAGTTTCTAGCCCATAACACTGTAGTTTTTTGTTTTTATGCTGAAGACTCTTACTATTATGGTGTCTGTAAATGGTAAAATGCGTTTTTAGCACAAAGGGCAGCACTTTGCAACTTATTTACAGTACTTCCACTGGCACTGAACAGAGATTGTGCCGAAATCAAGCATGCAAATGAAAACAACCTGAGTGTTTGATTAACTTCTGCAAGATGGTTTATGATTCTTAGGCAGGCATCCCCAAAGTGCGGCCCTCCAGATGTTTTGGCCTACAACTCCCATGATCCCTAGCTAACAGGACCAGTGGTCAGGGATGATGGGAATTGTAGTCCAAAACATCTGGAGGGCTGAAGTTTGGGGGTGCCTGTTCTTAGGTTATGTATGTGAGACAATCATAACAATAATTCACAAACAGTTGAAAATAAATAAATTATATGCCAATATCAGGGTGAAGGAAGTCAAAACCTTATGTTATTTATCTTTATGTGCTATAAATGTTTAAGTTTCGTTGGTTGTAACTTTTATTGTCATTATCTAATTTTTAATTTCTTTTTATTGCTGTATATTGGTTTTGTTTTTCTGTTTTTCTGTTGTTGTTGTTGTTGTTATGATGTATCAATAAAATCTATTTCTTAAAAAAAATTAAAAAGAAGAAAGAAAGAAAACCTGAGTGAATTTGGTTCGCATGTCATGTGCTAAAGCTGACAGAGCTTCCAGACAAACTGCATCTGCCTGGCGAAACAATAGCTCCCAACCTGATTCCACCTTCCATGGCCTCATCTCTGAGCCCTGTTGCTTTTAGCATCACTTACCCAGAATCCCTACCACGAAGTAGCCAGCAATGAAAACCATGAAGATAATGCAGCAGATAATGTCCGTACAGCTCCTGGAACAGAAGGACGGTAGGAAGACAGATCACGGACATGTATGAATAAATAAATAAATAGCAGAAATGGGGATGGAGGAGTCTGCTCGGATCCCAAAAACCCTAGGCTCAGCCTTCAGCAGCCTGGTACCCTCCAGATGTTCTGGACTACAACTCCTATGAGCCCCAGCCAGCTTGATGGGAGTTGTAGTCTAGGACATCTGGAGAACGCCTGGGTGACGAAGGAAGCCGCCTGAATTAGACAGCTTAAATTCCTCTGAAGGCCCAACCATGGAAGAAATAATTAATACGAGGGAAGAATTACTCTAAACAGGCAGAAAATGTGCTGTGCGGTGAAGTTTTCTGTAGGGCTTGGGAAGAAGGCGCCAGGCCTCTGACAGGATGCGGGAAGAAGAAGAAGAAGAGGAGGAGGAGGAGGAGGAAGAGGAGGAAGAGGAGGAGGAGGAGAGTTTGGATTTGATATCCCACTTTATCACTACCCTGAAGGAGTCTCAAAACAGCTCACATTCTCCTTTCCCTTCCTCCCCCACAACAAACACTCTGTGAGGTGAGTGAGGCTAAGAGACTTCAGAGAAGTGTGACTAGCCCAAGGTCACCCAGCAGCTGCATGTGGAGGAGCGGAGACGCGAACCCGGTTCCCCAGATTACGAGTCTACCACTCTTAACCACTACACCACACTGGCTCTCAGTGGGAGCCCTCCTGCCTCCTTCCCTTGGGAAAGTGCCGGGAGGGCTCTCAGACCCCATCAGAGCATCGTGCCTCCCTCCCTAAGCCAGACAGAAGCCTCTTGTGCTTTGGGAAGGAGGAGCCAGGGGAACATTTAGGGGACTAGTCTAGTCCCCCTATTCCACTGACCGCACACTACTGGGCTAGATTTTCTTCACATAACTGAGTCATCACTAGGGATATTGGAGAATATAGGAGATGGGGAGCCGAAATTGCCACTGTTCCCATATCCGGAATGTGAATCAACCCACAGAATGCGACCAGAATTTGCTCTCCTTTATTTTATTTTCATTTATTTATTGCATTAATATCTTACCTTTCCCTCCAAGGAGCTCAATGCAGCATACAGTCATACCTTGGTTCTCGAACGGAATCTGTTCCGGAAGTCCGTCCGACTTCCGAAAACGTTCAAAAACCAAGGCGCGGCTTCCGATTGGCTGCAGGAGCTTCCTGCACTCAAGCGGAAGCTGCGGAAGCTGCGGAAGCCACGCCAGACGTTTGGCTTCCAAAAACCATTTGCAAACCAGAACACTCATTACCGGGTTTGCGGCGTTCGAGTCTCAAGGCGTTCGACAACCAAGGTACGGCTGCACACAGTTCTCACCTTCCTTATTTAATCCCACAGGGTTTGAATTCCCGCACAGCCGTGAAGCTCACTGGGTGACCTTGGGCCAGTCGGAACCTCTCAGCCATTATAACCTACCTCACAGGGTTGTTGTGAGGGAAAAAATGAGGAAGGGGAGAAGCACGAACGAGCCCCTCGGAGGAAAAGGCGGGATATAAACGCAATCAAATAAATGGATGGGAAATTTTTCAGTTTTATTCACACTTTGCCCTAATGTGTGTGTGTGTGTGTGTGTGTGTGTGTGTGTGTGTGTGTTTTAATAAACATTGATTGAAGAACAGCATCATAACATTTGGGTCAGTGAGAACTGAAAAATGGCTGCGTTTCAGTTCCCGTATTGTTTCAGAAAGGGTCAGTTGGATAGACCTAACTGCAAATGGAAAATGAATAATAATAACAATAAATCCCATATTCCTAGTCTGGGATGATGGTAGCTATCATCCGGCGACATCTGAAGGGCTACAGGTTCCCTGCAGTTGGAACCTAAGCCTGCCCATTCTCCTCTTAGGCCACCTTGCCTCCCAACCGCTTTCAAAGACACCACACAAGTATTCTAGATTGCAGCCAATTCGCCTGTCCATGCGCAAAATGTTTCTTACCTATTTTTGATGGGGCCGTGGAAACTCGGGTCATGTTTCAACTTTTGCTCTGGTAAGAGAGAGAGATGGGGGTGGGTGGGTAAATCAAGGACAGGAGGAAATATCTACTATGTCACAGCAAGAAATTTGGAGGCTATGGAATCATAGAATTGTAGAGCTGGAAGGGACTCCCAGCCTAAAGTATAGCATTGTAAGAAACATTTATGCATTTATTTCTCATCTCTCTCAGAGGAGATGAGAAATAAATGCATAATTGTAGCAGAGCGTTCCCTGGGAAGAGGGATTGTTAAACCACTCTGGGAATTGGAGCTCTGTGAGGGTTCTCCTAATAGCACCAGAAGAAAACTACAGTTCCCAAGTTTTTTGGGTGGGGGGGTGGGGGGAACCAAGTCTGTAACAGGGATATCGTTGCACTTTAAATGTATAGTCCAGGCATGTCCAACAGGTAGATTGTGATCCACCGGTAGATCACTAGACATCTGCAGTAGATCACTGCAGTAGATCATTGGCTCCCCCCAAAGAAGCTGAATAACTGTGGCTCCCCTTAAAAAAGCTCAAAATTTTACCTCCTCCCTGAAAAAACTCAACAACTTTGGCCCAACCCCCCCCCAAAATGGGCTTTCCTCCTTCCTAAAAAAAAGCTCAACAACTTTTGACCTGAACCCCTATCACTGCCAGTTTTTAACTCTGTGAGTAGATCGCAGTCTCTTGGGAGTTGGCCACCGCTGATCTAGTCCATCCCCCTGCAATGAAGGAATCTTTTTGCCCAACATGGGTCTTGAACCCACATCCCTGAGATTGAGGGCCTCATGCTCTACCAACAGAGCCATCCATGGGTTTATAGGTTTTACTGTTCGGACCCAGAGCCACCGCAGAGCCTTTGGAGCAACTTTATTTCCCCTCACCAAATCAGATATAGAAAAGTATTTCTCAAAAGGTAGGAATCCCAACCAGCAGTGCTTTATTCATTGCCTGCCTGCCCTGACCAGGGCTGGAGGCAGCATAAAAACACAGCAAGGCAGCCCTAGAGCAGCTTGCCATTCTACAACAAGAGCAGAACTTTAGCAGGCAGTCTGGCTGCACGTAAACTGGGAAACTGGCTCCCTCCTCCGAGGAGAAACTAGCCAAGTTGCCGCAAGCAGAAGGTGGATGTTTTTTGTTCAAGCCAAGGAGCTGCCACTGCCTGGCTGCTGTCCTGCCATAAGCCTCCTGGGCCAGCGGCCAGCCTGTTATGTGGTGCAATTGTTGTTGTTTAGTCATTTAGTCATGTCTGACTCTTCGTGACCCCATGGACCAGAGCACACCAGGCACTCCTGTATTCCACTGCCTCCCACAGTTTGGTCAAACTCATGTTTGTAGCTTCGAAAACACTGTCCAACCATCTCGTCTTCTGTTGTCCCTTTCTCCTTGTGCCCTCTATCTTTCCCAACATCAGGGTCTTTTCCAGGGAGATTTCTCTTCTCATGAGGTGGCCAAAGTATTGGAGCCTCAGCTTCACGATCTGTCCTTCCAGGGAGCACTCAGGGCTGATTTCCTTAAGAATGGATAGGTTTGATCTTCTTGCAGTCCATGGGACTCTCAAGAGTCTCCTCCAGCACCATAATTCAAAAGCATCAATTCTTCGGCGATCAGCCTTCTTTATGGTCCAGCTCTCACTTCCATACATCACTACTGGGAAAACCATAGCTTTAACTATACGGACCTTTGTCGGCAAGGTGATGTCTCTGCTTTTTAAGATGCTGACTAGGTTTGTCATTGCTTTTCTCCCAAGAAGCAGGCGTCTTTTAATTTCGTGACTGCTGTCACCATTTGCAGTGATCAAGGAGCCCAATAAAGTAAAATCTCTCACTACCTCCATTTCTTCCCCTTCTATTTGCCAGGAGGTGATGGGACCAGTGGCCATGATCTTGGTTTATTTTATGTTGAGCTTCAGACCATATTTTGCGCTCTCTCCTTTCACCCTCATTAAAAGGTTCTTTAATTCCTCCTCACTTTCTGCCATCAAGGTTGTGTCATCTGCCTATCTGAGGCTGTTGATATTCCTTCCGGCAATCTTAATTCCGGTTTGGTATTCATCTAGTCCAGCCTTTTGCAGGATTAATTCTGCATATAAGTTAAATAAGCAGGGAGACAATATACAACCTTGTCGTACTCCTTTCCCAATTTTGAACCAATCAGTTGTTCCATATCCAGTTCTAACTGTAGCTTCTTGTCCCACATAGAGATTTCTCAGGAGACAGATGAGGTGATCAGGCACTCCCATTTCTTTAAGAATTTGCCATAGTTTGCTGTGGTCGACACAGTCAAAGGCTTTTGCATAGTCAATGAAGCAGAAGTGGACGTTTTTCTGGAACTCTCTAGCTTTCTCCATAATCCAGCACATGTTTGCTATTTGGTCTCTGGTTCCTCTGCCCCTTCGAAATCCAGCTTGCACTTCTGGGAGTTCTCGGTCCACATACTGCCTAAGCCTGCCATGTAGAATTTTAAGCATAACCTTGCTAGCGTGTGAAATGAGCGCAATTGTGCGGTAGTTGCAATTGTGCGGTAGTTGCGGTGCAATAGGATGCAACAAAGACTGGTTGGTAAGCAACCACAGCCTTCCCTGAATGTCTAGAGTCGCTTGTGGTTGTACAACCCAGGCAACTCGAGAAGCGTCTTATCCAGATTATATACTTGCCTTATTTCCTCCAGTGTCAAATTGCCATGCAAACATGGCCCGATGGAAGGATTGCTTCCTTCCCCCTCACTGGGAACGTGATCTTTTTATTAATGCCCCTGGCCTTAGGGGAGGAGCATCTCCCATCCTTGCATGTTCATTTGGCTGCTGGACAAAGCTGGCACCTTCCTGAGCCGATACTCAGGCCACCTCTGGTCCGTTTTCCTATTTGTAATCCTCAAATCCAGGGCTAGTCAACATGGTATCCTCTATGATGTTGGGACTGTCCACTCCCGGCAGCTGCAGCCAAGATAGCCAGGACCCTGAGGAGTTGTAGTCCATTGTCATCAAAAGGGCATCCTGTTGGCTACCTGTGCTCTAATTTCTTTAAGACATCCTTTCAGGACTTCCCTACTGTAAGCATCTTTTGTCATCAGCCTAGTCTTTGTGTAGGAATCTAGATGGTGGTGTATTTATTTATTTTCATTTCTTATTTTTTTAAAAAAATGTATTCTGTGATCTCATTTCATTTTTTTGTGTTGTGAACTGCCCTGGGATCTTTGGATGAGGGGTGGTCTACTAATGTAATAAATAAATAATACTAACAAAATCTAGTTACAGGTAGGTAGCCGTGTTGGTCTGCCATAGTCGAAACAAAATAAAAAAAAATCCTTCCAGTAGCACCTTAGAGACCAGCTAAGTTTGTCATTGGTATGAGCTTTTGTGTGCATGCACACTTCTTCAGATACACTGAAACAGAAGTCACCAGCTCCTTATATATAGTGAGAGGGTGGGGAAGGGTATTACTCAGAAGGGTGGTGGGAATGGGCGATTGGCTGATAGGAGTGGTAAACCTGTAGATGACTGTTAACGACTGCAGTTGGTCTTACAGGAAAAAGCAAGGGGCAAGATGGCTAAAGATTCCAGCAACTTCTCTTTCCAGTCTATTTCTGAAATTCTTTTGTAATAAGACAGCTACTTTGAGATCTTGTATAGAATGTCCTGGGAGACTGAAGTGTTCTCCTACTGGTTTCAATCACCCATTCCCACCACCCTTCTGACTAATACCCTTCCCCACCCTCTCACTAAATATAAGGGTCTGGTGACTTCTGTTTCAGTGTCTCTGAAGAAGTGTGCATGCACACAAAAGCTCATACCAATGACAAACTTAGTTGGTCTCTAAGGTGCTCCTGGAAAGAATAAAATCCACCTCCCTCCCCAACCGTTCAAGGAACCCCTCAGTTTCCATAAGGCTTCTGGGCACAGAGAATCTCACAATGGATCCCCACCTCTAATCTGCGGACAAGTATTGTCACAGCCACGCCAAACCTCACTGGAACGATCTAGGAGCCTATAGGAAACTCAAGCAGGAGCACAAGAGCAGGCATCCCCAAACCTCGACCCTCCAGATGTTTTGGACTACAATTCCCATCATCCCTGACCACTGGTCCTGTTAGCTAGGGATCATGGGAGTTGTAGGCCAAAACATCTGGAGGGCCGCAGTTTGGGGGTGCCTGCACAAGAGCATTCTCCCTGCCCAAGGTTTCCAGCAACTGGTGTTCAGAGACATTACTGCCTCCGACTGTGGAGGCAGAGAAAAGCCTTCATGGCTATTAGTCATTGACAGCCATATCATCCGAGAAAGACCCAGGGCCTGGAATTGTCTAGTTTCCTAAACAGATTGAGCAGAATTTGGGGCACGCCCGTCACTTGGAAGAGTTCAATGGCACTGCTGATAGCGAAGCTATTAGACTCAATTACCAAGAGATAAGTGAGGGAGAGCTGTAAAACTCAAACCAGGAAATAACCCGAACCACGGAGAGGATCAGGTGCAAGAAAAGACTCTAGCAGCAGCTGGTGTGGAATACAAAATATCACTGAAAACAAGCTTCTTCCCCAGAATGACATCGCCCCCAGGTATCGGCTGAGCACATGGGGTCTTTTGCATATAGCACAAACACCTGGGCATTTTCATGTTGGCACTGTGCCAAAGTTGGAAGCTGATACCCACAAGCAAACGTTCAATGCCCCGTCACATCTTGCCATCCATGAACCACCTGCTGCCAGTAGTGTTCCCTCAACCTCTCTGCAGCTTGAGAAAAGGCCGACACCCTGGGGTGGGCTCTCAATAGGTGCGGAGTCATATTCATTTATTTTAACTATAACAATAATAATAATAATAATAATAATAATAATAATAATAAATAATTTATTATTTATACCCCGCCCATCTGGCTGGGTTTCCCCAGCCACTCTGGGCAGTTTCCAACAGAAAAATGAAATAAAATAATCTATTAAACATTAAAAGCCTCCCTAAACAGGGCTGCCTTCAGATGTCTTCTAAAAATCTGGTAGCTGTTTTTCTCTTTGACATCTGATGGAAGGGTGTTCCACAGGGCAGGCGCCACCACTGAGAAGGCCCTCTGCCTGGTTCCCTGCAACTTGGCTTCTCGCAACGAGGAAACCGTCAGAAGGCCCTCGGTACTGGACCTCAGTGTCTGGGCAGAATGATGGGGTGGAGACGCTCCTTCAGATATACTGGACCGAGGCTGTTTAGGGCTTTAAAGGTCAGCACCAACACTTTGAACTGTGCTCGGAAATGTACTGGGAGCCTATGTAGATCTTTCAAGACCGGTGTTATATGGTCTCGGCGGCTGCTCCCAGTCACCAGTCTAGCTGCCGCATTCTGGATTAGTTGTAGTTTCCGGGTCACCTTCAAAGGTAGCCCCACATAGACCGCATTGCAGTAGTCCAAGCGGGAGATAACTAGAGCATGCTCCACTCTGGCGAGACAGTCCGCAGGCAGGTAGGGTCTCAGCCTGCGTACCAGATGGAGGTGATAAACAGCTGCCCTGGATACAGAACTGACCTGCGCCTCCATGGACAGCTGTGAGTCCAAAATGACTCCCGGTTGTGCACCTGGTCCTTCAGGGGCACAGTGACCCCATTCAGGACCAGGGAGCCCTTCACACCTGCCCGCCTCCTGTCCCCCCACAAACAGTACTTCTGTCTTGTCAGGATTCAACCTCAATCTGTTAGCCGCCAGTGCCATCCATCTGGTTTGCTAATACACTTTTCAGGGCGCATAGCCCTCCCCAAGACGGATCACAACACATAAAAACATCACCGATAAATACAAAAATCTCCAACATCAAAACCATCAGCTAAGGAAACGTTGAAACGTGGGAAGCTGCCTTATACCAAGTCAGACCATTGCTCAGTATCACCTGCACTGGCCGGCAGCAGCTCTCCAGGGTTTCAGGTGCAGAGGCTTTCTCCAGCCATAGCTGGAGACGCCAGGGATCAAAACAGGGGCCTTCCCACATGCAACAATAAAATCAAATACAGTATGGTAAATAAATGCCATGGAAAGCCTTCCATGAGATTATCAGTTCAGCCTTCTCAGTTAAATACCTGGTATGAGGTTCTCCTTCATGGATCAATGCCTTGATCCTTCATGGATCAATGCCTGGTATGAGGTTCCCCTTCATGGATCAATGCCTTGTCGTGGCGAAGGGGCTTGAATAACTCAGAGAAGCTATGAGCTATGCCATGCAGGGCCACCCAAGATGGACAGGTCATAGTGGAGAGTTTTGACTAAACGTGATCCACCTGGAGAAGGAACTGGCAAGCCACTCCAGTAACCCTGCCAAGAAAACTCCATGGACAAAGACAACAGGCATATAAAAGTTATGACGCTGGAAGATGAGCCCCTCAGGTCGGAAGGCGTCCAACATGCTACTGAGGAAGAGCGGAGGACAAGTACAAGTAGATTCAGAGCTGATGAAGCGGCTGGGCCAAAGCCGAAAGGACGCTCAGTTGCGGATATGCCTGGAAGCGAAAGGAAAGTCCGATGCTGTAAAGAAAAATATTGCATAGGAACCTGGAATGTAAGAACCATGAATGGAGGTAAGCTGGATGTGGTCAAAAATGAGATGACAAGAATAAATATCGACATCCTGGGCATCAGTGAACTAAAATGGAAGGGAATGGGCGAATTCAGTTCGGATGACTATCATATCTACTACTGTGGGCAAGAATCCCGTAGTAGAAATGGAGTGGCCCTCATAGTCAACAAAAGAGTGGCAAAAGCTGTAATGGGATGCAATCTCAAAAATGACAGAATGATCTCGATACGAATCCAAGGCAGACCTTTTAACATCACAGTAATCCAAGTTTATGCACCAACTACTGGTGCTGAAGAAAGTGAAATTGACCAATTCTATGAAGACCTACAACACCTTCTAGAAATGACACCAAAGAAGGATGTTCTTCTCATTACAGGGGATTGGAATGCTAAAGTAGGGAATCAAGAGATAAAAGGAACAACTGGCAAGTTTGGCCTGGGAGTTCAAAATGAAGCAGGGCAAAGGCTAATAGAGTTCTGTCAAGAGAACAAGCTGGTCATCACAAACACTCTCTTCCAACAACACAAGAGACGACTCTACACATGGATATCACCAAATGGGCAGCATCGAAATCAGATTGATTATATTCTCTGCAGCCAAAGATGGAGAAGCTCTATACAGTCAGCAAAAACAAGACCTGGGGCTGACTGTAACTCAGATCATCAGCTTCTTATAGCAAAATTCCAGCTTAAACTGAAGAAAGTAGGAAAAACCACTGGGCCAGTAAGATACAATCTGAATCAAATCCCTTATGAATACACAGTGGAAGTGAGGAACAGGTTTAAGGATTTAGATTTGGTGGACAGAGTGCCTGAAGAACTATGGATGGAGGCTCGTAACATTATACAGGAGGCAGCAATGAAAACCATCCCAAGGAAAAGGAAATGCAAGAAAGCAAAATGGCTGTCCAACGAGGCCTTACAAATAGCGGAGGAGAGGAGGCAAGCAAAATGCAAGGGAGACAGGGAAAGATACAGGAAACTGAATGCAGATTTCCAAAAAACAGCAAGGAGAGACAAGAGGGTCTTCTTAAATGAGCAATGCAAAGAAATAGAGGAAAACAATAGAATGGGGAAAACCAGAGATCTGTTCAAGAAAATTGGAGATATGAAAGGAACATTTCGTACAAATATTACCATAATCAAGGACAAAAGTGGTAAGGACCTAACAGAAGCAGAAGACATCAAGAAGAGGTGGCAAGAATACACAGAGGAATTATACCAGAAAGATATGGAGGTCTCGTACACCCCAGGTAGTGTCGTTGCTGACCTTGAGCCAGACATCTTGGAGAGTGAAGTCAAATGGGCCTTAGAAAGCACTGCTAATAACAAAGCCAGTGGAAGTGATGATATTCCAGCTGAACTATTTAAAATTCTAAAAGATGATGCTGTTAAGGTGCTACACCCAATATGCCAGCAAGTTTGGAAAACTCAGCAATGGCCAGAGGATTGGAGAAGATCAGTCTACATCCCAATCCCAAAGAAGGGCAGTGCCAAAGAATGCTCCAACTACCGCACAATTGCGCTCATTTCACACGCTAGCAAGGTTATGCTTAAAATTCTACAAGGCAGGCTTAGGCAGTATGTGGACCGAGAACTCCCAGAAGTGCAAGCTGGATTTCGAAAGGGCAGAGGAACCAGAGACCAAATAGCAAACATGCGCTGGATTATGGAGAAAGCTAGAGAGTTCCAGAAAAACGTCTACTTCTGCTTCATTGACTATGCAAAAGCCTTTGACTGTGTCGACCACAGCAAACTATGGCAAGTTCTTAAAGAAATGGGAGTGCCTGATCACCTCATCTGTCTCCTGAGAAATCTCTATGTGGGACAAGAAGCTACAGTTAGAACTGGATATGGAACAACGGATTGGTTCAAAATTGGGAAAGGAGTACGACAAGGTTGTATATTGTCTCCCTGCTTATTTAACTTATATGCAGAATTCATCATGCGAAAGGCTGGACTAGATGAATCCCAAGCAGGAATTAAGATTGCCGGAAGGAATATCAACAACCTCAGATATGCAGATGACACAACCTTGATGGCAGAAAGCGAGGAGGAATTAAAGAACCTTTTAATGAGGGTGAAAGAGGAGAGCGCAAAATATGGTCTGAAGCTCAACATCAAAAAAACCAAGATCATGGCCACTGGTCCCATCACCTCCTGGCAAATAGAAGGGGAAGAAATGGAGGCAGTGAGAGATTTTACTTTCTTGGGCTCCTTGATCACTGCAGATGGTGACAGCAGTCACGAAATTAAAAGACGCCTGCTTCTTGGGAGAAAAGCAATGACAAACCTAGACAGCATCTTAAAAAGCAGAGACATCACCTTGCCGACAAAGGTCCGTATAGTTAAAGCTATGGTTTTCCCAGTAGTGATGTATGGAAGTGAGAGCTGGACCATAAAGAAGGCTGATCGCCGAAGAATTGATGCTTTTGAATTATGGTGCTGGAGAAGACTCTTGAGAGTCCCATGGACTGCAAGAAGATCAAACCTATCCATTCTTAAGGAAATCAGCCCTGAGTGCTCCCTGGAAGGACAGATCGTGAAGCTCAGGCTCCAATACTTTGGCCACCTCATGAGAAGAGAAGAATCCTTGGAAAAGACCCTGATGTTGGGAAAGATTGAGGGCACTAGGAGAAGGGGACGACAGAGGACAAGATGGTTGGACAGTGTTCTCGAAGCTACGAACATGAGTTTGACCAAATTGCGGGAGGCAGTGCAAGACAGGAGTGCCTGGCGTGCTATGGTCCATGGGGTCACGAAGAGTCGGACACGACTAAACGACTAAACAACAACAACAACATGAGGTTCTCCTATTAAGAGCTTCACAGCTACGCTTTGGATGAAGGGACATTTCTAGGCAGCCTTTGGGTAGGTTCCCATTAGTAAATAATCATAATCATAATCATAATAATTCATTACTTATACCTTGCCCATCTGGCCGGGCCTCCCCAGCCACTCTGGGCAGCTCCCAACATAATTAAAACATAATAAAAACTTCACTAAGCAGGGCTGCCTTCAGATGTCTTCTAAAAGCCAGATAGTTGTTTATTTCCTTGACATCTGATGGGAGGGTGTTCCACAGGGTGGGTGCCACTACCGAGAAGGCCCTCTGCCTCGTTTCCTGTAACCTCCTGTAACCGAGCTGAACGATGGGGGTGAAGATGCTCCTTCAGGTATACTGGGCTGCGGCCGTTTAGGGCTTTAAAGGTCAGCACCAATGCTTTGAATTGTGCTCGGAAATGTACTAGGAGCCAATGTAGGTCTTTCAGGACCGGTGTTTTATTAGCGCTTGCTCTGCATCCAGGTCATTCCTACTACTAGGTTTTGAAGCAGAGTACAGCCATACATCGGGTTGAGTATGCTGTGGGTTGCGTACTTTTGGGTTGCGTACTCGGCGGTCCTAGAAATGTTTACTTCCGTGTTCCGCACTAAAGCGCAGCTCGGGTTGAGTACTTTTCGGGGTGCAAACGGCACCCCGGAACAGATTGAGTACTCAACCCGAGGGACCACTGTAAACACACACACACACACACACGCAATCTGCAATCTGTAGTAATGCTTTGCAAAGAGGTAAAGGGCTCCTTCCCTCATGGTAAACACAGAAGCGGGGAGGATCTCTTCACAGAAAGCGCATAAGGGAAACAGTTGCCTCCACTCAGGAGACATAGGAGGAGACCCCACAAATCTCTCTCAAGGAGCCGTTCTGTGGCATACCCTCCAACACTTTGAAGCCAAAATCTGGGACTCCACCTTCCCAGACGCCACCTTCCCATGTTGTTGTTGTTTTAAACACAAGATAAACAAAGAGTCAATTCCAGCTTGCACGGTGTGATTTACTGCAGGCTTCCTTCTGACCCCCACCCCATGCTGACTTTAAGGGCAGCCCCACATGGAGCATCTTGTAGTAGTCAATTCAGGCAGGATCGGGTTGTAAGCCCCACCGATTCAAGGCCTTCCCCCCCCCCCAAGACTTGACCACAGGATGCAATCCCTTACCCTTTGACCTGCGATTGCCCCGCGCAACTCCAGCGCACTGCATTTACCATACAGAGGAGGAATAAATCATAGTAATTACAGTGCGGCAAGAGGAATGCTATGGGCGGTCATTAGTTTGCTGTTGATTGCAAGTGCATAAAATAAATGGGTACAGCAGGGCAATGAGCGTTCCAGGCCTTCCCTAGAGAGGAAGGCTTTCCCTCTGCAGGCTGCTCAGCATGGGAAACGTAACACTCAGATTTCTAGTCCCACAAGTTTGTTCTCAGAGACGCAGCCTGCACCAGGCTGCTCGGCAGTTCAAGGGCCAAAACCTGGTCCAGTGGATAGATGAAGCCTGGCTCAGGGAGGACAATGGATAGAAAAGCATTAAATAACTAAGTGTGGCGACACCAAGTGGAAATGATGTTGTTGTTGTTGTTGTTGTTGTTGTTGTTGTTGTTGTTGTTTAGTTCTTTAGTTGTGTCCGACTCTTCGTGACCCCATGGACCAGAGCACGCCAGGCACTCCTGTCTTCC
This sequence comes from Zootoca vivipara, assembly GCF_965207765.1. Classification (NCBI taxonomy): domain Eukaryota; kingdom Metazoa; phylum Chordata; class Lepidosauria; order Squamata; family Lacertidae; genus Zootoca; species Zootoca vivipara. The sequence goes on along the minus strand of NC_142584.1, from coordinate 110,361,390 downwards.
ACTGCCTCACGCAGTTTGGTCAAACTCATGTTCGTAGCTTCGAGAACACTGTCCAACCATCTCATCTTCTGTCTCCCCTTCACCTTGTGCCCTCAATCTTTCCCAACATCAGGGTCTTTTCCAGGGAGTCTTCTCTTCTCATGAGGAGGCCAAAGTATTGGAGCCTCAGCTTCACGATCTGTCCTTCCAGTGAGCACTCAGGACTGATTTCCTTCAGAATGGATAGGTTTGATCTTCTTGTAGTCCATGGGACTCTCAAGAGTCTCCTCCAGCACCATAATTCAAAAGCATCAATTCTTCGGCGACCAGCCTTCTTTATGGTCCAGCTCTCACTTCCATACATCACTACTGGGAAAACCATAGCTTTAACTATACGGACCTTTGTCGGCAAGGTGATGTCTCTGCTTTTTAAGATGCTGTCTAGGTTTGTCATTGCTTTTCTCCCTAGAAGCAGGCGTCTTTTAATTTCGTGACTGCTGTCACCATCTGCAGTGATTATGGAACCCAAGAAAGTAAGATCTCTCACTGCCTCCATTTCTTCCCATTCTATTTGCCAGGAGGTGATAGGACCAGTGGCCATGATCTTAGTTTTTTTTTTTTTTTTTGAGCTAGTACACCTTTAAAAAGGCTTGGGTTTCCTCATACCAAACCACTCTGGCCATGCATCTGACTGGCTATGTTTCCCCATAAGAACCACAAAAGCAACTATCCAATATCCTTCCTGCTTTCTTATGTATTTATTTAAGTACATTTGCTTAGGGTGTATTCAAAGATTCAGGTATTTTGCAGGAGTGAGCCAAGCGCATACAGGAGGTTTAAGTTAGTGCATTTAAAGTACTCTATCCCCCTAATGAAACAAATCCCCCAAAAAGTGCAAAAAGTAGACTTTTTGCAGTTTGGAACATGGCAGGGAAATCTACTGTGAAGTGTGGAACAGGTGAATGAGTAACGAGGAGATGCATGACTGCTCCTTGCCATATACCGGTAACCGCCCTGTGAACAAACTGGAACGAATGCTCAACAAAGGCTGTGCATCATTGAGGCACTGCATAAACTTTGTGCAAGCAAATCAGGATGAATGCTAAATAAATGAATCGTCAGCAGGAGGAGGAGACCGTCTTGAAGCTCCCCGTTCACTGATGGCGATGTGGCAGGTGCAAATCGCCATGTTACCCCGGTGTGTTTTGTGTTTGGGTTGCAAGAAAGGTGAAGTCACTCTATTTTTAATGGGCGATGTTTTATTCTGAACAAAATAAAAAAAATCCTTCCAGTAGCCCCTTAGAGACCAACTAAGTTTGTCATAGGTATGAGCTTTCGTGTGCATGCACACTTCTTCAGATACACTGAAACAGAAGTGACCAGACCCTTATGTATAGTCAGAGGGTGGGGAGGGGTATTACTCAGAAGGGTGGTGGGAATGGGTGATGGGCTGATAGGAGTGGTAAACCTGTAGATGACTGTTAACGACTGCAATTGGTCTTGCAGGAAAAAGCAAAGGCTGAGGTGCTAAAGAAAGTTTATCATGTATAATGAGATAAGAATCCAGTGTCCTTATTCAGACCAGGTCTCTCCATGGTTTTAAGCTTGGTAATGAGTTACAATTCAGCAACTTCTCTTTCCAGTCTGTTTCTGAATTTTTTCTGCAATAAAACAGCTACTTTGAGATCTTGTATAGAATGTCCTGGGAGATTGAAGTGTTCTCCTACTGGTTTCTCTGTCTTGTGATTCCTGATGTCAGATTTATGTCCATTTATCCTTTGGCGTTTGGCCTGTTTGTCCAATATAGAGAGTTGAAGGGCACCGTTGGCATTTGATGGCATAGACAATGTTAGAAGATGAGCTATTAAATAGTACTGAGATGGTATGTTTGATGCTGTTGGGGCCAGTGATGGTGTTGTCCAGGTGTATGCAGTAGCAAAGTTGGCATCTGGATTTATTGCAGACAATCACCCATTCCCACCACCCTTCTGAGTAATACCCCTCCCCACCCTCTAACTATACATAAGGTTCTGGTGACTTCTGTTTCAGTGTATCTGAAGAAGTCTGCATGCACACGAAAGCTCATACCAATGACAAACTTAGTTGGTCTCTAAAGTGCTACTGGAAGGAATTTTTTTATTTTGTTTTGACTGCGTCAGACCAACACGGCTACCTACCTGTATTTTATTCTGAGGCATTCTATTCCCAGAGGTGCACAGATCCACAGCTATCAAACTAAACTCTAAATAACATGGGGCATAATAAAGAAAAAGGTACCTCTGAGCCCATGCAGAGTCTCTACCTCATCTCACTGAGAGATCACAGCCTGTCATCACATTTCAGGTTTTCAGAATGGGGGGGGGAGAGGGAGAAATTTCTCCCCCCAAGTATTCAGGTGCCACCTGGTGAAGTTGTTTGTCAGTAGATTTGAGGAGGACATAAAATAAGGGTGGTTGTTTTTTTCCCCACACAGTGCACAAATTCCTATGGAACTCACTGCCACAAGATGTGGCAATGGCAACTTTTGGCAACTTAACCCCTATCAATAAAGCTCCAGAGAGAAGCTGGAGAAACTACCATCTACAGAAACACTGGAACTCCCTGCCTTTTGACATATGGCGGGCATCTTCACTGTACGCTTTTCGGTACCTGCTGAAAACAACTTAGCCCATATATTATCATTTTTATTCGCTGTTTTTTAAAAAATTAAATTTGTATACTGTCCTTCATCTGAAGGTCTCAGTGTGGTTGGTCCGCAACAGAAAAATTCAACATGAGAATCCAAAATACGTAATAAAACAAAAAACAAACCATGTTGACACGTTTTAATCTCTTTTTTGTTCATTGCTGGTTTTAATTGTTCTTCGAATGTTGTTTTCAACTGCTTTTAGTTGATAATGTCAATATTTCTTGTAAACTAACTGGAGGTATTTGTTACGATCTAGCATGTATATACATGTAGTTAAATAAAACAAAAATCAAAGCTAGCTTATCTCCTGCTTCCATTCAAAGAGAGTTTTGTTCCCTGCAGAAGGAAACTGCCCTATCCATAATAACCTTGACTGAATTTATAGTCTGCCAGGGTAAGGCTGCTTCATTTCCTTGTCTCGGTCTGGACCGAGGTGAGCAAATATCCGCCTTATTCTCCTTTTAGATTTTGTTCGGCTATACACCCTCCTGGATAAACACTCCAGGCTTTTGCCTTAGGACCACTGCCTGCCCCAACACCCCCCACAAGATCCAAGATACCCCCCATGAGTCATCTAGTCCAACCCCCTGCAATGCAGGAATCTTTTGCCCAGCGCAGGGCTCGAACCCATAACCCTGAGATTAAGAATCTCATTCTCTGCCGAAGGAAAGGTTTAAAGACCCATAAAGTTACTTTACAGGATGAGTAAAACACTTTGCAGGGAAAGTGCAAAATAACCTTTGGTTGGATGTAACCCTAACCCTAACCTCCACCACAAACCTATCAGGATAGATTGATAATAATAATAATAATAATAATAATAATAATAATAATAATAATTTATTATTTATGCCCCGCCCATCTGGCTGGGTTTCCACAGCCACTCTGGGCTGCTTACAACAGAAAAATGAAATAAAATAATTAAACATTAAAAGCCTCCCTAAACAGCGCTGCCTTCAGATGCTCAGCAAACAGGTCTTTTGGAAGTTCCCCAAAATAGGGAAGTCACATAAGGAGGGAGGTATGCTAGCATTCTGCCCCATGCCTCCCCCTCCCCCATGCCTCTTGGCCTATTCCCTGACTAAAAAAATGATGTGATGCGTGATGCGTTCAAAATTACTCTCCTGTTTATCTGAAGAAGTGTGCATGCACACGAAAGCTCATACCAATGACAAACTTAGTTGGTCTCTAAGGTGCTACTGGAAGGAATTTTTTTATTTGGTTTCTCCTGTTTATTGTTTGCTTGCTTACATTCAGAGTGAGCTGTCCACTTTCTCACTTCCTGGTTTCCTCCTTCCAAGTGACAACGGAAAGACCTTCCAGACAGAGCCTGCCTGCATTTCTCCACCAAAATATTAGAAACTATTTGGGGGGGGGGTGTTTGCCAAGAAGCGCCTAAAATCATTATTCATAGGAATGGCTCTACAGTACTGCCCTCACACTATAAATTCCAAGGCTGGTTTCTAGGAAGGGAAGCTATGATAGAGGCATTTGTGGAATCAGGATCAGGAAGGAGCCTGAAGTGGGTAACTTCAGCTCGCAATATTGTGTAAGTGTTTTACAGCCAGTAACCAGGCAACTGGTGTTAAACGTTAAACGTTTAACTATTATGCCTTGAAACAAGTTATTACGTAGACTGTTGATTTCCTGGAGTTGCTGTTTATTTGCTAACTTTATATACGCAGCCTGACACTCTACTCTCTTTCATTAACAGAAGGCGACTCAGCAAGAGATATAATGTTAAAATAATGAACATTATTGTAATTGAGAACAGCGGGATGCAGGTGGCACTGTGGGTTAAACCACAGAGCCTAGGGCTTGCCAATCTGAAGGTCAGTGGTTCGAATCCCTGCGACGGAGTGAGCTCCCGTTGCTCGGTCCCTGCTCCTGCCAACCTAGCAGTTTGAAAGCACGTCAAAGTGCAAGTAGATAAATAGGTACCACTCCGGCGTGAAGGTAAACGGCGTTTCCGTGCCCTGCTCTGGTTTGCCAGAAGTGGCTTTGTCATGCTGGCCACATGACCCGGAAGCTGTACAGGCTGGCTCCCTCGGCCAACAAAGTGAGATGAGCGGCGCAACCCCAGAGTCATCCGCGACTGGACCTAATGGTCAGGGGTCCCTTTACCTTCACCTTTAATTGAGTACAGCAGGCTGGGCTCAGTCTGTTGTCATGCTGTTAAGCAAGACAGAGGGGATTACTGAGTCTTGGGTATGAACCTTCCCAAAAAGAAATGGCATCAAGATGAAGAAGGCATGATGTTGGGAACTTAAAATTGTAAAAAAAATAATGGATATTTCAGATATCACAGACAGGTGGAGCCAGTGTGGTTTGTTGGTTAGAGTGCTGAACTAGGACCTGGAAGACTGGGGTTCAAATCAATCATGAAGCTCACTGGAGGACTGTGGGCCACTCACCAATTCTCAGCCTTAACCACTTTGCAGGGTCATTGTGAAAACAGAATAGGGAGGTGGGAATCACCTTCAGCCTCTTGGATGAAAGGCGGGATATAAAAATAACGATAAAATTACAGGTTGACAAGTGGGTTTTGTTTTTGTTTTTTTAAATGGATTTCTCCCAAGAATGGCAAGCCTGGAGAAAACACAGCCGACCTATCGATGGCAATAATGTCAAGTGGTCAACTGTGGAAAACTTGCAAGCGGGAGGAGCGCCCATCTGGAAGCACCCAAAGGTTTTCAGAAGTGGAATGATTTCCAGCAAGCAGCCTGTTGCAGCAGGACAAACAAAGTGTCTTGTGGCACCTTAAAGGTCAGCCACTGTTGCTGTGGCATCAGCTTTCATGTCCACCTGATGCAAGAAGCACAACCTTCAATGTTGTAAACACTATACTGTACATTCAAAGCAGTATCAAACCACTTTAAACTGTCACGCCTCTCCGCCAAAGAATCCTGGAAGCTATAGTTTGTTAAGTGTGCCGAGAGTTGTAGCTTCAAGAACACTGTCCAGCCATCTCGTCCTCTGTCGTCCCCTTCTCCTTGTGCCCTCAAACTTTCCCAACATCAGGGTCTTTTCCAAGGATTCTTCTCTTCTCATGAGGTGGCCAAAGTATTGGAGCCTCAGCTTCACAATCTGTCCTTCCAGTGAGCACTCAGGGCTGATTTCCTTCAGAATGGATAAGTTTGATCTTCTTGCAGTCCATGGGACTCTCAAGAGTCTCCTCCAGCACCATAATTCAAAAGCATCAATTCTTCGGCGATCAGCCTTCTTTATGGTCCAGCTCTCACTTCCATACATCACTACTGGGAAAACCAGAGCTTTAACTATACGGACCTTTGTTGGCAAGGTGATGTCTCCTAACAAACATGAGTTTGACCAAACTGCGGGAGGCAGTGGAAGACAGGAGTGCCTGGTGTACTATGGTCCATGGGGTCACGAAGAGTCGGACACGACTAAACAACTAAACAACAAAATTGCTCTCCCAGAGTTTCCTGGGAAGAGGGATTTGGCTGTTAAAACCACTTGGGGAAAACTGCAGTTTTGTGAGGGGAGTAGGGGTCCCCTAACAACTCTCAGCAGCCTGAATAAGTGAGAGCGCAAAATAAGGCTGTTTTAAAAGTGGGGTGATACTGCTTCAAATGTTCAATGCAGACTGGGCCTCTGACCTCACAATTTACGACTGCTTGCAAACATGTGCCTATACGCCAACCAATGACGGTTTAAACTTAACACATCTGATGAACCAAACTCTATCCCACAAAACCTATGCCCTAATGGCGTTTGTTCATATCTAAGATGCCACAAGACGCACAGTTGAAAGGCAGACCGGCCATGTTTGCAAGAGCTGCAATGGATTGTTGAATTCATAATTCTAAATTTTACCAAGAGTCCCTGCTGTATCTGGCCAAAGGCCCATCTACTCCAGCACATAGCTGCCAAGTTATCCCTTTTTTAAAGGGATTTTCCCTTATGCTGAATAGGCTTCCTCGCGAGAAAAGGGAAAACTTGGCAGCTATGCTCCAGCATCCTGTCATTTCTTTCCTTTTAATTATCATGTTAGGCTTTCTTTTCTTTTCTTTTTTACTAGCCCTCTACAAAAGTTTAAGTGCAGTATACAATAAGCAAAAAGGGCTTCCTGGTGGTGCTAGCCGTATTTCTCCCTTGCAGACAGCAGAGGGCGCATTTCCCTTCTTATGTAGAACCAAACAGGGAGAGTAAATTGTGACGGTCCCTTAACTATCTCCATGGTAGTGAAAGTTTGTGCAGCGGGTAAGAGAGGGAGCTACAAATTGGGAAGAGCCCACCCTGCAGTTAAAATCTTACCTCTTGCTACGAAGTCAAGGCCTTTGGCAAGTCACCCCCTCTCTGGGTCTCAGCTTCCCACCTGAAACACTAGCCTCCCTTGCAAGGTTGTTGTAAGTGTCTCAAGAGAACCACCAAGACGGCATTCTGTTGAGTGTTCTAAAGCACTATAAAAATGCTACTTATTTTTTAGCTGCTTTGTTCATGGGAGCCAGACTCCTGGTCAACCTAAGTCCAGAGCTGTCTGTTCTGGCTGGGGGGGGGGGGAGAGTCACTCTCTGGGGTTTCATATCCTGGCTATTCCGTTCTTTCAGCTGAAGGTATCAGGGACTGAGACAGAGACCCTCTTGCAGGAAAAGCATGTCTTCTGCGCCTTCACAACACTGCTAAAGGCTACATTCGTGTTTCCCAGACTTTGGTCTCCAGTTGTTTTTGGACTACAGTTCCCACCATCCCTGACTGCTGGTCCTGCTAGCTGGGGATGATGGGAGTTGTAGTCCAAAAACAGCTGGAGGGCCAAGTTTGGCAAAACTTTACTCCATCAGGTAGCCCAGGGTTTCTCAGAGTGTTTTAATCCATTTTCTTTTTCCACCCACCCACCCACTCCCGTTTAGAAGCAGAACCAAGTTTAAATGTCCCCAAGGCTGGAGGACGTTTATCTGAGCTGAGCACATCACCCTTTGCCTGTGCTAACACGCCCCACAATCATCCCCCTCCCCTTTTGTCAAACGTTTGATTTTTAAGCTCCTCGGGGCAGGGAACTTCTCAAGCGCCACTGACGGCACTATACAAATAAAATATATCAACGATGCATGCAAAAACGAGATCCGGTACTCCCTCTCCAAACATGCAAACACACATTCCTGGACCCTGGAAGCGGCTTGAGCTGATCCCAGACCCAAAGAGCCCATAACAAGGAAGTGGGTTTTCCCTTTCCATTTTCTCCTCCGGACCAATTGAATGCATAAAATAAAACATCCACGGGACGTGAGCCCAGCTTGTTTCAGTTAACTCCCCACCAAAAATAAAAGGGCACGTGTCATTTGCTGATTTGTGTTCAAGCTTCTGAAACCCACCGAAAAAGTTTTCTTACTTTCTCTCCCTTCCCCCCTTCCCCCCCCCCCACCTCAAGTGGTCCAACACATCCGGCGCGAAAGCCTCTCCCAAAATGCTGTGTTCCCCTTTCAAAGCCACCAAACTCACCATCCTCCGAAACCATTTCCTGACCTAAGGCAAATTCTCTTCCCCCCCCCTCCCCCAGATCTCAGAGTTTGTGGGTGAGGGGCATTTGCGTAGCCAGAGGGGGGGCAGGGGCATGACAGCTGTCCCCCCCGCCCCCGCCCCTCTTAATCAAGTAAATAAATAAAAATACTCAGGGTAAAAACTGTTAAAAGATTTTGCCAGATTTTCCTGAGCACTTGAGGTCAAAAGAAAGTAATATCAAACAACTGTTGTTGAGACCTTTCGTTCCGATAGAGCCAGGCAGAGAGAGGATGACGACAGGTGGGGGTCCTGCCCCTCCCTAACATAAATCCTGGCTAAGCCCAGGTGAAAAAAGAACAGAGAATTTGGCTTTCCATGTCCCCCTCCCCCAACACACTCCACTTTCAATCCCAACTTCCCATCCTCATCTGCCCCCCCCCCCATCCCGCGCACTAAACCCCAGACACTCCACGCGCCCTCACACAAAGCCGATTTCCCCAGATTTCAAAGGGGGGTGGGTCTCCACTGTTTTGCCAACCACCATCACAACACCCCCGAATCCTGAAGCTTGGAGACCGCCCCCCAATGGACTCACCAGAGGAGCTGACGGCTTGGCCCCCCATGGCCAATTGGATGACTCAGACTCCCCAGGCGCCACCTGATCCCGGGACTGTGCAAGGACGACGGAGAATGCTTCGGAAGGGAGATTCTGATCTGAAACCTGTTGCTTAGCAGTCGCCTGCCAGCCTCTCTCCTCCCGCTTTGACATCACCGCCGCCCTGCCTGCTGGTGGAGCGACACACCTGCTGGCTGCGCTCACCTGCTTCTCAGCCCGGCCACGCCCCCTGCCCGCACGGCCGAGCTCAGGCCACGCCCCCTCCCGCCAGCCGCGCTGCGCCTGCTTAACCCGCCGCGCTCCGGCCAAGAGGCTGGACACGATCTCCTCCACCCTCCCCTCCTCTCTCGTTGCTCTTCGGGACGCCCCCTCCCCGCAGCCACCCTGACTTTCAGCCTCATTCAACGTGCTGCAAAGTTTTCCCGAAAAGAAGAAAAGCAACTCGGAACCTCAACATTGGGGATCCTCCCCCCAAACCGGGGCCAAGGTTTGCCAACAGTTTTGCAAAAAAAAAACCCGTGTTTTGCAGCAGCCCCCAAACTGAATATTTGATACTCAAACGGGAGGGTCACTTGTATCTCCCCAAAAACCCAACAGTGACCCATTCACTCCAAGGTTTAGCAATTTTAGATACCTATCTATATCATCTGTCTATCTATCTTATTGCTAAACCTTGGAGTGAATGGGACAATATATATATTTGTATATACAATATAATATTGTATTATTATATTGTATTGTATTATATTATGCTATGTTATTATTATATTATGTATTACTGTATATTGTAAAAAGGTAAAGGGGCCCCTGACCATCAGGTCCAGTCGTGTCCGACTCTGGGGTTGTGGCGCTCATCTCGCTCTATAGGCCGAGGGAGCCAGTGTTTGTCCACAGACAGCTTCCGAGTCATGTGCCCAGCATGACAAAGCTTCTTCTGGCGAACCAGAGCAGCGCATGGAAACGCCGTTTACCTTCACGTTTGGAGTGGTACCTATTTATCTACTTGCACTTTGGTGTGCTTTCAAACTGCTAGGTGGGCAGGAGCAATGGGAGCTCACCCCGTCACGGGGATTCGAACCGCCAACCTTCTGATCAGCAAGCCCTAGACTCTGTGGTTTAACCCACAGCGCCACCTGGGTCCCTCGTATTATATTGTGTTATAATACAAGCTTCCTTGTCCCCAAGCAAAAGAACGTCCACCTGGGGTTAGGGGTATACTGAGCTGAGATGCGTCAGATCCACAACCAAAAAGTCAGGTGGCCACTCTCCCTCCTCCAGGGGCTGCCTTTCTTAATTTCCAAAATATGGAACAGGGTCTAAGACGCCACATGGATGCAGCCAGGATTTTGGTTAGGGGGACCAGGCTTTTGTTGGGGGGGGGCAGAATCTAAGATTTGTATTCTATTGATTTTTACTGATGGGTCCGTGCCCTTGAGACAGACAGCATGTGGCTCCCTTGTCCATGTGCAGACAAGGGTGCTTACTGTCCCATTTATTAAAAGTATTTCTATCACTGTCTGTTGCAAGTATTTATGGTGCTGGAGGAGACTCTTGAGAGTCCCATGGACTGCAAGAAGATCAAACCTCTCCATTCTGAAGGAAATCAGCCCTGAGTGCTCACTGGAAGGACAGATTCTGAAGCTGAGGCTCCAATACTTTGGCCACCTCATGAGAAGAGAAGACTCCCTGGAAAAAACCCTGATGCTGGGAATGATGGAGGGCACAAGGAGAAGGGGACGACAGAGGACGAGATGGTTGGACAGTGTTCTCGAAGCTACGAACATGAATCTGACCAAACTGCAGGAGGCAGTGCAAGACAGGAGTGCCTGGCGTGCTCTGGTCCATGGGGTCACAAAGAGTCGGACACGACTAAATGACTAAACAACAACATTTCTATCCCAGCTTTCTCTAAAGTCCAAAGGCAGCTCACAATCAGGAGGGGGGGGGAAGAGAAATTAAGGAGAAAGACGGCCCAAAATATCCAGAAGGTTTGGAATTTGACCTTACCAAGTTGCATAAGCAAAGCGAGACAGGTCCCTGCTCCCTAGGAACTTACAGTCTCAATCCGATAGGGAAAAGCAAGTGAAATGTTATAGAAGAAATGGAGGAGGAGGAGCTTGCCCCCCTCCACAATGTGCACCCCCCCCCACATTTATCTGTATGGGGAAGTTAGCTTTCAAAAGCCACTGGAGCCCTGCCAGAAATAAAAGGCAACGGGAGAAGTTTGCCAGCTGCATATTCTCCTCCTCTTACTTAACAACAGTGGGAAAAGCTGGTACCCCTGTTTCCCCTTCTGTGCCACTGCAGAGACACTGGAGACCCTCTCAGGGCATCCTAAACCAGACAATACGGTTATTTTAGATCTTTCCAACCTGTCTTTGCTCCCCCACTGAGTTAAGTTACAACATTTCCATATATTAGTTGCATCTTCCGCAAAAACCTTGTGAAGTACGGTAAGTTAGCCCAACAATTTTGCAACCCTCAACTTGTGTCAGTGTTTGTATCCTGGTCTCTTCTCTCCGACAGGTACGAAATCTAATAAATTATTACTACTACTACTACCAGGCTGCAGCAAATGTTTCCAGAAACAGGGGCACTGTCTGTCTGACCTCAAATGGGAGTTCCACAAATTTGGGCCCATCCACACACAACTCCTGGTGGATACAAGCCCCAACAGTGATTACCCCGAAGGGCCACATAGCTCAGTCAGTAGAGCACGAGGCTTTTAATCTCGGGGTCGTGGGTTCAAGCCCCATGTTTGGTGACAGATTCCCGCATGCATTGCAGGGGGTTGGACTAGATGAACTTTGTGGTCCCTTCCAACTCTACAATTCTATGAAGGCCTCTGTGATCAGGCAGGGATTAAAGGAATTGCTAAGTATCCCAGAGCCCAGTTGTTAAAAGGCCATGCAAATCAATGCAAGAACTTTGAACCTGGCCTGGTACCGTATGGGCAGTTGGTGCAAACTTTGGAGCATAACCTGAATTATGTGCAGACAAGCAGTCTGTCCGCATAAACAGTCTAGCCATTTTGCACCAGTTGAAGCCACTGGACAAGGCCCAAGAGTAGCTAGATGCTGGATAAGTCCCAAGACTGCTATAAGGGCATCTCTTGAGTAAAAGGCATATTGAGCCTCCAGGAACAAAATATGGATCCAGGTGTATTCCCAAACTCCATTCCAGGCATCCCCAAACTTTGGCCCTCCAGATGTTTTGGACTACAATTCCCATCTTCCCCAACCACTGGTCCTGCTAGCTAGGGATCATGGGAGTTGTAGGCCAAAACATCTGGAGGGCCGCAGTTTGGGGATGCCTGCTCCATTCCTATCCCAAGAGGCAACTTGGCCACTTGAGCCAGATACGAAAGATTTATTAAATCAGCTTTAATCTGTGTACAAGCTCTCGTCAACCAGGGGCACCAAGTTAAGCAGCGGAAACCAACTTATTATTCAGGCGAACTCTTCCCTCACAACATGCCGGATTTAGGCTCCACCCAAAGCCAAATTAACTGAGGTTAACTGAGAGAATGCAACTAACACCCAGGTTGTTTTGGTTTTTTAAACACAAGGGTGGGTGGGTGTTGGCCTAAGCAGCCGAGGGAGGTGGAGAACCGAGGGGGATTAACTCTTTCCCTGCCACAGGCCACAAAACTGCCTGAAACCGCTACCGTATTTATTTTTTTAATCACAACCCCATTCTTTGAGGAACTTCCTCCACAAAGCAGTTTATGGTCACCCAATAAAAACCAGCTCCAATGTCAAGGTAAGTTCCTGTTGGCACCAAAAAGTACATGGAGTTTGGCATTATGTCAAGCCCATAATAGCCAACTCTTGATACGGACTGTAATCAGTGCTATTTTTTTCCCTAGAAAAAGAGGTGCCGGAACTCACCATGAATGCCTCCCTTGTTCTCTTAGAATGGCAAAGGTGCCCACCTGAGAGGTGCCGGAAACTCAGTTCCGGCGAGTTCTGGCCGAAAAAAAGCCCTGGTTGTAATCCTGTAACTCACTTAACCTCAGGGAATACAAGAGGACTTACCTCTGACGCAAAACAGGAGGATGCCGGAGAGAATTCAAAACAATCTGACCAGGAGATGCATCAAAACGGCCGCCAACTGTGGAAGGCAATCGGGGGGCAAGGCTGGGGTAGCAAATCGCCCAGAGATAGAACGGCCAGCCTCCTCCAACTCACAGTTCAAGGAAGGGATGTAGTTAAGGGACGAGGAGGCCCACCCATTGCAGGCAGAAAGCCCGGGGGAGGGCAGTCCAAGCCATCACCTCTAGGGAGGCTGAGAAACTTGTCTGCTTGGAACCTTAGCAACCCCCCAGGCACCACGTGGGAAGGACCGTTCTGCAACCTGAGATGGCCTGCCAGTGCCAGTCCATGTAGACAATAATTAAAATTATTGTTTTTTAATCTGCATTTTAAATTTTAATATTGTATTTTAATTCTTTTTTTTTGTCTTATTGTAATTCTATTGGTGTTAGCTGCCCTGAGCCCGGTTTTGACTGGGGAGGGCAGGGTATAAATAAAAATTTATTATTATTATTATACTTCTGTTGGAAGCCGCCCAGAGTGGCTGGGGAAACCCAGCCAGATGGGCGGGGTATAAATAAATTATTATTATTACTGAGCAAAATGGAACGGTGGTGTGACTCTGCAGAAGTCTAGCTTCTACAGTGCTTTTTCATATTGTCATTCTATGTTGTGAACCGCCCTGACATCTAAGGGTATAGGGCAGCATGCAAATTTTAAAAATAATACTAATACATTCTTATGAAGGAGATAGGGTGTCAGCAACCTGTGAAAATGGCTCGCAGCCACGTTCTATATATCAGAACACTAAATACCTATGAGATTACGTACACATACACACACATGAACCTGTTTCCCTGCAAATTCCCATTCTTCCTCTGAGAGGCAGGCCTGGATTTTATTCTGCAGAGTCTACATCTTTTATAACCTTTGCTGTGTTTCTGTATCATTTGTCATCAATGGGTTTCTGGTTATATTGCTTTCAGCCTGCAATGGCATTGGAATGTAGATTGCATCTGTCATTCATTGATACCTTTAAATGATTTACAGTTTGTTTCAGGATGACGACTTTGAAACGCCGTAACATACATGTAATCAAATTATTTGCTAAGTTGTGTTGTGATTTTTAAATGATTTTGTGTTTGTTATTGTAATGTGCAGATTTTCATTTCTGCTGTGTTGTGAAATGCTTTGAGCATATTTATATGCAAATGTTGTTGTTGTTGTTTAGTCATTTAGTCGTGTCCGACTCTTCGTGACCCCATGGACCATAGCACGTCAGGCACTCCTGTCTTCCACTGCCTCCCGCAGTTTGGTCAGACTCATGTTCGTAGCTTCGAGAACACTGTCCGCAACCATCTCATCCTCTGTTGTCCCCTTCTCCTTGTGCCCTCCATCTTTCCCAACATCAGGGTCTTTTCCAGGGAGTCTTGTCTTCTCATGAGGTGGCCAAAGTATTGGAGCCTCAGCTTCACGATCTGTCCTTCCAGTGAGCAAATATGGGACGCAAATTCAAATAAATGAATCCAGCCAACATTTAGGGCTGCTTCTCTGAATCTGGCCTCCCATTAAAATTGCTAAGACCACCCGTTTGCAAAAGTCTCCTCACGCACTGTGATGTACCTCAGCCATTGTTTCTATAAATGGAGACACCAGGAAAGGGCTCTTTATTCTCTCCCCCTACTCAAAACCACACAAACATGCAGAGCAAGAACGGCTTTAGCAAAGGTTTCCCTTTTAATTTCGCCCCTCGCCTCTTCCCTGCCATATTGCTCTGCCTTGGCCGGTGCTAGGAGCAGCTGAGATGCTTCATGAGAGTGCAAGGTTCTTCCTGTCAAAGCCTCTCTTGTTCTTCCCATTTTGGGAGGGGGCTTTGAAAAGCCCATTGCCCACCTCTTGCTTCCTGTAGGAGGGAGTCAGTAGGAAGGGCCAATGGTTGCTGCCCCTTTTTCAAATGAAACTATGGCCCTGTTAAAACTGGGTTGCAGGCAGGGCCCAACGGATGCCACTGCACCTTGGCAGGCCAAAAAATGACGTCCTCTTCCGTCAACACAAGAGACCTAATGGATGAGGCTGCAAAGGCCTATCTAGACCAACTCGTGACTCATAGCAACTAATATTCAGATGCAAACTGCTTCGAACAATGGAGGGAGAACATAGTGACATTTTAATGTATTTTAAATTTTTGTTGGAAGCTGCCCAGAGTGGCTGGGGAAACCCAGCCAGATGGGCGGGGTACAAATAATAATATTTTTCTGGGCAGCTTCCAATTTTTTAAAAAAATACATAAAAATGTCACTATGTTCTCCCTCCACTGTTCAAAGCAGTTTGCATCTGTGTTGACGGAAGAGAATTAATTATATTATTTATTATTATTATTGTGAGGGGCAAGGGATATCGCGAAGCCCCTCCCCTCCTGAGTTCCAGCCCAGCCCCGAGGGAGGCTGAAAAGAGGGAAAGCTCCAGCTCAAGTGGGGAAACAGGAAGTGGTGTCCAAGGCTCTGGCAGGGTAGAAGAGCCATCGTCCCAGGTGGGACAGGAAGGGGGAAGGAAGGGGGGCAGGCCAGTCCCCCCAACTCCGGAACTTCGCAGAAAGCGTCGGGGGAAGAGGATGGGTCTCCCCAAGTTGTTATGCTGGCGCAAGACGCGCCAAAAGCCACTTGGAGGTTCTGATTCAAGCTGAACAGATGTGTCTTTGTAAATAGCACTGCCATTAGCACTGTAAATACTCAGCACCAATAAAAGACAAAATGCAGAGCTGTGTAGAGTCGTTACTCTGAAGTAGCCTAATCCGGCCACCCTGACAATTATTATTATTATTATTGCATTTGTGACTACCGTAGTAGCCACTGATCGCCTGATCTGCCACGAATTTGTCTAACCCCACTTGTAAAGTCATCCAGGCTAACGGCCATTGCTACTGTCCATTCCATTATGCGCAGTGTGAAAAAAACAAGTAGTTTATTTTATCTGCTTTGAACCTTCCAAACTTCTTCTTCATTGGATGGCCCCAAGTTCTGGACTCCTCCAAGGAACTTTGAGGGATGGGTGGGGATCTTGCTGTGCTTCTGGGATTCTCGGAGGGCATCTGCAAGGTCGTGGTAACTACACAGACAAGGCCCTGTCCCCCCCCCAAAAAAAAATCCACACAAAGGTCAAGAGGGGCACAAAAGACCTGCAAACTAGCATTCAGATGCCTCTAATACACACAATCCCCAGCCAGGAGGGGTGGAATGAATCAAGAGAGAGAAAAAAATACACCATCTGCCTTGAGGCTTTGCTTTAAGTTTGTATCAAAAAAAATTGCCAGATGCCAACGTTTATTGGTTTTATGGCCCCAGAAAATTACAGTTTAACAAACAAAATTGTGAAAACCCATAGAAAAGAGAGGGGGGAGGGGGGAGAAATAGAGAAAGATAAGGCTGGCCCCTCCAAACCGAATCAATACTTGCGCTGTTCCAGAGGTTGAAAGGAGACGCAGCACGGGCATAACCGAGCCCCGCAAGCGGAGGCTTGGAAAAAGCTTGGCTCCAGTTCGAAACTGAAACTTGTGTCACACGCACACACACAAAAAAGGTAAACATTAACTTGGCCCCCAAACAAGAAAAAGGCCACTAAAGAACATCCCCCCCCCCTCCAGCTGACATGGCGCATCAGACAGGAAGCAGGATAGCGACACGCACATACACCATCCCACCAGAAGGAGGCAGCATTATATCTGAACGCAACCCTCAGCCTCCTCACCGCTTGAGAGCCCTGCCCCGCCCCTGATGTGGGGCTTGTCCTGTCAACAGCCACACTGCAACATGGGGGTCTGAAAGGAAGCCAAGGCTGCGTCCCCAAATCCCACAGAATCCTTCCTCGCAAACAGGAGCCTGTTTGGAGGGCCTGTCCGTGAGCCAGGGTCAGGCAATTCTTCGCAGCGTGTGGCTGCTGAAGGAAGAAGACCCAATGCCAGGCGCAGGGCTCAAAGCAACTAGAGCACCCTGGCCTGGCACGAGAGAAAGTCACGTGTGCAAAGGTTTCCCCGGTTGGCAATGAAGGATGCAAAAGTGTGGGTGGCTCGGGAGTTATACCGGCCTGGCTAGGCACGTCAGGCCCAAAGCCTCCAGGCGCACACGCGACCTTTGACCTCTGCCCTCTCTATGCCAGAGATGGGGAAGCTGCGGCCTCCCAGGCATCGCTGGACCCCCAACCCCCAGCCAGCATGCCGTCAGTGCTCCATCCATTGCTCTGTGCCAGGCGCTGGGGACCTTTTGGCCCTTCCAGATGTGGCCGGACTACAACTCCCATCATCCCTTGCCATTGGCCATGCTGGCTGGGGGCTGCTGGGGGCTGCTGGGGGCTGTAGTCCAATTGTGTCAGGCAAGGTTCCGCACCTATGCAGAGAGGCTCCTTTCGCTTTGACAGTTTTTCTCCAGCCGGATGTTTCTTCCCAGGCAAACTCTTCCTCTTGGTGGAGGGGGTGGGGGTGGGGAGGAGAAACTCCTGCACGTCCATCGCGCTTGCCGTAGGAGAGCAGGGCCGCAGCGAGCTGGAGAAGGAGGGGAGGGAAAGGGTCCCGGCGCCCGGGTCTGGCAGCTGGGCCCAGCTCAGGCCTGCGTGGCAGGGAGGTTGCTGCTGTCGGGCAGGCCGTCCTGGTGAGCCTCCAGGCGGGCAAGACGGCTTTGCTCCAGGGCGATGGCCTCGGCCGAATGCTTGCACTTCTCCGAGCCGCACTGGCACGTGAAGTATTTGCTCTTGATGTCCCAGAAGCGGTCGCCGTAGTCAAACCTGGAAGGCCGAGCGAGAAAAGAGGGAAAGGAGGAAGAAAGGGTGAAGTTTGGGTGGGGACGGACAGGAGCCTCCCCTCGTGACAGCAGGCAACTGACTCTGCACTGGGGTATCCAAGTAGCTGGAAGCAAGGGGTTGCCAACTTTTCAGGGACAGCCGTGGACACTCATATCGGCTAAAGAAAGTTTCTTTCAAGCCTAATTCCAGTACCCGGGGGGAGGGGGGGGAGTGCCTGTAGGGGCCAGGGATAACGTCCAAAGGCACATGGGTACCATGCTGAAAGTGTGTGGGTGTGGGTGTGTGTTTGCATACCTGCATACTTTTGACACACCTGCATACTTTTGACACAGCCCTTGGAAGGGGTGGTTGGAAGGGGTGGTCAACCCTCAGTCAGGCCCTTGTGCTGAAACAGGGCTAGCATGACTGATGGAGAGGGGAGGGACTGCTCTTCATCAAGGGAAAGACAGCCAGAACCCCCACTGAGGTCGGCATTAACCGTTAACTCTTGACAACCTGTGCCCGAGCTGGTGTTTTCCTCTTCCCTCCTATTCCTATTTCCTCACGTGTCGTATCTTTTTTTTTTTTAAAGACTGTGAATCTGAGGGAAGGACTGTCTTGGTGCTGATTTGTTTTTTGTTTTGCAAGCCTTTTTTGGTTAAAAGGTGGAAGGGGGAAATGGCTCAATCAATATCTCTTATCTCCACTGACCCTAGCTCTTCGCCGGTCTGAATGTCCCGGCTGCTGAAGAAGGCAATGCGGGGGAAACGCAGGTCCTGGTGAAGCATAAACACCCGCACGGGGATGATGTTGGGGTCGCATAGGTGGTTGATGAAGCGGCTGACATTCCCGTAATAACGTGCGTCAATGCAGTAAACCTCACCGTCCTGCAAAGTGTGGAAGGAGGGAGGAGAGGATCAGACATTGGAGGAAGATGGGCAGTTTCCAGGGCCTACGTCCATCCAAGTCCAAAGAGACCTTGGGCATCCATGAGAAAGGGTGGGTGGGGAGTCGTCGTCCCCCACCAATGAATTATAATCCCCAGATTCCTAGATTTTCTTCTTAAGAAAAAAAGTAAATTTCTAGCATTTGCAGAAGCTGAGATCCAGGGCAAAATGTGCAGGCACTCGATTTCTCATTTTTGGGGTGAGAAACAAGCCTGCTCCCCCACTGCACTGTTTTATGCCACCACCTCCCTGGAAATTTCCTGCTGATGACCCTGAAACAGCCAATATTCATTCATTTATTCATTCATTCCCCGCCCATCTGGCTGGGTTTCCCCAGCCACTCTGGGCAGCTTCCAACAGAATATTAAAACCATGATAAAACATCAAACATTAAATCTTCCCTAAACAGGGCTGCTTTCGGATGTCTTCTAAAAGTCAGGTAGTTGTTTATTTCCTTGCCACTACCGAGAACATTAAAAACTTCCCGATACAGGGTTGCCTGCAGATGTCTTCTAAAAGACGTACAGTAGTTTTTTATCTCCTTGACATCTGATGGGAGGGCATTCCACAAGACGGGTGCCACTACTGAGAAGGCCCTCTGCCTGGTTCCCTGTGACCTCACGTCTCGCAGTGAGGGAAACTGGGATGTAAGACCTAGCCCTTTCAATTCCTAAACCTTGACCAATTTAACTCAGGTTCATCTTGATCTGCTTCTCTGAGCTGGGGCCCTTCCTTTTAAAGAGAGGACCCCTCTCTTCAGGCACCCAACTCCCACCCAGGCAAACTAGCAACTCAGCTATACAGCTGCAAACAATAACGTTTCAAGTGTGCTTTAAGTGCATTATGCAAATGTGACACCAGATGGCGACGGTGAGCTTATGGCAAACTCAAAATATTTTTTCAAAACTTTTTTGGTTTTTTAAAAGCATTTTCAAAGTGTTTTTTATGTGTGTCTAGATTCCACCCAGGAGCCTGGGTAGCCTCACCTTATTGTCCAGATCAAACAGGTACGAGTCGTCTTCCCTGACATCAGCTTCTGCATCAGAAATCAGTTCCCCCACATACCTTCAGGCAGGAAAACGTGGAAGATGTGAGAGAGGGGCTTGCTGGGCAGGCAAAGTCTAGTTCTGAAACCCCAAAGCTTGGAGAGGGGGGCCTCTCTGCCTCCCTCCCTCCTTCCCACCCACCCATCACAATGCCTCTCCAGATGTAGCTGGAGCCTTGGGGACGGGGAAAGGAAAGACACGCTTTCCTCCAGCACAAACTTACTCGCATATAAAGGTTCCTTGGGGAATCGTCTGCAATGCCCGGACACCCCATCCCATTTTGGCCGTGCGGTAGAGCTGCAGGCGGACCCTGCCGTGAAGGGAGAACAGAAGGACACTGGTTTCCAGCAGGCTAGAGAGACATGCAGAAGCTTGTGGTGGGGCCTGCGTCCCCTTCCATTATTTCGGAGGTTCTGAACGCGGCAACAACAACAACAAAGAAGACTCACTTGATGCCGCTCTGCACCACGCGGTTCTTGCAGTTTCTCCAGCAGGTGCAGGCCTGGTTGCATTCAAAGATCAGGGGTGGCTCAATCTTGTTGAACTCTTGCAGCAAACGGCCGTCCTGCGAGGGGGGGGGGGAGAACAGGAAGGAGAGGGTAAGGAAGTTATCTGGGCAAAGGAGATGTTGTGGCAACGCTGCTGCCGTTTCCCAATTGCCTTTCGAATCTATAGCCGGAGATTAAAATAGGGCCTACCTGAGATGTTGAGATTTTCCTGTCAGCATGTGCGGACAAAATCCCTCCTTGGGGAAAAACACCCCACCACTATAATGAGGGGTTTTTAACTTTCTTGACTGCAAAATGGAAATTCTGCCCGTAGGACAATGGTCTGCTATCTTCAGGGAAATGTTTCCTGTAGACGTGTCTACAGAGGAGCTCTGCAAGTACACCTTAAAACCCGTTTGCGCTGCAAAGGGTTCTCTGATGTTCTCCAGGGCATGGTCATTTCATGAAGAGCAGTGGCCAGGCACTGAGCAGATTGAGTTGACACCACAGAACCAGAGCAGGGACCCCCCTGGTGCACGTCTGGCCCAATCCTGCCCACCCACTCCTGGCTCTGCCTACCAAAATCACCAGTGCCCAGTTGACTTTTCCCATGGGTCTTCATAAGTCGAAACCTTCGGATGTCGAAGCGTCCATATTGCGCATGCGCGAAGTGCGATTTTGCACTTTGTGCAGACCGCGCGCGCTGCTTCTGTGCAGGTGCAGAACGCGCGCGCAGCAAAAAGACTTTCGGGTTTGCCGACTTCGTAAGTCAAAACCTTCGGAAGTCGAGGTACCACTGTATCCCAAAGTGATTCACAACCAAGGTAAACAAATACGATACACACAAAAAACATTGTGAAGAACAGTTTTAACCATGCTGCATCATAATATTGGTGCTGTTCAAATGAACAAGAAATCCAAAACCCATTTAGCTGCTGCTAAAAGGCCTCTTTGGGGAGAAAATTCCACAAATGAAGCTAAGCACCAAAACCACTGGTTCAACCGAACGGAGACCATATCCCACTCTGACAAAAAAAAGGGGTGTGTGTGCCAGTTTATATACTCCACTTGGTAGGTTTCCTGGCATTTCAAGGTTTCCACCTTTCCGGGTCAGCTAACAAGCAACTTACACTCACTCAGTTACTCACCTTGTCATACCAGCAGCGGATGCTGAGCTGCCCACATAAGCAATTGCTGGAGGAACAGTCATCCTGGCAGGTGCAATGCTGGGAATGTGAAAAGACAAGGTGTGAGATGGACGCCACACAAGGGAAGGGAGAGGGAGAGGTACCAGCCCCCACCTGGGGCAAAACCACCTGCAGCCCACAGGCATGCCAACCCAGGTGCACTGCCTTGCCAACTTGGGGAAGGAGGGAGGAGCAGACACTACAAGAGGGGTTTTGCCAATGTGGTGCCCTTGAGATCTTCCCCCAGGTCCCTGCAAAGCCTCCTCTGACCCCCCCCCTCCTCCAGCACTGCCCCCTTAAACACAAGGTACTGGGGACGGTTAACACCTGCCCCCTTAAGAAGGCAGAGTTCCAATTCCAGATTAGCGCAGGGATAGCCTTTTCTGGCTCCTTGCTAAAAGTGTTTCGTTCTTTAAAACTGTTTCAGACCAGCCCTTTTCGTCTCAGAAACTGTTTTTAATTTTGGAAGGAGGGCAGTCACTACGAAGCCCAGGTTGCCCAGCTAATGGTAAAGGTAAAGGGACCCCTGACCATTAGGTCCAGTCGTGACAGACTCTGGGGTTGCGCGCTCATGTCGCATTATTGGCCGAGGGAGCCGGCGTATAGCTTCCAGGTCATGTGGCCAGCATGACAAAGCCGCTTCTGGCAAACCAGAGCAGCACATGGAAACGCCATTTACCTTCCCGCTATAGCGGTTCCTATTTATCTACTTGCATTTTGACGTGCTTTCGAACTGCTAGGTTGGCAGGAGCTGGGACCGAGCAACGGGAGCTCACCCCGTCACAGGGATTTGAACCGCCAACCTTCTGATCAGTAAGCCCTAGGCTCAGTGGTTTAACCACAGCGCCACCTGGGTCCCCTGCAAAAAAGGTACCTGCAAATGGGTGATGTTGCGGTCGATGTTCATGGTGGAAGTCTCACAGTTTTCCGAGATGTATTTGTAATCCTCTGGGCAGGGCTCATCGTCCACGGAGTTGACACAGGGAATGGGGACGTTCTCGTAGCCACGGGCCACATCCCTGGAGAGAGACAGAGAGACAGAGAGAGTGCTTTAAAGGTATGTCGTGTGCGCAGCCAAAGTGATGTCATTTTGAGTACCTAGAGGATCCCAAGAAACGCATATGAAGATCACGTGCTTGTAAGAAAACACAAAAGGGTAACGAACTTGCATGTTAGGAACGGATGCAAGCTGCAGAGCTAAATGGAAGCATACAGTACTTTTAAGGCTCTGCTCACAACAGGATAAGAAAGGCATTAAAAGACAGTTTAATATCTCACGAATATACTGAAGAGCATATACTGAAGAAAGTAATGCAGCAAAGTAAATTGCCATGGCTGGATTCGCAAGAGGTAATTGAAAGATAACACTTTCGGGATTTGGGTGAGATCTCCAACAGCGACACTGACAGGTCACCAAAAGGTGGGAAGGTTTCATTAACAACGGAAGGCGATATAGACTCCGATGCTTACAGAAACAGGATTGGGAGGGCGTTGATGAGCGACTGGGCGACAGCTCTGACACCTTTAGAAAAAAAGTTTGAAGATCTGACAGATCAGCTAAAAGATGTATCTGCAACTGACCCTACCTGTCCGCAGACTGTCTTGCCAGAGTGGTGCATGCTCTGGTTATCTCCTGCTTGGACTACTGCAATGCGCTCTACGTGGGGCTACCTTTGAAGGTGACCCAGAAACTACAACTAATCCAGAATGCCACAGCTAGACTGGTGACTGGGAGTGGCCGCCGAGACCATATAACACCGGTCCTGAAAGATCTTCATTGGCTCCCAGTACATTTGTGAGCATAATTCAAAGTGTTGGTGCTGACCTTTAAAGCCCTAAATGGCCTCGGCCCAGTAGACCTGAAGGAGCATCTCCACCCCCATCATTCTGCCCGGACACTGAGGTCCAGCTCCGAGGGCCTTCAGGCGGTTCCCTCCCTGCGAGAAGTGAGGTTACAGGGAACCATGCAGAGGGCCTTTTCGGTAGTGGCGCCTACCCTGTGGAATGCCCTCCCACCAGACATCAAGGAAATAAACAACTATCTAACTTTTGGAAAACATCTGAAGGCAGCCCTGTTTAGGGAAGTTTTTAATGTTTGATGTTTTATTGCTTTTTTATTATTATTACTGTATTAATATTCTGTTGGGAGCCGCCCAGAGTGGCTGGGGAAACGCAGCCAGATGGGTAGGGTATAAATATTATTATTATTATTATTATTATTATTATTATTATTATTATTATTATTACTACTGCTGCTGCTGCTGCTGCTGCTGCTGCTGCTGCTGCAGCTAGTGAGACAGAATGGATGCAATTCTCTGCTGAGTCCACACAGAGACACCCATACAAACACCACCTCGTCCAGCAGGGAGGGGTTGGAGGCAGACCCCCTTCTCTCATAGAGACACGACCTCGAAGCGCACCTGCTGATGATGCGCTCGGTGCGCACGGAGCGGTTCAGAATCCCTTGGCGGATCTTGCGGTTCAGCTGCAAGGCAAACCACACCTCCGAGTTCTCCAAGGTCAGGTCCAAGGGAGTGTCCCCTTCTTTGTTCCGCACTTCCGTGTCGGCCCCCCGGGACAGGAAGAGGCTGCACAGGGGGTGGGGGTGGGAAGGCAGAGAGGATTAGAGCCAAAGGTGTCGTGGCGCCCAGCCAGCCAGCCCACCCACCCCTGCAAAGTGGAAGGGAACCCTGACTGGTCTTACACGACACACTCGTGGTAGCTCTCCCGCGCAGCTATGTGCAGAGGCGTGTCTCCGTGGAAATTGACCGCGTGGAGGTCGCACTGGGCGTTCAGCAGGACTTCCGCAATCTCCGCGCTCCCCGTGAAGGAGGCCCAGTGCAGGCAAATGTTCTCTTCCTGGTTGGGAGAAGAGGGAGGAGTTACAGGAGGATATGATTCTGTCTAGGGGGGGTGTACTATTATTGCAAGGGGAAAGGGAGGAAACACAAAAGAACAGAGCAAAGAGAACACTAGGAGAGACTTTTGATTGTAGCTCTATGCGTTCAGCAGGCGTGCTGAGAGAATGAAGATTCCTTCTGCCGCTTTTTCAAGCTACAGTGGTACCTCTACTTACGAATTTAATGCGTTCCAAACGCACATTTGTAAGTAGAAAAAATTTGTAAGTCGAATCCCATAGGAATGCATTGGGAGAAAAAAATCGTAAGTAGAAAAAATCCTATCTAAAAATTCGTAAGTAGAAAAAATCCTATCTAAAGCGCATCCAAGATGGCGGACAGAGCTCCATTCGTAAGTAGAAACATTCGTAAGTAGAGGTACCATTGTATAGTTTTAAGAACATGCATGTTTGCCTAACTTAAAGTAGATCAGTTAGGAGTTGTTCTAGAGTGAATATTTTGAATAATTTATTTTAAGTAACTGACAGAATGAAAATCGAAAGTCCTTTTTATTTTTCCTCTATGTTTTGGTGTTCCCTTAGTGTTTTCTTCACCCTCTCTCTCTCTCTCTCTCTCTCTCTGGTTTTGTTTTTATTTAGACTGGTTTCTTTTATCTTCTTGTATTATGAAAAAGCTTTCATAAAATCTTATTTAAAAAAAAATGCACACTTTTCAAGTCACTCAAGTGTTCATCTCTGAAACACATGGAGCTGCAATAAAAAGTCTTACACCAGTGAGCTCCGGAGCCCAATTCTCCTCTTTGCTCTGTTTTACAAACAGCTACCAAGCCACGATGGATATGCATTTCTTCCATGCAGGTTTATGAAAGTTGAACTGATTATCCCACTCGTTAGGAAGCCCTGGGCTTCCGGGTCAGAACCACATGTGCAGCAGAATGGGGGGGGGTGCGGAATGTTGAGGTGACTTGATGGAGTGTACCACTCAAGGCTTCAAGTGGGATGGGGGGGTCACATTTATGGAATGTTCACTCACATGAAAAATAAAAAACAGCACATTAAGAGGTAGGATAGAACATTTCCAGTGCTTTCTATTGGTAAAGAGTTGTCTGCTTTTTAAAAATGCGAATGCACATTTTCTTTAAAAATAATAATAATAATAATAATATTTATCAAATTTGTATACTGCCCTTCATCTGAAGATATCAGTGGTTCACAGCATAAAAATTAAAAACTAAAAACACAAAATGCATGATACAATCAAGAATGAATACAAAACAAACCCATAACCCCTCTCCCCACCTGCAGGCCAAAGTGGTACAGTCCATTTGGCCCCCTCGTTTCTGAGCACGTGCAGATGCAACCTCTCGTTAATCTAGAGCAAGCCCCACCCACTTTTCTTTTGCGCCAGCTTTGCAGGCCTGAGCTCATCCTGCACGGGAGCCAGGGGACCAAAAACTCACATACATTGTCAGTCAACGTGACGTCGGCTCCACGGGTGAGAAGCATGCGGATCACCTCAATGTGCTTATGCTCAGCAGCCCAGATAATGGGGGTCCAACCTCCGCTATCCTAAACAAGGGAAAAGAGAGAGAGGAGGCTTGTGTGATGGCAACAGAAGGCCTGTGGCTCAAAAGGCGGTTATGTGCTATTGGGAGAATTGCACTGCCTCCCAATTAGCTGCCACGGAAAGTTCAAGGCCAAGGTGCCAAGAGTGGGCATCTTGCAGATACCGTTCTGTCAAGAGGACTTTCCCTTCACCTGCCCCCTGATTCTTTGAACTGGAGATGCTGAGAATTGGACCTCCAGTGCAAGAACAAACCAAATCTCTCCCAAATAAATAATTATGATGTCTATTCTGACATTGGGGGTGCCTGGTCTAAAGCAATGCCTAAACTCAGTCCTCCAGATGTTTTGGGACTACAACTCCCATCATCCCTAGCTAACAGGAACGGTGGTCAGGGATGATGGGGATTGTAGTCCCAAAACATCTGGAGGGCCAAGCTTGGGGATGCCTGCTTTCAACCCTTACAGAACACCTTTATTGAGGGAGGCTACCCAAACATAAATTAGTTACCGATATTCATTTTGTTTGTTTTTAATTTTTACAGTACTGTATATGCGTTTGTTCTCAACAATGATGGTTTTAGGCACATTTGTTTCTTAAACTAGTTTGTGCATTTTATCTATGCTATCTTTACAATTTCATTTCTGTATCATCTGAAGAGCTCTTTGAGCAAGCAGTTTACGAACCGCCTAAATAATTCATTTTAAGCATTGCTGTATTTCAGTGTGTGCTTTCACACAAAAATGCTTGTAGAACTGCTGTCTTCAAAAAATCTGTTTTAAATATTTTTGCTCCCTCGTTACACAGCTTTGACTACTTACACGCAGATATGTGTGAGTGTGTAAGTGCCACAAAATAATAAACACGCACAGACCAAGATGTGGAGGGGAGGAGGGGGAACAATGCAAGTCCGCCCGAATTCCTACTTGCAACAAGCCCCTAACTCACCTGGGCGTTGACGTCCACCTGCCCTGTGGAGAGCAGCAAGCTGACCATCTCCACATTTCCATTCTTGGCAGCGTGATGGAGACAGGTAGATCCATCATCCTCCTGCAGTGGCACCACCGGGATGATAAAAAACCAGCAGAAATTTATTTATTGTGGTTTATTTATTCCTTCCTCCGGAAGGAGTCCAAGGGTGGCAAACACATCAATACAGCGGTACCTTGGAAGTCGAACGGAATCTGTTCCGGAGATCCGTTTGACTTCCAAAACGTTCAGAAACCAAGACGCGGCTTCCAATTGGCTGCAGGAAGCTCCTGCAGCCAATCAGAAGCCACGGAAGCCGCACCAGATGTCCGGCTTCCAAAGAACGTTCAGAAACCGGAACAACTGCTTCCAGTTTTCAATCGGTCGGGAGCCAAAACATACACGTACTAAGGCGTACGAGTTCCGGGGTATGACTGTATATTAGGGTGATGACTTTTTCAATTTTTTCTCAAAAATTATGGTAAGAAGCCAAAACCAAGAAAGTGAGAAGCTGGGTGCCTTGACTTCTCCCAGGCTCCAGACTAGGGTGATGACTTTTTCCATTTTTTTCCTCAAAAATTATTTCCTGTAGCACAAATGGATGAACTTTTGCCTATTAATGACTAAAATGAGGTATATTCCATTGAAATATTTAAAAAGGTCACGCACAAACCATTTTAAAAAAATTTGTATGCCGTTTTACCATTTCATAAAATTGTATTAACAATTCTATATATATTTCGTATCAAATTTGGACACAACGCCACATTTCACATGTCACACCTGCACAAGGTAAAAGCCCCTTTTTGGGACCTCAGCCAGCAGACCCTGCCGGGCATGCTGGGAAAAGAACCAAAGGAGAGGTAGCAAAACATCCTCCTCTAGTCTATACTGTTACTGCAGCTAAAAAAAGCTTCCTTGTGTGTTTGATGGCCCTATATAATGTTGTATATATGTGACCCAGTAAAGACCCCTTCATCGTCTGTTTAACTCGTTGCTTGTTTTCCTTCTCTTTCTGTTTTGTGGCATGAAGGTTTTGTTGGGATAGTATGTAATGAATTTTAACATTTTTAATTATTGTTGTGTTGATATTTGTGTACCGGCATGGTCCTCACAATAAACGGTTTTGTTGTTGTTAATTTTTTTAAAAAAAATTATATGTGACTCTAAAGCTTGGGTTCAATTTTATATCTGCTTACGGTGACTTCAAAAATGGTCAAAAAACTGATAAATAATTTTTTTTAAATCATTTTGTGCGTGAGGTTTTTTTATCAAATCTCTTTGAAAGTAAGATTTTATCTAATCTTTAATTAAAGCTCATCAAATTATGATACAGGGAAATGAGGTTGTAAAAAATTCATCACCCTACTGTGTGTGTGTGTGTGTATATATATATATATACAGTGGCACCTCGGTTTATGAACACAATTGGTTCCGGAAGTCTGTTCATAAACTGAAGCGTTCATAAACCGAAGTGAACTTTCCCATTGAAAGTAATGGAAAGTGGATTAATCTGTTCCGGGCGGTCCGCGGAGTACTTAAACTGAAGCGTTCATAAACTGAAGCATGGGTGTAATTGGTTCCGGAAGTCTGTTCATAAACTGAAGCGTTCATAAATTGAAGCAAACTTTCCCATTGAAAGTAATGGAAAGTGAATTAATCCGTTCCAGATGGGTCCGCGGCGTTCGTAAACCGAAAATTCATAAACCGAGGTGTTCATAAACCGAGGTTCCACTGTGTGTGTGTGTGTGTGTGTGTGTGTGTGTGTGTGTGTGTGTGTGTGTGTATATATATATATATATATATATATATATATATATATATATATATGCATTCTAAAACCACTTGGAACATTCTAAAAACATTCTCTCAGCCAGTAATCCCTGAGTTGTCAGGAACAGTGTATTCATCCCCTGAATGCTTAGGTCAGGCATCCCCAAACTTCGGCCCTCCGGAGGTTTTGGACTACAATTCCCATCTTCCCCGACCACTGGTCATGTTAGCTAGGGATAATGGGAGTTGTAGGCCAAAACATCTGGAGGGCCGCAGTTTGGGGATGCCTGGCTTAGGTCAACGGGGGTACTTTTGAATTCCTCTTGAAAGGAATGCACCTCGCACGGGAGGGCACCCCACAAACATGTCGTGAGGCAGGCATTTAACCTGAGTAATTTAATGTGTGTGAAAAAAGCATCTCATCAAGTATGTCCCTTGCCTGTTACTTCCCTGCACAGTTCCTCCCATGTTCACCTGACCTGATAGGAAGGGCAACAGCTCAGCGGCAGTGTGTCTCCCTCACAAACTCCAGATAGGGCAGGAAAAAGTGTTCCTACCTGAAACTCCGGAGAGCTGCTGCCAGTCTGTGTAGACAATACTGGGCTAGGTGGACAAAATGTTGGGAACCACCCAGGTTCTTCTACCAAATCTCCTTTGCTATTCAAGGCTCAGCTCTAGCAATTAGCACAACCCACTCACACGAACCATTGTGGCCGGCCCTTCTCAAACAGTGCAGTGTTGACAAAACGGGTTGTGTGCATGCCCCCCGCTGCTGACACACATCACACAAAGATGCTAACGTCAACCTAGGGTAAGTTTGCCTTGTTGCAGACGCGCAGAAATTCAACTGGTGAAGCTTTCTACAGCTGCAGCTGCGGAGTTCAAAGCCACAGTGGCCATTTCAGGGGGACACAATAGTGGCACCTCTACCCCTACAACGAAACCCTCTCGCAAACAGCCCACATATCCCTCTAAGAGGGGTACCTCCCCCACTCTCATCCACACAGATAATAATTCTCCTCTTGACCTTAGTGTAAACGCAGCCGCCCCTTTTGACCAAGTAACGCGCTAACTCCACGTGGTTGTTTGCGACAGCCTCCATTAGCGGGGTCCGGCGTAACTTGTCCACCGAGTTTATATTGGCACCAGCCTGGGGGAAGAAGAAAAGCTGGTCAGGCCTTGTATATTCCCCACTGTGCAAGCCCACTAAACCAGTGCAAGCCCACTGTGCAAGCCCACTAACATGTTGCACTAAACCAGGCTTCCTCAACCTCGGCCCTCCAGACGTTTTGAGACTACAATTCCCAGCATCCCTGACCACTGGTCCTGCTAGCTAGGGATCATGGGAGTTGTGGGCCCAAAGCATCTGGAGGGCTGAGGTTGAGGAAGCCTGCACTAAACAGTTTAGCCAGACACTAAATTGACTAAGTCAGTCAACTAGGAGAGGCTCACCTAGTTCATAGGATAGGATAGGCCTAGTTTGTAGCTTTTAAAAGAAAATGCTTTTGGAGGAAAAACCTTTCTAAAGATAGTTTTCTATTTAAGATACATTATAGTCCAAAGGCTATTCATCAGGAAATAGGGATTTGTTTTAAGTTTTTCATGTGTGCTTAAACTCAGTCTAATTGTTTTTTTTAAAAAAATTGTTTAACCACATTCAGTTAACAAACACATATGCTATAATGTTATTGTTTTAGTTAAATAAATTGTTAATTTATTGTTTATTTTTCTCCTTCCAATAAAGTACAGTGGAAATGTTCTCCACATATAAACAGGTAACTTATTAAACCTCACAACAATTTCATAATTATCTGTCTATGTACAGTGGTACTTCTACTTACGAATAACTCTACTTACGAATGTTTCTCCTTACGAACAGAGCTCCGTCCGCCATCTTGGATGCGGTTTAGATAGGATTTTTTCTACTTACCATGTTTTCTCCTATTTTAAGACGTATTCATAAAATAAGCCGTAGCAGGATTTTAAAGCATTTGTGAAATATA
Source organism: Zootoca vivipara (assembly GCF_965207765.1). Taxonomy (NCBI): domain Eukaryota; kingdom Metazoa; phylum Chordata; class Lepidosauria; order Squamata; family Lacertidae; genus Zootoca; species Zootoca vivipara. Next base: position 110,331,008 of record NC_142584.1, on the reverse strand, counting down.
CGACATACCCCAAAAATAAGCCATACCCATGAGCTGCGCGGAGCGAGACCGCCAAGCGCCCCAGCCAGCCAGCGGGACCAAGCACGACGGCCGCGGCAGGAAGAGGAGGCGGCCTGCCGGGTCGGTGCCCAGCAGCGCCGCGCAGAGCGCCCCAAGCCTCCTGCCCTGTTGCTGCTGCTGGCTCCCGGAGGGTTGGGGAGCTCTGCGTGGCGCTGCTGGGCGCCGACCCGGCAGGCTGCCTCCGGGAGCCAGCAGCAGCAACGAGTCCGAGGATCTCGCTGGCTTCCTCCGTCCCCTTGATTTCTGGGTTGATGAGTTGGTTTGGAGAGGCGGACGGCAGAAAGAGTGAGTGAGTGAATGTGTGTGTGTGAGAGAGAGAGAGAGAGAGAGAGAGAGAGAGAGAGAGAGAGAGGTAGGAGAAAACAAGCCCTCCCTTGCTGGTCAGGGGGTGGGAGAAAGGTCCCAGATTCTCAAGGTTCCCCCTCCTCCCTCTCCGAGTTTCATGGGTGTTTGGCTGCGGCGGCGGCATCCCCAGTCTGCCAATGTGAACAAGAGGGGAAGAGCGAGAGCTGTGGAATGCCAACCTGCATTGTTGAAATTGCCATTGTAATTTCCGCTCCCTGCTCCGTTGCCTCGCTCGCTTTCTCACCTCCGCGAACATCCCCCGCCCTGTCCTTCTTTCTTACTCCCCCTCCCCTTTTCAGAAATCCTCTTTTCCTCTCTGCCCCCCCCCCCACCTGTGTCTGATTAAACGAGAAGGAAGTTTGGGAGTGGAGGCTGCGAAGCTCTCCCTTTAAGAGGCAGCCTGCAATGACGAATTGTTGAAATTGCCATTGCAGGCTGCCTCTTAAAGGGAGAGCTTCACTCCCACACTTCCTTCTCATTTAATCAGACACCGGAGCACGGGTGAGCGAGGCAACGGAGCAGGGAGGGGACGTTTGAGGAAACCCACCCGATCACTTCTTGGAGTGGTTCAAAGCCACAGCGTCCCCTGGTAAAAGGCTGAGATTTCTTCACCAGCCCTGTTTACTTGCTACAGCCTTTCCCTTCTTCCCCCAGTGTATTTTAAGACACCCCTTGAAAATAAGCCATATGCTTATTTTCTTGAGTAAAATAAATATAAGACAGTGTCTTAAAATAGGAGAAACACGGGTACTACTTTTTAGATAGGGTTGCTTCGACTTACCAATTTTTTCTCCCAATGCATTCCTATGGGATTCGACTTGCAATTTTTTTTGACTTATGAACGTGCGTTCGGAACGCATTAAATTCGTAAGTAGAGGTACCACTGTATTTCTAATAGTATAACCAAATCAGTAATTATTATAAAAATGTAAAAACTACTCTGAAAATTTATTATTTCAATCATCTAGTGGTAAATATTAAGATTTTACCAGCAGGAATGAGTCTTTCTGTTAAAAAATAAAATAAAATAAAAAGATTTAAATCAAGTCTTACCAACTAGTGATTTAAACCATGATAAATATCAATTTGATTTAAATCAAATCCACCCTGGTTTCTCTTTCTTTCTTTCTTTCTTTCCTGTTCCAATTGCAAATTGTGGGAATGGGGAGTTCAGGGCAAAGAGTTCAGCTCGTATTCAGGAGAGGATAGAAAGGTAGCAGAAGCCCAAATGCACAAACACAGACACACAACACAAACACAAACAAGAGTCCTACCTGCAGCAAGACATGGCAGATTTCCAGGAAGCCCTTCTGTGCCGCGGCATGCAGTGGGAATCGTTTGCTCTGCTGCTCGCTCTGGAAATTGGGGTCCAAGCTGTCCACTGGAAAGGAAGGGCAGACATCTGGAAGCCGAGAGAGATAAAGCAACTTGCTAAGCAGGGTGCCTCAGGGCTTGTTTCCCAGGCACATGCAGAAGCGGCTGTAAAGCAAGTCACTAACCTTCCCACCATTGCTAACATGGGTTTCCTTGGGCGTGAAGGGGCATTGAAAGACTCAAGTGTTCTACTCAAGGCAACTCAAGTGTTCTACTCAAAGCCATCAGGGGTCTGTGCGCATTCCGTTTGAGAGCTCACAAAACCCCAAGGGAAACAAAGGAAGTTGCTTTATGCCAAGACAAACCATTGGGTCCACCTGGCTCAGTGTTGTTTACACTGACTGGCAGCAGCTCTCTGGGGCATTCCCAGCCCTACCTGGAGATGCTGGGGATTGAACCTGGGACCTTCTGCATGCAAAGCTGCTGCACCGCCCACTAAGCTGCGGGCAAGAGGGGTTTTGCATGCACTCATGGGTCCCCGATGCCTGTGCCCTAGCTATCTTCATACGCTGCCTACTGAAATTGATGGATGACGAGACAAGAGTTTGCAAAAACACATAGAAATGTTTTAAAGCATGCAGCCCACAACAGCATTCCCAAACCACCTCTTAACCATATTATGAGGATACTGTATATCCCTGAGTATAAGACTACTTTTTAAGCCAGGAAAATCTTCTCAAAAGTCGGGCGCCGGGTCGTATTTCTTATACGGCAAGTGTATCCCAAACTCTATATTTTAACTGGAAAAGTTGGGGGTCGTCTTATACGCCCAGTCGTCTTATATGCCGGAATTACTTTGTTTATTAATTAATTAATAATAATAATATTTATTTTGTATATTGCCCTATATCCACAGGTCTCAGGGTGGTTACAACATAAAACCAAAAAATAAAAACCCATAATAAAAACAAAAAACAACCCAATAAATGCCCCCTCCCCAACACATTTTAAAAGGACATTGGATATCAACCAGCCAAAGGCCTGGTTTAAGAGGAATGTTTTTGCCTGGTGCCTAAAGGTGTATAATGAAGGCACCAGGCGAGCCGCCCTGGGGAGAGCATTCCCCAAATGAGAAGCCACAGCAGAAAAGGCTCGTTCTTGTGTTGCCACCCTCCCGACCTCTTGTGGAGGGGGAACATGAAGAAGGGGCCTCAGGTGATCTCAGGGTCCAGGTAGGTTAATATGGAAAGAGGTGGTCCCGGAGGTATTGAGGTCCTGAGCCGTTAAAGGCTTTAGAGGGCCTCCCCATCTGAATGTCTACAACACAGAGGATTAGAGAAAAGGATGCTCAGAGGAACTTACGCAACATCAGGACCACTTTCTGGAGCTCCCCTTGCTTGACCGAGAGATAGAGCTGGCGAGGGTGAAAACGCAGCTTCTTGCGCCTGAGAGAGATCACAAAGGAGAGAGTGTGTTGTGGCGGTTAGAGTGTCAGACTAGGGCAGGGGCAACCAAACTTACCACACTTCGGGCCGGTGCCTGCAGCGCTGATCAGGCGGCGGGGCGGAGGGCGGGGGAGCACGCACCCATATGCGTGCACACACACTATTTTTGGCGCACTTCCGGGTCACAGGAGCACCGGAAATAGCTTGCGCACATGTGCACGGGCCTCCTCTGACCCGGAAGTGCGCCGGAAATGATGCTTGCGCATGCGCGTGAGCTATTTCTGGTGCTCCTGCGACCTGGAAGTGGGTAGCCGCACCGCGCCGGTAAGAGCAGGTGGTGGCAGCAGGCGGCGGGTGTTGCCTCGGTCCGGATAAATGAGTCCTTCGGGCCATATCCGGTCGCCGGGCCGTAGTTTGGGGATCCCTGGACTAGGGCCTGGGAGACCACGGTTTGAACCCCTACTTGGCCAGGAAGCTCACTGAGCGACGTTGGGCCAGTAACTCATTCTCAGTTTAACCTACCTCGCAGGGTTGTTGCGGGGATTAAATGACCCGGCAGAGAACCATGATAGCCCCCTCGAGCTCCGCGGAGAAAAAGGTGGGATATAAATGCAACCGATATATGACAAAATAAAAAAGAGGAAGCTTTCTCTCTGGCCAACGTCTTTGCCCCACAGGCACATATTTAAAATTGCTCTTAATCTGCTTTGCTGTGAAGCCCCACAACCCTGCTTGAAGTTAAGAAATATTAACCAACACAATAAAAACAGTAATAAAGGTAAAGGTAAAGGACCACTGGACGGTTAAGTCCAGTCAAAGGCGACTATGGTGTTGTGGCACTCATCTTGCTTTCAGGCCGAGGGAGCCAGCGTTTGTCCGCAGAAAGCTTTCGGGATGATGTGGCCAGCATGACTAAACTGCTTCTGGCGCAACAGGACACCGTGATGGAAACCAGAGCGCATGGAAACACCCTTTACCTTCCCGCCATAGTGGTCCCTATTTATCTACTTGCACTTTGACGTGCTTTTGAACTGCTAGGTTGGCAGGAGCTGGGACAGAGCAACGGGAGCTCACCCCATCACAGGGATTCGAACCGCCGACCTGATCGGCAATCCCAAGAGGCTCAGTGGTTCAGATGATAGCACAACCCACATCCCAATAATAGCCAGTCTTGCTTCCATGAAAAGAGAGAGAGAGAGAGAGCTTCACTTACCGCTCTGATTCCTGTACCACCAGAGCCCGTTCCAATTGTTCCCGGCCGGCCCCTGGAGGCAGGCCCTGAGCGGACAGCACTGCCCCATTTGGTAGGGTCAGCCGTGGCCCCGCACTGTCGATCCCTGGGCCGCCGAGACCCGCCATATCGTCCTGCGGGGGCTCTACGCTTGAGCCCCCCCGCATCCGAGCACTGAGGAAAGGAGATTACACAGACCTGTGAAATAATCTTGTATACACTATCCAGGGGTGGCCAACTCCTAAGCGACTGCGATCTACTCACAGTTAAAAACTGGCAGTGATCTACCCCCTTTTTTCAGGTCGGGTCAAAGCTGTTGAGTTTTTTCAGGGAGAAGGTAAAAGGTTGAGCTTTTTTTAGGGGAGCCACAGTTGTTCAGCTTCTTTGGGGGGAAGCCAATGATCTACCAGTGATCTACCGCAGACGTCCAGTGATCTACCAGTAGATCATGATCTACCTGTTGGACATGCCTGCACTATACATTTGAAGTGCAATGATACCCCTGTTACAGACTTGGTTCCCCCCACCCCACCCCCCAAAAAACTTGGGAACTGTAGTTTTCTTCTGGTGCTATTAGGAGAACCCTCACAGAGCTCCAATTCCCAGAGTGGTTTAACAATCCCTCTTCCCAGGGCACGCTCTGCTACAATTATGCATTTATTTCTCATCTCCTCTGAGAGATGCTTTACAATGCTTTATTTTAGGCATGACGTCTAAAAACGTAAGTCACCAAGGAAAGGCCCGCACTATTCCTTTTCCGAGGAGCCAGGATTGGTCTCACCTGGGCTGGGTAGTGTCAGCCCGGCCTGTGCTCTCAGAGGCTCCCTGGCCGTGAGAAGGTGGAACGGGGACAGGAGTAGAGGTGTCAGCCTTGGCTATCGTGATCTCCTGGGCCTCCGAAGCATCTTCCCCACAGTGCGGACAGAAGATCATGCCGTTGAGCTGCGACACGCAGGCCTTGTGGAAGCGATGAGCCACGCGGAAGTCAGGGTGGCACTCCAAAAAGGTGCCCTGGGGGAGGGAAAACAGGCCGTGAAGGATCGGAAAGCGGCAAGGGAAACTCCTGAGCTCGATGGCCGATCTTCCGGAAGTGTCTCCGGACACAGAAGGCAAACAAGCAAAGGGCCTTGGCAACTGTCAAGCGGCAAGAAACCTCCCCGGGTTGACGGGGCCTAGTGTAAATATTTGAAGCCTGGGCTTTGCCTGGCCCTTCCTGCCGCAGTTCAGACCTGAGCCTCAACAACAGGCCACAAGGGACCTTGGCTTGCCCCTGGTCTGGCTCCCAAGTATTAAAACTACAGAATTTGATGCCCCAAGATGCGGTGATGGGCACTGGCTTGGGCGGCTTAAAGAGAGGATGACATAAATCAGGCATCCCCAGACTTAGGCCCTCCAGATGTTTTGGACTACAACTCCCATCTTCCCCGACCACTGGTCCTGTTAGCTAGGGATCATGGGAGTTGTAGGCCAAAACATCTGGAGGGCCGCAGTTTGGGGATGCCTGACAAATTCATGGGAAGATAAGGCTGTATCAGTGACTAGCCATGGTAGGTCTACCTCCACTGTCAAAGGCACCATGCCTCTGAATATTATTTGTTGTTGTTGTTTAGTCGTTTAGTCGTGTCCGACTCTTCGTGACCCCATGGACCATAGCACGCCAGGCACTCCTGTCTTGCACTGCCTCCCGCAGTTATTGATTAAATTTGTATACCGCCCTATACCCATCGATTTCAGGGCAGTTCACAACATGAACACCTGTTGGTGGGACTCACAAAATGGGCATCTGCTTGCAGGCTTCCCAGAGGCAATTGGTCGGCCACTATGAAGTCACGGTGCCTGACTAGATCAGGGGTCCTCAAACTAAGGCCCGGGAGCCGGATGTGGCCCAATCACCTTCTCAATCCGTCCCGCGGATGGTCCAGGAATCAGCATGTTTTTACATGAGTAGAATGTGTCCTTTTATTTAAAATGCATCTCTGGACTATTTGTGGGGCCTGCCTGGTGTTTTTACAAGAGTAGAGTGTGTCCTTTTATTTAAAATGCATCTATGGGTTATTTGTGGGGCATAGGAATTTGTTCATATTTTTTTTCCAAAATATAGTCCGGCCCCCCACAAGGTCTGAGGGACAGTGGACTGGCCCCCCGCTGAAAAAGTTTGCTGACCCCTGGACTAGATGAACCTTTGGCCTTATCCAGCTTCAGGGCTTTTCCTATGTTCTCATCTACACTTTTATTGCCTCAGCCCTAAAAAAAACTAAAAAAAACTGCCAGGAACATTTATATTCCATGTTTCTTTCGTCATGGGATTCTCAAAGGATCATCCATCTGGGCACAGACCACACCCAAACCTGTTTAGCTTTGAGACCTGTGGGTCTGGGTGGTATACAAATTTAATAAATAATAATAATATGGCGGCTTCATCTGCTTTCAGACGATACTGTGTTCTTTCGCCAGGACCCAGCACAGATAGGAGCTATCTGGAATCACGATCTTCCTCTCAGACGCCTCTCGAGTTCTGGGTGATGCCTCCCCAGTCGTGACTTGCTAGCAAGCCCCCTTCCTGAAAACCAAACGCCCTCCCCTTTGGGTTTCCTTTCCTCACCGCAGTGCAGAAGTAGCCACACCCAGGGCAGCAGTGATGCTTCACCATCCTGGCTCGGTGGGCCTCACACAGGACCATGAGGGGGACGCGGCTGGAGGGACGCATCGTCTCCCGCTTCAAGATGCTGCTGCTGCAGCCGTTCAGCTGTGAATAAGCAAACAAGATGGTCGCTCTCTTGCTCTCTCCAGCCTATGGCTCACAGTGAGGCAATGAACTGGTCCTCGACCGTAATAATAAATAAATTGAAATTGAAAATTAAATTGAAATCACAGTGAGGCAGGGCAGTACCGCTTTAGACTGCTCACATGCCCAAATGCTCCTCTCCCTCAATCAATCAATCAATCAATCAATCTGTGTGTGTCTTTCTGTGTGCATGCATAATGCCTTTCAGAGACATTTTGCCACACTTCTCCCATTTAACCTTGAGTCCCAAAGAGAGAGATTGAGATCTTGTAAGACTGAAGCTTGGACTTCAGCGTGTCTCATGATGTGCTAAACCTGATCCACAGGTAATAATGATTACGATGGCGATAATAACAATAGTAATCGCTTTCATCACCATCGCTAGGAATTATTATGCTTAACCATTAGAACCTGGAACAAAACGTTGCAGTGTATCCTTTTCCTAACAGGGCACTCCCATTCAGGGTTCCAGACAGCTGGTTTTTTTATTAATTAAAAGCATTTCTGGCCTGCTGTCCACTGCGAACAATTTCCTCCAGACAAGATCATTCCACTCTTCCACAAACACCCCCTTGGTTTTCTTTTCCAGCCGAAGCTCAGGATTCTGTAACAGCTGAGCATAAGTCATCCTCACTGGGCAGCTCAGGGGCCTATATGTCTGTTCTGTTCCCTTGTGGTTTAGTTGTTCATATATATATATATATATATATATATATATATATATATATGCGCACATCTGCAAACCTTGGGGCAGCCCTGAGCAGCCGATACCTCCCTCTCATTTTCCTCAGTGGCTGCACTTGAGTTCCATTTCTGTTGGCACTCACCACCTGAGTTTGCTGCTAAAAGGAAAAACGATGATGCTTTATAATAAATGAAGGGCCTGCAATGGATCTCTGGGGTTGTAATGGGACAAAAGGAGGAGGCCTCTAAAGGGCCCCTGAAACAGCTTGTTCCAGATTTCCCCTATTTTCTTACCTCTCCATCCGCACTCTCGGTTGCCATGCATTGATTTCCAGCCTGCTGGCTGAGGCGCTCAATGGTTGGAGCTTCCATGCGGCAGGAGCAGAGGGGCAACTCCTCAAAGCGCTCCGTCTCCAGAGAACTCGTCTCATTCGACACCCCTGTGGCGGGATAGAAAAAGGGGAGGAAATAGGACCCGGAAATGGCTGCTTTTCACAAAGCAAAACCCTACCTCTACTGCATGGCCAACGACATCTCCCTTGATGCTGCAACCATCCCCTGGTCTCACAAGTTGCATTCAAAACTCTCCTATATTAACCCTTTACAGAAATGGCGTTTGGTACGGTACTTGAGGTGGAAAACACTTTGAAGCTAGCCATTTATGTCTGTGGAGCAATCTTAATGCACATGAGCCCCAAAGTTTAAAAATGGCATCTTCACTGGCGTTAGCATTCCAGTCAATTTAATCCTCCTAAATACTTAATATGTACATTGCAGAGAATACAATACGGTTCTCATTAAAAGGACAGGCATATTTAATAATATTCAGGGGGCCTTCTCGGTAGTGGCGCCCACCCTGTGGAACGCCCTCCCATCAGATGTCAAGGAAATAAACAACTATCTGATTTTTAGAAGACATCTGAAGGCAGCCATATTTAGGGAAGTTTTTAATGTTTGATGTTTTCTTGCTTTCTTATTATTATTTATATTCTGTTGGGAGCTGTCCAAAGTGGCTGGAGAAACCCAATCAGATGGGTGGGGTATAAATATCAATATATTATTAGTAGTATTTTACCCTTTTAATGAGAACTGTGTTTGAATACTGTTTGGGGTGGTTTTTTTTTTCTTTTTTAAAAAATATGCCTCCTCAGTTTGTCAGAATAACATTACCAAGCTACAGAACAGAACAGTTCTTGTTAAAAGGACAGACATCTTAAATAATTATATCATTTTAATGAGAACTTCATTTGAATTCTGCTTGGTTTTTGGTTTTTTTTAGTCTCCTCAGTTTGTGAAAATAACAGTATCAATATAAAAAACTCACAATTAGTGACTTTTCAAAATGAATCTTGAGGCAGAAGCAGTAAAATCCAACACCTGAGGCAAACCGCTTCAACTTGCCTAGCGATAAAGAATTTTGCCCTGATTTCTCCGATTTATAGCTAATGGATGTGAATAATATTCAATGAAGTTTTTAAACAATTTTCCTTGCCTTCTATTCTGGGGCGACCTAAGCTGTTAAGATTTCTTTCAAAGACAAATTAAAACTAGTCGCACATAAACGCAGAGCAACTAGATAAGTCAGTTTTTAAAAACTTGGGTATGGGTGTGCATGGAGACATCACAACTCCTAAATGAAGTCTACTGGATACCCAGACTCTGGTTGGGTTGAGCAGCAAGGAGACTTCATTTTGCATTTGCTATCAGTGGCCAAGATCTTCCCCTCTCCTAAGAAGGGGCCTGTTGCCACCATTGCTTCCTGATCATCTGCCTGCCCAGCATTAAAAGATGCTCTTTTAAACTGAGGCAAAGTCACTTAAGTTCCATCCAGTGAGGAGGACACAGGCATGAAGACTTCTCTTAGGCCAGCCTCCTGCAGCCTTCAGATGTTTTGGACTACACCTCCCATCAGTCCCAGCGAGCGCAAGAGGTGAACAAGGAAGTGGTGAACAAGGCTTGCTCAAAGCCACCCAACCCACAAATTCATAGCTGGGGTTGGGTTTGGACGCACCGGCATTGTTGGGGGACAGCGCCCCCTGGTTGGGCAGCTCCAAACAGCCAAGAGGCACCTCCGTGTACTCGCTCTGTGTGGTCGTCGGGCCACCATTCAGCCCTGGAGAGGAGAAAGAGAAAAAGGAATGTCCAAAGGGAAGGGAATACAACCATTCCAGCCTGCCAGGTGCCTCTGCACTTCGTCTTTTTAAAAAACTCATGGCAAATTCCACTGCAAGGATATTGAACCCCTCATGTAGGCCCTCCAAATATCATTGGACTACAAATCCCATCATGCATTACCATTGGGCCATGCTGGGAATAGCGGTTTAACATCGTCTGGGGCTATAGACGGAGCAGTACAGCTTTGGCTGAGAGAGACAGAAGTGCTGTCAGGATACACTGGACGGGGCTGGCCAATATACAACATGCCACATCATGGGTTTTGTATTACTTAGCACTACAAGGGGGGAAAGTGGGGAGAGCTGTGGCCCTCCAGATGTTGTGAGTTCACAGCTTCCACCGTCCACTGGCCATGCCGACTGGGCCTGTTGGGAGTTGGACTCCAGCAACATCTGGCGGTTCCCCAACCCTGTCTTATTGGTACTGCTCTCCGTTGTGGCTTCATCTTCCCAACTTTCTCCTTTCCATCCCGCGGTCTTGGCTCTGGAGCCATCAGACAAACAATCACCTCTGGCATCCTTGGGGTTTGGTTCTTTGCGCTTCCGTTTGCGCATGGGCTTGACCCAGGGGCTGTCGTTCCGCCAGCGCTTCCTGGCCTTTCGTTTGGAGCTGGAGGCAGCGCTCTGGAGCAGGAAAAGGGGAAGGGTGAGGAAACAAAGTCTGAGGAAGGTGCTGTCGTTTGATCGGGAGGCCTCGAGTTCCACCTCTGGCTTCTCCGCTTAGGAACATATAAGGAGCTGCCTTATACTGAGGCCACATTCACCCCACATGTTTGAAACTGGGGAACCCCCAAGGGAAGAAGGCTCAGAGCCTGGGGAGCGGTGGTGGGTCAGAGGGAAAAGATTGGGAGGAGGAGGTGTTGGAAGCTGAAGAGGTCACAGGGCTAAGTGAGCAGGAAGAAGCTGAGGAAGAGAAAGTCCAGAATCAGAGGCAGAAGCTGAAGCAGGAGGCGAGGGGGGCCAAGAGGCAGAGATGAGTCAAGCTGGGGAAGAAGTCAAAGTGTCTCCCCCTCCTGCTGCGACCAGCTCCCCTCCGCCTTGGTCTCCCAGGACCAGAAGAGGTATGAAGAGGGAGGAGCAGAGACATGTGTGCAACAAAGATTGCTTGGAAAGGACCCAGGGGAGGAGACTTAGGTAGCGGTGGGAAGGCAAGGACCTTCAGTCCCCACAACTTGCCTCACAGGGGGCAAGGCCTACCGAGAAGAGTTGCTGTACTCATTAGGCCTGGCACCCTTGTGCCGATCTTGTTTCTTCTAATAAAGAGTTTACTTCATTTACGCCCTGTGATTTATTGCTGGCTGGCTCCTGACAACTCTGATACCACTTTAAACAGCCGTGGATTCCCCGAAGGAATCCTGGGAACTGCAGGGTGCTGAGAGTTGTTAGGAGACCTCCCTGCTATTCCCTTGTCCCAGAGAGGGTTAACAATCCATTAGGCTCGCATAAAGCAAGCCGACTGCATGTCTACTCAGGGTTTAAGCTCCCCCAGAGTTCCATGGGACTTACTCACAGGTAGGCACACACAGGATTGTAACTGGAAAGGGAGCGAAGAATGTGAATGCCGAAGAACAAATTATAGAGGAAAGGGAAGAAAAATTGGGGGGGGGGGGAGAGGCAAGAAGAGGTTAAAAACAAAAATGAATGGAATGAAATGTATAGTGTGGGGGATGACAACGAGGGGGGAAAGTGGAATTAAAATTTAGAATGCCATGAAAGAGAAAACAAAGAAGTGAAAAGCAGCCTTTAGCGGCACAGAAGTTGTTGGACTACAACTCCCTTGATCCTTGACCATTAGCTCTCCTGGCTGGGGCTGATGGGAGTTGTAGTCCAAAACATCGGGAGGACACCTGGTTGAGGAAGGTTGGTTAAAAGGAGAAAGAGAGAATTAAAAAACATGGAAAGGCAAGCCTCAACCTACCCTGTCAGAGAGGTTACCCGACTCTTCGTCTTCATCTTCCTCATCATCATCTTCATCGTCCTCTTCCTCCTCCTCCTCTTCTTCCTCCTCTTCCTCTTCCTCCTCTTCTTCCTCCTCACTCATATGCTCTCCAGCAACATCTGCATCAGACTGTCAGGCAAAAAAGGGGGAGTGCGACAGCGTGAATTAAGAAATCTGTGCTTTTGACTCTGAACAGGAGACGGCTACAACAGTCAAGAGGGAGAAGGGCACATGTCATTCACTGTGGAAACAACTACAGGACGGGTTCACACAGCCGTAATGATCCACTGCTACCTTAGCCCTAGGAAAACAAGCGGTCAGTTTCTCAGGGCAAATATTCTGAACATTTGGGTGTCTATGTGTATCCAGAAGGGACATCCTTTTACTGTGACGTCACAGAGCATCTATACCTCAGGCAATCCAGACTTGGGGTGAGGAACATTTCTCTACCAGAGGGCCACATTCCCTTGCGGGCAAATTTCTGAAGGCCGCATGACCAGAGGGGCATGACCAGAGGCAAAAGCTATCAGAACAACAGGTGCAGCTCTATATTATACCAGGGTTTCCCAAACTTGGGTCTCCAGCTGTTTTTCGACTACAATTTTTGATTTTTTGTTTTGGGCCTTCTACCAGTTCCCTCACTGCGAGAAGTGAGGTTACAGGGAACCAGGCAGAGGGCCTTCTCGGTAGTGGCACCCATCTTGTGGGGGCGCCCTCCCATTAGATGTCAAGGAAATAAACTACTACAGTGGAACCTCGGTTTATGAACACCTCGGTTTACGAATTTTCGGTTTATGAACGCCGCAGACCCATCTGGAACGGATTAATTCACGTTCCATTACTTTCAATGAGAAAGTTCGCTTCAGTTTATGAACGCTTCAGTTTATGAACAGACTTCCGGAACCAATTGTGTTCATAAACCGAGGTACCACTGTATCTGACTTTTAGAAGACATCTGAAGGTAGCCCAGTTTAGGGAAGTTTTTAATGTTTGATGTTTTATTGTGTTTTTAATATTCTGTTGGAAGCCACCCAGATCAACGAGGTATAAGTTGTTGTTGTTGTTGTTGTTGTTACAATTCTCATCGTCTCTGACCACTGATCCTGCTAGCTAGGGATGATGGGAATTGTGCTCCAAAAATAGCGGGAAACCCAAGTTTGGGAAATCCTTCCTTATACAATAGGATACAGTCAAGCCACACAAAAGGCAGAGGCTTCTATAGTCACGCACCTGCATCTCTCAGGTATTAAAGGCCTGCAGCTGAGCATGCAGAAGGTCGCAGGTTCGATCCCCACCATCTCCCTGCCTGAAATCTCAGAAAACTGCTGCCATTCAGTGTAGGCAACACTGAGCTAAATGGGCTTCCTAGGCTCTTATCTCTCCATTCAGATAAGCCAGAGTTCAAGGACACATTCCAGCAAGGCAAAAGTGCTCAAAGAAAAAGCACAAAGCAGGTCCGGTGAAGGGCCTTACAGGGCGAGAGCCCTGAGGGACTCCATGAAGTGAGAACAGGACTAGATAAGCCTTTTTCCTCAATCGGCAAGGCTCTGCTTATTTTCTTACCGACCACTTATCCCTATGAAAGGTAAAAGGTAAAGGAGCCCTGGATGGTTAAATCCCGTCAAAGGCGACTATGGGGTTGCGGCACTCATCTTGCTTTCAGGCTGAGGGAGCCGGCATTTGTCCACAGACAGCTTTCTGGGTCTTGTGGCCAGCAGGACTAAACCGCTTCTGGCGCAACAGGACACCGTGATGGAAACCAGAGCGCATGGAAACACCCTTTACCTTTCCGCCATAGTGGCACCTATTTATCTACTTGCACTGGTGTGCTTTCCAACTGATAGGTTGGCAGGAGCTGGGACAGAGCAACCCTGTCATGCAGATTCGAACCGCTGACCTTCTGATGGGCAAGCCCAAGAGTTTCAGTGGTTTAGACCACAGCGCCACCCGCCCTATGAGAGACAAGCCCCGCCTTGCTTCGCATTACCTTGCTGTCCGAATCAGCATGGCCGTCGACGGAGTAGCTGTCATAGAAGAGGCTGAAGTCATCCCCCACCTCGGTCTCCCATTCCTGACTCCTCTCCTCCTGCGAGGCAGTGGCTGGGGCAGTCATCTCTTCCGTCACAGTGATCTGGGAAGGGAGAAATGTTTATGTGCTGGTGGTATTTGTTAGTCACTTGTTAACGGCAGTGCTCAGAGCGGCTTATGCATGGCAATAAAGCCCCCGGAAAAGCTGGCTAAAATGATCCCCCATATGTTGGAGATGCGAGAAAGAAAATGGAACGTATATGCATATGTAGTGGTTCTGCATAGAGGTTGGTGTATTTTGGAATAACATATATGAAGAATTAAAGAAATTACTAAAATGTACATTCAAGAAAAGACCAGAGACATTTTTATTAAGTATAATGCCAAAGGAAATAGGAAGATCAGAGAAAATATTGCTCATGTATGGAACAGTTGCAGGCAGAAAACTGATAGCGAGAAATTGGAAAAACAAAACAATACCCAATATAATGGACTAGCAGCCTTTAATGGTAGAGTACATGCAACTGGCAAAAACAACATGTAGAATAAGAGGTCAGATGTAACAAGTAAGTCAATAAGGAATGGGGAGCCTTTAAAGAATATTTGTAAAACAATAACATAAAAGAAACTCCATTGGCAGAACAAGACTGTACCTTGTAAAATAAATCGTTAAATATAGGATTAAAGGATGGAAATTTGTAATGTATATACAAACTGTGCAAAAATATTAAAGAAAAAAGATAAAATACAGCAAGTTTAATTGGAAGTTTTTTCTCTTAGATTTTGATAAACAGAGTATAATTTAGAAAACTATAGAACAATGTGTTTTACTGTTTTTATGTTTGTCTTTAGATTTGTGTCATTATGAGGCGAATTTTAGGTTGGTAGGTGTGTAATATGTATATATGTAGTGTGTCTGTTGTATAAATTTTAAACAATAAAGATATACTCTTTTAAAAAAAGGAATACCAAATAAAAGCAACAGTTTAAAAGATACCACAGGTTACAAATCAGCAAGTTAAAAATGCCAGCATAAAACAATGCCAAACTAAAACACCGGGACAAATAATAGAGTGCCCCCCCCCAACCCTTAGGCACCAAAAAATAAAATAAAATAAAAAAATCTCCAGAACAAAACACAGACAGCGGCCAGAAAAACCTTCCAGGAAGGGAATTCTAAAGGCTAGTTTTGCAACAGAGGCACCATCTGCAATATGTATTTAAAGCACAATTGTGCCATTTTAAACAGTCATGGCTTCCCCACAAAAATCCTAAGAACTGCAGTTTGTTATAGTTCTGAGACCTCTTAAGTCGCCCTCTACTCCCTTCACAGAGCTACATTTCCCAGAGTTCCCTGGGAAGAGGGCTTAATTGCCAAACCACTCTGGGAGGGAACTGCAGGGTCTTCTCGGTGTGGGCCTCTGGATGAAAAAGGTATCAAATCAATTGATCCTATGTACACAACGACTTGGGAGCAAGTCTCATTCAATTCAATGGAACTTTCTAGTAGTCATGCATAGGATCCACCACAAATGGTCAGATTGACCAGCTAAGATGAGCCCCGATCGGAATCTGACATAATCTGAATGTTTATTTTTTACAATGTATAAACCTTTGAAGAAAAGCAAAGAAGGGGGAAAGAGTCATACCTCAGTTGTAGCTCTGGGACTTGACCGTTGGAGAGAGAGGGGCATCCTCTTGTGGAGGGCATCAGCCATATAATCATATTTTCTACGCTTGGCAGGTTCCTCTTTGGAAGGAAAAGCAGAGGAAATAGAAATATAATTCTGAAAGACTCCAGTGGAGCCTTAACCAACCTGCTAATCCCCAGAACCTTAGGATCACAATATTATGATTATTACTATTAGAATTTGTTAGTTGCTTTATCTTGCTCAGGGCAACGGAAAGTGACTTACAACCAAAAAACCTCACATAGATTAGGGCTGCCATATTTGAAACAGTGAAAGTCCGGACAGAAGTTGTTGAGCTGCCATACGTCCGGATGTTCCTGGACATATGGCAACCCTACACATAAAGGTAAAGGTAAAGGGACCCCTGACCATTAGGTCCAGCCGTGACCGACTCTGGGGTTGTGCGCTCATCTTACATTATTTGCCAAGGGAGCCGGCGTACAGCTTCCAGGTCATGTGGCCAGCATGACAAAGCCGCTTCTGGCAAACCAGAGCAGCACATGGAAACGCCGTTTACCTTCCCGCTATAGCGGTTCCTATTTATCTACTTGCATTTTGACGTGCTTTCGAACTGCTAGGTTGGCAGGAGCTGGGACTGAGCAACGGGAGCTCACCCCGTCACAGGGATTCGAACCGCTGACCTTCTGATCAGCAAGCCCTAGGCTCAGTGGTTTAGCCCACAGCGCCACCTGGGTCCCTACACATAGATACATTACCCTACACATAGATACATTAAAAACCAAGAGGAAAGAAAAATACATTTCAATCATCCTTCCGACTTCTAAAGGGCAACAGATAGTTAAAGGCCAAAGGCTCCTGGTTCTTCCGGGTCTGCCGCGGACTGCGCTAGGGCGAAAAACCGGGAGCTCTGCAGCCTCCGGAGAAAAAGCTGGGAAATAGGGGGGTCCCCGCCAGGCTAGGCGAACCCCCAGGCAAGGACAAGGAGGCGATCTTTGTCCGAACAAGTCGGTGGTTTCCCTAAAGGGATTTCTTGGCATCCCTCGCTACAACAGCTGAGGAGAGGAAGAGTCCCGGGAACTGCGACGCGTACAACCATTCCCACCCAGCAAACAAGCCGAAACCCATCGCAGTCGTGCCGGTAAACCTCCTTTTAATTCACTAAATTCCGTGCTTAAAACCTGGGCGTAGAGTGAATTTTTGGGAGTTACAGAAAGAACTTGGTTAACCCCCCCCCCCGCGGGAAAAAGGAGGATAAGGAAAGCGGCGGCAAAGCGGCAAAGCGGTAAAGCGGAGCGGCGGGGGAAGAGGGGGAGGCAAAGAAAGGGAGACTAATTTCAAGAGACGCTGCAGGGAGAACCGCGATTTTACACGAAGGGAATACCTAAGGAAAAATAAATGGAACCTCCTAAACTGTCGTTTTATACTCAACTGCACAATTGAACTTGAGCAGATAACAAAAAATAAAATCGGACTGTAAAAGGGGGGAAATAACGACATTTAAACACTTTTAACCGCAGGCACAAGAAGGGAAACGGAGGAGAAACAAACAAAGATTAAATGGTCGCAAATAAATAGACAAAAAACAAAATGGCGATCAAGGTATAAAGAAATGACTAAGCAGTTGGAGAACAAAGAAGGAGGAAGAAGTGACGAATAAAGTGAGAGGGAGAGGAGAGAGAACAAAGAGGAAGTAAAGGATTTTAAAACGACCCAATTGGCAACAGTGACATCCAGTGGCAACAAATCTCTCTATACCTGTAACAAAGTAACTAAAGTGAGCCCTAACTCACGGGTGACATCGTGTGGCCAAAGAAGGAAACTACACCGTCTTGAAGTTTATCACTAAAACCTTTTAGAAAATGGGATCTCAAAGGAAATGCAACTCAGGGACTGCAGCACAAAGGAGAACATCGATGGCAGAACAAGAAATGGACCTCAAAGACCTGATCCTAAGCCTGAAAAGTGATATTGGAGAAATAAAACAAGACATAACAGAAATCAAAAAGGAAATGAATGACAGATTGAAAAGTTTGGAAGAAAAAGTGGAGAAAATGGAGGGAAAGCAGGAAACAAATGAAAAGGATAAACAAGAAATTAAGGAACGATTAGAAACAGCAGAGGGAAAAATTATCGAAACCACGGAAATGATTCAACAGATAAATAATACAAGCCAGGCAACAGAAAAAACATTGAAAAACCTCGCCAAAGATAAAAGAGAGGAGAAAAAAGAAAAGGAAAAAATGAAGAAGGATATGGAAAAACAGCAAATGACTCTAGAGGCAACACAAGATGCTTTGGCGATGTTACAAATGAAGATGAGGGAAAAAATTTTGAGGTTCAGGAACATTCCGGAAGTGACAAATGAAGACATCGAGAAGAGAATAGTGTCAGCCCTGGCAAATTGGCTGCAATTGGAAGAACTGGAGGTTGAAACACGTATTGAAAGTGCTTATAGAGTTAACTCCAGAAAAGCCAGAGAAAACAATTGGCCGGGCGACTGTTTAGTCACTTTTACGACCATGTGGCTAAGAAATAAGATCATGCAGACCAAGGGTAAGAAGAAACTAATCATGGATAGAACTGAAATAATCGTGCTGAAGGAAATACCCCCGAGGCTCTTACAAAAAAGGAAGAAATATAACTTTATAGCAAAGCCCTTAAAAGCTAAAGGGTTTTTTTTTCGATGGGAATATCCAGAGGGTCTGGCTTTCCCATTCAAGGGGAGATGGAGGAAGTTCGAATCAGTCGACTCTGCAGACAGATTCTATAGGACTTATGCCCAAGAACTGGGGGGGGACAAACCTAGATTAAGGAATGACCAATCGGACAGTGATGATATAGATGATGACGTGGCCGGAGAAGTGAGGGAAGAAGAAGGGGGACAAGAAGAAGAAGAAGGGGAGATTTGAATTGGTGACTATTATTTGCTGTTGTTCTCTCTCTATCTCTCTGTCTCCCTCCCCAATCCTTGAACCACCCTCCAACTGCGTTCTCCTTCTAAGTTTTGTCTAAATCTAATATTATATTAGAGAGGTGTTACCTCACTTGACATTTTTAATTTGGAACTCAATAAAATTTCTTTAAAAATAGACAAACAGCAATATATATATTATAATCGAAACAGCATCAACGTCAATTATAGCATATTACCAAGAATAACAAAACACAAGAATAATATCAAAAAAAGGGGTTATAGAATAGGAAAATGAATATGAATCTCAAAATTATCTCGTGGAATGTAAACGGATTGAACAACAACAAAAAAAGAAATAAAATAAGCCATATTTTAAGGAAACAAAATTGGGATATAATATGTCTCCAAGAGACTCATGTTAACACCAAACATGAGAGGATATTAAAAAATGAAAAGTTAGGAGAGGAATTTATCACGGCAGGTGAGAAGAAAAAAAGGGGAGTAGTGATGTATATAAAGAGCAAATGGAACCCAGAGTTTATTTGGAAAGATAAGGAGGGGAGAATAATAATAGTAAGAATAAAAATAGAAGGGGCTCAGCTGTTTTTGGTAGGAATATATGCACCTAACGGAGGGAAGGTGAATTTTTTCAAAAAAGTAGAAACCCAATTAATGGATTATATAGGAGAGAAACTTATAATAATGGGGGATCTAAACGGTGTAATTAATCCGGAATTAGACAAATCAATAGCTAAAAACAATAAAAAAGTAAATAGATTGCCAAGAAATTTTATGGGGATGATGGAAAATTTAGAGCTGGCGGACGCATGGAGACATAAAAACCCAATTCAGAAAGAATTTACCTATTTCTCAATGCGCCATCAAACGGCGAGCAGGATAGATACAATATGGGTCCCAAAGGAGATTTTATTAAAAGTTCAAAAAGTAGAGATTAAGGCACAAACAATTTCTGATCACAGCCCTGTAGAAATGATATTAAAAGAAGAGTCCAAAGATAGGCGATGGAGGCTAAATGTGTTCCTTTTGAATAACGAAAAAAGAATCCAAGAGGTAAATAGAATGATGAAAGAATATTTTGTGGTCAACAATAATGGAGATGTCGATCCTCAAGTGGTCTGGGATGCTGGAAAGGCGGTAGTAAGGGGCTATTTTATACAAGCGAATTCGGATATAAGAAAATTAAGAGGTAAAAAGATGGAAGATTTAAGAGAAGAAATAAAGAGGAAAGAAAAACTCTGGTACAAAACGAACAAGAAAGAGATTATGCAGGAAATAAAAATTTTGAGGGGGGAATATGAAAATTTGGTCGATAACGAAATAGAACAATAAATCCAATTTTGGAAATATAAGAATTTTGAATGGGCCAATAAACCAAGCAAATTACTATCATGGCAAATAAAAAAAAGGAATAAAGAGAAAATTATAAGTAGAATCAATTTAGAAGGGAAGCTTACAGATAAACCCAAGGAAATAATGAAAGCCTTCGAAAATTATTATAAATCATTATATCAAGGAGAAGAGGTAAATGATAAAGAGATAGATAATTATGTAAAAAAACTTAATTTACCAAAATTGACATCGGAAAAAATTGATTTAATAAATAAAGAAATAACAATATTAGAATTAAAAGAAGCAATAAAAGATATGAAAAAAGGGAAAGCCCCCGGCCCGGATGGTCTACCAATCGAATATTATAAAAACCTCCATGACGACATCCTGAATCACTTGAGAAACCTAATGAATATGGCCTTAATGAAAGGATCAATTCCTAAATCTTGGAGTGAGGCCCAAATTGTACTTCTTCCCAAACCAGATACAGACCCAGAAAAAATAATTAATTACAGGCCAATTTCATTATTAAATACTGATTATAAAATTTTCGCAAAAATCATAGCAAATAGATTAAATAAAATTATAGAAGAATTAATTCATAGAGACCAAGCGGGTTTTGTTAAAGGTAGAAAAGCAAAAGATAACATAAGAATCCTTGTTAATATAATCGAATGTTTAGAAAATAGAAGGGACAAAAAAGCGGCAATTTTGGCCATTGATGCAGAAAAAGCATTCGACAGAGTGTCATGGAAATTTATGTTGAGAACAATAAAAGAAATAAAATTAGGGGATAAAATGGAAAGGGCAATTGGCGCAATATATGAAAATCAAAAAGCTAATTTGCTAATAAATGGGAAATTCACCAATAATATAAATATCACAAGAGGCACCAGGCAGGGGTGCCCTCTCTCGCCACTACTCTTTATAATTACGTTGGAATCGTTATTAAAAACAATAAGGGAAGATGAAAAAATAAAAGGTATAATAATTGGCAACAGAAATTACAAAGTCAGGGCTTTCGCTGATGATTTAGTGATAACAACGGAAGACCCCCTAATCAGTGTCCCCCAAGCATTATCAAGAATTATAGAATATGGGAAATTAGCAGGGCTAAAATTAAATTATGATAAAACGAATATGTTAACAAGAAATTTGGAAAATGATGAAAAATGCAAATTACAAGAAATAACTGGATTGAAAATAAATAAAAAAATGAAATACCTAGGAATCAGGATGACAAATAAAAATATTGATTTAATACAAGAGAATTATACAGCCACATGGAAAGAAATAAAAAAGAAAATGGAAGCTTGGAAAAAATTAAAGATATCTTTTATGGGCAGAATATCTCTAATAAAGATGTGCGTCATATCAAAAATGAATTATTTATTCCAGAATTTGCCGATTTTAGGCAAAGAAAAACATTTCAAGGATTGGAGAAAAGACATATCAAATTTCATCTGGAACGGGAGAAAACCAAGAATAAAGTATAAAATCATGATAGATCATAGGAAGAGAGGGGGGGTTGGATTACCAGATATAGAACTATATCATGATGCGGCAGCCCTGACTTGGCTCAAAGATTGGATGAATTTAGAAAATAATGATTTGTTGGACTTGGAAGGAGAAGGAATAGGTTCTGGATGGCATTGGTACCTTCTGAGAGATAAAGTAAGTAAAAAAAATACGTTCATGTTTAATATTATAAGAAAATCCTTATATAAAGTGTGGCAAAAATACAGAAGATACTTCGAGCCCAGAACTCCCTGGTGGGTATCCCCACTAGAAATCGTGGCCGTCAAAAGACGCAATATGGAAGGTAGGTGGCCAACCTATAGAGTCCTCCTAGAGGAAAAGGAGGGAATATTAAAATTAAAAGATTATGCAGAAGTCAAAAGCTATTTCAGTAGCTGGTTACAATATTTCCAAGTAAATCAAAGGTTTCAACAAGATAAAAAAATCGGATTTGAGAAAGAAAAATCAAAATTGGAGGAAATATTATTGGAGTCTAAGGAGAATCATATAAAAAATTTATACCAAATTTTATTGGCATGGGAAACGGAAGAAGAATTAACAAAAAATTCAATGATTAGATGGGGCCAAGATTTGGGGAAGACAATAATGATGAATAAATGGGAAAATTTATGGGACAGAGATTCTAAATTTACACCCAATTATGATATAAAAGAAAATTTGGTAAAAATGCAGAACAGATGGCACCTAACACCGGAGAAATTGGCAAAGATGTATCCGGGCGTTAGTAACCAATGTTGGAGATGTCTAAATGAGACAGGCTCCTATATTCACATGTGGTGGGGATGCAAACATATTAGGGTGTTCTGGGAGGAAATCTACAGAGAATTGAAAAAAATAGTGAAATATTCATTTAAAAAAAAACCAGAGATCTTCCTACTAGGTATGTTAGGGGAAGATATTAGGCCACAAGATAGATGCTTGATAAGCTATGCCACAGCGGCAGCTAGATTATTGATAGCAAAAGATTGGAAATCTCAAAAGGTACCAACTAAGGAGGAATGGCAAATCAAGGTAATGAATTATTGTAATTTGGCTAAGAAATATGAGGAGGTAAAGGGAATAAAGAAAGAGGATAGTGCGAAAAATTGGAAATCATTTATGGATTATATCAAGTGCCAGGCGGAAAAACCAAATCTATTGCAGGATTGTTAAACGCTCAAACGAAAACATGGTAAGAGAAAGAGAGAAAAGAGAAGGGAAAAGAATAGGATGCGAAAGGAAAGAAATAGGAAAACAGGAATAAAAAAAATGTATAAGAAGATGTTAAAAGAATAATAAAATAAATGGTATGTTGCTAGAAAAGGTGCAGATGTAGCTTAGAAAGAAAATTGACAAGACAGTTTAGTGAAGGTTGAGAAGAAGGGGAAGGGGTGGAGGGAGGGGGGGAAAGTAATGAAGTAGATAAAATGAGTGGATGTATTTTTAAATATTGATTAACTAAATAGATATACATGGATATTTTGTTTTCTTTTTGGTAGATGTATGTGTGCGTGTGTGTGTGTGCGTGTTCTGTTTTTTCTGCATATTTTGTTTTCTGTTTTGTATATCTGTAGATTATGTAAAGTGATTTGTAATAATCAATAAAGATTCTTTTAAAAAAAAAAAAAAGGCCAAAGGCTCCTAAAGCTATATAACAATGGCGCCAGACTAGCCTCCCTAGGAAGAGCATTCCACAAGCAGGGAGCCACCACAGAAAAGGCCCATTCTTGTGTTCCCACCCTCCAGAACTTGCAGTAGAAAATATCCGGAGAGGACCGGATAAATGTTGATTGACCATAGCCAAGCCATACCTGGTTCTTCAATGCTCCTGAGGTCATCGGGGACTCGGAAATGCAGCATCTCAGAGACTCGCTTTTCGGGGACCTTCGGAAAGAAAAGTTAACACCCAAGATTAGGTTTTTTAATCTGTGTGCATTCGGCAACTTCACACAGGGGAGATTGGTATGTACAGGGCAATTGAAGAGAACAATGTTATTGGGTGGCCCATTGTAAACGTGGGCCGTATTCAACTTACTTTTACCCTAATGGGCTAACTAAGGACCATAAAACACTGTTCCTAAAGGATCGTTACTGGGTCCCAGTATGTTTCCGAGCACAATTCAAAGTGCTGGTGCTGACCTTCAAAGCCCTAAAAGGCCTCAGCCCAGTATACCTGAAGGAGCGTCTCCACCCCCATCGTTCTGCCCGGACACTGAGGTCCAGCGCCGAGGGTCTTCTGGCAATTCCCTCACTGTGAGAAGCAAAGCTACAGGGAACCAGGCAGAGGGCCTTCTCGGTAGTGGTACCCGCCCTGTGGAACGCCCTTCCTTCAGATGTCAAGGAAATAAATTTTAATGTCTGATTTCTTACTGTCTTTTACTTTGTTGGGAGCCACCCGGAGTGGCTGGGGTAACCCAGTCACATGGGCAGCATATTAAAGATGATGACGATGAAAATATCCAGTAATTTCAGTGGGTCTACTCTGAATAAGAGTCACTTTAGTAAAAAAAAAAAAGTAAAGGTAAAGGGTGGTTAAGTCCAGTCAAAGGTGACTATGGACTTGCGCCGCTTATCTTGCTTTCAGGCCAAGGGAGCCGGTGTTTGTCCACAGACAGCTTTCCGGGTAATATGGCCAGCATGACTAAACCACTTCTGGTGCAACTAAACACTGTGATGGAAACCAGAGTACACAGAAATGCCATTTACCTTCCTGCCGCAGTGGTACCTATTCATCTAACTTGTGCTGGTGTGCTTCTGAACTGCTAGGTCGGCACGCGCTGGGACAGGATCTCACTTCGTCGCGGGGATTCAAACTGCCACCCAAGAGGCTCAGTGATTTAGACCACAGCGCCACCCGCGTCACTTTAGTACAACCCAATAATAACTTAGTGTAGGACAACAGACCAAACACTATAGGCAGCGTTCCATCATTAATAAGACACAGTACTTTCCCTGTGCAAACATTTCAGCCCATCAGCTGCAAGTGACTTATGCTTTTGGCGGCAGTCTATGCCTCTGAATACCACTTGATGGGAATCACAAATGTACTCAGGTTCAGCACCTGGTTGGCCACCGTGAAGACAAGATGGGCCTTTGCCCTAGTCCAGCCGGGTTGCTCGTATGTCGACAAAACAATATTTATTTTTAATTTTTATTAAATTTCTATACCACTTTTTTCTTCCAAGGTGCTCGAGGTGGTGTACATGGTTCTCCCCTACATTCCACCCTCACAACAACACTGTGAGGGAAATTGGGCTAAGAGATGGCGACAGGCCCCAAGATCACCCAGCGAGCTTCATGGTTGAGCAGGGATTCGAACCCTTCTCTCCCAGGTCCCTAGTCCAGCACTCTTAAGCACTGTGCATGTGGTCTTGTGAATCAGCCCTCAAGCTGGACCAACGTTCATATTGCTCTTTATTATTAATCAAACGTACTAGTTGCTTTTTTCACCGCGTTGGCGAAACCAACATTAAAACCAATCATAATAACCAGAATAAACCATAATCCTAAAATGCACATCTCCAATACACGTAAGGGACGTGGGTGGCGCTGTGGGTTAAACCACTAGGCCTAGGGCTTGCCGATCAGAAGGTCGGCGGTTCGAATCCCCACGATGGGGTGAGCTCCCGTTGCTAGATCCCTGCTCCTGCCAACCTAGCAGTTTGAAAGCATGTCAAAGTGCAAGTGGATAAATAGGTACCGCTCCAGGCGGGAAGGTAAACGGCATTTCCGTACGCTGCTCCGGTTCGCCAGAAGCGGCTTAGTCATGCTGGCCACATGACCCGGAAGCTGTACGCCGGCTCCCTCGGCCAGTAAAGCGAGATGAGCAACCCCAGAGTCATCCGCGACTGGAACTAATGGTCAGGGGTCCCTTTACCCTTTAATACAGTAATACCTCGGGTTACGAACGCGATCCATTCCGGATCGCAGTTCGTAACCCGAATAGTTCGCAAACCGAGCGCGATGGGCGCTGCCATTTTGCGCATGCGCAAAGCGCTTTGCGCATGCGCAAATCGCGCGAGCGCGCGCGGCTTATGCGCGCACACGCGCGGCGAAAACACTTCCGGGGTTGCGCAGTTCGTAACCCGAACTGTTCGCAAACCGAGGTGGTCGTAACCCGAGGTACGACTGTATATGTAAACAGGGAGATCTAAACCCGCTTGCTAAACAGATGAGCAAGAAAGTGGTGACAAATATCCGGGTTAAGGGCCAAACGCTTGGGTATATATTGAGGTTTTTGTCTGGTACCTAGGAAGAAGGTAGCAGGGCTCCCTACCTGTCCACTGTTGGGTTTGGGCATGGTTTTCCGGGCCCGGTGAACCTTTGGCTTGGCCTCTTCCGCTGTCGGGGCTGGAGGCTGAGCAGGGGCCGGTGTTGGGGCTGCGGCTGGGGCCAGGGCTTCTGCCGCGGGAGTCCCAGCATCCCCAGGAAGTCGCGACCCAGGCATACTCAGCAGACGCATGGCCAAACTTTGGATAGACGTTGGGGACTTGCTGGTTCCGGTGAGGGACATCTTTGCCCGGCTGGTCCCACCTGCTTTGCTAGGCGATGATGGGAAGGTCTTGGCAGCGTGACCTGAAACGGAGGAAGAGAAGCGAGCGGCCTTTAACCATTTTGTTTGATTTTATTTATTTATCTATCAGATTTATATACGCTGCAAGGTCTCAGGGTGGTTCGCAAGATAAAAGCACAAGACAAAAGCACAAACACACAGTCCAAACAGGGTTCCAACGAAAGAGAAAACGGCTTACGAAGGTGATGGGATATGCTGAGGTGGCTAGACTGTGAGAATTAAAAGAACAGAATGAAGAAAAGTTTCCCGAAGAACGGAAATATTTTGTAGAATGTGTTAAAACATATGCAGGATTTGAAGTACAGTACAGCAGCAAATGAGAAGTGGTAGTTTAATCATATAAATGGGAAAAATGTAAGTAATATAGAAGCAATTTAAGGGAGAAAAAGAAAAACATGGAAGGGTGGGTGGGAAGTCAACAGAGATGAATGTTCTGATGGGTTGTTTAAAAGAATCTGAAAAATTTGAAAACCTAATTTTAAAAATTGTTTTTTTAATAGTTAAAACAGAGTGCCTGGGGCAACCCACTCAGATGGGTGGGGTACAAGTAATAAATAGTAGTAGTAGTAGTAGTAGTAGTAATAATAATAATAATAATGGCAGCCCTCAGGGTTCTGAGCTCCTGAGCCATGCAAAAAGATTTATAGGTCCAAACCAGCAGTTTAAATCAGGTCCTGCTGCCACACCCCCAGCTCCCTGCTTCCTTCCACCTCACCTGGCAGGCCTTTATTCCCTGGACTAGGGCTGGAGTTTGGGCCAGCAGAGACACCCCCCGATTCGGGCGACATTCTGCCCATTTCCTTACTGCTCCCGGTCATCTGTGCTCGAGCTCCCTCTTCACCATTCCTGTTGGAGCCCAGCGGGTTATCTCCCGCTCCCCCCAAGCTACTTTTGGGTTTCCGAGGAGACAAGGACCCCGAAGAGGGATCGGGGCCATCTCTGGACGACACCACGCCTGGAGCAGGAGACACACACATACACGCACACACTTAGCTGAGCAGCAGAGAAATTGCCTTGCATGCAGAAGGTCCCAGGTTCAATCCCCGGGTTCTCCAGGGAGGGCTGGGAAAGAGTCCTTGCTTGGAGAGGTGCTGCCTGCCAGTGCAGACAATACTACATGCAAGACAGTACTAGGTATAAGATAGCTCCATGCATTATTCCAATGCTCTACCCCCATAGCTCAGTGGTAGAGCAGCCACACAGCATGCAGATCATGTTATTTATCTGTTCCTACAAACACTTGTCCACTGCATTTTGTTAAAATGTATCAGAGCGGCTGACGACCATTACAGGCACAATAAAGCCACGTGGAAATTTAAAACCACAGATCTTCAGCTCTCCTAGTTGTCTGCAGAATCTGGCAGCCCAGAATTTTTTTCAGCAAATAATAATAATAATAATAATAATAATAATAATTTATTATTTATACCACGCCCATCTGGCTGGGTTTCCCCAGCCACTCTGGGCAGCTTCCAACAGAAAAATAAAACACAGTCATCTATTAAACATTAAAAGCCTCCCTGAACAGGGCTGCCTTCAGATGTCTTCTAAAAGTCTGGTAGTTGTTTTCCTTTGACATCTGTTGGGAGGGCATTCCACAGGGCGGGCGCCACCACCGAGAAGGCCCTCTGCCTAGTTCCCTGCAACTTGGCTTCTCGCAACGAGGGAACCGCCAGAAGGCCCTTGGTGCTGGACCTCAGTGTCCGGGCAGAATGATGGAGGTGGAGACGCTCCTTCAGGTATACTGGACCGAGGCCATTTAGGGCAGGCATCCCCAAACTGCGGCCCTCCAGATGTTTTGGCCTACAACTCCCATGATCCCTAGCTAACAGGACCAGTGGTCAGGGATGATGGGAATTGTAGTCCCAAACATCTGGAGGGCCGAAGTTTGGGGATGCCTGATTTAGGGCTTTAAAGGTCAGCACCAACACTTTGAATTGTGCCCGGAAACGTACTGGGAGCCAGTGTAGATCTTTCAAGACCGGTGTTATGTGGTCTCGGCGGATAAAGGTTAAAATATAAGGCAAATGCTGAATTCCACCAGACCAGGCTGACGACGCTAGCTGTCACGTTGATGTACAGTGAGCCTCGCAAACTCGAGGGAAGGCCAAAACTGCTCCTGAATATGATCTCGGCGATCCAGCTGGGACATAAGGGTTCAGGTGGTCCCCAAGGTACCTTGGAGCATTTCATAGCTTTGTAAATGAACAAAAAGACCTTGACCATGGCTTAGGCAGCTGCCAGTCAGCGTATAGAAAATACGGAGCTATATGGATCATACACAGTAGCTTCCTATGTCTCATGCTCTAGGAGGGCTCTGGGGCCCACAGGCTTCAAATCTGGGTGGGCTGATCAGAAGAAAACCAGGAGACCCCCCTTCCCCAAGGCAGGCATGCCTACCTATTTCGTCCGGTCTCACTTCTACCAGCAACGACGCCCCTGTCACGGCCTGGGAGGAGGGGACAAAAGCAAAGATTAAAATCTCAGACGGAATTCCATTTTTATTAGTAACCCCGAGAATTGTAGTTTGTTAAGAGTGCTGAGGGTTGTTGTTGTTTAGTCGTGTCCGACTCCAGGGGCGTACCCAGGATCAAAATTAGGGGGGGGCAAGGGGCGGGGGCAAGGGGTGGGAGGGGAGGGGCCACAGTGGGAATATGGGCGGGGCTACGTGGCCTGCGTCCTCCCAGCTCTTCTGAGGAGGCAGCCCCAGGCTCTTGTTCCCGGCGCGAAGCTCCAGAGGCGCGCGGGGAACGCAAGCCTGGGGCTGCCTCCTCCGCACCTCCCAGGTCTTCCGAGGAGGCGGCCCCAAGCTCCCGTTCCCGGCGCGAAGCTCCAGAGGTGCGCGGGGAACGCGAGCCTGTGGCTGCCTCCTCCACTTACACTCCCCGCTCCCGCTTAGCGCTCCTCCGCTTACGCTCCCCTCGCGCCTCTGGAGCTTTGCGCTGGGAGCCGGAGCCTGGGGCTGCCACGCTGCGCCCCTTAGCCTTTTGCTTCTGGGGGGGGCAATTGCCCCCTCCTGCCCCCCTGCCCACGGCACTGGTCGCCCCTCTGGGCAGCTCGCCCCATCCCCCGGGTGCGCTGTTTCCCTCCGTCTCTTACGTTTACACCCCACCGCTTTTGCAGCTCGATAGTGGGAGGGGGAGAGGAGAAAGTGCGATGGGTTATGGAAAGGGGAAAGGGGGGAGGGCTGGTCTGTTTCTTTCTGGCTGGGGCCGCGCACCCCACTTTTTGCATTGAGATTTCTTTCTTTTTAGCTTGGGGGGGGGCGGGCAGCTGGCTTCTAGAGTAGGGCAGCTGCCCTAACTTGCCCCGTGGTGGGTACGCCCTTGTCCGACTCTTCGTGAGCCCATGGACCATAGCAGGCCAGGCACTCCTGTCTTCCACTGCCTCCCGCAGTTTGGAAGGTTGTTAAGAGGGTTGTTAAGAGGCCCTTATTCTCCTCACAGAGCTACAAATCCCTGTTAAAGCATGATGGATATTATAATAAACCAGGGGTCAGCAACCTTTTTCAGCCGTGGGCCGGTCCACCGTCCCTCAGGCCATGTGGTGGGCCGGACTATATTTTGAAAAAAAAAATAATGAACGAATTCCTATGCCCTACAAATAACCCAGA
The DNA here is from genome assembly GCF_965207765.1 of Zootoca vivipara. Taxonomy (NCBI): domain Eukaryota; kingdom Metazoa; phylum Chordata; class Lepidosauria; order Squamata; family Lacertidae; genus Zootoca; species Zootoca vivipara. The sequence continues at coordinate 110,301,383 of NC_142584.1, read as the reverse complement.
GATGCATTTTAAATAAAAGCACACATTCTACTCGTGTAAAAACACGCTGATTCCCGGACCATCCGCGGGCCGGATTGAGAAGGCGATTGGGCCACATCCGGCCCCCGGGCCTTAGGTTGCCTACCCCTGTAATAAACAACCTGATAAGAACATGAGTTTGATTGTTTAAACAAGGGTCCTCCCAGATTATGTACAATTATTTGTGCTCATGATGGTTATAAGTGATCTCACTTTCAATACTGTTTGTGGCTGCAAAAGTTTCAGGGCAGAGAGTTTCTTTTCCCATCGGTGCACGTCCCTGTAGCTTCCTGCTGAAATCCTGTAACTTTGCATTCCGCAAATGTTTCAGGGTTGTTTTGCTTTTGTCCTCATTCTGGTAGCAGGAAAGTGCAAAGAGTGCCCTTCCAGGTGGCAACAATGATATTAGGGAAGCATTGCAGAGCGACTAATTAAATAAAACCATCTGTGTGGACAGTGCAGCGCAAATCTACACTGGATCTCTCTGCGAAATTAATTCCCCAACAGAGAGGGGGGGAGAGAGAGAGTTGAATCTATCCAAACTCTCCTAGTTGCTTTGGGAGAAGGGTGGGGCGTTTGGGGAGGATAGTTGCGATCTGTTTGAAATAGGGTCTGAAAGCCACGAGTTGCAATGTGGGGTAGGTTGCAAATGCGGCACAGGTCAGACGGGAAGGAAATAAGGGAGCATATGCCGATAAGGGATTGCTCAGAAGTCAAAGAAGGACGAAAGCTCGTTCTTTCCCCCCTGACGCGACGGGTCCCTACATTACTCTCCTCTCCCCGCCCCGAAGTAATCCTTTCTCACCCTTTCCCTTCTTCGCTGCAAGAGAGAGACGGCGGCTGCTCCGAACCAGCGCAACCTGGAGGCACCATCGCGATCGCCCCCCACCTCCCCATTGCAAAACACGACCACTCCTCCCGGGATCAGATCGAGTGGGGAATGACGCCCCGCACTCGCCACGCCACGCCACGCTCCCGATCAATGCAACATTTTTTTTGCATTTCCGAATCTCCGTGTGAAGGAAGCCCCTCCCAGTTAGCAATGGGGAGCCAAAAAAAAAAGGAGGCCACGAGTGATGGGAGGCCGGTGGCAATCGGAAAACCTTCCCACTCTCCTGATATTTAGAAATAAATATTTTTTGCAAAGTCCCCAAGCCCCCCGCCATCCGAGTCCCGCCATCCGAGTCCCCAACCTGCGCGGGTCCCGCTCCCGCAGCCTCCATGGCCTCGCGCCGTAAAAGCAGCAGCAGCAGGAGCAGCAGAAGAGCCGGCCCCGCACTGACGTCACGGGCGCGGAAAGAGTGAAAGGGGAGGAGGAGGAGGGAACCCGTTAAAGGGGCAGCGCCTTCGCTCGGCTCAGCCCAGACAAAGAGCGGAGGGCCGGGCGATGGCGCGCAGATCAGCCCCCTGCCTCTCCTCTCACGGAAGGGATCTGAGCGCGCGGGGGAGGGGGTGTTATTATTTTAAAAATAATGCAAACCGCTCTTCATCATATTAGGCGAGGTGTTCCCAACGGTCATCTAGTCCAACCCCCTGCAATTGTTGTTGTTGTTGTTGTTTAGTCGTTTAGTCGTGTCCGACTCTTCGTGACCCCATGGACCATAGCACGCCAGGCACTCCTGTCTTCCACTGCCTCCCGTAGTTTGGTCAAACTCATGTTCGTAGCTTCGAGAACACTGTCCAACCATCTTGTCCTCTGTCGTCCCCTTCTCCTAGTGCCCTCAATCTTTCCCAACATCAGGGTCTTTTCCAAGGATTCTTCTCTTCTCATGAGGTGGCCAAAGTATTGGAGCCTCAGCTTCACGATCTGTCCTTCCAGGGAGCACTCAGGGCTGATTTCCTTAAGAATGGATAGGTTTGATCTTCTTGCAGTCCATGGGACTCTCAAGAGTCTCCTCCAGCACCATAATTCAAAAGCATCAATTCTTCGGCGATCAGCCTTCTTTATGGTCCAGCTCTCACTTCCATACATCACTACTGGGAAAACCATAGCTTTAACTATACGGACCTTTGTCGGCAAGGTGATGTCTCTGCTTTTTAAGATGCTGTCTAGGTTTGTCATTGCTTTTCTCCCAAGAAGCAGGCGTCTTTTAATTTCGTGACTGCTGTCACCATCTGCAGTGATCAAGGAGCCCAAGAAAGTAAAATCTCTCACTGCCTCCATTTCTTCCCCTTCTATTTGCCAGGAGGTGATGGGACCAGTGGCCATGATCTTGGTTTTTTTGATGTTGAGCTTCAGACCATATTTTGCGCTCTCCTCTTTCACCCTCATTAAAAGGTTCTTTAATTCCTCCTCGCTTTCTGCCATCAAGGTTGTGTCATCTGCATATCTGAGGTTGTTGATATTTCTTCCGGCAATCTTAATTCCTGCTTGGGATTCATCTAGTCCAGCCTTTCGCATGATGAATTCTGCATATAAGTTAAATAAGCAGGGAGACAATATACAACCTTGTCGTACTCCTTTCCCAATTTTGAACCAATCCGTTGTTCCATATCCAGTTCTAACTGTAGCTTCTTGTCCCACATAGAGATTTCTCAGGAGACAGATGAGGTGATCAGGCACTCCCATTTCTTTAAGAACTTGCCATAGTTTGCTGTGGTCGACACAGTCAAAGGCTTTTGCATAGTCAATGAAGCAGAAGTAGACGTTTTTCTGGAACTCTCTAGCTTTCTCCATAATCCAGCGCATGTTTGCTATTTGGTCTCTGGTTCCTCTGCCCTTTCGAAATCCAGCTTGCACTTCTGGGAGTTCTCGGTCCACATACTGCCTAAGCCTGCCTTGTAGAATTTTAAGCATAACCTTGCTAGCGTGTGAAATGAGCGCAATTGTGCGGTAGTTGGAGCATTCTTTGGCACTGCCCTTCTTTGGAATTGGGATGTAGACTGATCTTCTCCAATCCTCTGGCCATTGCTGAGTTTTCCAAACTTGCTGGCATATTGGGTGTAGCACCTTAACAGCATCATCTTTTAAAATTTTAAATAGTTCAGCTGGAATATCATCACTTCCACTGGCCTTGTTATTAGCAGTGCTTTCTAAGGCCCATTTGACTTCACTCTCCAAGATGTCTGGCTCAAGGTCAGCAACCACACTACCTGGGGTGTACGAGACCTCCATATCTTTCTGGTATAATTCCTCTGTGTATTCTTGCCACCTCTTCTTGATGTCTTCTGCTTCTGTTAGGTCCTTACCACTTTTGTCCTTGATTATGGTAATCTTTGTACGAAATGTTCCTTTCATATCTCCAATTTTCTTGAACAGATCTCTGGTTTTCCCCATTCTATTGTTTTCCTCTATTTCTTTGCATTGCTCATTTAAGAAGACCCTCTTGTCTCTCCTTGCTGTTTTTTGGAAATCTGCATTCAGTTTCCTGTATCTTTCCCTATCTCCCTTGCATTTTGCTTGCCTCCTCTCCTCCGCTATTTGTAAGGCCTCGTTGGACAGCCATTTTGCTTTCTTGCATTTCCTTTTCCTTGGGATGGTTTTCGTTGCTGCCTCCTGTATAATGTTACGAGCCTCCATCCATAGTTCTTCAGGCACTCTGTCCACCAAATCTAAATCCTTAAACCTGTTCCTCACTTCCACTGTGTATTCATAAGGGATTTGATTCAGATTGTATCTTACTGGCCCAGTGGTTTTTCCTACTTTCTTCAGTTTAAGCTGGAATTTTGCTATAAGAAGCTGATGATCTGAGTTACAGTCAGCTCCAGGTCTTGTTTTTGCTGACTGTATAGAGCTTCTCCATCTTTGGCTGCAGAGAATATAATCAATCTGATTTCGATGCTGCCCATTTGGTGATATCCATGTGTAGAGTCGTCTCTTGTGTTGTTGGAAGAGAGTGTTTGTGATGACCAGCTTGTTCTCTTGACAGAACTCTATTAGCCTTTGCCCTGCTTCATTTTGAACTCCAAGGCCAAACTTGCCAGTTGTTCCTTTTATCTCTTGATTCCCTACTTTAGCATTCCAATCCCCTGTAATGAGAAGAACATCCTTCTTTGGTGTCATTTCTAGAAGGTGTTGTAGGTCTTCATAGAATTGGTCAATTTCACTTTCTTCAGCACCGGTAGTTGGTGCATAAACTTGGATTACTGTGATGTTAAAAGGTCTGCCTTGGATTCGTATCGAGATCATTCTGTCATTTTTGAGATTGCATCCCATCACAGCTTTTGCCACTCTTTTGTTGACTATGAGGGCCACTCCATTTCTTCTACAGGATTCTTGCCCACAGTAGTAGATATGATAGTCACCCGAACTGAATTCACCCATTCCCTTCCATTTTAGTTCACTGATGCCCAGGATGTCGATATTTATTCTTGTCATCTCATTTTTGACCACATCCAGCTTACCTCTATTCATGGTTCTTACATTCCAGGTTCCTATGCAATATTTTTCTTTACAGCATCGGACTTTCCTTTCGCTTCCAGGCATATCCGCAACTGAGCGTCCTTTCGGCTTTGGCCCAGCCGCTTCATCAGCTCTGAATCTACTTGTACTTGTCCTCCGCTCTTCCTCAGTAGCATGTTGGACGCCTTCCGACCTGAGGGGCTCATCTTCCAGCGTCATAACTTTTATATGCCTGTTGTCTTTGTCCATGGAGTTTTCTTGGCAGGGATACTGGAGTGGCTTGCCAGTTCCTTCTCCAGGTGGATCACGTTTAGTCAAAACTCTCCACTATGACCTGTCCATCTTGGGTGGCCCTGCATGGCATAGCTCATAGCTTCTCTGAGTTATTCAAGCCCCTTCGCCACGACAAGGCATTGATCCATGAAGGGGACCCCCTGCAATACAGGAATTTTATTTTATTTTCCCCCCAACATGGGGCTCGAACCCACGCTGGCCGTGAGATTAAGAGTCCCACTACCAAGAGTCCCACTATAGCTGCCAAGTTTTCGCTTTTCTCGCGAGGAAGCCTATTCAGCATAAGGGAAAATCCCTGTAAAAAAGGGATAACTTGGCAGCTATGCTACCGACATCGGGTGAAGCTGAATGTGTAAGACGATTCAAGGCAGAGAAAAGGAGAGGACTTCTTCACACAGCACATGGTGAATCTGTGGAACCTGCTGCCACAAGAGTCAATAAAACAGAATCAACAGCAATGGATTTGCAGAAACCCACACTGGGGCCATGCGCTTATTAGGCCAACCCAAATGCTACTGTGCAATACTTGACAGTGCTTAGCTTGTGTGTTTTGTTTTGTTTTTGCAGTGGCTATTCTGTTAATGTTGTCAATATTGTTTTTGAGATTATAAACGCCATATTGAGTTGTCAATCATAGGACTTTGCTGCAATTGCGATGTTTGGCTTATTTTTCAATTGCTGCTTTGTTTGTGGTGTTAATGTTATACAGATTGCAACGGGTGCAACTGATGATTTGTTCATTATTTTACATGAGTATGTTGTGTCTGTGGTGGTTTATTATGTTTTATCATGTGGTTGTTATTTATTGCTTGTAAACTGCTTTGGGATTCATCTGAAATGCAATAAATAAAACCAAATCTTCATCTGGGTACATAGTGAACAATAGCGGGGGGCGGGCGGGTGGGTTGCAGATTGTTGATTGATGTCTAACCCTGCATTCAAGCCTACTGAATTCAATGGGATCTACTCCCAGGACAGTGGAATTGGGATTTGCATTCATTTTACTGTATATGGAACATAAAAGGAGCCTGCTGGATTAGGCCAATGGATCCATCCAGCATCCTGTTCTCTCAGCGGTCAACCAAGATGCCTGTGAGAAACTTGTGGAACAATGAGGTGGGTTTCAGTTCTAATTTCAGAGATGGACATATATTATTTCATTTATATCCTCAGGGTGGCATACTTGGTTCTCCCCATTTTATCTTCACAACAACCCTGCAAGGTGGGTCAAGAGTGAGAGACAGCGAGTGACACGCAGTAGACACACCATACGGATTCTCCTCGTCCCAATTTGTTTAGGGTTTTATAAGCCATCGCCGATGCCATTAATTTGGCTCCATTCTCCCCATGCATTTAAAACACTATCATACCTCTTTCAACAGTCATGAAGAACCCTGGGAATTGCAGTTTTAAGAGGGCTGGGAGTTGTAGCTCTGTGAGGTCAGCACATCTAACAAGCTAGTTACCAAGATTCTCCAAGAGGTATAATAGTGCTTTAAATGTATGGTGTGTCTGCAACGCAAATCATAGACTCGTAGGAAAGGACCCAAGGGTCATCTAGTCCAACCCGCTGCAATACAGGAATCTGAACTCAAGCATCCATGACAAATGCTCATCCAACCTCTCCTTCAAAACCTCCAAGGAAAGAGAGTCCACCACTCCCAAGGGAGTCCATCCTGTAGCAAAAGTTATTATTGATGTTTAGTTGGAATCTCCTTTCTTGTAACCTGAAGCCGTTGGTTCGTGTCCTGCCCTCCAGAGCAACAGAAAACCAAGCTTGTTCCCTCTTCCACGCGACGGCCCTTGAGACATTTGAAGGTGTCTTATCCTATCTCCCCTCAGTCTCTTCTTTCCCAGGCAAAACATGCCCAGCTCCTTCAACCATTCCTCACAAGGCCCTTGATCATCTTGGTTGCCCTCCTCTGCATGTGTTTCAGCTTGTCAACATCCTTCCTAAATTGTGGTGCCCAGAACTGGACACAGTATTCTAGGTGTGGTCTGACCAAGGCAGAATAGTAATGGTACTACTGTATTCCCTTGAGCTGGGCACTGTACTTCTGTCCATACAGCATAAGCTCTCTTTTTTTCTTTTTCTTTTTGCTGCTGCAAATTGTTAGCCTGTGCAGTTCTCTCAAGACCAGAGCGATAACACTGCATTATCAGCTAGCATTTTGCACTAGCTGAAGTTCTCAAACCATTCTCAAGGGCAACGCCACATAAAGTTCGTTCTAGTAATCTAGTCAGATTACCAGGGCATGATAGGCTGCCATTGTTAGGTCTGCCATACGTCCGGATTTTCCAGAATTGACACCTGGGGTGAATTTTGTGAAAGGCAGCGCTTCGTCTTGAATCTTAGGCAAGTCAACTGAAAAACCGTCGGGTTTTGGCTCAACAACTTGGGGGGGGGGTGTCCTTTAAAAAAGCTCAACACGTTTCAGAGTGTCCTGGCTTTTACTTTTTGAAATATGGCAACCCTAGAGAAATGACTTTATCTGGTGAACCACATAAAGACACTCCTTGATGCTGAAGTTGCTTGTGCCTCAGGCAACACCACTTTCAGACTACACACCTGCACTTTCAATGGTGGGGGGCTATTCCCCCCCCCATCAGGAACTGGGTGCCCAACTCCTGGCTCTTAAGAATCACCGATGCAGAGCGCCTCCATTTTGTAGGATTCAGTTGTGGCCTACTGAATCTCATCCAGCCCACCAGTGCATTCAAGCACTGGTCTACGTTTTGCCAAAGCCTTGCTTGATTTCAGCGATATGGAGACAAAAGAGCTGGAGTTGTCGACAGGCTGGCGACACCCGGCTCCAAAACCCTTGATGACCTCACCACACAGCTTCATGTGGATATTAAACAGCATTGGGGGGGGGAATGGACCCTGGCCCACCCACCCCCATACCACCTTCTGATATTGGTCCTGCAGGTAAAGGTGACATAATTATAGCACTCTGCCTGCTAGCAGCTGGAGCAGCCATCCCCGAACTGCGGCCCTCCAGATGTTTTGGCCTACAACTCCCATGATCCCTAGCTAAGAGGACCAGTGGTCAGGGATGATGGGAATTGTAGTCCAAAACACCTGGAGGGCCGAAGTTTGGGGATGCCTGAGCTGGAGTCAGTCCAACAAGAGTATCAGAAGCCACTGAGAGGTCAAGCACCAGCCCCGTTCACAATACAGTGGTGCCTCGCAAGACGAATTTAATTCGTTCCGCAAGTCAATTCATTTTGCAAAAAATTCATCTTGCGAAATCGCGGTTTCCCATAGGAATGCATTGAAATTTCTTTTTTCATTTTTTTTTTTGCCCATAGGAACGCATTAATTAAATTTCAATGCATTCCTATGGGAAACTGCAATTCACAAGACGAATTTTCCGCAAAACAAATTCGTCTTGCGAGTCACCATTCTTGCGAAAAATTCGTCTTGCAGGGCATTTGTCTTGCGAGGTACCGCTGTACAAATCATCGGTCAGAGTGGCCGAGTTTCTTTCAGTTCCAACCTATGGTAGAAACCAAATTGAAGTGGGCCGAGATTATCCATTTCCTCCAGGACCGTCTGAAGTTAAACAGCCACCACCTTCTCATGCACCTTTCCTACGGAGAGGATATCTGCACCCAGGAGGTAGTTTGTCATGTTCTTCTGGGCCCCCAGGTAGGTTTTTAAAGAGTTGCCTCACTGCTTCCTCTTTACCGGCTAATAAAAAGAAAGCCGCCCCATTCAGGCCCTGCTTATAAGCTTTCTACAGGAATTTGGCAGGGATAAATGGACCTTTGTTCTTATGCAGTCGTACCTTGGAGCCCAAACGCCTTGCGGGTTGAACGTTTTGGCTCCCGAACGCCACAAACCCGAAAGTGTTCTGATTTGCAAACGTTATTTGGAACCCGAACACCCAACATGGAAGCTCCTGCAGCCAATCGGAAGCCATGCCTTGGTTTCCGAATGTTTTGAAAGTCAAACAGACTTCCGGAATGGATTCCATTCGACTTCCAAGGTATGACTGTACCTCATAGAATTGTAGAGTTGAAAGGGAATCCAACCCCAATTTTCCTCACATCTTTCCCAATTCCCTCCTCCCTGATGGATACATACACCCCAATGCTCCCTGAATTTAATAATTTGTGCTCCCCCCCTTTTTTTTACAATTAGGGCTTCCTGCCCTCCAGTGAAACAGGTAACAACAACAACAAAATTATAGTTTATTTTATTGATTTATTTTTAGAAAAAAAAGTTTTAATGAGAAAAAAGACACTAGTTAAGGGTCATGGGGATCAGAGTCAATACCGCCTCAAGGAGATAATTCACCACCTCCCATTGCCTCTGGGACAGATTCAAGAACTGTTGAGTATCCCGCACGCAACTTGGCATTTTGGTACCATGTACAGAATGCAGTGTCCTGAGAGTTTCAGTTCCTGTTACGGGTTTTGAAAAGGAAAGTTTCTAGTCCTCAAAGCTGTGACATGCTTGAAAGTGAACAGTGCTTTCTGAGATCTCAGAAACCAGAGCAGCAGTTTGGCAGGATTCCTTGTGGGAAGCGCTTAAGGACTCTGTACTCGGTACTCCAACCCCAACAAAACCCACCCCAAGTTATTCATTAGCAAAATGAATGATCAAATATAAGCAGTGATACCCATGCACATCCCATACAGGTTGCAAGATCCAGCTTTCCACAGCTCAGAATTTTGATGATATACACACGTGTGTGTACGTGTGATGTAATTTAGCACAAAGCACATGCAAGGCCGAATAATGCTCCCAAGAAACAAACAATGGTCACATCTGAGTAGCGGAATATCTGTTTTGAAATTTTAATGTATTTAGTCTTCTTGTTGAATTGTATTTTAACTAGCTGTTTTATATTTGGTGTTAGCTGCTCTGAGCCCGGCCTTGGCTGAGGAGGGCGGGGTATAAATAAAAATTTATTATTATTGGCATGCAGAAGTTCCTGGGTTCAATCTCAGGCATCTCCAGATAGGGAAAAGAACATCCTCTGTCTCCTTTCCTGGCAAACAACCAACAATAAATGTTTGATAGTATTGAGATCGGTGAACCAGTAGTCTCATACAAGACCAGTAGTCTCCTATGTATTCAGGGCCAGCTCTATTGTTAAGACAGTGAGGCAGCAGACTTCGGGAGTCATGAAAAGCTAACAAGTTGTTATCAACTGACTTCATTACCGTTGGGGTTTTACTGCTAAGGAGGAATATAATAAATAAATAAATAATGACGACGACGATGATGATAATAAATTATTTATACCCCGCCCATCTGGCTGGGTTTCCCCAGCCACTCTGGGCGGCTTCCAACAGAAAAATGAAATAATCTATTAAACATTAAAAGCCTCCCTAAACAGGGCTGCCTTCAGATGTCTTCTAAAAATCTGGTAGCTTTTTTTTCTCTTTGACATCTGATGGGAGGGCGTTCCACAGGGCGGGCGCCACCACCGAGAAGGCCCTCTGCCTGGTTCCCTGCAACTTGGCTTCTCGCAACGAGGGAACCGCCAGAAGGCCCTCGGTACTGGACCTCAGTGTCCAGGCAGAATGATGGGGGTGGAAGAGATGCATGGGGGAATTTTCAGCCTCAAATGCCAAAATAACTTGGCTGGTGGCCTTGGGTATTATGTACCTTTATTTGGGGGTGAGGGGTAGCACCCTATGCTGCTCTGCCTCAGGCAGAAAAAATGTATTGGCCTAGCCTTGGAAGCACACCTATAAATGTGCCTTGCTTGCCCTTTTCTGGACCAAAGCCACACAAAAACATAACAGTATATTTGCATATATTTGGCACTTGTTCTTTCTTAATATTCAGCATGACTTGCCTTCCATTGCAAACACGTCCACAAAAGCAACTGGCCTGAAAAATGTTTTACTAGCCTGGCAGGGGCAGACTTTGGTCACCTTTCATAAAATTTGGCGCCCCCAAAATGCATCTTCTCGGTTATGGATCTTCACTATTTTGCGCGCGCGCGCACACACACACTGCCTGCAATGCCCTATATCTGGTGCTGAGCTTGAGAGACAGCTGGCTCTTAGCAGGAGTAAGGAGGGATTCTAGCAACCCACACATATACGCAGGCCATTGCATCCCAATGGATGGCTAATGGAGACAGCATGCAGTTGGCCACTGTGAGAGAAGGATGCTGAGGCAGATGGGCCATTGGCCTGATCCAGGAGAGATCTTTGTACGTTCCTAACTGGCTTCTTGCTCAGATCCACTACAGTCATACCTCGTGTTACGTTTGCTTTACGTTGCGGCTTTTCAGGTTACGAATGCGGCAAACTCGCAAGTGTTAACTTCCGGGTTTGCTGCGTGCGCATGCGCAGAAGCGATCTGCACGCTTCGCACATGTGCACACACATAGTAGTGGAGCTCTACTTATGGACTTTTCGGGGTGCGAACGGCACCCCAAAACGGATCATGTTCGTAAGTAGAGGTACCACTGTATTTTACATCTGGCTCTGTTCAGTGGACTTTGGGATTCTACCTCCTTTTTTTAAAAGAGATCCCACAAGCCTCAAGTTTTCCCATCCCTACATTAGCCAATACAGTCATACCTTGGAAGCAGAATGGAATCCGTTCTGGAAGTCCGTTCGACTTCCAAAGCGTTCGACTTCCAAATCGCAGCTTCTGATTGGCTGCACGAAACTCCTGGCTTCCAAGAATAGTTTGCAAACTTTGAACAGTCACTTCTGGGTTTCGATTGCTTGGGAGCCAAAACATTCGAGAACTAGGCTGCTTGAAAACTAAGGTACGAGTGTATCTCACATTGGGTTTCTAAAGGTTTCCTTCTTCGCAGCATTATGTCTATTCTCTGTGCTCTGAAAAAAGTAGCGGTCAATCCACATTTTGCACCAAGGAAAGCTAGACCCTGTGACCTGAGCAGACGTATACAAAGTAAAGGGCTTCACTGGTTTATTTTTGCATCATTCTTTTGCTGCTGCTAGTCATCGAAAGGAGCGAGGAGGTCTGCCCCGGAGGTCCACTCTCTGTCCTGCCTCCTGGTGCTTTTCCAGCTTCCTGTCACTGCTGCTATCAGATTCCAAACATATGTTCACAGCCATAAAGACTAGCAACTTCCTTGTTTAAGTACTGAACGTTGAGATTCCATACTTACACGGTGCAGAATACGCTCAAGCCTTGCCGCCCCGCCCCCCTCCGGCAGTTCCCCACAGAGTTACTGGTAGTGGAGTTACTGGTAGTGGAGCTTCTCACTATTTGGATCAAAATGTGCCCCAAGACTAACCGGTTTCTGAAGTCAAACTACACAGTAGAGACTTTTGTGTTTGTTTGTTGGTTGGTTTGTAGGGCTCTGGCGGCGAATTGACATGGGAGAACAAAATCGCTGCCAACTTCCCTGTCACAGCTACAGTCACCGGGAGGCTTAGGGCCACATCTAGGTCCCCTCTGCAGGCTCCTGGGTGAATTTGCACGCAAGCTCTGCGCAGTTACTGAAGGACAAAGGGGGACAGGCGTAGGGCGGTGCTTGCTGTCGCTTCATGCAACTCACCCTCCCTACAGACACCGTGTTGCTTCTTCAATGGCCTTTTAAAGTAGTTCTTTGGCTGCTGAGATAGGTCCGGGCTATAAAAGAGGTAGTGGTTTCTGGTAACTGGGCACAAAGGACAGAGGGGTGGGGCACTGCGGAAGAAGAGAACAGATCCAAGCAATCCGGTATCCTCACAGCTCCCTCCCCTGACTAACTAGACCCCCTCCCCACACCTCCCAGGCAACCCAGGAGCAACGCTTCCCAAGTGGTTGACGCCACTCTAATCCTCTATCCCTGCCCACCCTCATTCCCTTCCAAATAATCCAGGAATTCCATCCCTCTAGCAAACTAAGACACTAAACCTAGTCCCTACCCCCCCCCAAAAAAACAACCCTCAAGGGGTTCCTGGCTCGCAGCTCCCACATTCTAACTGCTACACCCCCGTTTCCCTCCCTTGGAGCTCAGGAGTCCCCTCCCTTTCCACTTCCTGCCGCCGCGACTCCGCCTCTTCCTCCTCCTCCTCCTCCCTCAGCGAATGAGGACGTTGATCTCGGTCACGCTGGCCTCCATGACGTTCTCGGCCGTGGTCTTCCCGTGCTGCTCCTTGAGGTGGCGCCGTATGGCGGGCTTGTGCGCGAAGCGGACGTCGCAGTAGGAGCAGCGGTACGGCCTCTCGCCGCTGTGGAGGTTCATGTGGTCGTGCAGCGTGGACTTCTGGGTGAAGCACTTGCCACAGATGGTGCACGAGTGCGACTTGACGCCGCGGTGGACGTTCATGTGCCGGTTGAGGTTGCTGCTGTGGTTGAACTGCTTGCCGCAGCGGGGGCACATGAAGATGAAGTGGTGCGCCCGCATGTGGAAGACCAGCTTCTCCACCCCTTGGAACACCTCCTCGCACTTGGTGCAGCGGATTATCCGCGAGCCGCCGCCGCCTCCCCCCGGCGTCCCCGAACTGCCGCCTCTCCCTGCCGAAGGGAAGGTGGAGAAAGGGCGTCCGCTCAGTCCGGCCAGCACCAGCCCCATCCCTCCGCCGCTGCTCTGGCATTCTGCCGCAACAGCCGCCGCCTCGCTGGTCTCCTCCAAGTAGCCTCCGCCGGGGATGATCAGAAGGCCTTCGCCCTCAGCGTCCTCCGAGAGGCTGTAGGAAGCCTTCACCACCCCCTGCTGGGACTTCTCTGGCGTCGACTCCGGAGGGGAGCCCATGGCCTCCGCCACTGTCGAGTTGACCTGAGGTTCTTCCTGGTCTCCAGACGCATCCTCGTTCCAGCCAGGTGGCGGAGAAGACTCTTTGCCCCAAGCTTGCTGGGGGGAAGGTTCTTTGCTCCAGCTCTGCTGCGGGGACATATCTTTGCTCCATGTGGTGCCCGCCTGCTGCTGCTTCTTCTGCCGCTGCGCCACCTCCAGGGCGGACTCCACTTTCACGATGCAGATGTCGGACACAGCGTCGTCATCCCCGTAGTCATCGTCCTGCTCCTCGTCCTCGTCCTCCGCCTTCATCTCCAGATCTTCTTCCATCGGGAACTCCAGCTTGATGGGCCGCGGCATGGACCTGCCAGCCACAAAGACACACAGAAACAAATTGGTGCGACAGTGGCACAGAGTCACCGTGGAATCACCAGAAATCCCTTATGCAGCCGTACCTTGGAAGTCGAATGGAATCTGTTCCAGAATTCCGTTCAACTTCCAAAACATTCGGAAACCAAAGTGCGGCTTCTGATCGGCTGCAGGTAGCTCCTGCAGCCAATCAGAAGCTGCGGAAGCCCTGTCGGACATCCGGCTTCCAAAAATAGTTTGCAAACCGGAACACTCACTTCCAGGTTTACGGCATTCGGGAGCCAAAACGTTCGAGAACTAAGCTGTTCGAAAACCAAGGTTCGACTGTACATGCATTGGACTGTTGGCTGATCTAGGCCGGGGTGGGGAACCTCTGGCCCTTCAGATGTTGCTGGGACTATTTACTCTCATTAGGCACAGTTTGCCAGGCATGGTACAGTCAGAGGGGTTCAAGGCCAATGGTTCTGACTGGCTGAATTTCTCTTTTTAAAATCAATTTTCAACGTAACAGGAAAGAAGCAAGAATAAAGAAGAGAATAAAGAACGAGAAGAATAAAAAGCAAACACCAGGCCCTCTGTTGCAACTATATCTTCATCCTTATTCCACGCTACTTCTAGGTCAAGAAGTCAAGTTGCTAAATGCAAAACCTCCCACACAGAAAAACCATCCTCCACCGCTGCGCTATCAAACATCTCCCATATCTTGAGGTTGGAATTAGAGCACTGGAAAACTTGCCCGCTTACTTCTGATGATCCTGAGCAGGTGGAACAGGTGTTTGTTTAGTCAAAACAGGATAATTAGCTCAGATTAATTTAACATTAAAGGAGATGGTGTGCTTATTTCACTGGCTACCAGAAAATGGTGCTATTGCCTTACTTACCCAAAGCATTCCTTACTGCACAATTAAACAAATGAAATGCCACCAAATATTATCATTAAACCGCTTGCCTTGGTCACCTGTGGTGGGCAAGAAATCACCTCCAGGCGACCAGGCAGGGAACCTTCCCCAAAAGTTGGTTTTCTTTTTTATATTTTATTTTATGTCTTCTTTCAGGAAGGAACTTGATTAAGGCAGGTAATGTGAGATGAAGTGGACCAATTATTTTTGCGGACTTTTTTTTGGGGGGGGGGAGACAAGGATCAGATGAAAGCAGATTATTCAGCAAACCTCTTGCGTGAATGTTCTTTGCGGGACGAGGTGGAGCAGCCGACTACGCTAGGGGACTTGGACCTCCGGTGGCCTCCGAACTTCACCGAGTCTTCCTTGAGGCTGATTTTGGGCTCGATGAACTGGGACAGGGCATTTCGGCACTTCTCCACCACATGCTCCATCTGCAGGTAGCTGGCGGCTGTCAGGTAGTTGACGATGTCTCTGACAGCAAACTCCAGGGCACCGGTGTAGCAAGAGAGGAGCAGGTCGGCCACGATCTTGGCACTGTGCATAAGGGACACCTGGAGCTCAGAGGAAGGGTTGAGGAGGAACTGGTCCCTCAGGAAAGGGGAGCAGGCAGCCAGGATGACCTTGTGGCCGCGGAACTTGAGGCTGTCGGCCACGATGGTGACATCGCAGAAGCGCTCCTCCGAGCGGAGCTGGTTCATGTTGCGAAGGGTGGCCGCCTCGTGGCCGGGGAGCTGGAAGCGAAGAAGCTCGACGCCAGATGCCATTAGTCCTCACAGGAGGGAGAAGAGAGTCGGACTGGGCGTGGAGAGGGAAGGGAGATGCGGAAGAGGCAGGCCCAGGAGGCCGAGAAACTGAAAACAAAGAGAGGGAAATGTGGTGCTGTAATATTGAAGGATCAACAGCCATTGGGGCAAAAGGAAATTAGGAACTTTAGAAGAGCCTGCTGGATCAGGCCAGTGGCCCTTCTAGTCCAGCATCCTGTTCTCACAGTGGCTGAACAGATGCTGGTGGGAAACCAGCAAGCAAGACCTGAGCACGTCGGCAGCCACTCTCCCTTCCTGCAATTTCCAGCAACTGGCAGCAAATGATATCACGTTGACAGGGATAGCCAACAGGGTAACCTTCGGGTGCTGTGGGGACTCCAACTCCCATCAGCCTCAGCCAGGATGGCCAACCATCAAGGATGATGGGAGTTGTAGTCTGGCAAGATCTGGAGAGAATGGCTACACACATCCTGAAGAAGTGTGCATGCACATGAAATCTGAAGAAATGTGCATGCACTCGAAACCTTATACCAATGACAAACTTGGTCGGTCTCTAAAGTGCTACTGGAAGGAAATTTTTTTTATTTAGTTTTGACTACAGCAGACCAACACGGCTACCTACCTGTAACTACACACACCCTGACATAGAACATACGTATGATAAATTGTGATGTACCTATACCAATCAGGGTGCAAGGTAGGCGTTTGGGCAAAAGCCTGCTCCAGTCTACATCAGCCAAATGACAGCAACAGGTTTGGGATGCAGCAGATCCTGGGGTCAGGTCAGCTCCTGCCAGTCCTGTAGGACACCCTGTTTTACAGCTTGCTGTGAGCAGCAGTTGGTGGAGAAGTTGGACAATTCTACAACCTGGAAAAGCCAGTACAAAGGGCCAAGATGCAGGCAGTTCTTCAGATAATCTGGGTCTCAAATCATTTAAGAGTTTTAAAGGGAACCACCAGCACTTTCAACTGGGCCTGGAAAAACCAGTACAGAATTTGTGCTATACGCTCCAATCGACTGGCCTGCCAAGCAGCCAGGTGATGCTTGAATTTTTCCTTTAACTTCCTCTTTTGAGAGCAGTGCACCAGTACACTAACACCCATTTGTCTGGACTCCCTTTCCAAATCTTAGTTCACACGAGAGGCACAGATGTAGGTCCGCCACCACTGTGATTTCGAAAACTTATGCTTACACTTCCATCTCATCTTTCAGCAGATAAGATGGCTGAACCGTGTGTTCAAAGAGAGTTCATTTGCTGGGAACCAGCAGCTCAACCGGGCTTACCAGCACATGAACGCATTGTGAAATAGATGCACGTGAAAGCAGAGATGCAATTAAGTCCACAAATGTTGTTTTTTAAAAAATGCTGTTTGCTGCATTCAAGTTTTGCACAGAGAAAGCACGTGAGCGATTGGGGGGGGGGTGATTAAACTCTATGCGGATCGTTATGTGGGTGGGTGCGTTCCTCCAAAGCTAACGGGTCCCCGAGGCACCTACAAGCAAACGCTGGAATCTCCCTACACGCAATGTGTGAATAATAATAATAATAATAATAATAATAATAATAATAATAATAATAATATTCCAACCTCCCCTACCCACCGGCAGCTCTCCCGTTCACACCCATCCAGCGTGGTGATACGAGCTAAGGCGACTGAGGCGCACCAACGCTGCTCCTCCTTTGCACACCGGTGCTGGTGGTTTTTTGTTTTGGCAAGGAATAAAGCTTCCCACGCTCCCGCGTGCGGCATCGCGCAATAATACAAGCAGCGCGTGCATTTCCTCCTATTTAAAATTTCCCAAAAAGAGAAAAGAAAAAAGCGCCTTTCTGCACGTTTTCGAAACGCCCACCGCCCGCCCCGCCCGCTCTTTTCACACACCCCCTTTCCAAGCAAGCAAGTGCAAAGGAGCTCTTTCTTCTCTCTCTCTCTTTTTCTCCCCCCGCCCCCTCTTTTTTTTTTTGCAAGTCTTCCCCACTTCCCATTCACAGCCGGGAGCAGACAATACCATCCCCACCCTCCTCCTCCTCCTCTTTTGCTTACCCTCCTTTGCCCCCTTTTGCACGCTCCTTTCTTCCTCGCGAGCAAGCAGCAAAGAGACACCCTTCGCGCGCGCCCCCCAACCTCTGAGTTTCCTTCCCCTTTCCCCTCCTCACCTTGCAGCCTTGCTCCCCCTCTCTTGGAGGAGAAGGGGTGGGCCCCGAATGGCCAAACAAGGAGGCAAAAGCCAGAGAAAGGAATTAAAGGGGCCTCCTTAAAGGGCCAGGCGGCCGGGAAAAGGGGAGGAATATAAGTCCTCCACATAGGGAAGGGGGAAAATAAATAAAAAAAGCCAATGCGGGGCGGCGTTTTGGGGGAGGGGGAGAAGCGTAAGGAAGAGGAAAAGAAACAACTTCAACTGCACGGTGGGACAAGTTGCTAATCCCCTTCGCGGGCGCTTTAAGAGGGGGGAGGGGGAATCTTCTCCCTCTTCCCCTTTAAGGCTCGTGGCGTCATAAACGCGCGACGCCAAAGGGGCCTGGCGGGAGGAGCGAGGTTCCGGCCGCCCCCCAGTCACCTTGGCAACCAATCCCCGCCCTCCTCTGGAAACAAGAGGCTCCAGGGAGCGGCGCTTGAGCCACGTTGCCGGCTCCTATAAGCGGCCCCGGATGCCGCTCCTCGCCCAGACGGGCTTTCGTTATATTCTATCGCTTAGGAGTTTCGGATAATGTTTTGCTTTTATTTTAGGATTTGAGCAGTTTCTTAAAGCGCAAACTTATTATTATTATTATTAGTAGTAGTAGTAGTATTGAATAATAATAATAATAATAATAATAATAATAGCTTGCATTGAGGCTATGGGAAAAAAGAGATGACATTTACAGCCTGCTACACAATAAAAGAAAATTTCATGAAAATGTTGCGCAGGTGGTACATGACCCCCAGTAAATTAGCAAAACCAAATATTTGCTGGAGGTGTAACCAGGGAGAAGGAACAGTGTACCACATGTGGAGTTGCGAGAGAAGTTAAAATGTTTGCAACACAGTGTATGATGAATTTTTTATAAAAAAAAACACAGTTCAGGATAACATTCGAGAAAAAACCTGAAGCATTTCTGCTGGGCATTTTGACAACTGATATCCCCAACGACAAGAAAAAGGTGTTCCTATATGCCACTGTCTCTGCCAGAATGTTAATTGCCAGGAACTGGAAAGGGGATATGATACCAACAAAGGCAGACTGGCAAAATAAGCTACCGGTATGGTATGTGAGGGACCCAGGTGGCGCTGTGGTTAAACCACTAAGCCTAGGGCTTGCTGATCAGAAGGTCGGCAGTTCGAATCCCTGTGGCGGGGTGAGCTCCCGTTGCTTGGTCCCAGCTCCTGCCAACCTAGCAGTTCGAAAGCACCTCAAAGTGCAAGTAGATAAATAGGAACCGCTACAGCGGGAAGGTAAACGGCGTTTCCATGTGCTGCTCTGGTTTGCCAGAAGCGGCTTTGTCATGCTGGCCACATGACCTGGAAGCTATATGCCGGCTCCCTTGGCCAATAATGCGAGATGAGCGCGCAACCCCAGAGTCGGTCACGACTGGACCTAATGGTCAGGGGTCCCTTTTATGGTATGTGAGTATCTGGAATTGGCAAAAATCACAGCGGTAATCAAGACAACAACCAAACCAGAAACTTAAAAAAGAGTGGGAAAGTGGGAAAGAATATCTGGCAAAACATTGTTCTAAAATCAAACCCTTGAAATGTATTGAATAAATTTCACAAAGCCAAAATCCAGACAGATAAGTTATTTATTGTGTGTTAGAAAGATAACAAAGGTAAACAACACAATGGAAAGGAAAAATAGGATAGAAGAAGCTGCAATGAGGTGGTGAGAAGTCATGGGTGAAAAAACATGGATATTGTTTGGATTATATATACAATATATGTTAAAATATGGACTGGAATATATAACTGTGTTACTAATGAAAATCTACTAAAAAGCATTAAAAAAATCACTCGCTGTGTAACTAATGAAAATCTAATAAAAATCATTTAAATAATAATAATAATAGCTTGCATTGCATCAGCGCTTGACCGGAAGGAATTAGGAGCGAAGGGGTGGAAAGTCCCCGCAAAGAATAGATTTTTCATATGCCCGAGATGGAAACTTTTGAGAGACTTGAATTTTAACAGCACATTACGCAAGATTCTCTGGAATGGATCTGTGTGCTGGAACATTTTCTTTTGCACTCGAGAAAGAAAATCGAACGCTGTTGCGTTACGTGTTGTTGCGATTTAAAATAAATTCACGTTTTGCCATTTTCATTGCTTCCCCCCCCCCTGACATGTTGCCTGTTTCGGAAAATTGCAATTAGCATTTTTTTTTAGTGGGGTGCAATTAGTTAGCCTGGTCTAGGACACAAAATAGCCTGGCACCAGCACTGGGTGGTGGGGAGAGAGAATCCTACCTGTTGATTGGTTAACCATAGAATTGTAGAGTTGGAAGGGATCCCCAGGGTCATCTAGTCCAACACCCTGCAATGCAACATGGGGTTCAAACCCACAACCCTGAGATTAAGAGTCTCATGCTCTACCAACTGAGCCATGCTAGCTAGCATCGTATCCAACCCCATAGCCAAAGCAGGAAGTCCTACAGCATCCCTGCTAGGTGTTGCCTTCCAGTCTCTGATTAAAAACCTCTAGTCTACCATCTTCTGAGGCAGCCTGCCTCTCATTGTTGAACAGGCCCCATAATGTCAGGAAGTTTAGCTGAAATCCTTTTTCTTTTGATTTTAACCCATTGGTTTGGGCCCTCGCCCCAAGGGAACATAAAACAAACTTGCTCCATCGTCGTGCAACAGCCCTTCAAATATTTGAAGGTGACTCTCATATCGCCTGTTAATTGTCTCTTGTCCGGCCAAAGCAATGCCTGGCTCCTTCAATCTCCCCCCTCTACTGGACATTGTTACAGTTTGTCAGTCTCCTTAAGCTGCAGTTCCTAGAAGTGGACAAACTGTTCCAAGTGCCTTAATATGTAAATATTTCCAGAAATGCCTATTTAGTAAGGGGGAAGTCTGGCTTCTTGGCTGTGTGCACATGACACACCCCAAATAATCCTGCAAACTATAATACCCCTCACAGAGCTACAATTCCCAGCACACTTAAACTACAGTTCCTGTGTGCTTTAAATATATGGCGTGTTTAGGCAGTCATTGTGGAAAGGCTTACTGGCAACGACTCCTGAGCGACTCTCTCCTTCGCCAAGTCCAAGATCCGATAGTTTTTTGCTTCCAAGTCAATTCCCCCTGCCCGGTCTTTTAGGGTCAGTTTCGGGGGAGTCCTTGCACAGAGCGTCTGCCAATGGGACTCATTTGTGAAATCCCACTCATCAGGGACATAGGAAACTGTCTGATTCTAGATCAAAATTGTCTATACTGAGCAGGAGACTCTCATTCCCAGGGTTGTGGGTTCGAGCCACATGTTGCGCAAAAAAGATTCCTGAATTGCAGGAGGTTGGACTAGATGACCCTCGTGGTTCCTTCCAACTCTACAATTCTATGACTGGTAGCAGCTCTCCAGCATTTCAGACAGGGAATCTTCCCCAAGCCCACTTGGAAACGGGAGGGATTGAACCTGGGACCCTCTGAATGATGACCCACCACTGAGCTAGGGCACTTCCCCATATTGTGTCTTGTGGGTAAAACAGTTGGTACAAATTTGTCACATACCACTTAAATGTATACATTATGCAATCAGGGGTGCCATTATGTTTTATGAGCTGTTCACATATTTTATGAGCTCTTCTGCCCATTAATAAGCAGGAATTGTATTTTTGTGCCATTTGTTATGTGCCACAGCTCCTTGCTGATCAGTGACCTGTTTCCAATTCTAATTAAAATATAAAACTAAAATGTAAAACAGTGGTATTGGATATTCCTGAATATACTTTGGTTGCAATAAGCCCTTGATGTCCTTCTTTCTTTCTTTCTTTCTTTCTTTCTTTCTTTCTTTCTTTCTTTCTTTCTTTCTTTCTTTCTTTCCCAATCAACACAGCTGAATTCTGAGCCCATCCGTAATTTATTTATTTGTATCTTCATCTGAAGATCTCAGCATAAAAATAGAGAATAAAACCACAAAGTACATTTAAAAGATGTCAACATCATTCGTTTTTGCCTAACTAGAATGGGAAGGGCCAATGGTTTTACCCAGGTGGGAAGATCCTGGCCCTTTGAAAGATAAGATATTCTGGGAAGGCTGGGAGAGAGCCTTGACCCTTGCCTTAGTAAACTTGCAAAAATAACACAGATTTACGGGAAATCAAAGTGGGGAGGGGGGTGTTTGCAGAGGGCATGTTTTGCCATCACAGCAGCACACCTCATGCCAGCTGCACAAGGCAAAAAGTGCCAAACTAGGCTGTCTTTAGGCACCAGTATCCCCCCCCCACATTCCTCGCTAGCAGTGTTGGTTCCAGGTTTTGGAGGAGCTTTGGGCAAGATAGCCTACATATGCCTCCACCCCTGCCTCCTCACTGTAGCAGATCCAGGGAGGCTCTTGCCACTAGGCTCACCCCACATGCCAACCCTTGATGCCAAGCTAACAGCAGCTGGGGGAGGGGGAGGGGGGACTTGAGATCCGGAAAATTGCCTGGGGATGATGTTAAACACCTCCTCCTCTAGCATCACTACCCTGGTCTATATTTTCCCCCTCCCCTGCTGTGTGGTAGGGGCCATATATTTGACTTTACAGAGGACAATCCTCTTATTATTGGAATGGCTGCCTGGTCTAAATCTTGTTTAAAGACCCAAAGCCCTAAGGCCCTGAAGCTGCCCATCAACAGCCTCTTCTCCTCTTCTTCTTTGGTGATCACTTGCAGCCAAGTAAGATCTTCCATGAACACGGTTTTAACTGAGTGTCCGTAAATGACAGTGGAGGCCAATTCTGGACCCACACGTCCTTCCACAGTGAGGACCTAGGTTTCCGGGCGGGAGCTGATCACGGTGAGGGTTTGCCAAGCGTGCCAAGCACATTTCTCCCTTTCGTCCTGAGTTTGAGTGTATTCAAAGTCCACGACACCTTTGGTAGAGGCTGTTCTCCAATTGGAGCTCTCGCAGGCCAGTGCTTTCCAGTTGCTGCCCCCCCCAACAAAAAGCCTGCCCCCCCCAACAGAAATCCTGGCTTACTTTCCATCTTAAGAGGGAAATTTGGAGTGATTTTTTTGGGGGGGAAAGCAGAAGTACAGGCTGCCATTTTTATACCAATAGATGAGTACCATTGATTCCACAATAGACTTCTTTCAGTTGCCGCCTCCAAGGAATCATAGAGTTGGAAGAGACCACAAGGGCCATCCAGTCCAACCCCCTGCCAAGCAGGAAACACCATCAAAGGGGAATCTCAGGCCCACAGAGGCAAATGTGGCCCTCCAGGCCCCTCTGTCTGGCCCTTGAGACACTCCACAGACATGCCTCCTCCTTGAGTGGTTTCGCCAGTCCAGAATGCATCATTGAACTCTGGCAAAGCCCATTGCTTGCCTGGACGGAGGACAGAGAGGGAAGTGTATAGAACCAAGCCAAAGTAAAGTTGCTCCTCCCGGTTTTCCTTCTAGACCCACCACCGCTGTCCTCTCTCCTGCCGTCCCTCAGAAAGGTTGTCCGGAATGGAATGCAACCCTTGAGCTGAAAATATGACTCAGCCCTGTGCCTGTTAGCTGGTCCAGCTTTGCCCACTAGGGTGTGATAGTAGAACATTTGGAATATGACTGCAGCAATCTGAAGACAAACTGCAGCTCCTGGGTTTAAAGCACGTCCCAACCCCAGCCCACCAATAATCCTGGGAACTGTAGTTTACCTCTCAAAGAGCTACAGTTCCCCGCACCCTTAACAAACTACAGGTCCTAGCAATCTTGGGAAGTGGGCTGTGCTTTTAAAGGTATGGAGTGGGCTGCTTCTGCATTTAACCACAGTGAGCATGAGAGGAGCCCTGGGCTGGGTCAGGCCAATGGCCCATCTAGTCCAGCATCCTTTTCTTACAGTGACCAACAGCATGCCTGTGGGAAACCTGCAAGCAGGTTTAAAACCCTCTTTTAAAACCACCCCAGTCACTGCGTCCTGTGGCAGTGAGTTCCATAGTTGACCGATGCACAGCTCACGTAGCTTGCTCTTGCTGAGATGCTCCGGTGCAGCAACAAGGTCTTGCATCTTCCAAAATGCTAACGCTAGCAGAAACAAAACAGGGCATGGCACCTTTGTCTCTGAACCATCCCACAGAAAAGGCTACACCTGTTGGATTTACATCTGTCAAGCACTCATTTAGGAGCACAGAAACACTGCTGCCAGGAGGAAAGAAGAGGCGCGAAACAAGGACAATCCCTTTGCATTTATGGCAACCGTATTCTGAATGCAGCCCTGTATAGGGAAGCTTTTAATGTTTAATGCTTTATTATGCTTTCATATATGTTGGAAGCTTCCCAGAGCGGCTGCGGCAACCCAGTCAGAGGGATGGGGTACAAATAATAAAATTATGTTAGGGTTGCCATATTTCAAAAAGTGGAAATCCGGACACAAAAGTTGTTGGACTTTTTTTGGACAAAATCTCAACAAACGCTGATTTTCCTGGGAATATCAGTGATTTCTGCCGGACCCTGTTTCTGAAGGCTGAATCCCAGCGATGTCTAAGTCCAGTGTTTATTTGTTTATTTTCTTTAAAAATGTTTAGGGGTACTCAAGAAAATCACCATTTTATAGTTCAAATCGGGGGAAATAAATACAGTAAATGGACCAAAGAAAAAGATTCACAAAATGTTTAGGAGTATTGTACTGTCTGACCCTTTATAACCTTGGTAACCTTATATTACCCTTGATGTTTTCGTGAGTTTGCGAATTATGGGCTTCAGCTACTATAGAACATGTGCCTGCAGGTCTGTGCCTCTTTCCTGGCCTTGAGCGTCGTTAGGAACAGCAGCGGCATATAAGTATAAACCTGAAGACGGTGATGGAGAATGAGGAAGAGGAATCAAGCCAACCACAGGCATTACGATCGCGCCCGGGAGTAGCAGCTTTCGGCGATCTTGCTCAATTCCCCCTTTCTCCTCACTCTGAAGGCGGGTCCGAAAGTGATCGGGACGTTTCCCGGCAGCCGCAGGAGCGTTAGGGCACCAGCGGGGATTTCCCGGTCTGCAGCGCTTGTCTGGGAGGCAGGAGGGGACTCCTCGGACGCGGCTGCACCATGACGGCGTCTCTCCTCCTCGTCGCCCTCCTCGCCCTCTTGCCAGGTAGGGGGTGGCACTGGCAATGGGGCGCGGGAGGGAGAAAGAGACGGGGGTCAGAGGCTGTCGCCCACCCCCCCGTCATTTCTGTCTTCTTTAAAATAATTCCTCATTTTTTTAACCTGGGGTTTTCCCTAATCCATCTTTTTTTTTTATCCCATATTTCCTGATGTTCTTTCCTTTAAAAGCTCTCTTTCTCCAAAGGCTCACTTTCTCCAAAGGCTTAAAATATATTCCTTGCTTTCACATTTTTAACTGTTTTTGTTCATTGCGGTGCTTTTAGAGGTGGTTAATAAATCGACAACAATAAAAGCTTTTTTCTCTTTCTAGCGTCTTTTATTCCTTGCTGCCCCTGCTTTTCAAATGGACTTTGGCTGCTTTCAGTTTTTCTCCTTTTCCCACTCTTTTTTTCTTTCTTTCTTTCTACAAAGCAAATCTCCATTTATTTGCTCTGAAGTCTCCCTCCCCCTGAATTCAATGGCACTTCTGTGGAGGCTATACCTTTAAAGCGCATTCAAAGCACACTCTTTCCCTCACAGAATTCTGGGCATCGTAATTCACCCCTCACAGAGGTACAGTTGAATTCCTAGCAACCCTTAAATCAACAAACTACAGTGCCCAGAATGCTTTGAGGGCGGAAATGTGCTTTGAAGTTATACCTGAAGGAGCGTCTCTCTCCACCCCCATTGTTCAGCCTGGACACTAATGTCCAGCTCCGAGGGCCTTCTGGAGGTTCCCTCACTGCAAGAAGCAAAGCTACAGGGAACTAGGCAGAGGGCCTTCTTGGTAGTGGCACCCGCCCTGTGGAATGCCCTCCCATCAGATGTCAAGGAGATAAAGAACTACTGTACATCTTTTAGAAGACATCTGCAGGCAACCCTGTATCGGGAAGTTTTTAATGTTTGATGTTTTACTATGTTTTATACAGTATATGCTGCAAGGCGCTCAGAGTGGGTGTGGTATAAACAATAAGATTATTATTGGTAGAGTTAGATTTAGACTGTGTGCACACTATACATTTAAATCACACATCCTTCCCCAATGAATCTTGGGAACTGCAGAGTATCCTTCACAGAACTACAATTCCCAGCACCCTTAATAAACTATAGACCCCAGGATTCTTTTGGGGGGGGGGATGTGCCTTAAATGTGTGGTGTGTGCACAGCCCAAGTCTGACCAGTAAATATGCTTCCTTTACTGAAAAGAGAGCCACAACAACAGGGCAACCCAAATTGGCACCCTCGATTCGTTTTTATTTGTTTGTTTTTGCAGCTCATTTCAAATGCACTATTCTAGGCGATCAAAAGTCTAGTACTGCACTAATTGGCAAACTAATTTTCTCAGTACATCAAACTGTCAAAAAAAACCCCTGTTGTTATTGGCATCTGTCCATCTCAAGAGACGATAGAAGAGTGCACCATCGATTGGCAAACTAATGCTGTAATATTGGTACATAAAATTGCCAAGAAACCTAAAATTTGATACACAAACATGAAACTACTAAGCTTTGAAAGTTGAGATAGCTTTGACAAAACAGGTGCCTCTTTTCCAGTGTGGACAAAGTGCAGAAAGATCTGGGAACGGTAGTCAGTTGGGTTGGTCTATGCCTGTACCATAACAGAACTAGTGGCAAAACGCATTGAGCCGCACTTCTCTGCAGAATCCCTTCTCTGAATGCTCCCTTCTGTCAAAACAACAGCAGGAATATCCCTGTAAGTCTGGGGGACCTGTGTTTTGATCTGAGACAGCTCTTCCTAACAGCTTCGAAGGCTGAAGCCCCAACGCGAAAATTCAGGAGCAATACTGACTCCAGGTTCAAAGTGCGTACTGACGGAGGGTCGGGATTCTGAAGCGGTTTTAAATCCAGGCAGCTGATGCCCATTTCCTATCCTTCACAGCCGTAGCTACACAAGAACCGGCCCTCGGTGCAACTCCATCGTGCCCAGAGTCTGTGTCTGTCCGAGGTGGCACCGTGTCACTCTCAGACGGGTTTCGCCCAGGAAGTATCCTCACTTATTCCTGCCCGGATGGCAGCTACCCGTATCCAACCCGAAGCCGGATCTGCCAATCAGACGGGAAGTGGACTCCGATGCGTTCCTCAAGCAAAAGCCCCCTCAGCCAAGCACAGTGTCGAAGTAAGTGAGCGTTGCTGGCTACTTTGGGGTTCTCTGGAGAGGGCTCATGGAGTAATCAGATAGAAGCCTGTTATTGCTCCGGTATATGTTCATAGCTGCCAAGTTCCGGCCTGAGAAATAAGGGACTGGACCGGAAGTAGCAGGCCGGAAGTAGCGCTGCCGCCATTTTGGAACTGGGCGGAGCATGCTCAGAAGCTACTTTTGATGCTGCTCTGCCCTGTTCCAAAATGGCCGCCGCACCAGAAGTTGCGCTGCAGCCATTTTGGAACTGGGCAAAGCAGCATCAAAAGTCGCTTCTGAGCATGCTCCGCCCAGTTCCAAAATGGCCACCACGCCAGAATAAACTGGGGGAAAACAAAAAAAATCCTTTTTTTCGGCTGGGGACAGCCGGAAAAACGGGGGTTTCCCGGGGAATACGGGAGACTTGGCAGCTATGTATATGTTATTGCCCCTTAGAGAGGGCTGCATTTCCTTGGGCTTAATCTACTGCCCACCTAGCAGTTCAAAAGCACGTCAAAGTGCAAATACAGTAGATAAATAGCTACCGCTCCGGTGGGAGGGTAAACGGCGTTTCCGTGCGCTGCTCTGGTTCGCCAGAGGCGGCTTAGTCATGCTGGCCACATGACCCGGAAGCTGTCTGCGGACAAACGCCGGCTCCCTCGGCCTATAGAGCGAGATGAGCACCACAACCCCAGTGTCGTCCGCGACTGGACCTAAAGGTCAGGGGTACCTTTACCTTTAATCTGCCGGGAACTGGGTGCTAGTGTGTGGGGTTGGAGAAGGTGGTGGATTGGTCCAGAACCAAAATGTAGGGACACTTACACATCTTATTTTTCACTATTATACCACTTTAAACAGGGTCCCCCCCCAAAAAAAAATCCTGGAACTGTCATTTGTTAAGGGTGTTTGGAATCATAGTGCTCTGTGGGAGGTAAACAACAGTTCCCAGAATCCTCAGGAGGAAGCCATAACTGTTAAAGTCGATTGAGCGAGAGATGGCATTTCTTGAGGTATCCCAGAATGCAACACCCAGGAATTGTCATGGGGCAAAGGCCCCACATTACTCCTTTTTGGAAGCGTCTGTGAAAGGAGAGGGGATATCTCCAGCTATCAGTTGTACCTGGTAATTGCAAAAGGATAATTGACGCTAATGTGGAATCTGCCTGGTCTGGCATTCTTTTGGATTCTGGGCCTCGACAGCCTTGTTCCATGTGCTTGTTCCTTGTCCTTCCTCCGTTGCAGAGATAAGCTGTCCTCCGCAGAGGTCCTTTGAAAATGGCTCCTTTGGCCCACGGCGAGGCTTGCATCCTGTGGGTGGCATCCTCAGCTTTGAGTGTTCGGATGGGTACCAGCTCCTGGGTTCCTCCAGGCGGCACTGCCTGCCCAATGGACGCTGGAATGGAACTTCTCCGGTTTGTGACGACGGAGGTATATGCCTAAATACTCCTCTCCCACCCCGACCACACACACACACATGCACATGAACCATGCATACACCTTCTGCGCTAAATAGCCTAATTTACCGGTATACAAGTTGCAGAATTGAGCTGTGTGTGTGTCTGTGTGTGTCTGTGTCTGTGTGTGTGTCTGTGTATGCTGGCTATTTGCACATGGGGGGTGGAGATTGTCCATTTGCTCCAAGAAGAGCACCCCTCCATACAAATAGAAGGCGGAGGGGGGCAGTGTGGATTGAGGCTATAGCAGGGGGCAAAGGGTTAAAGACCACCCCTCGCCTCTGCCCCAGCAGGAAAAAGCAAAGTGCGCGCCTAGCAGGTGAGCGAGTAAGCTGCAGAGCGAGGCTTTTTAAAAAAACCTCGCTCCACGGCTTGCTCGCAGTTTGCCAGCGGCGCCGCTCCCGCACCGGGATCCGGGCGGCTTCCTACGCCACTGCCTGTAATAACTTGAGGGCAAATGGTGTGACTAACATAACAGGTAGTTTGGCTCATAGTTGGTTTTGGGCCGTGGAATTTGCTCCGATATGCAGTTGGAGATGCGCTTTGCTTGTGGTTCACAGAGGGGTGGTGGTGGTGCTTGCCGTATGATATGTAACTCCACATATCCTGGGTTTCTGCCCTCATTTATGCCCATGTCCTCTCTGCAGCGGGGCACTGCCCAAGCGTTGCCATCCCGCCGGGGGCAATTGCTACTGGGGGGCGCAACCGTCTTGGCGACCGGGTCTCCTTCCAGTGTCAGAGTGGTCTGGACTTGGTGGGGTCTTCCCAGCGGGTCTGCACTCCAGAGGGTGAATGGTCAGGAGCTGAGCCAAGTTGTAGAGGTAAGCATCACAAACAGACACACACACACACACACACACACACACAGAAACACACACACCATCCTCTGTCTCCCCTGGCTTCCTGTATTCTTTTTGCATTTGCTTCATATACTTCTCTTGTTCTTCTTTCATATGTCCCTGCATCCCTTCTTTTTGCCTTCCTTTAATTTTTTTCATTTTTGTGGTTAAACCTTTAATGCTACCTAGTTTTTGGAATTCCCTTTTTCCGGATATTCCCTCTGAAGTGTAGGTGGGATCCCACGAGGCAAGACACAGCAGTAACAGAAAGAACCTTTATTGAACTCCATAACTGGATAACAGGGGCAATGCAACTGCTTATACATACATTTCTGAAAGCCAGGGCCACTCCCAACGTGATTGGCTGTCTGAAATGTACTCGGAGTCGAGAGTGAATTTCATGCTCTTTATTCAGCTCATAGTCATCAAGGAGAAGAGGAGAAGAAGAATGGCTCTTTTCCCAAAACCATCTGCTTATATACATTATTTACACAATGGGCCTTGCGTGATTGGCTACTTCAGGGCTACACCTGTGGGCCAATTATATTGTGGATTGACTTCTGCCTGCAGCCTGATTGGCTGCTCCTACAGGCCAATCAGGTAGCAGATTCGCTTCTGCCAGCTGCCTGATTGGCTGCTCCAGCAGGCCAATCAGGTTGCGGATTCACTTCCACCTGGAGTTGGATTGGGTAGCTCCCGCTGATACTGAATCCTATTGTTCTAGGATTCAGCTCAGTACATAACACTGTCTAAACTTCCAAGCTGCGAATCATGACTCAGAGTTGAAGGGCCAATGGCAGAGGCCCAAATCCTGAAATGTTTTGTGATTGGTGAATCAGAACACAGGAGCTCAGAAGCCTTAGTCCAGACAAACACAGACCACTGAATACATAACACTCTCCATCTTCTGCAAGGGAAGCCACAGGGGAGCCGCAGAAAGAATGTGGTTGGTCAAGGGAGCTGTGGACTTGGAAAGGTTGAAAGCCACTGGTCTAATTCATTGTAATGTGATTTCCTGTGCATGGCAGGGCAGGCTCTGTCTATGCTCTTTCTATATTACTTACACCCTACCTCCCTTTTGGAGAACGAGTCTCGACTCCTTTGCCGTCTTGTCTCGCAGTGACAGAAAGCACCCCCAAACCCTTTTTCTCTTTCCTTACAGCCCCCTATTCTTACGATAGGGCTGAAGACGTCAGAGCTGAATTTGGAGCCTCGTTTACTGAAGTTTTGAGCGATGTGTCGTCTTCTGGTCCTGACCCATCTGGGACCACTGCAGGCGAGTCTGAGCCCCGATGTAGTTTCTGTAGGCCAAGCTGGGACTCGGAGCAGAGACAGAGAGTCACATGTTATTTTAAAGGGGTGCTTTCCGTGGGGTTATTTCCATCAGCCTTCTCAATCCTTATCGGCTAGTTTGTTAAGAATTGCAGGCTTGCTGTGGATTAGGGGAAAGCTGTGGACCTAGTGTATCTTGATTTCAGTGTATCTTGATTTCTCGGTAGTGGCACCCACCCTGTGGAATGCCCTCCCACTAGAGGTCAAAGAGAACAACAATTACCAGACCTTTAGAAGGCATCTCAAGGCAGCCCTGTTTAGGGAGGCTTTTAGTGTTTGATGGATTTCTGTATTTTAATGTTTGATGGATTTCTGTATTTTAGAATTTCTGTTTTGTTGGAAGCCGCCCAGAGTGGCTGGGGGAACCCGGCCAGATGGGCGGGGTATAAATAATAAATTATTATTATTATTATTATTATTATTATTATTATTATTATTATTATGGCTTTTGACAAAGTTCCCCATGCTATTCTCCCCATGATATACTTTGGTGTGAAATGTCACCACTTTGCTGATGACTCGCAGCTGCAATCCTCCATTTTATCCAAGTCAGGAGAAGTTGGGCAGGTCTGGATAGTTTTATGATTTGTGCAATAGTACCCCAGCTGGGATTATTTTTAGCGGAAAGCAAGCTAGAAACCTTCCGAATAAAATAAATGTAGCATATTTTTATGGCAAGCCTCTGCTTGCGTCTGGGGTTCATTTTTGCCAGGAGAGGCACCATCAGGGCTTCATTGGAGTTCACGCCAGGCACATCACCCCCAAACTTACTTTCAGGGACAAACTGCACATCCTATTACATGCATTTTTGCATTCTTACTGGGACGCAGGTGGTGCTGTGATCTAAACCACTGAGCCTAGGGCTTGCCAATCGGAAGGTCGGTGGTTTGAATCCCCGTGACGGGGTGAGCTCCTGTTACTCGGTCCCAGCTCCTGCCAACCTAGCAGTTCGAAAGCATGCCAAAGTGCAAGTGGTTAAATAGGTACCAATCTGGCGGGAAGGTTCGAAAGCACATCAAAATGCAAGTAGATAAATAGGGACCGCTCCGGCGGGAAGGCAAACGGCGTTTCCGTGCACTGCTCTGGTTCGCCAGAAGCAGCTTTGTCATGCTGGCCACATGACCCGGAAGCTGTCTGCGGACAAACGTCGGCTTCCTCGGCCTATAGAGCGAGATGAGCGCCGCAACCCCAGAGTTGGACACGACTGGACCTGATGGTCAGGCGCCCCTTTACCCTTTACCTTCTGGCGGGAAGGTAAACAGTGTTTCCGTGCGCTGCTCTGGTTCACCAGAAGCGGTTTAGTCATGCTGGCCACATGACCCGGAAGCTGTACGCCGGCTCCCTTGGCCAGTAAAGCGAGATGAGCGCTGCAACCCCAGAGTCGTCTGCGACTAGACCTAATGGTCAGGGGTACCTTTACCTTTACCTTTGCATTCTTACAGCTACCGGTATGTGTGTTTTAAAATAGCAGCCCCAGGAGCCCCAGATTTGGATCGAAACTACAGCTTGGAAAGAAGAGTAAACTCTTCTCCACCAGTGCCATGGACCCGGTTTCATATTAAATGAAAATGAAAACTCACCAATGTGACGATGCATTTAAAGCGATGTGTAGTTTGTCTCTCAGCTCTGGAATGTGTGAAATAATGTTGGCGGGGGTGTGTGTGTTTTATTTGTTTTGTTTTTTTGCGAGAAGCTGCTTAAAAACTGAATAAACATAACCAACTGATCTGTGGTGAGGGTTCCACATTTTTTGATGGTTTCTCTTTCCACATACTAGCTCCTTCGTTAGGACGACGGCTTATACTCTCCAAAGACGGTTTCCTATATGTCTACTTTCTTGTGGATGCATCTCACAGCGTAACTGAAGTCAACTTCAACATCTCTAAGCAGTGTCTGGAGGTCATAATCACCAGGGTAGGCTTGTACGAATGCGACTTTGTACTTAAAAAAAAAAGTTTTCTATTACAATAATCCAATAGTAGCCTCATTATATCAACGCCAAATTACAATACAATTCCCAATATCAATCATTCAGATACCAGATTACATAATTTAGGTGGCCCCCCGCATGCTAGAATTGATGGTTTGATGATTTAACTTTATTTCTACATTCCAAAATCTTACTAATTTCAGTTACATTCCAGTCACAATAGTAATACAACAGCTGCAATATTTATAACTTCTATTCGTATTGACTCATTTAATGATTTATTTGTCTACAAGTGAAGATCTCATACATCCTTGCTCTTCCCGTGTGTGGCATTTATTCTGTCCATGTTGTTTCTTCCTGTCCTTGAAAAATATTATGTCTATCTTTACCGGTTGTTGCTGCTATCTGTCATGCCTTGCACGGAGTTGATATCCTGATGTTATTCCAAAGGTTTCTCCCTCACTCAGTCCCGTGCTTCTTTGCTTTTGCAACTTTTCATGACTCAGCTTGACCCCTGTGTTTTTCCTCCCTCATGGCTTGGATTTATGGAATACTTGAATTGAGGCTGCACTTTAAATTTTAATACGGTATTTTAATCTGTAATTGTTTTTATGTTTTATTGGACTTCTGTTGGTGTCAGCCGCCCTGAGCCCGGTTTTTGACTGGGGAGGGCGGGGTATAAATAAAATTTTATTATTATTATTATTATTATTATTATTATTATTATAGCTGCAAAAGTTGTGGCTTTGTACTTTTAGGTCCTGTTATGTATTGGTTTAATATGTGTACATGAGTTTCACTGCTAGACATAACAGGTCCGTTTGCTTGTACAATGTTGATTTCTAGTTCCCCTCGAGCCCATTTACGCAGGGTGTGCATGCAAATAATAATAATAATAATAATAATAATAATAATAATAATAATAATAATAATAATAATAATAATACAGTGGTACCTCGACTTCCAAAGGTTTCGACTTCCAAAGTCCGCTAACGCGGTCTGTGCATGCGCAAAATGGACGCTTCAGCTTCCGAAGTTTTTGACTTCCGAAGAGCGCTGCGGAACGGATCACCTTCGTAAGTCGAGGTACCACTGTAATAATAGATGGTATTCTCCCATCAGAGCCTGCCTACTTCTTAATCTAATCTTCAGAGGCCTTGTAGCCCAAGCCCACTCGGGAATTGGGCAAATCTGTCTGTCTCAATTTCTCTCAACTTCTATTCCCCTCCACCTTGGTTTTAATTTCAGTTTTCCACATCAGTTTGTGGCATGTTAGTCGTCATGAAAACGTTGCCAGCGTTTTAGCACCATTTCCTCCTAAACTTCACCTTTTTGCAACATAATTCCCCCCGATGTCATTTTCACCAACAACACACGTTTTCCTCCACACGTTTGTGTACTCGTCATTTAGCTGAAGAAGCACATTGCAAAAAATGAAAAAAAGTGTGAATTTGGGAAGATAGCGGTGTTTCAGATGAGGTAGAGTAGCCTTTAAGTGTTGATGGAATAAAATTGATCCCACACCCATAAGCCCACATTTGGTTGGGGCAAAGGTGCCGCCAGAAAATGGGGGGCTCGCTTAGGGCCAGACCCCCCCCCCCTTGTCTAAGTCACTTTTGCTGAAGACTAGGTTCCATGGTCAGAGCAGAAAGGAAAGAGAAGACAACCAGGCAAAAATACAAACCCTTTGGTTGTTTATTTGTTGTGGCAAAGTTTCAGCCTATTTAAAAGCAAAATGTTGCCACATCCAGACTTTGGACCTCAGACATAGGAAGGCTGGCCTTGCCCTGTTTTGCTGACATTTTTTTGCAGTGTTAAGAACTTCCTACTTAAAATGCCCCTTTGGCATTTAACAACTCTGCCTGCCCCTTTGCTATCACCATCTACTACCCTTATGTGCAACCCTTCTATTTTTCCTTCTCTCTAGCTTTTATTAATACAGTGTGTGTGGGTTTTTGTTTTGTTTTTTACTGCTGTTTGTTTTTAACTCTGGTGTCTCTTATCTTGGGTTGTTTTTTTAAAAAACTGCTGTTTGCTTTTAAACTGCTTTACTGCTAGTTTCAATTCTGCTCCTCCTTTTATATATAGTTCCATTTACACAGCACTGCTTTTTTGTAAGCTGCCTTGAACTATGAGGGAATGGCAGGGCTATATAATTTTTTAAAATATATATATATATTATCCAGTTCATTAAGTGTCTTCCTTCAAGGCACTCTGGGTATTTAAGCTATGGATGGAGTTGGGGAATGATAATCCTGTCATAACCACAATTCGCAGGAGTTCCTTGAGAGGAAACTACAGCAGCCATGTAAACGTGCCTTTATTTATATATTTACAAATATATAAATGTACGCTCAGGTCCTACACCAAGGGTCTTCTGCTGGTTCCCTGCAAGAAGTGAAGTTACAGGGAACCCGGCAGAAGGCCTTCTCGGTGGTGGCACCCACCCTGTGTAACACGCTCCCATCAGATGTCAAGGAGATAAAGAACTACATAACTTTTTGAAGACATCTGCAGGCAGCCCTGTATCGGGAAGTTTTTAATGTTTGATGTTTTACTAAGTTTTATATATGCTGCAAGGCATGCAGAGTGGCTGGGGAAACCATTATTATTATTATTATTATTATTATTATTATTATTATTATTATTACATTTATATACCACCCTTTCCTCCAAGGAGCTCAAGGCCTCAACCCCATTCTAGTTTGACACGCTAACCGCTACACCAGACCAGAAATGCTGGATTTTTCTCCAGAAGACAAACAAAAAGATTCTCACTGAAATACACTTTGGGTGGTAATTTAAGTTGTTTCAAGCTGTTTTTAATATTGTGTTTTCATTATTGTAGCTCACCCTTGGACCTTAGGCTGAAGGCTGTGATAGAAATAATAATAAAATCTTTAATCACATGAACCCATCGAATCACATTTTTACCTCCTCTGCCCCTCTTTCTCCTTCTTCCTCTGATTTCCTGTTTCTTCTCTCCCCCCCCCCCCCAATTCCCAGATTGCCAGCTTTGATGTTCCCATCAGGTTCTCTGTAATCTCTTACGCCAGCCGACCCAAGATCATTGTCAACATCCAGGATGATATAGCTGAAGATACAGAAATAGTTATCGAGAAGATTCAAAATGAGATGAACTACAAAGGTGCTGAGAGGGATACCCCCCCCCCCCGTTTTTGAGCAGCTGCACATTCAAAATGTATTTTCTGAAACCTGGCGAATGTGGCAGGTCTTTCTCGTGGGGGTTGGAAATGTGTCTTCAAGGCACATGTGACTAGTGCCTAAATTTTGGGATATTTTTCGCCCCACCCCACCTTGCTGTTGTTTCAGCTCCTTTGATTTGCTCTCGCTGTTTTAATATCTTACATTTATTTTACGTTTCAATGTGCTGCCCACCCTTTCAGCTTTGTAAGGCATCCCAAGCTGCGAGAGAGATGTAGAACAAATTTTTAAAAACCATGTCAATGCCATCCTCTTGCAGACCATGGCAACGCAACGGGAACCAACATTCAAGACGCCCTCGACTCCGTGTACCAGATGATGATTAGTGAGAAGGCGTTTACCAAAGTGCCGTGGGACAAAATCCGCCACGCCATCATTCTGTTCACAGACGGTGAGGAGAAATGGGGAGACACCCCCTCCCTCCCCCATAATAGGAAGAAGATTGCACAGAAGCCATAGGGTTCAATCCTTCTACCTGCCAACTAAAGGTAAAGGGACCCCTGACCATTAGGTCCAGTCGTGACCGACTCTGGGGTTGCGCGCTCATCTCGCATTATTGGCCGAGGGAGCCAGCGTATAGCTTCCAGGTCCTGTGGCCAGCATGACAAAGCCGCTTCTGGCAAACCAGAGCAGCACACGGAAACGCCGTTTACCTTCCCGCTGGAGCGGTTCCTATTTATCTACTTGCATTTTGACGTGCTTTCGAACTGCTAGGTTGGCAGGAGCTGGGACCAAGCAACGGGAGCTCACCCCGTCACAGGGATTCGAACCGCCGACTTTCTGATCAGCAAGCCCTAGGCTCAGTGGTTTAACCACAGATAATTTTGGCCCCAAGTAGAGACTAGGGAGAAACTAGATTCGGTTCACATTTAAAGGTGGATCTGTACCCAGTTTGCAAATTTCTGAAACAATATGCAAACTGAGACACTGCCATCTTGCAGTTCTGCAGCCAGGTACCGTACACACAGGTGCATATACCTGGCCAAAAGTGTCACCTGTGTCATGCATGAATTGCAGAAAATGACCGCGCGAAAAATGCATTACTGTATGTGAGGGGAAATGGCTCTACAAAAGCTTGCATATTCAGCAGAACTGCACACAAATATTGAGAGAAATTCTCACCGAAAGGCTGAGGGGTTTTCGCAAGGACTATAAAAATGGCCACTTGATGCGGAAATGTCGAGAACTGAAGCAATTCTAAAGGCCGGCAAAAGCTCCTCTCTCCTCTTCGTAGCCTATATAGGATTGCATCTTCCTTTCCTTTCTTCCTCTCCTTCCTTCCTTCCTTCCTTCCTTCCTTCCTTCCTTCCTTCCTTCCTTCCTTCCTTCCTCTCTCTCTCTCTCCCCCCTTTCTTTTAATTTTATTTCTTTATTTATCCCCTCTTTTTCCTGCAAGGAGCTCCAGGTGGCGTTCATGGTTCACCCCTCCTCACTGAATCCCCACAACAACCCTACAGCGTAGGTGAAATATACTCAGAGTCCTGCAGTGATTTCATGCTCTTTATTTCAGCTTGTAAAAACAGTGATTGAATTACGCCCCCCCCCCAAAAAAAACCTCAGGCTTTTATATACATTATTTACACAATGAGTCCTGTCTGATTGGCTGCTTCTGCTTCCCTCCTGGAGCCTGATTGTGCTGCTCCTAGGGCACAAGGAGAAGGGGACGACAAAGGATGAGATGGTTGGACAGTGTTCTCGAAGCTACGAACATGAGTTTGACCAAACTGCGGGAGGCAGTGCAAGACAGGAGTGCCTGGCGTGCTCTGGTCCATGAGGTCACGAAGAGTCGGACACGACTAAACAACAACAAGATCCTACCAGCCTAATAGGCTGATTAACTTCCTCCTGGAGTCTGATTGGACTGCTCCTTCAAGCCAATCAGTTGTTGCATTCTAGGATCCTTACCTGCCGATTGTTCTAGGATCCAAGCTTAGTACATAACAGTAGGCTAGGCTGAGAGTCAGCGACTGACTCCAAGGTCACCCAGTGAGCTTCATGGCCAAGTGGGGATTTGAACCCTGCTCTCCCAGTCCCAGTCTGACACTCTAACCCAGGCACCCCAAGCTTCGGCCCTCCAGATGTTTTGGACTACAATTCCCATCTTCCCCGACCACTGGTCCTGTTAGCTAGGGATCATGGGAGTTGTAGGCCAAAACATATGGAGGGCCGCAGTTTCGGGATGCCTGCTCTAACCCCTATGCCACACTGGCTTCCTTTTTGCATTCATTTAAAACGTAGAGCCAGAGGCGGAGCTAGCTGCTCTGGCACCCGGAACGGGGCACATGCTGTGCCCACAGGGGCTGGGCTAGCCGCCCACAGGCATGGGGCGAGCGTCCCAGGGGGCGCCGTAGTGATGTCACCCCCCCTCAGGGATGACACCCAGGTGGGCCGCACCTACCGCACCCCCTTTCTCCACCAGTGTGTACAGCTTCAGCCAGTGCACACTGGAGCCTTTTAATGATTTCTCGTCGTGACACCCCAGTGTGCTCCAGCATGTAACATGGGAATCGCTGCCTGATTTTGTTTGCATGGTTTTGTTTGTCCTCTTAGGGAAGTCTAATATGGGAGGTTCCCCCACAAAGGCTGTGCGCAGCATAGAAGACTTTTTGAATGTGAGAGCAAACAGGAAAGACTACCTGGGTAAGTCATATAAACCTACTTCACTTGAGTGATAGTTAAAAGGAGGGTGCCTGGCTTACCTTCCAAGTCCTGGACTGCAGAATCCGGGACTGGCAGCCGTGTGACACCGGAAGTTGCATCAACGTAACTTCCGGTGTCGCTTTGCCCTTCTATGGGCACCAAAAATGGCCGCCGCCGGCTTCAAAAGTAGCTTCTACGCATGACCGGAAGTGCGGCGATGGTCATTTTTGGTGCCCATAGAAGGGCAAATCAGGGGGGGGGGAATGGCCGTCGGCAGGAGAAAATAATGGAGAAAAACGGGAGACGAAGTGATACGGGGGACCACCGGGTAAAGGCAAGTAAAAACGGGGGTTTCCCGGGGAAAACGGGGTACTTGGCAGCTATGGTGCCTGGTCTGTCTGAGGAGATCATCCAGCGGGCTGAGGCTCTTTTCCGGATCCCAAACGTCACAATGACAACGATGCTTCATTTACTTTTTTTTAATTGAAATGATTTTTATTAAATTTTCACTTTAAAGAACAAACAGTCAATTCCCACATTTGTCGACACATCTCTTTCCCCACCGCTCTGCCGAGCTTTTGACTTCCCTCCATCCCCCCATCAGGCTTTCCCTCTTCCAATCTGCATCTCACAGTCTCTGCTTATATATCCAATCCGTGTCGTAGGATTTATTTCAATCCTGCTAGTGTCTCCAAGAAAACTCCATGGACACTCTTGAGAGTCCCATGGACTCTTGAGAGTCCCATGGACTGCAAGAAGATCAAACCTATCCATTCTTAAGGAAATCAGCCCTGAGTGCTCCCTGGAAGGACAGATCGTGAAGCTGAGGCTCCAATACTTTGGCCACCTCATGAGAAGAGAAGAATCCTTGGAAAAGACCCTGATGTTGGGAAAGATTGAGGGCACTAGGAGAAGGGGACGACAGAGGACAAGATGGTTGGACAGTGTTCTCGAAGCTACGAACATGAGTTTGACCAAACTGCGGGAGGCAGTGCGAGACAGGAGTGCCTGGCGTGCTATGGTCCATGGGGTCACGAAGAGTCGGACACGACTAAACGACTAAACAACAACAAAGTGTCTCCAAACCTGTACAGTTTTTATTCATATAGTCAATAAATTTACTCCAGTCTCTTTGGAATTTTGCTTCATCCTGGCTTCGGATACTGCAGGTCAGTTTTGCCGACTCCGCATAGTCCATCATCTTCGTCTGCCACTCCTCTATCATTGGTAGTTCTTGTAATTTCCACTTTGGGGCTACTAATGTCCTTGACGCTGTTGTTGCATACATAAATAGTCTTAACAATTTCCTCTCCCATTTCCAATCAGTGCCTATCCCAGTGATGGCGAACCTATGACACGCGTGTCAGACGTGACACGCAGAGCCCTCAATGCTGGCACGCCCCCATCGGCCAATTCGGGCTGTTGTTGTTGGTTTTTCCCCCCTACGCTGTTGCTGGTAGCCAGAGATTGGTTTTTAACCCTTTCTGTGCTGTTTTTTCTGGCGCTTTGGCAGACTGTGTCGGTGCTGCATGTTAATTCCAGCGAAGGTATTATTCGTCATTTATTTCTGTTCTCTTCCCCCCCCCCAAAAAAGCGCAGCAGCTTTGGGGCATCCCCCCCAAAAGAGCAAAGCAACTTTTGCACCCCCCAAAAAAACCTCCAAAACTTTGGTCAGCAGCTCCCCCCAAAAAGCTCAACAACTCTGGGCACTTTGTGATAAATAAGGGGTTTTTGGTTTGGTTTGGTTAAATAATTAGTTTTTGGTTTATTAAATACAGTTATATATTACAATTATACATTTTTGTTATTTTACCTATAAATATCGCGAAATTATGGTTTTTTTCTCGAAGTGACACACCACCCAAGTTATGCTCGGTTTTTTGGCGAATTTTGACACAGCAAGCTCAAAAGGTTGCCCATCACTGGCCTATCCTGTAACTGCCTGCTCAAATTCCAAAACCTTTTATTCCACAAGCGTTCTCGTTTAGGTTGCATGCACAGCATCCATTTAAAGCACGTTTCACCCCACACTGGGAACTTAGTTTACTCCACACAAATGCTTTCTGACAGTAAGAGCTTTTCGGCAGTGGAACAGACACCCACGAGAGGAGGTGGACTTGTCTTCCTTAGAGGCTTTTAAGCAGAGGTTGAAGGTCCATCTGTCATGTGAGGTTAACAGGGAACCAGGCAAGAGGGCCTTCTCGGTAGTAGCGCCCGCCCTGTAGAACAACCCTCCCATCAGATGTCAAGGAAATAAACAACTGTCTGACTTTTAGAAGATATCTGAAGGCAGCCCTGTTTAGGGAAGTTTGTAATGTTTGATGGTGGTACCCCTGGTTAAGAACTTAATTCGTTCCAGAGGTCCGTTCTTAACCTGAAACTGTTCTTAACCTGAGGTACCACGTTAGCTAATGGGGCCTCCTGCTGTCGCCGCGCCACCAGAGCACGATTTCTGTTCTCATCCTGAAGCAAAGTTCTTAACCTGAGGTACTGTTTCTGGGTTAGCAGAGTCTGTAACCTGAAGCGTCTGTAACCTGAAGCGTCTGTAACCTGAAGCGTCTGTAACCTGAAGCGTCTGTAACCCGAGGTACCACTGTATGTTTGGCTGGGGCAGCTTCCTGTGTACTATGCGTCTCTCACAGAATCCTTACATATTTTTGAGGAGAAGTTGGGGTGCCAACTCATGGGGGCCGGGCCCTTTTGGGCCCCCGGTATTTTGGGGAGGGGGCCAGGCCTCCCTAATGTCCCCAAAAATCAGGGGGTGGAGGAGGTTGCGTGCGTAGCCAAGCGCAGTGTGGCTGCAGTGACCAGTTCCTTTTCCTCCTCCTGCCGCGGAGGGGAAGGAAGGTCAAAACAGCCCCCCACAATGGTGGCAGCAGAAGGAGCCACTGGCCATTGGAACAGCGCTGCTGCTGTGTTTGTCTCCACCCCGGCTCCTCTCAACGTCACACACGTGTGTGTTGCCACACGCGCGGCACCGCACACAACTGTTGCCCGCCTTCCACAATCGCCCTCACAAGCTGACGTTCCTGGGATAAGTTGTTGAGCAGGGAGAATCTGACGTGTGGTTTGGTTGGCATGCTTTCAGGAAAGCTTATCTGCCTGAGTCCTGATTAGATTCTGAGGAAACCCGACTTTGTTTCCTGAGAACACAGTTTAGGAAGAACCGGTAGAATGTTCCTGGTCCTCTGGAATTCCCCTCCACAAGGAAGTTTGAGGTGGCACCATGAGGGAAGGGAAATTAGGGCTGATGTCCAAGGGGCTTCACTCAGCGGAATGAGCTGAGGTATGTTGCACATGCAGCTTTGGTGATACGCATTATCAGGTACCAGAGCATAAGTCTGTTAAGTCCAGAGTCTAAAACTGCCTAACTGCACCCCAGCTTGATGCCCAGGTTTAACGGCACTTGGAAGGCTAGTTGGCACATTATACTTACAATTAACTTATGAATCGCCTTCTGAGCCACCCTCTCAAGGCGTATTACAAATAAAATCATAGAATCTTAGATTTTTAGAGTTGGAAGGGACCCTGAGGATCATCTGAGGGCAGCCCTGTTTAGGGAAGCTTTTAATGTTTAATAGATTGTTGTATTTTAATATTCTGTTGGAAGCTGCCCAGAGTGGCCGGGGAAACCCAGCCAGATGGACGGGGTATAAATAATAAATTATTGTTATTGTTATTGTTATTATTTAAATCTAACCTCCTGCAGTGCAGGAATATGCAGCTGCCCCATGCAGGGATCAAACCTGCAACGTTGGCATTATCAGCACTACGCTCTAACCAATTGAGACATCATCTGTGCTAATTAAAAACAGTTTAAAACACCAAAACAACTTGTGGCTGGTGGCATGAATTTTTGAGGGTTAAGCTCCACCGACAATGGGATTTTGGACTTTGCTTCCAGGGTGTCCAGCAATGCTTTCTGTCTCTCTTTCTCTTTCGTTCAGATATCTATGCTTTTGGGGTTGGAACCGTTGACGTTGACTGGAGCGCCATGAACGAGATAGCATCCAAAAAGCCGGGCGAGAGGCACGCCTTCAAGTTGAACGACCTTAAGGAATTGAAGACAGCCTTTGAAGATGTCCTGGGTGTGTATGTTCTCTGGCACCATGGGTGTAGGCAGGGGGGGCAGTTGCTCCCCCCTAGAAGCAAAAGGCTGAGGGGCGCAGTGTGGCGGCCCCAGGCTTACTCTCCCCGCACGCCTCCAGAGCTTTGTGCCGGGAGCAGGAGCCTGGGGCCACCTCCTCGGAACAGCCGAAAGGCGCAGGCCATGTAGCCCCACCCACATTCCCACTGTGGCCCCTCCCGTGCCTTGGCCCCGCCATGTAGCCCCCCTAATTTTGATCCTGGGTACGCCCCTGTCTGGCGCTCAACAAAGACGGGGTCAAACCTTGGAAGCTAGACAGGGTCTGGCCTGGTTCGTACTTAGATGGGAGACCGTTTGGGGATGCCAGGTGCTGCAGACTTCAAACACTAAACAAAGGTACGGTCAGCACAAGAGGAGGCAAAAGGAAGGACAGAGTGAGGAAGCATGCCTGTATTCGGTGAGTATGCCCAATGGTCAAACTATGATTTCCAGAGGCAACTGCGAACCCCAATTCTTACTTCCTGGATTCACTTCTGCCAGCAGCCTGATTGGCTGCTCCTGCAGGCCAATCAGGTTGCTGATTCATTCCCTTTCCAATACTCTCAGATCCCAGAGATCTTCATGATATTTGTGGCTTGGCAAACAACTCTGACAGCGCCAGCTGGGAGCAGAAGAACCCGTGGCACGTGCTCCTCCAATACAGCGTGAGTAGAGGCTGCTCTCTGTCCACACACACAAACCCCTTTATGATATTGTTAATCCCTAACCAACCATATCCACTCTTCATTGCAGACACTGACAGAACCTTCTTGTCGGGGCGCTTTGATTTCAAAGACGTGGGTCTTGACGTCTGCTCACTGCTTCAGCAAATTCAACAACACAGCAGGATGGATCGTCATTTTGGAAAAAGGTGCGAAAGGAAAAGCAGAGCATGTTTTTAACTCTGCATCTCTGCTCTAGGGGAGCTCTGGAGACGGGGCCGACCCTTCCATTAAAGGGCATTAAAGTGAGTGGGCCGTTTTGGGCAGCTGATTCGGGGTGGCGTCAAAGGGCAACACTTTGCTAGGTATTTAATTTATTTAATTTTAAAATTTTTTGCAAACCAAGAAAATCTTTTATTAAAAAAATCACACACACACACACACACACACATACATGTAGGAATTGCGGGAGGAGAGAAAGAGAGAGAGGATCCTTTCTTAAACTGTTACACATGCAGCACCCTCTGCAAGACAGGCGAGCGCCCCCAGGGCCCCCACAACAGCCCCCCCTCTTTTCCTGCCCCAGAGTTCTGCAGCGACACCTTAAAAAGCTCCAGGGCGCTTGGGCAGCTTCTCGCTTCTCTCCCTCTCCCCACCGGTGCGGGTGCTCGGCGCCTACCACCTTAATTAATTATTGTTGTACTCCTGCTGCCAAGGAGGAGGAGAGGCACTCCTTCCTGCCTCAGGTGTGAAAATAACCTTACCAGCTGTGGGTACTGTAGAGATGCACCTTGACCGGAGGAGGAAGAGCACATCAGTCTCAGGCAGCAAAAATGCAATTGGCTGGCTGTGTAAGGCAAGGAAGACCGCCCCCCCGCCCCCCGCTTGGCTTGTACAGAAGAAATCAAAACTCAGCCTATGAGAGTATGGTTGCTTTTGCCCTGCGAGGGTAGCAAGCAGGTATATAAGTGCGTGTGTGTAGTTAGATATGCGGTAAGAATTCAATTTTATTTTTATAATTAGTTTTACAACATGCAAAAATTCAAAAGAAGAAAAACTTGAAAAGCAAACAGCTTATCATTATATATCTTATTTCGGCTCCCCTTCCCCTCTTTCTGCGGTTCCTTGTTCTTACAATATTTACTGCACTTCCAAATTGAACCAATTTATTATTTATTCCCTGTGTTCCATGTAGATTTTCTTTTACCACTGCATGTTTTTACATTCAGCCTGCTTACATCTGAATTTGTTTGCATAAATGATTGGAAATATAAATCAAGAAATCATTTCTATAAATGATGGTAAGAAATCATTCTTTCTTAAAAACTTGGTCGTTTTGATTTCTTACTCTTCTGGTAAGTTTCGCCGGAATACCACAAGAATTCAAATTTTGCACCACCTTGCCT
The DNA here is from genome assembly GCF_965207765.1 of Zootoca vivipara. Lineage (NCBI taxonomy): Eukaryota > Metazoa > Chordata > Lepidosauria > Squamata > Lacertidae > Zootoca > Zootoca vivipara. The sequence continues at coordinate 110,257,044 of NC_142584.1, read as the reverse complement.
GTTACCCAGGTGTGAAACAACAATCCACGGAGCCAAGGAACCTATTTTTGAAGCCCAGCACCCGGTTAGGGACCCAACGTTTATTTATGTTGCAAGAGGACAAAGCTCAACTCATGTGCCAGTTAAGAAGGCCTGCCCCGAGGCACTTCAGAGCCTCCTATATAGCGTATATAGCACACAAAGTTAGTTATGAAACATTCTTAAACATAAAGCATCCCCTTTATGTGCATCAAGAAAGGTCATTGGGTAGTTTTTGTTATGTGCATCAAGAAAAGTCATTGGGTAGTCAGCTCCCCACCCCACCCCTAATTACCTTGGGATGCCCGCAAGTGGCTAGGTCATTTGACCATCTTTGGTCATGGATGTCACATGTTGCCATAGTAACCAAGCCTGTGATCAGACCCTGTTTCCATTCTCTCTCTGTCTCACTCCTTCACCTCTTCCGTTTGTCCCTGAGCCTACAGGAAGCCTCAAAAAGAGATTGGGTTCACATTCCAATGTTAACCAAAACAAGCTTGGAAAAACATCCGCAATGGCTGTTTGTCCCACTTTCAGGTTTAGATAGGATTTCTTGTTTATGGCCTAGAGAGCACAGCAGTTGTAAGGTATACAGTTATGCCTCGGGGTTACAGATGCTTCAGCTTGTGTCTTTTCGGGTTGTGCACCGCGCGAACTCGGAAGTACCCGAATGGGTTACTTCCGGGTTTCTGCGCTTGCGCATGCGCAGAAGCACCAAATCAAATCCGCACGTGCACAGATGCGGCGCTGCAGGTTGCGAACATGCCTCCCACACGGATCACGTTCGCAACCCGAGCATCCATTGTAGTCACAGAGGAACTAGAAATAAAACTACTCAGTGAAGTGTTCTATCTTTCTAACAGGTTAAATGCCATTCATATTTGAAACATAATCAAATCAAAATTTACACCATGGGTCTCTGATTCTTACATCAGATAGATGACTGTCCTCATTCATGGTGCTTTAGGAATACAGTGGTCCCCTCGACTTACGAACTTAATCCATTCCGTTCGGAAGTCGAAACACGGCTTCCCATAGGGAACAAAATATTCGGAAAAATTCGTAAGTCGAAAAAACCACATGTAAAAATGTGTAAGTCGAAAAAACCGCATTTAAAGCCGCCAACAGTTTCCGTTCGGATGCAGAAAAATTCGTAAGCATGCAACCATTTGTCCCGTTCGTAAGTCGAAACCTACAGATGTCGAGTAATTCGTAAGTCGAGGGACCACTGTACAAGAGGATAGTTCTCAATGGACTTTGAATCTAAAACTCAACAGAAGCAAAGAGGAAATAGTGGAGGAGGTAAACGGGGAAAGAATATGAGGTCGTTTCTGTTATGCATGCTTCAACTGTGATCCTATACCCAGAAGAAAGTCCCACCGATTGCCATAGCTGCGAAGTCTCCCGTTTTCCCCAGGAAACCCCCATTTTTCCAGCTGTCCCCAGCTGAAAAAACGGATTTTTTGGTTTCCCCCCGGTTTATTCTGGCGCGGCGGCCATTTTGGAACTGGGCGGAGCATGCTCAGAAGCGACTTTTGATGCTGCTCTGCCCAGTTCCAAAATGGCCGCAGCGCGACTTCTGGTGCGGCGGCCATTTTGGAACTGGGCACAGCAGCATCAAAAGTCACTTCTGAGCATGCTCCGCCCAGTTCCAAAATGGCCGCCACACTACTTCCGGTATGCTACTTCCGGTCCGGTCCCTTATTTTTCAGAGAGGAACTTGGCAGGTATGCCGATTGCTCTGTTGGCAGCAAGGCATGGTAACCAGAGGGCACTTGCAACTGATCTGGTCGAAACCTGAACCGCATCAGGCCGATTCGAGACAGATCCAGATTGGATCAAGGAAGCTCTGGATTCGGTAAACATCAGGTCAAGAGCGATCCAGGGCTCAAAGTGCTCTCTGAGAAAGACAGGCAGGCTTGTCTCCAATGTGTTGCCATAATTTATTGCAACGCTCTATAAAGAAAACACGAGGGCAAAGAGGGGGGGATGGGAAACAGAGTTCGCTCATATTCAAATTCAAGGCTACGGAATCTCACCCAATACTCTCCAGCCACGGCGTTGGGGAAAAGGGGCGTGCTTTGGGGTGAAGATATAGACACTGAAGATGTTTCACTCTTCTCTCCCTAGCTAGAGGAGGGACCACCAAATTGCGAATAAAGAGGCGGATCGACCACGAATTGTTCAACGTGAAAGCCAAGGTGGCTCAGGGGATCCAGGAATTCTACGACTATGATCTCTCCTTACTCGAACTGGAGAAACCCGTGCAGTTTGGCGGGAGAATCAGGTAATGTGCCGTATCAGGGCAGATTCAGTCAGACGAAGGGCTCCGTTACAGGGTATGCACTGATTGGAAACAAATCAGTGTGACCACCCAAAAACCACTGCAGGCGCAAACAGTATTAAAAGCGGGAATCATAGTTGTAAGGGACCCCCAAAGGCCATCTAGTCGTACCCCCTGCAGGATGATCAGTACTATAGCAGCTAGGCGGCCATCTAGCCTCTGCTTAAGAACCTTCAGCAAAGGAGGGAATATAGAAGGAAGAGATGCAGTTCTGTTGTCCTCTAAGATCACACCCACACCATAGATGTCAAGTGGTCTTTGTGCAGTTTTAACAGTCATGGAGAATTCTGGGCATTGTAGTTTGTGAAGGGTGCCGGGAATTGTAGCTCTTTGAGCTCAGCACCCTTAAGTAGCTACAGTTCCCAGGATCCTTTGAGGGAAGCCATGGCTGTGGCATACATTTAAAGCTATGGGTGTGACCTAAGGCATCCTTAGGCTCTCAATCTGGTGGGCATCACAATTTCTGTGAACCAGTATTGTAGCCTGCAAGAGTTTATACCGAGTGATCTCAGAACATAACCAGGATTACATGGTTCCAAGTAGATGCTCTCCGGGAAGAAGAAGAAGAAGAGAAAGAGGAAGAAGGAGAAGGAGAAGGAGAAGATTTATTATTATTATTATTATTATTATTATTATTATTATTATTATTATTCTCCACCCATCTGGCTGGGTTTCCCCAGCCATTCAAGAACCAGGTGCGTGGCCAAATCATGCTAAAGTCCAGCATCTCTGCAAGGACCCCAGCCTAAAAAAAATGCTGAGCAGTCTGCCAGAAATTGGCCACTATTTTTCCTATTTCTGCTTTGGCCGGTCATGGGGAAAACAAAGTACACCACGAGGACCATGCCATCTCTTTCCACCGTTTTGATGTTGTCCTTGCTGGGGTCCTTCCAGGCCCCCTCTCCCCCTTCCACATTTCTTTGGATGGTCCAAGCTCCAAGTCTGTGGCAAATATTTGTCTTCCCTGCAGGCCAATCTGTCTTCCTTGCACGGAAGGTGCCAACAGAGCCCTGAAGATGAAGCCAGGCGCCACATGCAAGGACCACGGTGAGTGCCTCGGGCTACCCCAATGGTAGCCCCATTTGGGGAAAGGGTTGAGGCTCAAAGGTAAGGCTTAATAATAATAATAATAATAATAATTTAATATTTGTACCCCGCCCATCTGGCTGAGTCTCCCCAGCCACTCTGGGCGGCTCCCAATTGAGTATTAAAACAGTACAGCATTAAATATTAAAAGCCTCCCTAAACAGGGCTGCCTTCAGATATCTTCTAAAATTCTGGTAGTTGTTTTTCTCTTTGACATCTGATGGGAGGGCGTTCCACAGGGCGGGGGCCACCACCGAGAAGGCCCTCTGCCTGGTTCCCTGTACCCTCACTTCTCGCAATGAGGGAACCTCCAAAAGGCCCTTGGCGCTGGATCTCAGTGTCCGGGCTGAACGATGGGGGTGGAGACGCTCCTTCAGGTATACAGGACCGAGGCCGATTAGGGCTTTAAAGGTCAACACCAACACTTTGAATTGTACTCGGAAACGTACTGGGAGTCAATGTAGATTTCTCAGGACCAGTGTTATGTGGTCCCGGTGGCCACTCCCAGTCACCAGTCTAGCTGCCGCATTCTGGATTAATTGTAGTTTCTGGGTCACCTTCAAAGGTAGCCCCACGTAGAGCGCATTGCAGTAGTCCAAGCGAGAGATAACCAGAGCATGCAACCGCTCTGGCGAGGCAGGTAGGGTCTCAGCCTGCGTACCAGATGGAGCTGATAAACAGCTGCCCTGGATACAGAATTAACCTGCACCTCCATGGACAGCTGTGAGTCCAAAATGATTCCCATGCTGCACACCTGGTCCTTCAGGGGCACAATTACCCCATTCAGGACCAGGGAGTCCCCCACACCTGCCCGCCCCCTGTCCCCCCAAAACAGTACTTCTGTCTTGTCAGGATTCAGCCTCAATCTGTTAGCTGCTATCCATCCTCCAACCGCCTCCAGGCACGCACACAGGACATTCACTGCCTTCACTGGTTCTGATTTAAAAAAAGAGGTAGAGCTGGGTGTCATCTGCATACTGATGAACACCCAGCCCAAACCCCCTGATGATCTCTCCCAGCGGCTTCATATAGATCAGGCATCCCCAAACTTCGGCCCTCCAGATGTTTTGGACTACAATTCCCATCATCCCTGACCACTGGTCCTCTTAGCTAGGGATCATGGGAGCTGTAGGCCAAAACATCTGGAGGGCTGCAGTTTGGGGATGTCTGATATAGATATTAAAAAGCATGGGGGAGAGGACGGAACCCTGAGGCACCCCACAAGTGAGTGCCCAGGGGTCTGAACACTCATCCCCCACCACCACTTTCTGGACACGACCCCGGAGAAAGGAGCGGAACCACTGTATGACAGTGCCCCAGCTCCCAGCCCCTCTAGATGGTCCAGAAGGATATTATGGTCAATGGTGTCAAAGGCCACTGACAGATCCAGCAGAGCTTGCCACTGTGAGAACAGGATGCTGGGCTAGATGGGCCCAGGGCCCTAGGGGTAGTCTTGGTGGCAAAGCTTGAGACGGCCCTGGATGGGCCATTGGCCAGATCTAGCAAGCCATCTTATCTCCTTACTAGGAGAACTGAACCATGGACATAGCTGCCAAGTTTTCCCTTTTCTCACGAGGAAGCCTATTCAGCATAAGGGAATTTCCCTTAAAAAAGGGATAACTTGGCAGCTATGACTATGGAGGAAGCAGTTATTGACACAATTCAATAGCCCAGCTCCTCCCAACCACACAAACAACAAACAACCATGCCCAGTTTGCTAAAGCAGAAATGAGGAAGAGGCTGTGATCTCCTCTGCTGGTAAGTCATGTTCCTCCTTCCACCAGCTGCCACCTTACGGGAACCATGCTAGGATGCTGTGATGGAGATGGGGAGAGAAGAGCTGGAAGACAGCTGCAAAACCAGCAACCTTGGCTCTTTGATTCCACCATTGTTTCCATCTCTCACCTTTTTCATTAGGAGGACTTAGAGCTGATACCTGAGATTGTGGGTGGGGGAGAATCTCAATTCCGTTTGCGTTTAAAGGCAAGCCGACCTAACTGGCAACAATACGCGAACCAAACACGGCTACGCTTCAAAATGTGCACTTCTCTGGATTTTGCAAATGCAGTTCCACGGACAAGTCGTGGGTACAAAAGTTAATATGCTAGGGTGAAGCGTTTGCATATAAATGCATATGTTAGTGAAACCGACATACAAAAAATGTGTTAGATCAGGGGAAATTGCTTTGTGAAAATTTGTATATTAGAAATAATTGCATACAAAAAATGGGTGAATTTGCAACAAAACTCAGGAATTTCCACAAGGACTTAAAACATCGCTAACTAATGTGGAGAACCAAACTTAAGATTGGGGGGGGAAATGAGGAATTGAGAGCAACTGAAATTGACATATATGCCCAGACCTACTTGATGCTGCATTTTTCCTCCTCCTCCGCGATCCCTTTTCCTTTTGTGTCGGAACTCTGCCTTACACATTGGTCCCTCTAGCTCAGCCTTGTCAACACTGACTGGCAGTGTCTCTCTAGGGTTTCAAAGTCCTCCCCAGCTGGAGTCACCAGGGATTGAACCTGTGACCTTTTGCACTCAAAACACATGCTCTTCCACTGAGTCCCCCCCTTTTCAGGGTGGCTAAAAACCACAGGAAAGATTCTTGCCCATACTGGGGAAGTTTAGGTTTCTGCAATTACACTGTTGCAAAAAGAATTGGGAGGTTTTGCCGTTTGGAAAGTGGGGGGGGGGAGATGCATTGAACATTCCCAGAATTCCCTGGGGGAAAAGGACTGATTGCTAAACTACTCTAGGAATGTGTGTGTGTGTGGGGGGGGGGGTGATAGGGGTCCCCTAGCTACTTTCAGCATAACTACATTTCCTAGGATTCTTTGAGGAAAGCCACGAGTGTTTTAAGTGGCATAATACCGCTTTACATCTATGGTGCAGACGTGGCCTTTGATAACGCTGGTGTTATGTCCCATTGCCTGTCCTTGGATCCCAGGAGCTGCTCTCATGCCTAACAGTGCACATGACCCACTTGATCTCTGCCATATGATTCGATTCTAGGTCACCTTTCACTCCTGTAACCAAAAGTAGGTGGCTTATGCCTCACTCCCCAGGCAGAAAACTCAGACGTTTTCAAGCACACAGTCACACAAACCTTCATACCTTGCAGAACTGCAGTTGCTGAGTTTGGAGGAAGTGGATGCCCAGTTCATATCCTTGGACAACGAGAGGATGGGAGTACAGATCAAGACAAGGAGAAGTGTAAGCATGGTATTTCCTGCCCATGGAATTCTGGGTAAAAAATGGAGATGTGAAAGCCAATTGAAGATGGGAAGTATGAGCTGGGGAGGGCATTATATCTGAAGGTCTGGTTTAAAAAAGAGAGAGAGAGAGAGAGAGAAAGCCTGAAACAAAAAACAAAAACACTCTTGAAGTATACTTTTAAAAGCAATATTTCAAGATTGATATGGTTACAGACAGTTTACGCTGCTTCGACTCTGTCGAGAGCCAAGTTTCACAGCTGTTAGAGATGACAGCATTGCAACACTCTTAGAACTTGATGTTTCTCAAAGAAAACTTTCAAACATTGCATCATACCGGACTTCTTCGGGCATTAGGTCCAGCAGTGCAATCTGTCTGCCAAGAGCATATTTTCTCCTAAAACTGAGGCTGCAAACGCACCATATTCATGTTTTTGGAAATTCTACATTTCTACCTAGGTTTTATGGATTGTATCCTAGGTAGGATTTTTCATTATTTCAGCCTAGGCACCAAAGATGATTAGAATGTCAAAAACTACAAACATGGGAGGCTGTTATCTGGGACCGTTTCAAGTTTGACTTTTTAAGGCAAAGAAAGAAAGAAACATAGAAGTATTTGCTTCCTGCTCTGCAGCCTCTCTGTGTGATACTGCAGCACGTGAGGCTTATGCAATCATTGTTGGCAGGGAAGTAGTGAGAGGGGTTTATTCTTTCTGTCCAAAGCAGATGTTGCTGGGAGGCTGAATTCAGATCAGGTATGGTTTATACAAAGAAGCTGAATTATGAAATGGGTGCAGAAATAAATTCTGAATCAGAACCTCTTTTGGGAAGAGTAAAATTGGGCAAGTATATGGGAATAGAAAGTGAACACACTGTGCTGTAGAGCATGAAATGTTCAGTCTTAATTGTGGGAAAACCAATGGAAAATCTCAGCTTTCAACTGGAGGGAAATCCCTACCTAATAGTAGGCAGGAATGCTTTAAGATCAGCCCTGGAAAGTACAGCATTACTATGAACTGAAATAATAATGACTGTGTACTGATTTAATCTGGATTAATTCATCCAGAGCACTTCAGATAAGACCTGTCTCAAAGGAAGAGACAATTCATTGTCTCTTTGCTAATTGCATGCAGATTTTCAAAGCACCGGAAGTGAACTACCGTATTTTTCACTCCATAAGATGCACTTTTTTCCTTCTAAAAAGTAAAAGGAAATGTCTGTGTGTCTTATGGAGCGAATGCGTAGTCCCTGGAGCCGATCGTGCTATTTAAAAAAAAAAAAGAGCTAAAGGCTAACAAAAGGGAAAGAGAGTGTTGAAAGCAACTGATTGCAAGAGATCGGGGAGGGAGATAAGGGAGCTAGCTCCCTTCCCACCCTGCCCAGGCCCCTTGCCCAGGCCTCAATTGTTGTCTGCAGAGGGAGGCTGTTTGTTTCCCCAGCGACATGTGACTGGCTGATTAGATTATCTGTCTGGAAACTGTAGAAATGGGTCCCTTTCCTTTCCTAGAGAAGCTGCAGAACTGTGAGCTGAACCCCAAAAAGCAGGATTTTTTCCCTTTGCAAGGAAACTCAACAACTTTGAGCTCATTCTAAAAAATGGAGCTTTCCCCCTTTGCAAAAAAGATGCACAACTTTGAGCTGATCCTCAAAGAAAATAGAGCTTTCTCCCTTTGCAAAAGAAGCTTCCTCAAATATTTAATGAGGGGGGGGGCAAAGGCACCTGGGCCTCTAGGAGTTGGCTGCTATGCCTAGGACAATTCAAGAAAGCAAAAAAAAATTTCTTGTTTTCCTCCTCTAAAAACTAGGTGCGTCCTATGGTCAGGTGCGTCCTATGGAGCGAAAAATATGGTATTATGGCCTGGGTAGCAATTCCGCCATTAAATCGATTCATTCATTGCTTCCCACAGCGCCCAACGTGCATTTCCGCAGCCCTTCAAGACAAGAAAATGTTTTCAGAAGGAACTGATGCCTCTGAAGTGGTGACTGACAGATTCCTGTGTAGTGGTGGAGGGAGAGCTGTCGAGGCTGCCACTTGCAAAGGTCATTTTGCTTACATAGGAGGGTGAAGCATCCCTGGTTAAGCAGAGCAGGGAGAGAGTAAGGCCTCGTCCACACTTCTGCTTCTTCCGGGTACAAGGCTTTATAGGTGATTGCCTCACTGCTTTCCCCGGGAAAACCCGCTGTTTACCTCACAGAATCATAACAAATGTCCATCAAGTTTTCTGCAGAAGACGCGGGACGAGCAGAAATGTGGGGGAGCCCTTACGAGAAGTTTTCAATAAGCTCCTTCATCTGAATTGGGGACTGGAAACCTCGGTCCAAATGTGGCCCTCCAAGCCTCTCTGTCTGGCACCCCTAGGCCACCGGTTTCGCACTCTGCTTAAGAGCTTTTGTCTGACTGGAAAGTGTCCTTGAACTTCTGTTCGTCTGGATGGAGGGAAAAGTGTGGTGTATGAGCAGAGGCGCCAGGTAGCCCCTAATATTGAGTGGGCCCAGGGCATGGGGCGCAGGCCAGCTTAGCCTTCTGCTAGGCCGCACCAGTCCCCACGGCGTCTCCCAACACTGCACAGGCCAGGGCAGCCTTCTGTGATGTCATGTCCTTTGGAGGAGGTCAAGTGCGTGCGCTGGAGCCCCTCAACATTGAAGGGGCCAGAGCCTCTTCAAACAAATATCAAGGGGGCCAAAGACACCTTGGCTCCCTATAGTTGTAGAAACTATCCCAATGTATAAAGCAGGCATCCCCAAACTGCGGCCCTCCAGATGTTTTGGCCTACAACTCCCACGATCCCTAGCTAACAGGACCAGTGGTCAGGGATGATGGGAATTGTAGTCCAAAACATCTGGAGGGCCGAAGTTTGGGGATGCCTGGTATAAAGGTTAAAATTTGCATCTGTTGCTCCATTCTCTTTTCCCTCTGGCCCTGTTTACCACTGACGTATTCCCCCCCCCCCAAAAAAAAGGTTGACCAGGAGAGAATGCGGCCCTCAGGGTAAAAAAGCAAAAGTTCCCCACCTCTGATCTTAATGAAGCTGGCAACCTTGGCTGTGTGCATCCTGCATAAGTGCAGGATTCCCTTTCCAGTATAGAATCCAGAAGCTGTCATTGTGACAAATTTCATTCAAAGCAGAGATTCCCAATTCGTGTCCCACGAACCACCAATGGTCTGCAAGCTTCATTCAGGTGGTCCATGGCATTTTTGTGGTTGAATAGGGTTGCCGAGCGTCCGAAATTTCCGAGACGCAGCCAGGATTTGGCTTTCGGAAGCAGTGTCTGGGCAGAAATCACTTCAATGTCCGGGAAAACCTGAACATATGGCAACCCGTGTTGGAAGTGTAGATATTGGCAAATTTCCTTAAGAATAGCTCAAAAACTTCATTTCGGGGGGGGGGGGGAGGAGCTCAAAACTTTTAAAACTCTGGCTTTGTGAAATATCGCAACCCATATTTGAAGAAATGTGAACTTTCTCTCCTGTCTAGAGATAGGGGAGCTTCTGTCAACTTTTAATCCTTTCTTCCTTTTTTCAGGTGAATCCGGAGGATCATTATTCGTGGAACGGAGGGAGAGACTCTTCCAAGTAAGTGAACCTCTGCAAGATCCAGAGATCTACCAATAAACAGATCCCAATCGCCTTCCTGCCTGCCCCTTTCATAGGGGGCTGCTGTAGCGTTTTGGGTTGCAATAAGCTTTTGCATCTTTGCCACTGTGAATTGCAGATTCGCTGTTCTGCCTTTTGACCCAGTTTGCTTGCCTCTCCTGATCAGGTGGGCGTGATCAGCTGGGGCACATATAACCCTTGTGGAAAGAAGAGGAAGAAGAATAAGAAAGATGGGGAGACGAAAGAAACAGTCCGGGATCCCCCTCCAACGAACCATAAACCACGAGATTTCTACATTAGTCTCTTTGGTGTGCAGGACTGGCTGAGGCAACATCTGGGCCAATCCTTGAGATTTATCCCAAAGGAATGAGCCACTAAGACAAACTCACTGTTGCCCAGGAGTGTTTGCTAAGATGTCAGTCCCCGACACGCTTATTAAAAACATTATCTTGATTATGTGTGGTATGTTTGTGTTGTTTATGCTCCTGGCTGTAGGATCAGAACTTAATTTGTGGTAGGGCTCATCAGTCTGTAGCCTCGAGTTGCAGATTCCATGGGCACTGCTATTCCACATTCTTCTAAGAATAGATTAAACCAGTGGTTCTTCATAGCACTTAATGCAATGCTCCTCACCACCATACCTGCCAAGTTGCTGTCAGAGAAATAAGGGACCGGGCCGGAAATAGCAGACCGGAAGTAGCGTTGCCGCCATTTTGGAACTGGGCGGAGCATGCTCAGATCAGAAGTGACTTTTGATGCTGCTTTGCCCAGTTCCAAAATGGCCGCCGCGCCAGAAGTCGCACTGCAGCCATTTTGGAACTGGGCAGAGCAGCATCAAAAGTCACTTCTGAGCATGCTCCGCCCAGTTCCAAAATGGCCGTCGCACCAGAATAAACCGGGGAAAAACAAAAAAAATCCGTTTTTTCAGCTAGGAACAGCTGGAAAAATGGGGATTTCCCGGGGAAAACGGGAGACTTGGCAGCTATGCTCGCCACTGCTATTTTTCTATAAAAAGGGGGGGCTGGGACCCACCATGAACACCTCCCTCGGCGCCCATCAGAGAGGTGCCTGAACTGAGTTCCTGCTGGAAAGAAGCCCTGCTCCTTGCCAATGTAAGAATTACCTCTTATGTTTCGTCAAGTTATTCTCATTCAGCAAAGAGCCCTTCCAATTTGAATTAAAAGCTTCCTGCTTTGTTTGTTCTGCCTCTTTTTATTGCTTCCTGCTGCATTGCATTACTGATGAGCAGCCTGCTTATTGTCCCTTGAATAGCGATTCTTAATTGTCTCTTGATATCGGTTCTTGCTCTCACAAGTGTGCACATCTCTGTGGGTACTTCAGTTACTGTCTTCCTCTCATTTTTCTTCCTTGCATTTCTTATATAGCAAAATCAGGCCCGGCTTGCCCATTGACTCTAGTGGCGCAATGCACCATGGTGCCTGGGCGATCAGGGGGCGCTGAGGGGTGCCCCAGCAAGTGGGAGAGCTTCGCGGCGGCCTCCCTTTTCCCTCCACCAGCCGCGCTGTGAGAGCAGGCAGGGAAGCGAGCAGAACAGGGGCACTAGGACCCTGTTCCGCTCTGCAGCGCCGGGGTCATCCCTCACCCCGGCGCTGCGTTTCATTGGTAGAGGTGACGCCACATGGCAGCACCTCTACCAATGAAACACAGCGCCCTGTTGGCGGGAAGGAACCCGGCATGGCCCGGCCTGCCCAGGCACTCCGCTCTGCTGGGAGAAGGGAGGAAGGCCGCACGGAGCAGTGGCGCCCCCTCCCCCACTCAATCCGGCGGCATCGGACAGGCAGGCGGCCTCCGGCACAGCGCGCCCCTGCTGTGAGGTGTGGGGGCCGCCGTGAGGCTTCCGCCACCCGGCACGTCAGGTAAGAGTTTTCCTTTTTTAAAAAAGAGTGGGGGGGCGCCCGAGGGATCCCTGCACCAGGGCACCCGATGACCTTAAGATGGCCCTGAGCAAAATAGCATTATTTGGCTATAAATTATAAAACTATTTCACTGTAGCACAACTAAAAAGAAAGAGATGTGAGGAGATCATAGTTAATAAATCAATAAATTAAGGGTTTATTTGTAAGTAATTCCATTGCCATGTTCCACAGGAAGCAATAGAAGGGCCTGAATCTGCAAAGAGAGAGCTTTTAATTAAAGGGAATAGCTCTGAAAACTCCCATTGCCAGTCCACTGTAGAAAATATTCCCATTTCTCCACCCATTTCAGCTTGTTCAGGAGCGATTGGAACAGGCTTTATAGGTGATTTTCCTTACCCCAATGCAACACAATTACTGGTAAACTGGTTAATAGAGAGCCAGTGTGGTGTAGTGGTTAAGAGCGGTAGACTCGTAATCTGGGGGACTGGGTTCGCGTCTCTGCTCCTCCACATGCAGCTGCTGGGTGACCTTGGGCTAGTCACACTTCTCTGAAGTCTCTCTGCCCCACTCATCTCACAGAGTGTTTGTTGTGGGGGAGGAAGGGAAAGGAGAATGTTAGCCGCTTTGAGACTCCTTAGGGTAGCGATAAAGTGGGATATAAAATCCAAACTCTTCTTCTTCTAATATTTTTTTTGGGGGGGCCTGCATATTTCTGTTTTCATAACCTCCTTTGAGACAGGCCAGACTTTTATACCAGACTGATACATCACTACTCCCCATTCCCTATGTTGAGATAATACACTTATTATGTCTCTTGTTATAAAGATAAAACCTTGAAGTGGCCCGTTTTAATAAAAAACACATTTAGAGCTTAGTTAAACAAGCTGTGTTCGCAGTGAATGCTGTTTTTTACACTGATAATTTCTGTATGTTCAGATGTGAACCAAACACATTCCTGTATTATTTAGGTTTAGATAATATGTCCAAGTAGCTTCTATCCCAGACATGCTTTTTCATAACAAAAATTGCAGTTGTTTGTTTTCGATGTAGTTCTGTAATTGTTACAATGTATTTTGGTTGTGTGATTTCTCAGATCCTTTAATGAAGTTGGATATTTTGTGGAATGCGGTCTTGTTTTTCTTTAAAAAGTGAGAAACATTGGAAACATTTCACTCATTTGAAGGGGGGAAATGGACATGAGTCACTTGCTCTTTCATTGTGAGGAGCTCATGCCTTTTGTTTGGTTCCCAATTCTAGTCCTGCCGATTCAGGTAATTATGACTTGCCATAATTGGGGTTTCTCAGCTCTGCATCAATAATCAATATTTTAGAATTGTAATGCTAGCATTTTATTTTATGCTATTAACCTTAATTCTTTTTTTGTATAAACTTTATTAATTTCTCTCTTTAAAAACATAAACACTCAACATACGCACACACTTTTACAGACAAAAAGAACAATCCATCTGAAGATCTAATCATATAACCAAAAATGCAATCACAAAACAAAAACAAACAAACAAGAATAAAAAACAAACAAACAAAACAAAACAATTGACCTAAATTCAAATAAAAGAAATTTATTTCCTATGTCCCTGAAGACTAGGTTTTCTGTGTACTTATATGAAGAGGAATAATTCCCCACTTAACATGGCAGTAGTTACAGAATTTCCTAAATTAACAGTTTAAAGACAGCAGAAGAGCTGCACACAGAGGAAGAGTCTGCTATTTGATACCTGATTTGATTTGATTTTATTATTTTATATGTGCTGATTTGATTTTATTATTTTATATGTACACACACACACACAGACACAGACACAGAGTAATTACTATCATCATCATTAGAATGAACTAAGGTGAAAAACCTAATTGTCAGACTCAGTTTCTGCTATATAGAAACCAGCCTTAGATTTATCCACTGAACAAAACAATGTTGTCACGCCACCCTGTACAAACAACCACTGGAGGTGCATGGACATTTTTAGAATATCATCAGGAGAAAAACAAAACATACAGGAGGACACTGTAGAAAACACAGAAGTAGTCATAGGAGCATAGGAAGTACTGTATACAGAGTCAGGCCATAGGTTCATATGATTCAGTATTGTTCACACTGACTAGGGGATACGGCTGGCGCTGTGGTCTAAACCACCGAGCTGCTTGGGCTTGCTGATCTGAAGGTTGGCGGTTCAAGTCCCCGTGACAGGGTGAGCTCCCGTTGCTCTGTCCCAGCTCCTGCCAACCTACAGTAGCAGTTCGAAAGCACGTCAAAGTGCAAGTAGATAAATAGGCACCGCTCTGGCGGGAAGGTAAACGGCGTTTCTGTCACATGCTGGCCACATGACCCGGAAAGCTGTCTGGAGAAACGCTGGCTCCCTCGGCCTGAAGTGAGATGAGCGCCACAACCCCATAGTCGCCTTTGACTGAACTGTCCAGGGGTCCTCGCCCCCTTTTTCTACACTAACTTGACAGCTCTCTAAGGGAATATTATCCAATATTTTGCCAGGGATTGAACTGGGATATTCTGCATTCGGAGCCGATGGTCTACCACTGAGCCATTTGTAGGTGTCAACTCCAGATCAAACAAGTGTAAAAGCAGCCTGGGAATCTGCATTAGAGGTTCACAAACACCTCTAAGAGTGAGGGTACCTCAGCATTCACCATGTCAACTATTCCTGGGACCAGAGGTGAAGGCCCTCAAAGCCTGAGGCTATAGTTTGATGGCAGACTTACAGTCCTGTCAACTCTCATTTTAGAAGTAAAACGCCACCAACACCTTGCCAATGCTAGGAACTCTCAACCCCCCCCCCCTTACAGTGCCACCTCCTCATCTTTCAATGTCTTCCTTTGATGATGTGGCAGGTAGGAGGGATTTGAAAGTGTGTGTGTGTGTGTGTCAAAAACTAAATGGGGTAATAGAAGGTTATTAACCTCACTGTTCAAATATTCATGGGCATTTCGACATAGAATCGTAGAGTTGGAAGAGACCACAAGGGCCATCCAGTCCAATCCCCTGCCAAGCAGGAAACATCATCAAAGCATTCCTGACAGATGGCGGTCAAGCCTCTGCTTAAATACCTCCAAAGAAGGAGAGTCCACCACACTCCTTGGCAGCAAATTCCACTGTCGAAGAGCTCTTACTGTCAGGAAGTTCTTCCTAATGTTTAGGTGGGATATTCTTTCTTGTAGTTTGAATCCATTGCTCTGTGTCCGCTTCTCTGGAGCAGTAGAAAACAACCTTTCTCCCTCCTCTATATGACATCCTTTTATATATTTGAACATGGCTATCATACCACCCCTTAACCTTCTCTTCTCCAGGCTAAACATACCCAGCTCCCTAAGCCGTTCCTCATAAGGCATCGTTTCCAGGCCTTTGACCATTTTGGTTGCCCTCTTCTGGACGGATCAGGGCTAGGAATATTCGGGATACTAAAAAAATGTAAGGCTAAAGAGCAACGTATAGTCTGTCTCTCATTCTTAGAGATATTATGGATTGCAATCACGAATCCGTTGAATCAAAAAAATGACATACAAGGCACATGTAGACCAATACTGGAGAGACATGTATTGTTGCAGCCTGGGCAGATGAAGGCATCCAGTTGTCCTTCTGCAGAAGCATCAAGGTGTAGGGTTCTAGCGAAAAACAAGCCTAAAATCTGCCCTTCCCTGTTTTGAAATCTATAAGGCATCAAATCTTCTCTTGAAGCATGCATGAGTTCTCTAGGATGGTTCCACACTGGTGGGATCAGGAAACCAGGATTTCTTTTTAGCATTCTTGGGCGATTGTGGGGCTGGGATTCTGAACACCTGCTTGCCACAATAGTTATGTTCTACCTCTACTGTCAGAGGCAATATGCCTCTGAAATACCAGTTTCTGGGAACTACAGAGTGCTGTTGCACCCAGGTCCGGCTTGCAGGCTTCCCGGAGGTATCTAGTTGACGCCTTTAAGAATAGATTGCTGGACTAGGTGGGTCATTCACCAGATCCAGGAAGTTCTTCTTAAGTTCTTCAGCAGCGGTTTGATGTGCAGCAGTTAGCAAGGATAACATTTCACTCTACACCAGGGCTTCCCAAATTTGGGTCGCTACCTGTTTTCGGACCACAGGAATGATGGGAGTTGTAGTCCAAAAAACAGCTGGAGACCCAAGTTTGGGCAACCCTGCTCTACACAATGAAGAGCTGCTGTGCCTGCTAATTTATCCTACTATTCCATGGGTAGGCAAACTAAGGCCCGGGAGACGGATCTGGCCCAATCGCTTTCTAAATCTGTCCAGTGGACGGTGCAGGAATCAGCGTGTTTTTACATGAGTAGAATGTGTCCTTTTATTTAAAATGCATCTCTGGGTTATTTGTGGGGCATAGGAATTCGTTCTCCCCCCCCCTTCAAAATATAGTCCGGCCCTGCACAAGGTCTGAGGGACAGTGGACCGGCCCCCTGCTGAAAAAGTTTGCTGAGCCCTGTGCTATTCTCTTCATTTCAGACCTGGAGCAGGCCAGACTATCCCCCCCTTCTTGTGGCCACCTGCCAAGCCTAGCAGAAATCTGGGAGTCACGTATTTACCCCGATTTGAAAGAATCGAAACTCCACACCCATCGCTGCCCACTTCCTTTATGCAGTCGCTTAACAGCAATCTCTTTTGAAATCTTTCCCCATTCTTTTGTGCCCAAAAACGAGGAAGTTTAGAAGTGGGTAAATATTGCAGTCAGTGTCTGAAAATGCAAATACGGGGGGAGGAGCAGGAATTGGATCATGACCGTGGGGAAAATCTCATAGCCTAGCAAAGCTGGGGGCCTGACCTAACCCCAGCCCCCAGGAATCCCCTGGATGGAATGTCCACATTCCGATAGTCTCCTACGTGTTCAAGCTGGGAATTCCCCCAGTTGGCTTCATTCCCTTCCTGTCTTCAAGACGATTCTGGGTTTCCCCCCTAATTGGATTCCTATCCACCTGCAGCCACAGCACATTCTTGCCCCTCCCTCACCCACCACAACCCGCCTTGGCATTGCTTCATGGACTTTGCCATTTCCCAAAACTCAGCTGTTTTCTCGGGGTGGGGCTAGAGACCAGCATCTAGCAAGTGGAGCAGATCGCCTAAGATTTCACAAGTAGCTGGACTGCAGCGCTGGTGCCCAAACAGAAGCTGCTAGACAACAAACGAGGGAGAACTAGAAATGCAGCTTTTGGACCAGCTGTTCTGCATTCTCATTGCCCTCGGGGCATCTTACACAGGTAAGCTGTCACAGCCAGGCACAAATTGATTATGAGAGCTGTGGATTTCACACACAGCAGTGCCTAATTGTAGTCAGTGGTGCCTTGAAGCCAGAACTCTTTGAGCCTCAACCAAGTCACCTGTGGCACCTTAAAGACTAACACATGTATTTATTTATGATGGTTAAGAATGCAGGGGGCAGGGGTATTTGATTGAGTCATCATTTAAAGGCAAGCCTACCTAATTCACAGTTTCTGAATATGCAGCTGGAAACACAGCCGTCCTTCAGAATCGCGCTTCTCGAAATTTTGCAGTGAAAAATGTGAATATACAAAAATGCATTAAGTCAGGGATAATTGATTTGTAAAATGGTGTATACATAAGGCAAAATGCACAGAAAACGTGAGAGAGATGCCTTAAAATGCTGATAAACTTCCATGGAGACTTTAAAAAACAAAATCACAACAGAAGCTTTGGTGGACTAAACACACTTTGTCGGATGCAGCTGGCGAGATGGACTTTAGTACACAAAACGTCAGGACATCATCACAGAGAAATGTGTTTATATGTTGGTTTTGCTGCCACAGACTAACACAGCTACCGATCCTCTTACCTGGAAATTTCGCTTTGAGATAATGCCGTTCGGGATAATTCATTCAGGATATTTGCTTTTATGCAGAGTTGCTGAAAAGAATTCAAAGTCCTTTTTGAAATTATATGATGAATGTTGATGCTCATTTCCCCAATGTCAACAATTTATGTGATTTTTGAAAGTATTTGATAGAAAGCTATTGAGTCTCTAGGGACGGGGGTGGCGCTGTGGGTTAAACCACGGAGCCTAGGGCTTGCTGATCAGAACGTCAGCGGTTCGAATCCCTGTGACGGGGTGAGCTCCCGTCGCTCGGTCTCAGCTCCTGCCAACCTAGCAGTTCAAAAGCACATCAAAGTGCAAGTAGATAAATAGGGACCGCTCCGGCGGGAAGGTAAACGGCGTTTCCGTGTGCTGCTCTGGTTCGCCAGAAGAGGCTTTGTCATGGTGGCCACATGACTCGGAAGCTGTACGCTGGCGCCCTCGGCCAATAACGCGAGATGAGCGCCGCAACCCCAGAGTTGGTCACGACTGGACCTAATGGTTAGGGGTCCCTTTACCTTTACCTTTATTGAGTCTCTGGAAGCATTTGATAGCTGGCGTGCAATACTACTCATTACCCGGCAATTTGTCTGATTTCACATATGAAACTTGGCAAATTAATCAAGGTTGTTGGGTGGAACGCTCGGATTTTGCGTGTAGCTTCGCACTTAAATTTTGAGTGGCAAATTGGAAAAGCAGGAAATCTGCAAGTGTACATTATAGCTCCACTCATGCCTCAGGGCCATTTCAAATTCTTGCAGGGGAGCATTTGGGTGTAGAAAGTTGGAATGCAACCCACTTGCCTGGGATGATAAAATACATACCTGATTTATGTGTCTGTGTCCTGGGGAGGTTTGGTCCAGTGCATGTACTCTGTGCAAAAATCCACATGTATATTTGACACGAATTGTGAGTTGTAGTTTAATTCCTGCATCAAAGTGCTTTTAGCATACAATTTTTGTAGCATTTGCAACAGGTTTACAAAAGATTCATAGAGGATCAGGTTACCAATGAATGCTATCACTACATGGCTACCTAGCCCATTTATCGCGGGAAACCCCTGGATTTTAATCTGTTTCCCGCTGGTCTCCCGAATTGAAAAAAATCCCGGAAATCTCTTGGATTTCCTACCTGCCAGGGAGGCTTCATTTTGGCTCCTGGCGCCGCCCGATTTCTGGTGCCCAGACATGGGTAGCGCGGCGCCGGAAGTCTCATGTCCGGAAATGCGTAGAAGTGACTTCTGGTGCCGCTCCGCCCATGCTTGGGCACCGAAAATCAGGTAGAGCGGCACCGGAAGTTGCTTCAACCCAACATCCAGACATGCGTAGAAGCGACTTCCAGTGCTGCTCTGCCCGATTTTCGGTGCCCAGGCATGGGCAGAGCGGCACCGGAAATCGCTTCTACGCATGCCCGGAAGTTGCGTAGAAGCGACTTCCGGTGCCGCACCACTGCAGGAGACTTGGCAGGGCCACAATGGCTATGTCAGGCATCCCCAAACTTTGGCCCTCCAGATATTTTGAACTACAATTCCCATCTTCCGTGACCACTGGTCTTATTAGCTAGGGATCATGGGAGTTGTAGGCCAAAACATCTGGAGGGCTGCAGTTTGGGGATGCCTGGGCTATGTTCTACCTCCACTGAATAGCAGTTGAATCACAAGTGGAAAGAGGAACTCTTGAACTCGGGACCTGCTTGTAGGCGTCCCAGAAGAAGCTGGTTGGTCACTGTTAGAACAGGATGCTGGACCAGATGGGCCACTGGCCTGATCCAGCAGCACTTCCTCTATACAGTATTGGTATGTTTTGTCTTATGTTGTGGTCCAGTACAGGCTTCCTTTCCGCTGGGGCATAAAGAGACTAGTTCTCATTGAGGTGATAAATTTATATGTGGCCACAGCACCTCAGGTTGCAAGTGGAGGCTCACAGTAGATGCTTGAATACTCTCCCATAAATGCAATTCCCTCCATGGAAAATACAAGATGTCAGGGAGAGAGGTTCTGGCTTAGACTCTTTGCTGTTATGCTACTTATCTGTGCACATGGATTCTGGAGTGGTGCAGTTTAGCCACAGGGTTACAAACTCCGTAAAACCAGGTTGGAGTCCATGTTTCTTTTTTCGGCTTTACACTTTTAAAATAGGGACGGTAGTTCCGGGCGATGTTTCGGCTTAGGGACGGGATATCTGACTTCAGGAAATGTGTCTGTATAAACAGAGTCTTGGATTAGCCATTATACTAAATACACTAAGCTGTACGGTCAGGGACAAAAGCGGAGCTCTTGCCATTCTTACCAATTTCCCAGAAGGAAGAATAAATCAACATTGCACCATCTGAGTCTTTGTGTGCGTGCTTGCGTTCGGTAGACAGCAGAATGGTGAATTCAGATTTGGGAAGGGCAGGATCCTGTGGTTTCCTCAGCTATGAAGCATGCTGGGAGGCCGGGGACAAGGCCTGGGCCTGTTTCTCCTCATGTTCCCTCGTGTATAGTGACTGATTTATAAAAAGAGATGGGCTGCAGCCTGAGTGCAAGTTGGCATGCCTTGATCTAAAAATCTGCCACCTCTTATATCATTTATGGTGTCTTATAAACTGGTGAGAATGTTGATGATTATATATTTCCAGATGGAGGCAGCAACTATGTGCGTAGAGCTCCAAGGCTTTTGTGGGCACCAGGGGAAAACCTCAAGGGCACCTAGTTTGTGCCCATGGGCACCAGGTTGGCTCCCAGTATGTTTCCGAGTATGTTTGGTGCTGACCTTTAAAGCCCTAAACGGCCTCAGCCCAGTATACTTGAAGGAGCGTCTCCAGCCCTACTGAGATCCACCTCCACTGAGGTCCAGCTCCAAGGGCCTTCTGGCAGTTCCCTCGCTGAGAGAAGCAAAGCTACAGGGAACCAGGCAGAGGGCCTTCTCGGTGGTGGCACCTGCCCTGTGAAACGCCCTCCCATCAGATGCCAGAGAGATAAACAACTATCTGACTTTTAGAAGACATCTGAAGGCAGCCCTTATTAGGGAAGCTATTAATGTTTGATGTTTTATCGCTTTATTATGATGATTAATATTCTGTTGGGAGCCGCCCGGAGGGGCTGGGGAAACCCAGCCAGATGGGCAGGGATATAAATAATAAATAATAAATTATTATTATTATTATTATTATTATTATTATTATTATTATTATTATGGCAACCCCAGAAGTAAAATAATGGCAGATACCATAGGCAGGCTCCAAAGAAAAATCTGGCCACTTACAGTGAGGGGAAAAAGAGGGCCTTCTCGGTAGTGGCGCCCGCCCTGTGGAACGCCCTCCCATCAGATGTTAAAGAGAAAAACAGCTACCAGATTTTTAGAAGACATCTGAAGGCAGCCCTGTTTAGGGAGGCTTTTAATGTGTAATAGATTACTGTATTTTATTTTTCTGTTGGAAGCCACCCAGAGTGGCTGGGGTATAAATAAATTATTATTATTATTATTATTCATTCTGCCTCTCACAGCTACAATAAACCTACCATTAAAATTATGGACTGGTCATTTCTTTGTCAGAGGCCAAACGGGCAAATTTAGCAGGGGATCAAAATACTTTTCCCCCTCACTGTATCTCTTTTTGGCATGTTAAGAAATCTCAGCCAGCTGCAGCAATGCCTGCACATTGATGTGCACAAGCAGGTTGTGTGGGCTGTCAATGGTGATCTTGTAGCAGGGGCCCAAAGGGCCCCAATTAAGGTGATAATGTAAATCCCTATAAATCCTAGACTATGCTTATAATAGTGAATTATGGGAACTTGTTGCTTAAAGAAACTGATGATCTAGCAAGATGCCGTTCTTTTACTGGAACAGAAGGTCAGCTAACACGCAAATCACAAAGATATAATTCATAAGCTGGAACACAAATTGTTACATGGTACACGTAACACAGGTTCCCAACACGCATATTATCTCACAATGTAACATATTATTGAGAATCAAAGGCCTAGTTAGCAATCCTTGGCCTAGTTAGCAATCCTTATTGCGCATGCGTATTAGATTAGGTAATGACATACGTATTAAATATGAAATGAGATAATGATGAATATTAATTATAAAATGATGTGATGCTTTATGTGATTGGTTAAATCAAAATCATTTGTTTGAAATGTTATAAATTCCTCTGCCCCACGTAGGGCGAGGTTGCAGTTTTGAGAAAAGATTCGACTGTAACCTTATTGCTTTGCAATAAACAAAATGGACTCCTAACTCCTCCTGTCTCTGAGTTTTATTGGCTAACTCAGAAGATAAGCCATTTTTTGGCTTACAACAATCTGAACCTTTTTTATTTTATTTTTAACTTTCTGCTTTTTTCCTTTCCCCTCAGATGCAGCTGATGATGCCTGTGACCCCCAAACAGCTGAGATTGCTGGGGGCCAGTACACAGTACTGGAAAACGGCACTGTGCTGAAATATGAGTGCCCAGATGGGAAATACCCGTACCCTACAGACTACCGGTTTTGCCAGTATGATGGGACATGGAGCCCCATGCAGAATGCACTGAAAAGTCGCGTCTCCAAGGCCAGTTGCCGAAGTAAGATGACAGTTGAGAGCACTCAAATATGCCAATGTATTGTTAATCTAGACCAGGGGTCCCCAGACTACGGCCCGCGGGCCAGATGCGGCCCAATTGGCCTCCCAATCCGACCCGCAACGACCCCCGCCGCCCGCTGCCGCCGCCTGCTCTTACGGCGCGCAGTGCGGCAGCGCGCTTCCAGATCGGAAGAAAGCGCCAAAAATCATTTGTGCGCATGCGTATGGGCCTCTCCCGACCCAGAAGAGGTCATGTCCGGTGCACTTCCGGGTCGGGGGAGGCCCATACGCATGCACACAAACAATTTTCGGCGGTTTTTCTGACCTGGAAGCGCGCCACCGCGCCAGTAAGTGTGTGCGCGCATGCGCACGGGCGCGCACTCCCCCGCCCTCCGGCCCAAAGCCGGGTAAGTCCGGGGACCCCTGATCTAGACATTTGTAGGGCAAATGCATCATGACTGACTTTCTGTTTTTGCCACGGCTAGTCTTTCTCAAGTCAGGGATGTGGGTGGCGCTGTGGGTTAAACCACAGAGCCTAGGGATTGCCGATTAGAAGGTCAGCGGTTTGAATCCCTGTGACGGGGTGAGCTCCCGTTGCTCGGTCCCAGCTCCTGCCAACCTAGCATTTCGAAAGCACATCAAAGTGCAAGTAGAAGGTACAAAGTACAGCGGGAAGGTAAATGGTGTTTCCGTTCGCTGCTCTGGTTCGCCAGAAGCGGCTTAGTCATGCTGGCCACATGACCTGGAAGCTGTACGCCGGCTCCCTCGGCCAATAACGCGAGATGAGCGCCACAACCCCAGAGTCGGTCACGACTGGACCTTTACCTTTACCTAGTCCTCCACAAATGTTACCTTTATCCATTATTTCAATATGGTGAATCGTTGCCAACTGATCGGGGGAAATCAACCTTGGCCTGCTCCTGTGTCTTTTAACAGCACCTTGTTCTGTCTAACGCAGCACCAACAGGGAAACATTTCTCTGATGTGGAGATAAGCATTGCAGCGCCTGCTAATATCTACAGTTCAAGCTGCATTTAAAGACTTAGGGCCGTGGGCTGCTAGAAAAGTTGGCACATCTGATAAGATCTGGCGGCGCCTCCAGACAACTTATTTATTAAGCATTCCTCTTGGCTTGCTAGCACAAAACGTACACAGTGGTTAGAGTATATCCAGCCTTTGTTAAAGTTTCGTTCTGATTTGCTTACACATCTTCCCGTTAATCGCTTGTTTATCTCACAATCTTTAATGCATTTCACTGTCACTTATCAAACTGCAAAAAGCCCAGTTCCTTTAATAAGTGGATTTGTTGTGCTACAACAACAGAGCCTTTTGATCCACTTTAAATTGTGCAAACAAAACTTCACGTTCTGGTATGTCCCTCCTGGTGTCTGGAGGCACCCTGATGGCCCTTGACTTTGCTGTAGCGCATCAAACATTGCTGTGAGAATTGCAACTCGAGCCTTCTCCCACTTTTCAAATAGCATTTGGGGCTGGAACAGCCTCAGAGCACCAGGAGAGAATTGGCTTTAAATGGCAGCATCTGAGGATTGTATGTGGGGTGGGGGTGGGTGGGGAGGAGATGTTTGATTGGTCAGAGGATGCAGACAAATGACTAGATCCTACTTACTGACATTTCTATTCCTTTCAGACATCACCTGCTTCAGGCCTCTGGATTTCGAAAATGGCCTGTATGAGCCCCGCCAGAGATCCTACGATGTAGGTCAGGAACTGAGGTTTGAGTGCTACCAGGGTTACACGCTGCGGGGGTCACGTAATCGCACCTGCCTCCCCAATGGGAAATGGAGTGGAGAGACAACCATATGCGATGATGGAGGTGAGTTTAGCATGCATTTACTGGCAAGCTCCGCCCGTTTCTCCTTTGGGGATTTCATTTTTCTTCACTTCCTTCTTTCGATTCTATCCATCTGGCACCTTCTGTGTGGTCAGTCAAGACCTGAGTCACTATATGAAACCAAAGCAACATGCACAAACTCTGCTCCTCTGCAAGCTGCGATTGGTAAGTTAAGCCCTTGCAAGAACGTGAATCTCTAGATCGAGATCCTTGCAAAGAGGAAATTGTTCTCAGATCCTTGCAAAGAGGAAATTGTTCTCTTATTGTTCTCTTTTTTTGTAAAAAATAACACTTGATTGAATCTTGTGCCCTTGCGTGCTGCTTGTTGTTTTGGGCATTGGCAGGTAACTGTTGCATGCACACAGCATTTCCGAGACACAAGAACATACTTTATAGCAACAGCTGCATGATTGTGATTCTGTTCTCTTACCTAGCGGGCCACTGCCCCAACCCTGGCATCCCCATTGGTGCCCAAAAGGATGGCGCCCAGTATCGAATTGAAGATCGAGTCCGCTACAGTTGTGACAGAGGACTCTCTTTTGTGGGATCCAAAGAGCGGATTTGCCAAGAATCAGGAGCCTGGAGTGGATCGGAACCGGAATGTAGAAGTGAGCTGGGGGCAACATATGTGTTCTGGAATTGGAGGTTAAATCCTGGAGGAGTGGACCAAGAACTGTGACCCTGTTAGGGATGCCATACATCTGGAATTTCCTGGACAATGCCGGGATTTGGTTGCCGAAAGTCAGATCCAGGCAGAATTTTCGTCAGCCGGTTTAAATGTCTGGGAAAACCTGGATGTATGGCAACCTATTGTGGAAGTGTGGTTTTTTGCAGAATGTTTCCAAAAAATTGCTCAGAAACTGGTATTTGGGGGGAAGATTTTGCAAAACAAACAAACAAACCACAAAACACCTCAACAACTTTAGCCCAAAACAAAAGTTTCTGCTTCCTGCTTCCTGCTATGGCATATATAGCAGGAAGCATATATGCTTCCTGCTATGGCATATATAGCAGGAAGCTTCCTGCTATGGCATATATATATACTGTATATATATATATATACAGTATATATATACTGGAGGATAACCAGCCTTCACTTCAGATTTGTTCATGCATTCAAGGTTGAAATAATAATAATAATAATAATAATAATAATAATAATAATAATAATATTTTATTTATACCCCGCCCTCCCCAGTGAGAATCGGGCTCATGGCGGCTGACATCAATAAAATTACAATAAAAAATAAAAGAAAAACAATTGATTAAAATGCAGATTAAAATACAATTTAGATTTAAAATTTGTTTTTAAAATGCAGCCTCATTTTAAAATGGCCCAAATCAAAACCCAAAGGCCAGGCGGAACAGCTCCGTCTTGCAGGCCCTGCGGAAAGATGTCAAATCCCGCAGGGCCCTGGTCTCCTGTGAGAGAGCGTTCTACCAAGTCGGGGCCAATACAAAATATTGTTATTTGTGGACCTTGTTAAGCAAAAATCTGCCCTTATTCCCTTATGGGGTACGCAAGAGCCCTTACTGGGTTCTCCATCGGTCGGAGAATATAACAGAGGCCAACCAGAGAATTTTGAGAAGCAAAGTCTTAATTTATGCTGTTGCAACAGGGTCCTTCCCCTCACGCAGGAGAACAAGGAAGGAACCCAGAACAAAAGAGAGCCTCCACTTTTATCAGTTTTCCCATCACCAAGAAACACCCCCAAAATACATCATTCCTACATCACAGCTACGTAATCAATACCTCACAAAAAGGGAGGGTTCAAGGTAGAAATCGGAGCACCTTTGACACCTCTCCTAGTCCTCCTCTCACCCCTCCCGGGTATAAATTCCTAAACACAAAGAGAAATTAACAGTTTCCTAAAAGTTGATCACTATCTTTTGTTCGGAGGAGTCTTCCATTGTGAATGAGATGGCTAGCAGCCTGGCACCATTTATGGGGAAATGTCCAGTTGGCAGAGCCTCTGGCTTACAGGATTATGGCTCCCAAGTTGATAGTCATGTGGAAATGTGTGTGTGATTCTGGTCAGAGAGAGTCAAAATGGTGTCAGTCAGGCCTGTCTTCCTGTGCTGCTTCAGACATGTGCCTGTACATTCATGTACATGTTTATGAACAGTGTATATATATATATATATATATATATATATATATATATATATACCTTAAAATTCTTAAAACAAACTTAAGGTCCTCCGCGGGGCATACCAGGAGAGGCGGTCCCGTAGGAGAGGCATGTAATGGCCAGTCATGAATGGGCTTCAGGCTCATGTGCTCTGCCCTCCCTCTTACCCTCATGTAAGTCTAATTTCCTTCCTCCCTTCCTGGTTTTGAGCAAACTGTAGTTTACCATGAAACCCAAATCCAACAAACTGCAGTTTGCTTCCACATCAGAACTGGAATCCCATTTCAACCTGTGTTTCTAGTTCCATTTTGCAAATGCAAGGGAACCATGTTTTGTGGTAACTATCAGTTGTCTGATTCATGGGATTGGGGGGGGGATTCAACCATATCTGGCGAGATCAGAGGCCCCCATCCTTTGACCAGCATCCTTTTCCTCGTTTCCTCAAGTTGGCTTCAGAATCTCCTTGCGCGAACAAGTTCTTAACACTCCAGATTGCTAATTCCCTGTCTCCCCCTTTTCCTCCCCAGACCCTTTCACCTTTGACACTCCAGAAGAGGTCTCCTCCAAATTCATCTCTTCCCTCACTGAAGTGGTTGAGGCTGCAGATTCCAACAGAAATATTTGTAAGTTTCTGGGAGCAAGGTTGGGTTTTGTGCAAGGATACCCTGACAGTAAGAGCTGTTTGGCAGTGGAATTTGCTACCAAGGAGTGTGGTGGAGTCTCCTTCTTCGGAGGTCTTTAAGCAGAGGCTTGACAGGCATATGTCAAGAATGCTTTGATGGTGTTTCCTGCTCGGCAGGGGGTTGGATTGGATGGCCCTTGTGGCCTCTTCCAACTCTATGATTCTATGACTCTATGATTCTACCCCAGGTCCAATTTGCAGGCGTGGGACAATCGCATTGTGAGATGCTCCCCATTTTCCTGAGTGGTAAGATAACCCAGGAAAGTGCTACCAAATTTCCTTTGGAGCAAACAGCACTGGGAACATTGCTTGTTTTTGAGATGGTACTCCTTTCCTCTATATATAGTTTGATTAGGTGTGTTTGCAATGGATTCTTTTTGACAAATATATAAGCAGGGTGTCAGCTGGGGGTATTTTTTGCTAACTTTCTGAATTTGTCAAGTTTGCTGATACCTGCCCTCTTGCGGCTCTTTCCTCCCCACAGCTGCTACAGGGAAGCGTAAAATCAAGATTGAGGTTGATGGCTCAATGAATATCTACATTGTCCTTGATGCCTCTCGAAGTATTGGTCAGCCAACTTTTCGGAAAGCTCGGGATGCAATCATCAAGTTCATCGAGAAGGTGTGGTAGGCTGAGAAACTTTCTGTGCTCTCCCGTTCCTCAAGAAGAGTAGCATGAGAACAGTGTAGAAGCAGAGGTCTGCTGTAAAGCCCCATCTCTATCGACTAGGATCATCAGTGGAATAAAAAGTTGTCAGATCTGGGTGAAAACTTTGGTGGGGAGCAAAGTTAGTCCAAGTAGGCCAAAAGTCAGAGTAGGTGAGTGGTTGAGTGGTTCGTAACGGGGGGGTGGGTGAGTTCTAGGACAGAGGGCCCAGAAGATGATATATAGTCAGTTGGAGAGAGGTTTGGAAGAGAGGTTCTTACTGTTTTGTAGCAGCATTAGCACAATGGCAATTGCTCCAAGCACATTGAAACTTGGTTAGATTTACATCTGCCCTCATCCACCTTTAAACAGACATTTCCCATGAAAATACTTAGGCTAGAATAAATCACAGAACGTAGCTTTGCAAATAAGTGAAGATTTTACTCACAGAGTTTTGGTAGTTATAGCAAACAAGCCTACATCCAGATCAGCGGCACAGCCATGGGCACCCGCATGGCCCCACAGTATGCCAACATCTTCATGGCAGACTTAGAACATCGTTTCCTAGACTCCTACCCACTCAAACCTCTCTTGTACCTACGATACATTGACAATATCTTTATTATCTGGACACATGGACAACAGACCCTGGAAACCTTCCACCAGACATTCAATGACTTTCACCCCACCATCAACCTAACAATGAACCAATCAATGCAAGAAATACATTTTTTGGACACTACTATAAAAATACAGGATGGACGTATAGACACCACCTTATACAGAAAACCAACTGACCGACAAACATATCTACATGCTTCTAGCTACCATCCCAAACATACCAAACAATCCATCGTATACAGCCAGGCCCTACGTTACAACCGTATCTGTTCCAACTCTACAGACAGAGAATCTCACCTAAGAGATCTACAGCAAACCTTTTTAGAACTAAAATATCCACCTGATGAAGTTAAACAACAGATCAACAGAGCCAGACTGATACCTAGGGAGAACCTGCTGCAAGACAGACCCAAAAAAGAAAATAACAGAACACCACTAGTCATCACATACAGCTCCCAAGTTAAAACAGTACAACGCATCATCAGAGATCTACAGCCTCTCCTGGACAATGACAGCTCCCTTTCTCAAGCTCTGGGAGGAAGACCTTTCATTGCCTACAGACAGCCACCCAATCTTAAACAACTCCTCACCCACAATAATACAACCACCAGACTTAACATGGACACTGGTACCAGAGCCTGCAATAAACCCAGATGCCAACTTTGCTGCCACATACACCCGGACAACATCATTACTGGCCCCAACAACATCCAACATACCATCTCAGGACTATTTAATTGCTCATCTTCTAACATTGTGTATGCCATCAAATGCCAACGGTGCCCTTCAGCTCTCTATATTGGACAAACAGGCCAAACCCTACGCCAAAGGATAAATGGACATAAATCTGACATCAGGAACCATAAGACTGAAAAACCAGTAGGAGAACACTTCAATCTCCCAGGACATTCTATACAAGATCTCAAAGCAGCTGTTTTATTACAGAGAAATTTCAGGAACAGACTGGAAAGGGAAGTTGCTGAATTGGAAATCATTACCAAGCTTAAAACCATGGAAGCACCTGGGATGAATAGAGATATCGGATTCTTATCTCATTATGCATGATCAAGCTTTCTTTAGCACCTCAGCCCAGGACTAATTGCAGCCATCAGCAGCCATTAACACCCATCTACAGGTTTACCACTCCCATCAGCCCATCTCCCATTCCCACCCACCCCCACCAGCCTCTGTATATATATAGGGTCTGACACTTCTGTTTCTAGTGTATCTGAAGAAGTGTGCATGCACACGAAAGCTCATACCAAAATATAAACTTAGTTGGTCTTTAAGGTGCTACTGAAGGAATTTTTTTATTAAGCCTACATCCGTTAGTAGTAAAAGTAAAGAAGAAAAAGAGTTCCAAGCAACTTAAAAAGAAAGAACTTGGTTTCCTTAACAAATAACCATGCAGAAGATGCAGGCCGTGAAGATCTATTTTAGAGAGATTAATTTATTTGCAGGATCAGTTGAGCTGGGAGCCATGCTGCAGCTCCAGTGTTTTTTTTTCAGGAAAGGCCGATGGAGAGAGAGGCAGATGGTTTCTCAAGAGACAATGCTCCTGAACTGAGGGGAGTAGATTCTGAGGCTAGGGCTTTATAGGGCCAGGTGGTCAGGGATTGACCGTTGGGATCAGCTGACCAAGTAAGCACTCAGACATGCTGCTAAACGTAAGCTAGATGATGCTCTCAATGCGCAAATTTTAGTCTGCTAGACTTGCTGTGGTAACAGAGATGGGGCAGGAAGGAAGACACTGGAATCTGACTGTTGGGATTTCCAGGAGAAGATATCAGAGTCCTGGCACCTTGCAAGCAGAACCCAATAGTTTGAGGAGGTGGACAGAGTGAGAACCTAGTAATTTCCAGGTTTGGAAGGAACGCAGCACAAAGTAACACCCCTTCCCCCTGTAATTTCTACACTGAGGTGGAAGGTGGTTGTTGTTGTTTTTTAATAAACATTTTAATTAGATTTTCCAATTTAAATACCTAATCCATCTTCCAATTATACAAATTATAATAATATCAATTAAACAATTAATCTTCTGCCAAATTATACAAATTTATCGACTTCCCATGCTCCAGACTCAGAAGGCCTCTGGCCCTCTTTTTACGCTGCAATTCTTTCCCATTGTCCAGATCTTATTCCATAATCTTCTTGTTTTCCTTCTTCTTCTTTCTTCCAAGTCACTGAGTCCCTTCCAGCAAGCAAATTTTAATCAAATCATATTTAACTCCATATGAATTTATATTATAGTCCCCTTTTATGATTTTAGCATAGTTTCCTCCACGCTGGCACCCTGCCAAGTCTGTCTGTAAATCCATGAATCTTCTTTACAGCTAGCGACTCCGATCCTCAAACAGTTCAAATAAATCAGATGTTTCTGCACACAGCAACCTTTTTAGGGAAGGTTTGCCAAGTCACAACCTTATACACAAATCTAATGTCTTTATTTATGGCTCCCTCCCCCTTTGACTGCTGTTACGACCGGGTGTCCCTTAAGATGGCTGAAAGTGGCTTTAAAGCTGCGTCATATCTCAGCGGTTTCTTGACAGGTTTCCAACTGCTAACGAGCTTGCTTCTCTCTGATATCCATAAATTTAGGGAACCCTCGACCACATTCCAAACAGATCCTCGATCATAAACTTCGATTATTATTTAGATTTTCAATTCACACAGTCTAATTCCAATTTCGCTTGCTTTCTAAATATTTTAAACGGCTCATCCGGAAGGAGGGTATTAAGTAGATATAAAACACAATTATAAAGTTCCAGCCTTCCCCTTCTGTTCCGTCGCGTGCTTTCTAATCTGATGAAAGACATTCTTCAATCCTTTGTTTTCTCAGTGGCTGTAGTTTGCAGTACAAATCTCCTTCTTTGTCTGAAGCATGTCCACGACTCATATCTAATTTCTCTCTTAAATCATGGAGCCTGATTTTGCTCGTAGAGATGGCGTCCGGGGGATCCGAACTCCCACGGGGGCTTTCCACCCAGGGCCCCCCACTTCTCCCTTCTTCCGAGCTCAAAGCTGGTAATGGGCCACTGCGGGTGAGACTGCACCCCCCCCATATCCTGGGGGGGGCGCTACGGGAGGCTGCATACTCCCCTTGGCAGCCTCGTAAATCAGCCTGTGGGGTCGGAGAGATGGAATTTTCAGCCATCTTCTACTGCGATCCAAGTGGAAGTCTGAGGTGGAAGATGGTTAATTGAGTTCATCCCTCCCTCTCCTGAAATGGTCTCTGGTTGTCCTCAGAGATGGAACTCACCACGAAAGCTGTCTGCCAACCTGAAGTGTGCAGCTTGAACAAACTAATAATGATAACAACTGCCATGAAGGTTCTTCCTTCTCTTGACAATCTGTCCTCTCAATATAGATATCCAGCTATGACACTTTCCCTCGGTACGGCATCATCACCTTTGCCACTCACAGCAAAGAGGTTTTGAGTACGACCAACCCAAAGAGCAATGATGCCTCCTGGGTGATTGAGCAGCTGGAGGCCATGAAATATAATGGTAAGCTCTGTTAGGGAGGTGGTTAAGGGACTGGGCAGGAGAATTATGGGGGGGTTGTTTTTATGCACCATTGGAAGGGTGGTGCTGTGGATTAAACCACAGAGCCTAGGACTTGCCGATCAGAAGGTCGGCGGTTCGAATCCCCGCGACGTTGTGAGCTCCCATTGCTCGGTCCCTGCTCTTGCCAACCTAGCAGTTCGAAAGCACATCAAAGTGCAAGTAGATAAATAGGTACCGCTACAGCGGGAAGGTAAACAGCGTTTCCGTGCGCTGCTCTGGTTCGCCAGAAATGGCTTTGTCATGCTGGCCACATGACCTGGAAGCTGTACACCGGCTCCCTCGGCCAGTAAAGCGAGATGAGCACCGCAACCCCAGAGTCGGTCACGACTGGACCTAATGGTCAGCGGTCCCTTTGCCTTTACCTATACCTTTGGGGGACAAGTAGCAGTCTGGAGGGGGAATATTTGGCAAATGGCTCCAGACTGCTTCAGCATCCCACAACTGTTTTTCTATCAAAATAGAAGCAGCCTGTTTGACTGAAATTTGGCTCAGTTCACATTTAAAGGCCAACCTGTTTGGCTTGCGCTTGCCAGAAACACACACAAACCAAGGCACAGCCGCCCTTTGAAATTCATATTTCTCTGTGATAGCTCAGTTGTTAGAGCGTAATACTCTTAAACTCAGGGTTGTGGGTTCGAGTCCCACATTGGACAAGGATTCCTGAATTGCGTGGACTAGATGACCCTTGTGGCCCTTTCCAACCCTACAATTCTATGAATATCTCTGAATTTTGCAGTGCAGTTCTCTGGCCAAGTAACATGCACAATAGTCCATTTGCTAGGGCCAGTTTTGCATATAAAGGCATCTTTCTTCATGAAAAAAATGTACAGCAGTAGATTATACCGGGGAAAACTGCTTTGGAAAGATAAAGTATGCATTTTAAGGGGATTTTCAATGAAGTGATGTGGAAATGTGCAGAACTGAACTGAAGCCTGGAAAAATGAGAAACCCAAATTGGCACATTTGCCCATCGCTCCTTGTAGAGGCCTGGTTTCCCCCCCCCCCTACAAGGAAGCCCCTGAGGCCTACTAAGGCTTTCCTCAGCTGTCCACCAAGTGGGTTGTTTGCCACGAGCTGAATCCTTCTTCTTCTTCCTGCAGAACACAAGCTAAGGCCTGGAACCAACATTTACAAAGGTCTGGATGCTGTCTATAAGATGATGATCAACCAGCAAGCAGACCAACTGAGGGAGGGGTTGAATCCTGCTCCCATTGCCACCACCACCCGCCATGTTATCCTCCTCTTGACTGACGGTGAGACCATAAGGAAGGGGGAATGTTACCTGCATCGTCACCCTCTCCTCCCCCTTATAAAAAGAACTATTAGAACAATGATTTCAGAAATTCCTTTGTTTTGAATTTCTGTCCCATCCTTCCTCCCAAAGGAGCCCAGGTCCCAGCAAACACGTAAATGATAAAACGAATAAGATGTCTAAAAACAGTTCCAGTACAGAGATGCAAGCTTGGAAATACCTCTAGTACTTAAAAGGCTTGCTGCCTTTCATGCTTCTTTTTACCCATAATGGGTCCACAAAGAGTGCCCCTGAGCATGTGTGCTATTCTATTCCTGGGTGACTGCAACATGAGTGGGTGGCCGGGGAGGGGGGGGCTTAACCCAAATCCTGTCTTTGATAAAATCTCTCTATCCAGGGAGCAATGTTGTTGGCCTGTTTTTAAATAATAATAATAATAATAATAATAATAATAATTTTATTTATACCCCGCCCTCCCTAGTGAGAGCCAGGCTCAGGGCGGCTGATATCAATAAAATTACAATAAAAAATAAAAGAAAAACAATTGATTAAAATGCAGATTAAAATACAATTTAGATTTAAAAATTGTTTTAAAATGCAGCCTCATTTTAAAATGGCCCAAATCAAAACCCAAAGGCCAGGTGGAAAAGCTCCGTCTTGCAGGCCCTGCGGAAAGATTTCAAATCCCGCAGGGCCCTGGTCTCCTGTGAGAGAGCGTTCCACCAAGTTGGGGCCAATACTGAAAAGGCCCTGGCCCTAGTTTAAAGGACCTAAGGATATTTTG
This sequence comes from Zootoca vivipara, assembly GCF_965207765.1. Taxonomy (NCBI): domain Eukaryota; kingdom Metazoa; phylum Chordata; class Lepidosauria; order Squamata; family Lacertidae; genus Zootoca; species Zootoca vivipara. The sequence goes on along the minus strand of NC_142584.1, from coordinate 110,222,978 downwards.
TTTCGACTAAGGATAAGGTGTTCCCGACAATGTGCAACGCATCTTTCCTCTCTGGAGAGACTGTTGGCTGGGAGGCCAAAACTCCCTTCAAAATGGTTCCAAACAACGGCATTTAGCAGAACTTCCAGCTTTACAGGGTCCATATTCCTCCGAGTACGGTACCAGATGCTGGGAGGGGGGGGGCAAACAAAAGGGGAGGGGGTGTTGTCTTCCGGCCCTGCTTGTGGGCTTCCTAACAAGACTGTTAAAAGTGGAGTTTTCTTTGATCCAACGGGGAATAATGTTGTTGTTTAGTCGTGTCCGACTCTTCCTTGACCCCATGGACCAGAGCATGCAGGGAATGATGATGACGATGTCGATGATGATGATGATGATGATAATATATTTATACCCCGCCCATCTGGCTGGGTTTCCCCAGCCACTCTGGGCGGCTTCCAACACAATATTAAAATACAACAAAATATTTAAATACATGGCCTTGTAGTCTTTCCCTCCCAAAGCTGGAGGGCATTCCAGTATCATCTCTTCTGTGCTCACCAAATTCTCTCCCTTTCCCCTCATACCAGGAGACTACAACATGGGAGGGAGCCCTGTTCCTGTCATTGGGAAAATCAAGGAGTTCCTCGGTATTCCCGGCCAGCCCGTTCGTAATGACTTCTTGGGTAAGACATGTCACGTAACAATGTTGGGCTTTGTGGAGTGGGGTGGGGGTGGGTGGGTGGGAATAGTAAAAAGCAGCAATGCCGCCCTTTTTGAGAATGGTTTCATAGAATCATAGAATTCCAGAGTTGGAATGGACTATGCCAGGCATCCCCAAACTGCGGCCCTCCAGATGTTTTGGCCTACAACTCCCATGATCCCTAGCTAACAGGACCAGTGGTCGGGGATGATGGGAATTGTAGTCCAAAGCATCTGGAGGGCCGAAGTTTGGGGATGCCTGGACTATGCCTTGTCCAACCCCCTGCAATGCAGGAATCTTTTGCCCAATGTGGGGCTCAAACCCACAACCCAGAGATTAAGAATAGTCTCATGCTCTACTGGCTGAGCCACTCATAGCTACTTTTCATCTTGACTCACTTTAGGAGTCTTGGTAGACCACAAACTTGACATGAGTCAACAGTGTGATGCAGCAGCTAAAAAAAGCCAATGCAATTCTGGTCAATAGGAGTATAGCATCTAGATCAAGGGAAGTAATAGTACCACTGTATTCTGCTCTGGTCAGACCTCACCTGGAGTACTGTGTCCAGTTCTGGGCATCACAGTTCAAGAAGGATACAGACAAGCTGGAACGTGTCCAGAAGAGGGCAACCAAAATGGTCAAAGGCCTGGAAACGATACCTTATGAGGAACAGCTTAGGGAGCTGGGCATGTTTAGCCTGGAGAAGAGAAGGTTAAGGGGTGATATGATAGCCATGTTCAAATATATAAAAGGATGCCATATAGAGAAGGGAGAAAGGTTGTTTTCTGCTGCTCCAGAGAAGCGGACACGGAGCAATGGATTCAAGCTACAAGAAAGAAGATTCCACCTAAACATTAAGAAGAACTTCCTGACAGTAAGAGCTGTTCAGCAGTGGAACTTGCTGCAAAGGAGTGTGGTGGAGTCTCCTTCTTTGGAGGTCTTTAAGCGGAGGCTTGACAGCCATATGTCAGGAATGCTTTGATGGTGTTTCCTGCTTGGCAGGGGGTTGGACTGGATGGCCCTTGTGGTCTCTTCCAACTCTATGATTCTATGATTCTACCTTCCAAATCTACAATTCCAGGATATTTCATTCATTCTATGATATATCTTGCCTGTACATTGGCTTTGGTCATTCCCACTACTATCATTTAGGGTGGGTTTTTTTGTCAAGCAAATGTTTAGGCACCAAATGTGGATTGCAGGCTGCATTTAATCTGCATACCACATAAAGCAATATAACTGTGCAATACAATACAACTGTGTGCATGTGTACACACACAGCATAACAGTCGGCATAAATCAATTCAGGGTATACAGCATCACAAAGAGAACAAGGCTGAAGAACACTGATCTATGAATCCATGGGGCAACAATGTTTGGCAAGATGTTATCTCTTTTACTTGTTACCATGTGTCCTTGGCTGCATATGCTGGTTTTCACATGCACAGGAGGAACAAATATTTTGCATGATTGCATCTGTAGTTCAGGGTAACAGTCCCCTACGGGATGAATTTATACTTTTGCCAGAGGGGATCAGAAGTCATACTACGAAAAGGGCATAGAATCAAAGAGCCTGCCTTGCCTTATTTCAGAGGTACAGTGGTACCTCGGGTTACAGACGCTTCAGGTTACAGACTCTGCTAACCCAGAAATAGTACCTCGGGTTAAGAACTTTGCTTCAGGATTAGAATAGAAATTGCGCGGCGGCAGCAGCAGAAGGCCCCATTAGCTAAAGTGGTGCCTCAGGTTAAGAACAGTTTCAGGTTAAGAACGGACCTCCAGAATGAATTCTTAACTTGAGGTACCACTGTACTTCTTCCATGAACTACTGTGGCACTAGAAGGCCTTTTTCCCTCTGTCGCATGCTGGTGCTTTTTTCCTTTTATTTTCTTCATGTGGGAGTCTTATAAATTCTTGACTCACCCTTGCCTTCCACCCCCACTTGTGCCTAGATGTTTACATATTTGGTATCGGGACCATGGTCGCTATAGAGAATGTGAACGCCTTGGCATCTCAGAAGCCCGGCGAAAGACACGTCTTCAAGCTCAAAGACTACGATGAAGTACGGGATGCCTTTGAAGAAATGATTGGTAAGGCGAACCTTCATTTGAGGGATTTCAGCACCCGCCCAACTTGTCCTTCAACATTTCCTTTCCCAGAAATATCTGACTCCCAGCCTCCTCTCCATCCCCCCTCCTCAGTATCTATGACACAGCAAAGAAAAGTTTATCAAATGCCAACTCAAATGGCCATTTTCCACATCAGCTTTTCTCTCCTTGCAGAGGATTCTGGGAAATGTTTGGGAGCACCCACACGACACAGGCCAGTCCTACAGGTCTTAGTGCTGCTCAGCTTGAACAGAAAGTGCCATAATGGCCAGTAGCTTGAGTAGATTAGAACCATACGTGAAAAATATTAGCCATGATGGCTACATGGAACTTTCAGGTTCAGAGGGACTCTATCTGTGAGTCCCAGTCGCTAGGGAACTTGGCCTTCCCGAGAAGCACCTGGCTGGCTGTTGTAGAAAGCAGCGTGTCAGACTGGTCAAGCCCTTGGCCTCACCCAGTACTTCTTGTGCCCTTTAGCAGCCCCGCAGCACTGGCTCAGTGTATAACCAAGGAGCTGGTGCTCTCCTTACCTTCCAAGTCCCAGACTGTAGAATCTGGGACCGGCAGCCGTGTGACACCGGAAGTTGCGTCAATGTAACTCCCGGTGTCGCTTTGCCCTTCTATGGGCACCAAAAATGGCCGCCGCCGGCTTCAAAAGTCGCTTGTACGCATGTCAGGAAGTGCGTTGACACAACTTCCGGTGTCGCTCCGCCCATCTATGGGCACCAAAAATGGCCGCCGCCAGCATCGGAAGTCGCGTCTATGCACTTCCGGACATGCGTAGATGCGACTTTTGAAGCCGGCGGCGGCCATTTTTGGTGCCCATAGAAGGGCAAATCGGAAAGAAAAAAAATGGCTGCTGGCAGGAGAAAATAACGGAGGAAAACGGGAGACGAAGTGATACGGGGGACCACCGGGAAAAGGTAAGTAAAAACGGGGGGTTTCCCAGGGAAAACGGGGTACTTGGCAGCTATGGTGCTCTCAGCTGCCTCCTCCTGTCAGTCCCCACCCACTTCCTTTCCCAGAGGAACCCAGGAGTCCTGCCCCTTTTGCCTCCTTCTCAACCCACGAGGCCCCTCTCTCCTTTCCTGGGGAGCTGAAGGTGACAACCTTTTCTCTTTCCAGATGAGAGTGAGGTTCTGTCCATGTGTGGCTTAGCCAAGGAGCACACACAAGCAAAGGACCAAGAAAAGAATCCCTGGCACGTCACAATCAGAATCCAGGTGAGGAGGAGACAAGGGTTTTCTGTAGTAGCATTCTGGTTGAGCTCTGGTTCTTTAGTAGCGGTCTGATGGAGATCCATACCTGCCAAGTCTCCCGCTGAAAAATGCAGGATCAGCAGCAGCGCGGCACCAGACGTTGCGTAGAAACAACTTCCGGGGCCGCTCTGCCCATGTGTGGGCACCGGAAATAGGGCAGAGCAGCACCGGAAGTCACTTCTACACATGTCCGGCGGCCATCTTGGTGATGGCCACCGGCATGCGTAGAAGCGACTTCCGGTGCCGCTCTGCCCTATTTCCGGAGCCCACACATGGGAAGAGCAGCACCCAAAATGGAGGCTCCCTGGCAAGAAGGAAATCTGGGGGGTTTCCGGGATTTTTCTCCATTCAGGAGAACAGCAGGAAACGGATTAAAATCCAGGGGTTTCCTGCAAAAAACAAGGATACTTGGCATCTAAGTGGAGATCTGGTTTGGGTTCATGGCTTCTGGAGCCTCTGAGTAGACAGAGAATGTTTGTTCCAAGCATAGTGCCAGCTGGGGCTTCCCCTGGTACCCCCATCGCTAAGGAGGGTCCTTGTGAAACTTGCTGGGTGGAAGTATGGTGTGGTTGCTTAGCAACCACAGGGCCTGCTTTCCAGCCACCTCCTGCACAGGACCTCTTTATCCAAATCTACATACAGCAGACCCTCCAAGTGCCTCTATTTTCCAGGGACAGCCCCAGATTTACAGACACCATCCTGATATCTGATTTGATCCTGAAATGTCCCGCTTTTCCTTAGGGCGTTCCTATTTTCATTAGAGAAATGTTGGAGGGAATGTTAGGATGTCCCTATTTTCATTGGAGAAATGTTGGAGAGTATGGAATAGGACATCCCTATTTTCATTGGCAAATAGAAGGGGAAGAAATGGAGACAGTGAGAGATTTTACTTTCTTGGGTTCCATGATCACTGCAGATGGTGACAGCAGTCACGAAATAAAAAGACGTCTGCTTCTTGGGAGAAAAGCAATGACAAACCTAGACAGCATCTTAAAAAGCAGAGACATCACCTTGCCAACAAAGGTCCGTATAGTTAAAGCTATGGTTTTCCCAGTAGTGATGTATGGAAGTGAGAGCTGGACCATAAAGAAGGCTGATCGCCGAAGAATTGATGCTTTTGAATTATGGTGCTGGAGGAGACACTTGAGCAGGCATCCCCAAAATGCGGCCCTCCAGGTGTTTTGGCCTACAACTCACATGATCCCTAGCTAACAGGACCAGTGGTCAGGGATGATGGGAATTGTAGTCCAAAACATCTGGAGGGCCGAAGTTTGGGGATGCCTGCTCTTGAGAGTCCCATAGACTGCAAGAAGATCAAACCTATCCATTCTGAAGGAAATCAGCCCTGAGTGATCACTGGAAGGACAGATCGTGAAGCTGAGGCTCCAATACTCTGGCCACCTCATGAGAAGAGAAGACTCCCTGGAAAAGACCCTGATGTTGGGAAAGATTGAGGGAACAAGGAGAAGGGGACGACAGAGGATGAGATGGTTGGACAGTGTTCTCGAAGCTACGAACATGAGTCTGACCAAACTGCGGGAGGCAGTGGAAGACAGGAGTGCCTGGCGTGCTCTGGGCCATAGGGTCACGAAGAGTCGGACACGACTAAACAACAACAACAACAACAACATTTTCATTGGAGAAATGGTGGAGGGGATGTCCCTATTTTCATCAGAGAAATGTTGGAGGGGATTCATTCAGTATTATGCAGAATGAGGTACTAGGAAGAGATTGCAGAATTATGGACTGTATCACTTCAGACAGAACAGGGGTGAGGAATCTGCAGCCAAACTATGAGGAAACAACATAATATCCAAGCCCTAGCCTTGTGGTGGTGGGGACACCAGGATTCATTTTAACCCAAGGCAGGTATATAGAGCTCATGCTATCCAGCAAGCCAAGTTTAGGAATCATAGAATCATAGAGTTGGAAGAGACCACAAGGGCCATCCAGTCCAACCCCCTGCCAAGCAGGAAACACCATCAAAGCATTCTTGACATATGCCTGTCAAGCCTCTGCTTAAAGACCTCCAAAGGAGGAGACTCCACCCCACTCCTTGGTAGCAAGTTCCACTGCCGAACAGCTCTTACTGACAGGAAGTTCTTCCTAATGTTTAGGTGGAATCTTCTTTCTTGTAGTTTGAATCCATTGCTCCGTGTCTGCTTCTTTGGAGCAGCAGAAAACAACCTTTCTCCCTCCTCTATTTGACATCCTTTTATATATTTGAACATGGCTATCATATCACCCCTTAACCTTCTCTTCTCCAGGCTAAACATTTAACCTTTGCAAAACCACCTGTACCAACAGTTTCGTGTAATACTGTACTTGAGTAGCTCCTCATAGCCACCCATAGCCATGCTGAGAGGCAAGACTTCCTCCTTTAGGCACCAGGTTAAAATCACAGCAGCCACAAAACCCCACAGCCGCCTATCGCATCCGAGCCGAGAGCAACGGATCCGAGCCGAGAGCAAGGATTGCCACATATTTCCCATGGGGCTGGTCCTCTGTTCCTTCAACTGCTGACAGAAATTCAATAGCTATCATTTCCCCATCCCTGACTCTCTGTGATAGCAATAAGGTCCAACTGTTGAATTTCAGTCTTCACTGCTGCTTTTTCTTGGCTGGACTTGTGTGGCTTTAAAGGCAGAGGTGACGGCCTACTTGAAGTTGTCTGCGGTTGCAATCCTATGCACCGTTTCAGAAAATATAAGCTCCATGGAGCCCAGTGGGAGTTGCTTCCACGTAAACATGCATAGGATTGTGCTGTGGGTTGTCTGGGTGCTGCTCTTACCTGTCTGTTCTGCTTTCCTCTTTCAAATCAAAGCGCACTGGAAGGTTTGAACTCTGCAAAGGAGCCCTTGTCTCCGAGTATTACGTCTTGACAGCGGCCCACTGCTTCACCATAGATGACAAAGCTGAGGCGATCCAAGTCACGTTAGGTAAGCCAAATTCTCTCAAGCTGGGAAGGAACAGAGTTCCCAGAGAGGGGTGTGTGTGTGAGGGAAAACCTGATGTGGTTTCCTCTTGGGCCTTTTTAACAGGAACTGGGTGAGCAGAAATCAGAGGGCATGTTTTTGATCACCTTGTGACAAGCCCTGCAGGCAGCAGCGTTTACTGGAACTCTGCATTTAATTCTCATCTTCTCTGTCTAGGTGAGAATCAGCGCTTTGAAGTGGCTGCAGTCCGATCGCACCCACTGTACCAGATTGGGAAGCTACAAGATCGTGGAATCCGGGAATTCTATGATTACGATGTCGCCCTGGTGAAACTCACCCAAAAAGTCAAACCCTCTGTTTCTGCAAGGTGAGGTGGAGAGGGAGAGAAAATGTCGGTTTTCCATTGGGACTCCGATTAAAGGGGAGAATCACACCTGTGCCCGAGTGAAATACCTGTGTTCTAGGCCCAAGCGAGAAACAATAAGCAGCAAATAAGCAAGGTTCAGCCGCAAAACACAAGGGATATGAGATTGTGGTGTAGCATCTTGAAAATGTGTGGTTTTTTTTAATTTTTAAAGGAAAGGTAAAGGGACCCCTGACTGTTAAGTCCAGTTGCGGACAAGTCTGGGGTTGCGGCGCTCATCTCGCTCTATAGGCCGAGGGAGCCAGCGTTTGTCCGCAGACAGCTTCCGGGTCATGTGGCCAGCATGACAAAGCTGTTTCTGGCGAACCAGAGCAGCGCACGGAAACGCCGTTTAACTTCCCACCGGAGCGGTCCCTATTTATCTATTTGCACTTTGACGTGCTTTCGAACTGCCAGTTTGGCAGCAGCAGGGACCGAGCAACGGGAGCAACGGATTCAAACCGCCAACCTTCAGGTGGGAAGCCCTAGGCTCAGTGGTTTAGACCACAGCGCCACCCGTGTCCCTAAAAGTAAGCTTCTGGTCCTTAATAATAAGTAAATGATAGTAAGTTGTGGTCAGGCTGGATTCTGACACCTTTCATGGGTTAGAGACATTTACATCTGCTGCAGTGGGCTCTAGTCTGCAAACTTGGGCTGTAATAATTTTCTAGCTAAGCTTCTACAAACTTCCTTGCTGTTGTTATTTTGTAATGAGGGAAATGCACACTGCACCACCTCAGGAGCACTTTTGTCTATTTGCATGTTATGACTGATCCTTGACATTACCTGCCAATGTCCTATCATCTCTCTGAGGTCTGAGCTGTGGTGCAAATTAATCCTTGGTTGTGAAGTGGGGTATGTCCCACAACAGGCAGGCATTTGGTTTTAGGGAAGTGGCAAGGCGGTGGCCAAAGACGAACAATAGGAAGCTTTTACACTTCCCAAGCAAACGGCAAACAGTCCTAATAAAAAAATAATCCTTCCAGTAGCACTTTAGAGACCAACTAAGTTTGTCATAGGTATGAGCTTTCGTGTGCATGCACACTTCTTCAGATACAATGAAACAGAAGTCACCAGAACCTTATATATAGTGAGAGGGTGGGGAGGGGTATTACTCAGAAGGGTGGTGGAAATGGATGATTGGCTGATAGGTGTGGTAAACCTGTTGACGTCTGTTAGCGACTGCAATTGGTCTTGCAGGAAAAAGAAAGGGCTGAGGTACTAAAGAAAGCTTGATCATGTATAATGAGATAATAATCCAATGTCTTTATTCAGACCAGGTCTCTCCATGGTTTTAAACTTGGTAATGAGTTGCAATTCAGCAACTTCTCTTTCCAGTCTGTTTCTGAATTTTTTCTGTATTAAAACAGCTACTTTGAGATCTTGTATAGAATGTCCTGGGAGATTGAAATGTTCTCCTACTGGTTTCTCTGTCTTGTGATTCCTGCTGTCAGATTTATTGCAGGCTCTGGTACCAGTGTCCATGTTAAGTCTGGTGGTGGTATTATTGTGGGTGAGGAGTTGTTTAAGATTGGGTGGCTGTCTGTAGGCAACAAAAGGTCTTCCTCCCAGAGCTTGAGAAAGAGAACTGTCATTGTCTAGGAGAGGTTGTAGATCTCTGATGATGCGCTGTACTGTTTTAACTTGGGAGCTGTATGTGATTACTAGTGGTGTTCTGTTATTTTCTTTTTTGGGTCTGCTTGCAGCAAGTTCTCCCTGGGTATCAGTCTGGCTCTGTTGATCTGTTGTTTAACTTCATCGGGTGGATATTTTAGTTCTAAATATCCTGTAGATCTCTTAGGTGAGTGTCTGTGTCTGTAGAGTTGGAACAGATGCGGCTGCAACGTAGGGCCTGGCTGTATACAATGGATTGTTTGGGATGTTTGGGGTGGTAGCTAGAAGCATGTAGATATGTTTGTTGGTCAGTTGGTTTTCGGTATAGGGTGGTGCCTATACGCCCATCCTGTATTTTTATAGTAGCATCCAAAAAATGTATTTCTTGCATGGATTGGTTCATTGTTAGGTTGATGGCGGGGTGAAATTCATTGAATGTCTGGTGGAAGGTGTCCAGGGTCTGTTGACCATGTGTACAGTCCTGATGAGGAGGAAAGTTCTGGGTCCTTCTCCAGGGCTGGTGCTGGTGCTCTGCTAACTTCTCTCTGGTGCTCCTTCTCCACAGGCCAATCTGCCTCCCCTGTACGGCTGGGACCACCCGGGCTCTGAGGAAGCCCCACCCACAGACCACCTGCAGGAATCATGGTAAGAGGAGCTGGCCTGTTTGCGTGAATGGCCAACCTACCGCAGAGGGGCCACAGAGGTGGTACAAGCAGCAGGCTTTGTGGCATGCCTGGCAAAGAGGGCGTGAGCTGGCTGCTGGGGGACAGAGTCCAACATACACTTGTGTCTTTTCTCCTGCATTGTTGCCTTTTCTCCAGCTCAGTAGACTAGAGTCAAACCCATCCTAAAAACACAGGATTGTGTGTGCTTATAGCGTAGTACACACATAAGTTCTGTCTCTCTCTCTCTCTCTCTCTCTCTCTCTCTCTCTCTCTATATATATATATATATATGAAACAACAACAAACAAATAACATTTCTAACAAACAATAAGTGAACAAAATCGAACAAACTAATAAAAAACAAAGCTAAAAACAAAGACAAAAAACCCCATTTCTTATATAAGCCTTATTTTCATTCACATCATCAAATGACTTCCCTTGTTCCCTTCTTTCTGAATTTCATTATAATACATCTTTAGCAGTTTATTTCTCATCATCTAAAAAACCAAATCTTATTTTAATTATTCCTTTATCTATTAACCAATTATTTAAATTCTACATTTGTTTATTCTACTTCAAAATCTTATTTTAACGCTTATAGCCTATATAATCTTCACAAAGAAAATACTTTTCTAAATACTGCAATATTTTTTCAATATATATATATATTTTAAAATTCCAATCTTCTTCCACCGTCTCTTCCTTCTGGTCACGTAGTCTCCCAGTCATTTCGGCGAGTTCCATAAAGTCCAACATCTTCTTTTGCCATTCATCTATCGTAGGTATCTCTGAGGTCTTCCAATTCTTGGCAATTAATACTCTGGCAGCTGTTGTTCTGGTCTCATCCTTGATTGACTGGACTTGTGGCAGACTTGCACCAAAGGTTGACCACCTACCCACCCACGGTTTCTAGCCTTCCCAGTGTACCGGTATCTCCATCATGTTAAGATGAGCCCCATCCTCTTTCAACCTCTGGACCCAACCTCTTTGTGCTCTTTTGTTTCCTCCAGAGGAATTGCTCCTGAGCGTTGGGAACGTACCGTCGTTTTTTGTGACCGACTGTAAACACGAGGACGATCAGGGCAACGGGCTGTCTCGCAGGACAGTGAAAATCAGGAATGGTGAAAAGGTGAGAAGGAAGAACTGCGCCAAGATACCCCCTTTTGACCCAGGGACCACTAGCAATATTCAGGCATCTTATTAAAAATATGCAAGAGCAAGAACCCAAGGGATGACTCTCATTTATTCTCAGGACAGAGGTAGCCAGTGTTGTCCTCTCCAGACCTTGTTGGACTCCCAACTCCCATCAGCCGCCATAATGGTCGGATGGTTGGAGTTGTGGTCCGCCAACATCAAGAAGCCACCAGGCTGGCCACTCTTGATGTAAGACTCTCCACGTCTGCCATATGGAATTGCCTCCCTGGAGAGGCTCATTGCTGCTTGCCTGTTTTACCGTATTTTTCGCTCCATAAGACGCACCTGACCATAAGCCGCACTTAGTTTTTAGAGGAGGAAAGAGGGAAAGCCCTGTTTTTTTTGGGATCAGCTCACAGTTGTGCAGTTTCTTTTGCAAAGAGGAAAAGCCTCGTTTTTTGGGGGATCAGGTCACAGTTGTGCAGCTTTTGCAAAGAGGAAAAGCCCCTTTTTTGAGGATCAGCTCAAAGTTGTTTAGCTTACGTTGCAATGGGGGAAAATCCTGTTTTTATGGGGTTCAACTCACAGTTCTGCAGCTTCTTTAGGAAAGGAAAAGGAGCCGCTTCTACAGTTTCTAATCAGCCAGTCACAAGTCGCTGAATGCAAATGCCTCTGGTTGCAAATTGTAATCACTGCTGGTATGCTATGCTTTGTTATTTTAGCCTTGAATACGGATGGTTTTGTTGATATTTTCGTGGGGCAAAAAAAGCAAAAAAGCAGCACTGAGCTACAGCATTGTAAAGCACAGACCCGTGCCTAGAAACACAAAAAGGAGGCCTGGATGAGCCCTAAGCACTTTGCTCTGCTCCTTTGAGGGAAAACCTGCCCTTAAGCGAAAGATCGGAGAAACCCAAGTTGCCGTTTGCTCTGGTTGAGCCCTAAAGAGCAGTTTCCTCCAGAGAAAAGCTGCAGGACCAGAGGAAATGTGGAAATGCCCTTGGAATTTTAGCACCTACAATTCCTAATAGAAAAAGCATCTGGGTTTTTTTAAAATAAAAGTTATTTTAAACAATTTCAAGAGAGCAGAAAAGACTTTTAATATATGTGACGACAGCTACATGGATGTTGTTAGCTCAGGGATGAAAAGTAGATAAAGTTCCTACCAGAGAAGAATGACTAATTTAATTGTTGGACTATGGCAAAATGGCAAAACTGAACGGAAAGCTCAGGAACTAGGAAGACCAAAACTTTAATAAGGAATGGGGAAAACTTTAAATTTACCTTGAAGACCACTGTAAGCAGTTGAAATAACTAGCAAGACTGCAATAACACTTGTAAATGTAACAAGAACTATGTAAAGGTAAAGGGACCCCTGACCATTAGGTCCAGTCATGACCGACTCTGGGGTTGCGCGCTCATCTCACATTATTGGCCGAGGGAGCCGGCGTACAGCTTCCAGGTCATGTGGCCAGCATGACAAAGCCACTTCTGGCGAACCAGAGCAGCACATGGAAACGCCGTTTACCTTCCCGCTGTAGCGGTTCTGTGAGGGACAGGAGCTACAGACAGCCTCCTCCCATCTTGAACACGAGCTCCTCGCCCAGCGGAAGTGGGAGCGGGGAGGGGGGTGTTTCAAGCGGGGATTCAGGAAGCAGAAGCCCGGGCTCAGGTAGGATAGCTGAGCCACGGCGCCGCTTGGGAACGGAAAGGGGAAGCAGGGAAACCGTGGGAAGAAGACCGATCCCGGCGACCCCGGAATTGCGTAAGAAGTGCCGGGGGCGGAGATTTAGTATTCCCAGGCTACTTTGCTGGAGAAAGACGCGGGAATCCCCATTCGGAGGTTTTGCGCCAGACTGACAACATCTACTGACAACCTGTATATAGCACTGTCTCAGCACTGTAAATAGACTGCACCAATAAAAGAATAAAATGCAGAGCTGTGAGAAGTCGTTACTCTAGAGTAGCCACCACGCCACTGTGACAGGTTCTTATTTATCTACTTGCACTTTGAGGTGCTTTCAAACTGCTAGGTTGGCAGGAGCTGGGACCAAGCAACGGGAGCTCACCCTGTCACAGGGATTCGAAACGCTGACCTTCTGATCAGCAAGCCCTAGGCTCAGTGGTTTTAACCACAGCGCCACCTGGGTCCCTCAAGAACCATGTACATAGTTATAAAAAAACCTGGATTATTGGGAAAAGATGCAGTAGAAAAGATGTTGTTAAAAAGGTTTAACAACAGAATGCATGGAGGGGAAGGTGGGAAGTCCAGAGATTTGGAGGGATCTTATAACTGTGGATGTGTTTTGGTATTATTTTAATTTTAAATTTGTAAAACCAGATAAAAATATTTTTGGGGGGTGGGGGAATGTGGATCAGCTCTGCTAGCAGTAAACCCACCTTTCCTCCTCTCCCTTCAGAAAACTGGTTGCGAAGCGGACGCCAAAAAAGCCTCCCAGTACAAAAACGTCACAGACGTCTCCCAAGTGGTGACTGAGCGCTTCTTATGCACAGGGGGCGCCGACCCTGAAGTGGACCCCAACACTTGCAAAGGTGAGGAACAGCACCTCCTCTTAGGACACCCCTGGAATCACAGCCAGGGCTGCCTGTGCGGACTTGCTTCGAGTTTCACACTAAGGCTGCGTTTGCAGGAAAAAGTGAATCGCTTTTAGGGGGGGCACTTCAGGACTAGAAAGTGCTTTGCTCGCTTGCTTTCCCCAGAGAGAACCCCCGACAGTAAAGTCCAATAAGAACACCCCTCTCCTGGTCTGGGCTCTGCTTCCTCTTGCAGAAGTTGTCTTCTTCTTTGGCGATCACTCGTAGCCGAGTAAGATTGACTTCCATATACACGGTTTTAACAGTGAGTCCGTAAGTGACTGTGGAGGCCAATTCTGGATCCACATGTCCTTCCACAGTGGGGACATGCATTTCTGGGTGGGAGTTGGTTTGCCAAGCATGCCTTCCTCTTAACACGTTTCGTCCTGAGTTTGAGTGTCTTCAAAGCCCACGACCCCTTTGGTAAAGGCTGCTCTCCATTTGGAGGGCTCGCAGGCCAGTGTTTCCCGTTTGTCGGTGTTTATACTACTTTTTTAAAAAAAGATTTGCCTTGAGAGAGTCTTTGAACCTCTTTTGTTGACCATCAGCTTTACGCTTTCCATTTTTAAGCTCGGAATAGAGTAGTTACTTTGGAAGACGATAATCAGGCATCCTCACAACATGACCGTTGACAAAGTTGATGTTGAAAGTATCATTGCTTTGACACTGGTGATCTTTGCTTCTTCCAGTACACTGCCATTAGTTCGCCTGTCTTCAAGGTGATGTGTAAAACTTTTCATAGACACCATTAATGGTCTTGTGGAAGTAAACAGCTGTCCATAAATGTGTTGGGAGAAGCTGCCCCATTGCCCGCGTTGAATTAAGACCACATGTAACTAACTATACATCTAAAGCAGCATGACATCACTTAACACACTGGTGGCTTCCCAGGAACCCAAAGGGTGGTGAGAGTTGCAAGGAACCCCGTGTTCTTCTCAGAGAGCTAAAATCCTCAGTGGAATAATAATAATAATAAATAATAAATTTATACCCCGCCCATCTGGCTGGGTTTCCCCAGCCACTCTGGGCGCCTTCCAACAAAAGATTAAAAATACATTAAAATGTCACACATTAAAAACTTCCCTGAACAGGGCTGCCTTCAGATGTCTTCTAAACATCAGATAAGTTGTTTATTTCTTTGACATCTGATGGGAGGGCGTTCCACAGGGCGGGTGCCACTACCGAGAAGGCCCTCTGCCTGGTTCCCTGTAGCTTTGCTTCTTGCAAGGAGGGAACCGCCAGAAGGCCCTTGGAGCTGGACCTCAGTGTCTGGGCTGAACGATGGGGGTGGAGACGCTCCTTTAAAGCCGTTGAAGGCTTTAAAGGTCAGCACCAACACTTTGAATTGTGCTCAGAAACGTATTGGGAGCCAATGTAATACCGAGTACAAAATCAGTGATAATGAATGAGTTTTTTAAAACTAAATCTTGCATTGCTCCAAATCTACTGCCATGCATCATCAAGCTATAAAACAAAGCCTTCCCCCCATTTTTTATTCTTGTCAAACACAGAGCACATTCAAACCCCCCTTTACACGGTTAATAAACCTTTAAGTCAATCCTTTTTCCCAATCACCCAGGGTGGCTGGGGTAACCCAGTCAGATTAGCGGCATATAAATAATAATTTATTATACAGTGGTGCCTCGACTTACAAATTTAATCCGTTCTGAAGGCACCTTCGTAAGTCGAAAAATTCGTAAGTTGGAAATGCCATTGGAAACGCGATTTCCCATAGGGATGCATTGGAAACAGAAAAAAAATTAAGTCGAAAAATCCCTATCTAAAACCGCCACGGTTTTCTTTCGGATGTCGAGACATTCGTAAGCGCGTGGCCATTACCCCCATCCGTAAGTCGAAAAATTCGGTTGTTGAATCGTTCGTAAGTTGAGGTGCCACTGTATTATTCCCAGGGAACTCTGGGAATTGTAGTTCTGGGAAGGGAAGAGAGGGTCTCCTTAACTACAGTCCTCTCATTGTGTAGAACTGTAACTCTGTACATGTACCGTATATACATATGTATATAGCTTCAGACTTGAACATCACACACCCTCTGATAATTCCCCTTCCTTTTGTTTCCAGGTGATTCTGGTGGTCCCCTCATCATTCCTAAAAGGCAGCGTTACATCCAGGTAAGTGTGTACTCTAACTGGCACCCGGCTTGTCTGCTGGACCCCAAACCATGCCAAAAGGAAGGGCTTTGTGTTCCCCAATTCTACAGCTGCACCACACAAACATGGCATGGGGGGGGCAGCAGAAAAGTAAGCACAAGGCTTTGCTCTCTTTGATAGCACCCTCTGAAGGTCAAAGCAAGTTGCAAGTTCAGCTGTTTCACTTTATCACATTTGTATCCTGCCCTTTCTCCAAGAGGAACCCATGATGGCAAAGCAATACAGCAGTTAGGTCTAAAAACAATTGCAATACAGATACAGAGCAGCAAAGATCTTGGCTTAAAAGGCTTTCAGTATGTGCTGAAAAGGCAAGAGATAGCTCCTGTCTAATACCGTACTAGCCTGAATATAAGTCACACTCCCCCCCCAAAAAAATTCAGACTGTGAAAAGTTAAAGTGCGGCTTATATTCACAACATCACAAAAAGCCCACTATTGTTGCTGAAACAGACATACAGTGAACCCCCCCCCTCTAAACTCCTGCTGGAGCCCTGGTGAGCGGTGGGGTGGGGTGGCCGCTGGTGCTCCTTTACTGCTGTGGTCCTCCACTGTTGTTCCGGGGGGGGGGGGGTGTTTCCCACCTGCGGCTGAGAATTTTAAAGGCACGGCTTATATTTGGGCCAATATGGTACAGTGGCACCTCGACATACACATTTTTCGAGTTACGAAGGGGCGGGTTTACGAATTTATTCGACTTCCAATCGGGCCCTCACCGCCTCACTGCCCCACGCTCGCCACCGCTGTGTGCCAGCCTCGCTTGGGATCGGGCTCTCGCCGGCTCCCCTGCCACCGCCGCTGCGAAGCCAGCCTTCTGCTGGCCTCGCGCAGGATCAGGCCCTTGCCGCCTCCGCTACTGATCTTCGTGTGATAGGCGGGGGTGGGGGGAAAGCGGAGGAACGATCTGTCACACAGCACAGAGCCGAAGATCGGCGGGAGCTGCTTGCCGGGCTTGTCAAGCCCGGCAAGCAGCGCCCGCCGATCTTTGGCTCTGTTCCCCGATGCGCTATGGCTCGGGGAAGCAGGCAGGGAGACGGCAACAGCCCGCAGCCAATGGCGAAAAGCCCCCGCCGCGGACTGGCTTGGCGGCGGCGGAGAAGAATTTTCCTGCCTCCGCCAAGCCAGTCCCCAAGCCGAAGTGCGGCGCGATGGGGGCTTTTCGCCGTTTGCCTTCCCCAAGCCAAGGGGGAGGCAAACGACGAAAAGCCCCTGTCACACCGCAATCCCGGCTTCGCAGCGGTGATGCCAGCGGAGGCCCGATCCTGCGCTACCTCGCCGGCCTCCCGCCACTCGCGCTACCTCCCGCGGCCCCTCCAGCTGCCAATCCGGCCATAGGGCTGGATCGGGCCCATCGCCACCGCAGCCACCAGCCTCTCGCTGGCCTCCCCACCTGCCAATCTGGCCATAGGGCCGGATCGAGCCCATCGCTGCCTCCCGCCGGCCTTTAAAGTGCCGTTTTTTTACGGCCCCAGAACGAATTAATCCATTCCCAATGCATTCCTATGGGAAACATTGTTTCGACTTTCGAATGTGCATTCGGAACGGATTAAATTCGTAAGTAGAGGTTCCGCTGTATTTAGCTTTGCTGATGTTGCTCTGTAACGCTATGCCTGGTTGTCTCACTCCAGCCTCTTCTCTTTTCCCCCCCCTGCAGGTGGGCGTGATCAGCTGGGGGGTGGTTAACGTTTGTCAAAACAAGAAGCTGCCTGTCTGCGAAACTGGCCGTAATCGCCACGAGATGTCCCCTGCCTATGCCAGGGATTTCCACATCAACCTCTTCAAGGTCTTGCCTTGGCTCAAGGAAGAGCTCCGGGAGGAAGGACTGGATTTCCTGTAGACTCTTCTCCCCGATTCCCCCCCCCCACCTTGCACCTGGGGTGGTTTGTGTAAATAGAATGCGTACCTTGAAATCCTGTAAAGTGAATGCAGTTTTAACAATTGTGTATTAAACTCCATTGTATGATAAAGAAAGCAAGAAAGGATAAAGAGCTCTCTTCTGTGATACTGGCGTCTTTCGGAGAGCTGGTCAATATTCCACGCCAGTTACGAGTTGATATCTGGCGTAGACTTCAGCAACCTCACAATCCCAAGCTTCCATTTCCCCTCCCCCTTTCTCAAATATGTTTTTAGATCAAACAAAGAGATGAAATTGAAGACATCAAAACATGTTTTATTTTTCCAAAAAATAGACACCAATGTAGCACAGGAGCTCTTCCCTCATACCAAACCACCGATAGGTCTATCCTACATAAATCTGCCTAATAATCTCCCCCCCCCCACGGGCTCAGGTGCATTTTGAGGTGCAGACTTGGAGAGAAGCGATACAGTGCTATTTCGAATATTTGCACACCTTAACAAAAACGAAGCAAACATTTAAGAAACGCCCCACCGCTTGAAATGGGGATTGTCCCACAGGCCTCAGAAGATGTCTTCGTTGTAGATGACCTGGGATCGCTTGTCCCGGTGAGAGCCCTTGTCGCTATTCCTCACAGCTGGAAAAAAAAAAGAGAGACCGGGGGGGTGGGGGGGACGGACATCTAGGATCACAGCAAGGCAAAGGTGACTAGTTTCTCTCACGCTACCCAGCTGAACCTCTGAAGAAGATAAAAGCAGCAGATTCTGGGGCAACTGGTGCTGGAATCCCAGGCCCTGCTCAGGGGCCATGTAGACCCACAAACCCTTTTCAGTGAGCGGGATATTTTGTGGACTGAAACTGGGCTATATTATTGGCAGAATGAAAGTTGCTGATTGCTGTTACTAGCACACACTTTCTTTGGGAATCCGACCCCCCTTTCCTCTCTGATTCCTGTCATTGAAACACAGGAATCAGAGAAGAGAAGGTTAATGGGTGATATGATAGCCATGTTCAAATATATAAAAGGATGTCATATAGAAGAGAGTGAAAGATTGTTTTCTGCTGCTCCAGAGAAGCGGAAACGGAGCAATGGATTCAAAGAAGATTCCACCTAAACATTAGGAAGAACTTCCTGACAGTAAGAGCTGTTCGACAGTGGAATTTGCTGCCAAGGAGTGTGGTGGAGTCTCCTTCTTTGGAGGTCTTTAAGCGGAGGCTTGACAGCCATCTGTCAGGAATGCTTTGATGGTGTTTCCTGCTTGGCAGGGGGTTGGACTGGATGGCCCTTGTGGTCTCTTCCAACTCTATGATTCTAGGAGCTTGGGAGATCCCCGAGTTCCATATCCCCACCACCGACACTCAAGCCACTTCCCATCGCCTTGGAACTTTGTTCCTGCCTCCCCATTCCAGACCCCTCTCCTCCGGCACTTACCCAAAGACCCCCACACCGATTTGCCGATGGCTGCGTCCAACATGGGCTGTTTGCGGGCAATGCTGACTTTCAGCTGCACATCCTCCACTACCTTTCCGTTGAGCTAATAAGGAGACAATGGGGGGGGGGGAAATGCCATAATCCATTTCTACGGAAATTGCTCCACAGCCCTGAAGCACCTTAAAGATCAATAGAACCAAGAAGCCTGCCTCATCCTTGCCTCCTGCCCCTCCTCCCCCCTGCCTCTGAGTCTTGCCCACTCTCTGTCACAACCTCTTCCTGCTCACTAAACCCTGTTGCCTCTTCTGCTCCCGACACCTCCTCCTCCCAGTCTTCTCTCTCTCCTCCCTCTGACCATGTGTCGTCGACCCACCACCGATCCCCGGGCTCTGAGCCTACGCTGCCACCCATCAGTCTTCTGCATCCAGCCACAAAAACCCATGGACTTAATTCTAATGACTAATGTTGGGTATCATCCCATTCCTGCTATTTCTTAGGCCAGTGATGACCTTTTGAGCTTGGTGTGTCAAAATTCGCCAAAAAACCAAGCATAACTCGGGTGGTGTGTCACTTCGAGAAAAAAACCATAATTCCGCGGTATTTATAGTTTAAATAACAAAAATGTATAATTGTAATATATAACTGTATTTAATAAACCAAAAACTAATTATTTAACCAAACCAAACCAAACCAAACCAAACCACCCTTATTTATCACAAAGTGCCCAGAGTTGTTGAGCTTTCTGGAGGGAGCTGCTGAAGAAAGTTTTGGAGGTTTTTTGGGGTGTGTGTGTGCAAAAGTTGTTTTGCTTTGGGGGGATGCCCCAAAGCTGCTGCGCTTTTTGGGGGGGAAAGAGAACAGAAATAATACCTTCGCTGGAACTAACACGCAGCACTGACATAGTCTGCCAAAGCGCCAAAAAAACCCAGCACAGAATGGGTTAAAAAACGAACGCTGTTACACCCAATCATCGTCTGCCAAAGCGCCAGGAAAAAACAGCACAGAAAGGGTTAAAAAACCAAACTCTGGCTACCAGCAACAACAACAAATAAGGATCTGGGTTTTAACAGCGGAGACAAACTATAGTGTGAGGAGGAGCGGGAGAACAAATGGGGGGGAGCAACGACAACAGCGCGAATGGGCCGATGGGGCGCATGCCAGCAGTGAGAGCTCTGCGTGTCACGCCTGACACGCGTGTCATAGGTTCGCCATCACTGTCTTAGACTCATTTCAGGCAACCTGGAGGGGGAAAGAAATGGCAGTCACCTCAGCAATGGCTTGGTCCGCAGACTCCATCTTCTCATAGGTGACAAAAGCACAGCTGAGGGTGGAAAGAGAAAGGGGTTAATGACTGCTCTCTGGGGAAAGGAATTGTCTTCTTGGCTGTCTTACCTTGCCAGCAGTGTTAGAAACTCAGATATGTAAGTTAGGCGCCAAATGGCTCCTTTAACCAAGGTTATGGTCACCGAAACGGAATGTCTAGTTGCCATTTCTTTGGCAGGACAGCTCTAAAGTCTTATTTTTCAAATGACTGACGTGACTGATTCTCAATTAAACCTATGGTTCAGATGACAATCTTGATCTAGGCTGAGCTTTGACAACTTAAAGAAGAAGAGTTGCTTTATCCAGGGACAGTCCACATATATATCTGCCTATTCCTACCTATTTTTCTTAATGGTGACAGAAGTAGTTTTGGGGGGACAGGGGGTGGGCAGATGTGGAGGACTCCCTGGTCCTAAATGGGGTAACTGTGCCCCTGAAGGACCAGGTGCGCAGCCTGGGAGTCATTTTGGACTCTGAGCTGTCCATGGAGGCACAGGTTAATTCTGTGTCCAGGGCGGCTGTCTACCAGCTCCATCTGGTACGCAGGCTGAGACCCTACCTGCCTGCGCACTGTCTCGTCAGAGTGGTGCATGCTCTGGTTATCTCCCACTTGGGCTGCTGCAATGCACTCTACATGGGGCTACCTTTGAAGGTGACCCAGAAACTACAACTAATCCAGAATGTGGCAGCTAGACTGGTGACTGGGAGCGGCCGCCGAGACCATATAACACCGGTCCTGAAAGATCTTCATTGGCTCCCAGTATGTTTCCGAGCACAATTCAAAGTGTTGGTGCTGACCTTTAAAGCCCTAAACAGCCTCGGCCCTGTATACCTGAAGGAGCGTCTCCACCCCCATTGTTCAGCCACTGAAGTCCAGCTCTGAGGGCCTTCTGGCAGTTCCTTCACTGGGAGAAGTGAGGTTACAGGAAACCAGGCAGAGGACCTTCTTGGTAGTGGCACCCACACTGTAGAACACCCTCCCATCAGATCTCAAAGAAATAAACAACTATCTGATGTTTAGAAGACATCTGAAGGCAGCCCTGTATAGGGAAGTTCTTTAATGTTTTATTGTGTTTTAATATTCTGTTGGGAGCTGCCCAGAGTGGCTGGGGCAACCTGGCTAGATGGGCGGGGTATAAATAATAATAAATTATTATAATTATTATTATGGACCATTCATAACGTAAGAATATTCACAACTGTGAGCAGGGCAGTGAGGTGTGGGGCAAGTGAAGACAAGCAAGAACAGTTAAGTATAACGTTGATCGTTAGTAAAAGCTATATGATAAATTAAAAAAGATGCTGAAATATACATTTGAAAAAAGCCCTGAAATTTTTCTCCTGAGTATGATCTCAATTAATATACCAAAAGATAGAATTAATATTTTACTTTATGTGTGCGCATCGGCCAGGATCCTAATTGCATCAAAATGGAAAGGAGAAATTTTACCAAAGGTCCAGGAGTGGGAGGGGAAAATGATAGAGTATTGGAGGATGGCGAAACTAACGGCAATAATCAGAAATGTACCAAGGCAAAAAATAATGGAGGAATGGAAATACGTACAAGACTATTTGGAAAAAGAAATTATAGAAAACAATCTAGTGATGTGCTTAGAATGAAAATACAAGAGGAGAGGATTAACTGAAAGACACTGGGAAGGTACATAGGTATGTGAAGCAAGAGGTATACAGGGAAAGTGAATATATAAAGGGAAGCGTGTTGTAAATAATAGGAAGTGATTTTTGTTTCATTTTCTTTTTTTGTATGTTGCTTTTTATTTTTTGTTCTTTTTTGAAATTCTGTATTATATGAAGAGAGTGATTGAAATATTCTCCCCCCCCTTTTTTGAATCCATTTCTTGTATCTCTTGTTTAAGGCTTTGTGTGTGTGGTTTTTTTTGTGTATGTTATGTTCCTTTTTTGATTTCTGTAATTTTTAAAAAATGTGAATAAAGATTATTATTATTTTTTAAAAAAGTATAAGGTTGGTCGCTGCTCCTACTCAGGCTGCACAGAAAAGGCATTTTGGCTAATGAATTTCATTCTGATTGTACAGATAAAATATAACTGATACAGGATGTGGCATCAGTGCGGAAAAAAAAACAGTCCAGATCCAGTGTTCTCCAGGAATGCAAGTCCAGATGGTGAAGATGTCAGGTGCCATTCTACCTGGTGATGCCAGGGACTGAACCTGCAACCTTCTGCATGCAAAGCACTGCTCTTCCCCAAAATATTATTATTATTATTTACCCTGCTGGGTTGTTCCAGTCCCCCGGGTGGCTTTCCTGTTGGGTATCCATGTGGGAGTGAGGTTTGCATGTTTCCCCCCTTGGATCTGGCCCAGGCTTTGCCTCTTGGGCCAACCTTGCCTTCCTTCCCACCACTCACTTGCGGGGATTGTCCATGGAGAGATCGAGGATGTTCCCGAAGGCCGAGAAAGCGGTGCGCAGCATGCCCTGCTTCATGTCCGCCCCATAGACATACACCGTGTTCCCTTTGCGCGGAGCACGTCGGTCCGGGAAAGAATCTGAACCTGGGTGAGGAAAGGAAAATTGACCGCTCAGAAAACATTCCTGTCGCCCCAAGGCCCTCTTAAACCTAGCCGGGTGCCAAAACCCTTTGAAACCTTGCCACCTGGGGGCTCTATGTATCCTAGTTCACAACTGGCTCACATTGATGGTCAAAACCTGATGCCAGACACGCCGTGAGATCTTAACGTCCAAGGCCACACCCACACCCTACATTTAAAGTGCTGTGAGAGCACTTTGAACAGCAACGGCTTCCCCCAAAGAATTCTGGGAGTTGTAGTTCCTTAAGGGTCGTTAGGGGGCTTCTACTCCCCCTCGCACCAGAGCCACAATTCCCAGCCTGGTTTTGTGGGAGACTGCCTTTCCTCCCAAAGGTTTAACCAACATTCCCTCTTGCCAGGGAACTCTTGGGAACTGTAGTTTCTTAAGGGTGGAACAGTGGCCTCCCGACAACTTTCAGCACCCTTAAGAAACTGCACCCCCTCCCCAGAATTCTTGTGGGGAGGGGGAAAGCAATGGCTGTTTTAAAATGGCATGCTTTAAATGTAAGGTTTGACTGTGAACCATTTCTGCTCACTGGCTGGGCTCTGCCATCCTCACCGAGAAGCTGGGATTTAAGATGTTTCAAAGCAGAAGCTGGATGATCACCTATCCAGGTAGCAGCGGGTCTCCCCCATCACCTGCAGGACTGGGCTATGAACCCTTTTTACAGTCCCTTTTGTGATTGCTTGACTTCAGTTCTATTCCAGAAGCATGCATGTTGCCCACTCTAGATAGATTTGAATTAAATTTATTATTCCAAAAATGAAACCTTCATCTGGTTGCAAATATTAAGATTATACAAGCAAGAATGACTCTTTCTGTAAAAAATGTTATAAATCAAGCCTTACTGACTAGTGATTTAAATCGTGATTTAAATCAAATCGATTTAAATCATGATTTAAATCACTAGTCAGTAAGGCTCAATTTAAAACATTTTTTTTTTACAGACAGACTACTTCTTGCTTGTATAATCTTAATATTTACAACCAAATGAAGGTTTCATTTTTGGAATAATAAATTTCCAGAGTAGTTTTTACCAGTTATATCAAAAATCACTGATTTGGTTATACTATTAGAAATACATACAGATCATTATAAAATTATTATTGTGAGGTTTAATAAGTTAACTGTTTATATTTGGACACCTTTTCTGCTCTACTTTAATACTTATTTCCTGATGAATAGCCTTTGGGCTATAATGTAACTTAAATAGAAAATTTAAGTTAACTTTAATTTAACTTAACTTTAATTTTAACTTAAATTTAACTTTAAATAGAAAATTTAACCCCCAAAAGCATTTTTTTTAAAAAAATCTGATTTAAAAAAAATCCATTTAAAAATTTTAGAATCTGATTTTATTTATTTTTTAAAAATCATTTATTTTTATCCATTCTGCCCCCAAGGAGTTCTTACGGCGGAAGCTGCCCTCTCTGTCTCGGTCCCTGTCTCGGTCCCTGTCCCTGTCCCTGTCTCGGTCCCGATCCCGATCCCGGTCTCTGTCACGCTCTCTGCTCCGGTCCCGGCTGCGATCGCGCTCATAGTCCCACTCGAAATTGCGGAGGTTCTCCCCCCGGTCTGGCTCTTTGTCTGGATCCCTGGCCACTTCTGGATCCTTCTCTGGATCCCGCAGGCGATCGCTGGAGCTCACAAAGCTGCGAAAGAGCATGGAAACGGGAGAGGCGTCATTTACACCCATTTTTATTTCACTCTGAAGGCAGCATCTAGCAAACGTGCGCCGTCAAATCACAATTTCAATAATACAATGCGTATTGTAAACCACAGGTTACGAATACCAAACATTTCAAAATGGAGATAATCATTTAAAAAAAAACACATTTCGAAACCACCGACAGTGCCCAAAATTTCCTGCTGTTAATAAATAATTCGAAAATGCACTTTGAACCAGCACAACAAGCAACCTAAAAGCTGAGAAACCAGCAGGGTAATCAGTGAAATAATCCTTATTATGTGTCATTTGAAACTAATAGATTTTCAAAGTCATTTTGAAGGTCGAAGCTGATAAAGCTACTTATCCCTTGAGAAGCGATCAACAGATCAGAGCAGGACTGGGGAGCCTCATAATTATTAAAACTGCCACAACCCAAACACTGTTTGCTGGAGTTCTCTGGGATTTGGCCTGATCCTGCAGGGCAAAACAATTATCAAAAGGTCAAATCATCTAGATTTTATTATGAACAGAACCAACCTTTCATAGAGAGATTTCCTCTGGGGACGCCGTGACTGAAACAAAACATTAAAAAAAAGACAGACGTCAGTCATCATATTAAAATTAGCAGCTAGTAGACCTGGGCTGAAACAAGAAACTTCTGGTATCTAAAAACAAAGACCCCTGCTCTCTCTTTCGCCACCCCAAAGACCTTTTGGGATCTAGTTCCCCCTTGTTTCATCTGTTCCGCGATATCACGTGGCAGCTATAGGTATGGAGAGCTCAAAACGGTGTCCTTGCTTCTTGAGCGTCGATCCCTTTGGCTACATCCTGGGAACATGAGAACAGCCCTGCTGGATCAGACCAAATACAGCCATACCTCGGGTTACAGGCGCTTCAGGTTGCGCGTTTTCGGGTTGTGCACCGTGCTGAACCTAGGAGTACCGGAACGGGTTACTTCCGGGTTTCGGCACTCGTGCATGCGCAGAAGTGCCAAATCGTGCTTTGCGCATGTGCAGAAGCGATGAATCGCGACCCACACGTGCGCAGACGCGGCGCTGCGCTGCGGGTTGCGAATGTGCCTCCCGCACGGATCATGTGCGCAAACCGAGCATCCACTGTACTCCATCTAGCCCAGGGGTCAGCAAACTTTTTCAGCAGGGGGCCGGTCCACTGTCCCTCAGACCTTGGGGGGGGGGGCGGACTATATTTTGAAAAAAAATATGAACAAATTCCTATGCCCCACAAATAACCCAGAGATGCATTTTAAATAAAAGGACACATTCTACTCATGTAAAAACATACTGATTCCCGGACCGTCTGTGAGCTGGATTTAGAAGGCGATTGGGCCGCATCCGGCCCCCGGGCCTTAGTTTGGAGACCCTGATCTAGCCCAATAATCTGCTCTCCCAGTTGGCCAACCAATTGCCTAAGGCAGCTGTTCCCCAATTACCTAAGTATTGTGCACCCCTTGTTTTTCAAAAGCCAAGCCATGGACCTCCTACTTTTGAAAATTTTGATCTCTCTGTAGTCGTTATTGTTCTGCGGACCACCATTTGGGAACCACTGGCCTAAGGGAAACCTACAAACAGGATCTGAGCAGGAGAGCACCTTACTCTTCCAGCAACTGGCCATCATACTGCCTCTGATCGTGTGGAAAGTAGAACCTGGAGGCAAGGAGGTTGATTTGAGCTCTCCTGGATACTTGTGGATCTTCCACTTGCAGCTCTGAGCATACTTGGACAACGTGGCCCTCCCACTATGAACGGCGGCCGGCATCCATCACAGAACCTTGTTGGCCCACATCAGCACCAGCAGTTCCCACGGACCCGTCCTTGCATGTTGGGGAAAAGCCTACAGCTCAGTGGGCGAGCATCATGCAGACAGTCCCACGCCCAATCCTCCTTGCCTGAAACCCTGGAGAGCTGCTGCCAACCAGCGCGGACAGTACTGTCTGAGTCAGTAAAAGGCAGCTGAACATGGGAGTTCCATAAAGGATGCATAAACAATTTCTGTTGCAGTGGGGCGCCCCCGTTAACCAGCGAAGGCGGAGGAGCAAGCAGGATTGCCTAGCTCAATGCCAACCCACCCCATTTCCCTCCCTTAGCCGGGAACTCAAATGCCAGGTACCTCTTGAGAATCGTCGTCTGCAGAGATGCTGCGCTGAAAAGGTTGGAAAGTCGTGACTGGTCCTTTCTCGGGATCCTAAAGACACACAAGATGTTAAGGCCCAGCTGAAGACAACCCTGCTCCCCTTTCCCACAGTCTCTGTTAGGGCTGGGGGAATATATCGATATATCGTCCAAAACTGGTTTGAAGTCCGTATTGTGTTATCGGCTCATAATTTTTGACTTGGCAAAACACAAACCATGATGTGTGTGTGTGTGTGTGATGCAGGAAAAACCGTTAAGCCGGCCAAGGCCTCTGTCTTATTTCAGACACCGTGATACGTTGGCATATTGCAATGTTTGGCTGGTGATATATTGCAACGTTGACAACCAGAATATCCCCCAGCCCTAGTCTCCACCCCCTTAGCTCCCCTTACTTTCAGCTTCCCTTCCAGCGTGCGAGAGCGCTTGAACCCCGAGTTCTTGTTCTCGGCTTTGATAGCGCTGATGGCCCCCGTTTTCACGAGCATCTTGGCTTGCTCCGTCGCTGTGGCTGTGTCCACTACCGGCTGGTCAGAGATGGCTGCAAAGTGGGCAGAATAAATGCAAGAGTGTGTCCCAAGTGTTGGTGGGCGTAGGTGCACCCTACTCCACTCCCACCACCTCCCTTGGTGGAAATCCAACTTACAGCGTTTAATTCCTCCCTGGCTGGCTTGGCTGGTTGAACTCTGCTGCTTCTTCAAGGCCATGAGGGCCTTTTTCTGGGGAGGAACAACAACGGCAACCATATTTAACGTGGCATCTCCAACCCTATTTCCCTCCCTTCCCTTCTCTTAGACCCTGTCTTCTTCTGTCGTCATCTACCAACAGGTGACCCTGTGGTTCTCAAGAAGTTGCTGCGCTACAACTCCCCATCATCCCAGAGACATCTGGTTGTCCACTGTGAGAACAGGGTGCTGGACTAGATGGGCCCCCGTGACACACGAGAGGGAACGAGCTTGTTTTCTCCTGCTCTGCAGGGTAGGGCTTGAACCAATGGCTTCAAGCTACAAGAAAGGAGATTCTGACTACGCATCTGGCAGCAAGTGAAACGATCTCCCTTGGGAGCTTGTGGGCTCTCCTTCCTTTGGTTTTTAAGCAGAGGTTGGATGCCCATCTGTCATGCATGCGTTTCTTTAGATTCCTGCATTGCAGCGGGTTGGACTAGATGACCCTTGGGGATCCTTCCAACTCTATGATTGTATTATTATATGATCCACCAAGCGTCTTTCTATTCTTGTGTCTGATTGTTGGCCACGCTGGCTGGGACTGGGTGGACCAATGGCCTTGAACAGCCAACAACAACTTGATTTGGCCTGGCCTGCCTAGGGTGGAATCTACCCCTCGACATCGACAAAAAGGAGTCTGACCTTTTTCTTGAGTTTGGCAAACTTCTTCTGCAGAGCCTCCTCTTCGTCCGTCAGTCCTGGGGGAAGGACAATCATGGCTGATATGCAAAGTCACCGCCTGGAAAGGGAAGACAACAAAATAGGCCATCAGCATAGCTGCCAAGTTATCCCTTTTTTTAAGGGAAATTCCCTTATGCTGAATAGGCTTCCTCGTGAGAAAAGGGAAAACTTGGCAGCTATGCATCAGCGGCAGGTTTTGGGTTGGTCAACCAACCTGGGTCCATAGCGCAAGATGGCTTCTTTCGGTTGCGGAGAAAAGGGAATTGCAAATAGGGTCTCCATATAAGCAAGAACAAATAACGCCTCCCAAGAAGGTTCTGCTGGATTAGGTTGATAGCCCATCTAGCCCAGAATTCTAGCAAGCCCATATAAAAACAGGATGTTGGGACTGGATGGGCTGCCGGCTGATCCAGCAGCCTCCCATTATTTAAAAAATCTGTAAAACTGATAGCAACCTAGAGAATAGGGCAGCTATATATATATATATTCAAGTGTCAAAAGTAGGTGTGTCTTCAGCATTCAGCAAAAACTACTTAACGAAGGTGCCAGTTTCACCTCTGGCGGGGAGGGAATCCCACACTTTATTCCAGGTGCCATATTACATTTTCATTTTTTAAAAAGGAAGACAAATTTAAGTGGGGTCATGCCAACTACAAGCACATTTGCAGCTTCGCTTTGGACAAATATCCCACTTTTGGCAGTGTCATGGCTATGGGAGGTGGCTAGCCAGGTTTTGCTTGCCCCAGGGTGAAGCTTCCAGAGGGGCGCCATGAGGCTCCCAGCCTGTGTGTGTGTGTGTGTGTGTGTGTGTGTGTGTGTATGCATATGCACGGTGTGTGTGTGTGTGCCAAACTAAGTCTTTGACCCAGGTGCCCCTGCCTTTGGTTTCCTTTCTAGCAGGCTCTAGCTCGAGTGGCAGTAGGCATTGGAACAAAATAAAAAAATTCCTTGCAGTAGCACCTTAGAGACCTACTAAGTTTGTCATTGGTATGAGCTTTCATGTGCATGCACACTTCTTCAGATACACACGAAAGCTCATAGCAATGACAAACTTAGTTGGTCTCCAAGGTGCTACTGGAAGGAATTTTTTTTTACCAACACGGCTTACAGAAGGTCGAAGGTTTGAATCCCCGTGACGGGGTGAGCTCCTGTCGCTCGGTCCTAGCTCCTGCCAACCTAGCAGTTCGAAAGCACATCAAAGTGCAAGTAGATAAATAGGTGTAATAGATATAATAG
The DNA here is from genome assembly GCF_965207765.1 of Zootoca vivipara. Classification (NCBI taxonomy): domain Eukaryota; kingdom Metazoa; phylum Chordata; class Lepidosauria; order Squamata; family Lacertidae; genus Zootoca; species Zootoca vivipara. Next base: position 110,193,786 of record NC_142584.1, on the reverse strand, counting down.
GAAGGTAAATGGTGTTTCCGTGTGCTGCTCTGGTTCACCAGAAGCGGCTTTGTCATGCTGGCCACATGACCTGGAAGCTGTATGCCGGCTCCCTCAGCTAATAATGCAAGATGAGCGCCGCAACCCCAGTCGGTCACGACTGGACGTAATGGTCAGGGGTCCCTTTACCTTTACCAACACGGCTACCTACCTGTAAGTAGGCATTGGGTAAGCCTTAGTCTTGTAACTGAGGGGATGTTGTAGCCTCTGCCTGCCCCTCCATTCGAAAGGATATCCCAATAAAGGGACTAAGGAGGAGTTGCAACAGGAACCCCTGGGGGGGTTACCCCTATTTCTCGACAGCCATAGCACTCTCACCCACCCACCCCCAGGTTAGGTTGACCCTAGAAGGCACTCCCAGCAGAAGGGCTGGAGTTGAAAATGGTATACACTATAACGCCTAAGCATCTGTAACCAATAAAGTTGTGGCCTATTCGAACCATTCTTCACTTAACACTCGTTTTCCTGCCTGCTTATTTACTGGGGATACTTTGGAATGCAACGAGCTTTGCACCAATCATATCCCTCCTTCGGCCTCCCACTCACCAGCTGCTGCACCACCTCCGCGTCCTCTTCCTGTCGCGCGAGCCTTCTCTCCCGGTACGCTCAAGACGCGCCTCTGGGACTATCCACGCAGCAGGAAGAAGTCTCTACGTATATTTGCATAAGCTACCCAGCAACGCGAAGCCCATTGGCTGACTGGAAAGGCGGGCCGCGATGAAAGGAGAGTACGCGCCCGTGTTTAAGGAGAATTTACATATCGGCCGCTCATTGGCTGAATTGCGTAGCGGGGCGGAACCACGTTCGAAACGCGAAGGGGCTCGTTCGAGCATGCGTATGACGCAGCGGCGAGACGTTTGCAATTTACAGGCCGAGCTGCGATTGGACAACAGCGGGCACCGCCTGCGTTGAAAATGGAACCAAGTGGACCCCGAAACTCTCGACTGCTCTTCCAACCGCCGCTTCCGCTTTCTTCCAACCGGGCGCTCCGCCTCTCACTGGAATTCGACCAATCCCGTGTCGGCTTCGTCGCTCGCTTCCGCTTTACAGTGGCGAGGGGCGGCCGCTGCTTCCGCCCGGACGAGTAGCGACGGCTCCTCCCTGCCTTTGGAGCCACTTTCTGCGGTGTGGGTGAAGCTTCCGCCCTCACCAGGTTGGGCTTGAACGAGCACTTCCGGGTTAGGAGTTGGCCACGCCCCTGGGCGAGCTGTGGAAGTGGCGATGGAGATGGAGAGAATAGGTGAGAGAACTTTAGGAGCGCCTCCCCTTTGGAACTCCCTGCCTCTTGAGATCAAGCAGGCGCCTTCGACGGGATCTTTTCGGAGGCTGCTGAAAACAGTCCTGTTTAGATGAAGCCTTGCCCAGATGCTTAAAAAGCTGGAGCAATTTTAGCCCTTTTTTAGTATTTCAGCGTTCTTATGTTTTAAAGGAGGGTTGTGAATTTCCCCTCAATATTACTGTAAATCATTTGTAAACCTGAAGAGGGTTGTTGTTTTTTAACAGTCAAGTAGTGTGTAATTTTTATGAAATAAATTGTTGGCATCTGTCTGTCTCTAGAGACAATGGAGTGTGCCTCCGGGGGTGCATTCAAACCAGGCATAGGCAAACTCGGCCCTCCAGATGTTTGGGACTACAACTCCCATCATCCCTGACCACTGATCCTGTTAGCTAGGGATGGTGGGAGTTGTAGTCCTAAAACATCTGGAGGGCCGAGTTTGCCTATGCCTGATTCAAACCTCTGGAGAATCACAACACCCGCTGTGGCTGCAGAGACCGGGAACTCATAACTGATGCCTCCAATATTTTTGCTGCAATTGCAGTACTAAAGTGACCTCCCCGGGGTGCCAGCCTGGGCAGTGTGTATGGAGGTCCTGGGCTGCCCAGACGACAAGACTCCCTCCTCCCCGCCCCCCAGCCTCGCTGATGTGGTCTAAATGAAAGCAGAGCAGAAAAATAAGTAATAAAATTTGCTTTGTGCTGTACACAGATTAAAAACAAAGACTGTTCTTTCCATGCAGGCTTACAACATAAAAAAGACACAGCACAGAAGGAAAAAGGCAGGGGAAACAGCAAGCTCAGGCACCAGGTCTTGAAAGCTACATAGCCAACTGAAAATGGGAAAAAGTTGAGGGAAAGTAAAAATTGGTTTTATTTGCTCATGCCTATATAAGGCCGTTATTAATTTATTCAATTTTTTTTAGAGAGAAAAAAGAATCTTTTAAGTAATGTGAATAAAGTAATAATGATCAATAATACACAGATAAAACCAAAGTTATGAAAATCTAGTTATCTAGTACAGTACAGACAATCCTCGTTTTGTGCCAGGGTTCCGTTCTGGACCCCTGCGTGCATTGGCAGAACAAGCATAAGCCCACTTTGCCAGTTCTGCCCCCATTCTGCCCCTTTTCATGACACCTTTCACCCTGAGAGGCGCACTCCATTGTCTCTCAAGACAGATGGATGCCAACAACGAAAGATCACCAGTGAGGTTTATAATCCGTCGTAAAACAGTAAGCCAGATAATAAAACAGATAATAATAAGATACTGTTATATGGTTTTGTTGAAATATTGTACATCTTAACGGGTTGCTATTGCTGTGAGATGCTTCTCAGCTTGTTTGGAAAAGTGGCACACATATTTTTCATCAAATAAAACCAAAGGAATCTAACCTTTACATCAGTAAACTTTGCCTTTCCTGGAGGTAATTTAAGCAAAGGATGGATAGCAATAATTCAGGGTGGTGTTGTTGTTTAGTCGTTTAGTCGTGTCCGACTCTTCGTGACCCCATGGACCAGAGCACGTCAGGCACTCCTGTCTTCCACTGCCTCCTGCAGTTTGGGCAAACTCATGTTTCAAGAACACTGTCCAACCATCTCATCCTCTGTCGTCCCCTTCTCCTTGTGCCCGCCATCTTTCTCAACATCAGGGTCTTTTCCAGGGAGTCTTCTCTTCTCATGAGGTGGCCAAAGTATTGGAGCCTCAGCTTCAGGATCTCCTTCGAGTGAGCACTCCAGGGTGCTGTAGTTGCATTCTTTTTGGGGTGTGTGGGGGTGTGTGTGAAAATATATTTTATTGATATTTCATAATAATATGAAGTAACGATCCTCCAAACCAGCATGCTGTAAGTTGCATTTGGCACCGATGACCTCTGAGGTCCCTTTCAGCCTTTCAATTTTTTGAAAGTTACACTGGGGGTCAGCGGGAGTAGCGACTGAAAATGGGATGATGAATTTCAAAATGTCCTTATCTCCTTGTTCCCCTCTAGTCTTGCCCCCCAGGGGGCCTCTGGAGTTACCCCTCTCCATTCTGGAGGTTGGATGTGCCGGCCGTTTTGAGCTCATCACCCAAGAGGAAGGGCCTCATGGAGATCGATTCCCACTAACCACGGTAAGGAGTGCCCCTTTCCAACCCTGGAACAAGAGAGGAATTTTCTTAATGGTAATAAGCAGCCACCAGCTGCATGCATTGAAATTCTGGAAAACCATTAAAAAAAATTTTTTTTTAAGCAGCCACCGGCTCCTGCAGGTGAGGCAGCCGATGTGCTGAAGCGAAGTAGGCCCAGGTCTGGTCAGTAACTGACTGGCCTCCTGAGAACCACATGCTATGACAGAATAATAGTGGGATCCAAATGCAAGAAGTTGAATTCATAGAATTGTCGAATTATAGAGCTGGATAGGACCCGAGGGTCATCTAGTCCAACCCCCTGAAATGCAGGAATCTCAACTAGATCATACATGACAGGTGGCCATGCAACCTCTGCTTGACAGCCATCAACAAGTTTACCACTCCTATCAGCCCATCACCCATTCCCACCCACCCCCACCACCCTCTGTATATACATAAGGGTTTGCCTCTTCTGTTTCAAGTGTATCTGAAGAAGTGTGCATGCACACGAAAGCTCATACCAAAATAAAAACTTAGTTGGTCTTTAAGGTGCTACTGAAGGAATTTTTTTATTTTGCAACCTCTGCTTTGTTGTTGTTTAGTCATTTAGTCGTGTCCGACTCTTCATGACCCCATGGACCAGAGCACACGCCAGTAAAATCTCTCAAAGAAGGAGAGTCCACTACCTCCCAAGGGAGACTGTTCCACTGTCAAAAAGCTCTTGCTGTCAGAAAGTTCTTCCTGACGTTGAGTTGGAATCTCCCATCTAGTAACTTGAATTCTAGCATTTCGGTTTCTTGCATTGTCTCCGCACTTCACTTCTTTGTTTGCTCAGTGGAGGCTGGTCAATTAGGGCAGCCAACCAATCAAGTGAAACGTCAAGCAATTTTTAAAAAAGTTTAATCTCCTCCCCCCCATATATGCTTGCCTCTTTTTCTCTCCCTCCCGCCCATCTTTTCAATGACATTTTGTGACTTAAAACGTCTGACCAGTCTTTGAGAGCATAATCGTGGTGTCTGCAAGGATACGACCTGTTTTACACCAGGATGTGACCTATTTGGGGGCTGCAAGTTACTTTGGCTGCATAAACACTGGTATCTAGGAATGACACTTGCACCCTTTTTTTTTATCATCCCACCTTACAGCTGCCTCACGGGTTGCCCCCTCACGCTGAGGATCTGGCCTCTGAACTGGAGCAGCACTTCCTCAGCAGCCCAGACTGGCTTCCCATCCACCACTTCGAAAGGTCTCACAGGTGAGGTTCTCGGCGGCCGCAGAGCCATCTCTCCCTTGTGTAAAACTGAGGTCTCTCCTTCCAGAAATGAGCAAAAGAGGACACAGTTATTCGTGTGCTCTCTGGTTGGGGCAGCAGCTTTGGTGGTGTGGGATCTGCAAATGTTTTTGGTGTTTTTCCAAAAAAAGCAAAATCCCGTCTACTTTCTCGAGGAAGGTTCTGGCCCCGTGAGAAAGACATCCAGTCGCTCTTTGAGGTGGACGTCACCCCCATGCATTCCACGCTTCAGGCGGAGCGCAACCCCACCACAGGAGAGCTGCTGGGCTTCAGAGAGGTGAGGAACGGTGGCGTCTTCCCCCCCAGAATGTCATTTTTTCGTGGCAAGTTGTCAGGCAAGGGTGGGGAGTCTTAGGCCAACGGACTCAAGGTGGCCTTCCAGCACTCTCTGCCTGGCCCTCAGAACTTTCCCCAGGCCACACACCCTAACCAGCCCTGCTTTGCACCCCCCTGAGGGTTTTCGCCTGGCTGGAATTTATTCTTAAACTCTTGTCTGTGAGAAGGCTAGAGAAGGGCATGTGAGCCGTGTGTGAACAGTAGCCTGCTGCAGGAAGAGCAAATGCACACTCATTGCTCCGCCCTCTTTTTTACCTGGCCCCACCCACTGCATTGCCCTGAAGTTCCTTGGGCAGAAAGGGGTTTCCCGCCTTGTTTGGGCGGGCGGGCGCGTCCATATGCTTCAGCCAACCAGGGCTAACATATTTGGTGGAAGGCGGGTGCGGGGCAGGTGTAGTTTTGGGAAAGCAGTCTCATGGGCCAAATCAGGGACCTGTGCCAAGCCACATGTTCCCTCCACCCTTGTGCTAAATCTCTGGACACCTCCATGGTAGCAGCCAGGCTCTGGTACATGTCCCATTCTGCTGCCCCCCCCCCCCGTTGCTCCAAGGAAGGATTGCAAGCTTAAACGACCACTTGAGCATTTTGCTCCTCTTGCAGCTAGATAAACCACTGACCCTCTTGGGCTTGCCGATCAGAAGATCGGTGGTTTGTATCCCCATGACAGGGTGAGTGCCCATTGCTCTGTCCCAGCTCCTGCCAACCTAGCAGTTCGAAAGCATGCCAGTGCAAGTAGATAAATAGGTACCATTCCGGCGGGAAGGCAAACGGCGTTTCCATGCGCTCTGGTTTCCATCAGGGTGTTCCGTTGTGCCAGAAGCAGTTTAGTCATGCTGGCCACATCACCCCGAAAGCTGTCTGCGGACAAACGCTGGCTCCCTCGGCCTGGAAGCAAGATGAGCGCCGCAACCCCATAGTCGCCTTTGACTGGACTTAACCATCCAGGGGTCCTTTACGTTTTACCTTTACCCCCCCCCCCCCCGTTACCGGGTATATGTGCGGCATCGGGAAATAAATCGATAGATTCAAACCAGAAAATGGCGAGAGAGAGCTGGCGAGTCCTTGTGGAGGAAACCCCAACGAGACCAGAGGTGTAGCAGGGCTTTGTTTCGGCAGCTCAGCCTCCGCGCCTAACAGGTGACAAAAGCAGGAGAAAGCTGGCATTTTAGGGGCTTTTTAGAGGGTGCTTCCCACCTAATGCCATTTTTGCTTATGTGCACGGGGGCCCAGGATGTACCATAACCCCCTGCGTAAGTGGGAGGGGGCACCTGTATACTTGTTGTCTTGAATTGAGAATACAGTCTATAGGAATTTAAGAACTGCTCGGAAAGGGGGAAGTGGCCAGGCACCGTTTGGTCTTGACACCGCTCCCTCTTCCGTTTCAGGCACTTGTGGACAACATGGGCTTATCGGCCAAAAATTCTCTTTCCTTCCAACGAGCACCTGGCCCCCCAGTCGAGGCTCTCCGAGGCAGCGCTACCAATTACCCCTTCTGGCCAGGTATGGGTCTCCTGTTTGTGCTACAGGGAATTGGCGCTACAGTCTTACGCCAGGGCTTGGAATAATGTTGGGACTCCAGCTCCCATCAGCCCCAGCCAGCATGGCCAGTGGGTCAGAGATGATGGGAGGAGAGTCCCCCCCCCCTCCGCATCATGATTTTTGCCAGCACTTGCTCTTGTGATTCCACGCAGGAGTCAGGAGAGAGCTGTGCCAGCAGACTTGACAAGGGACTGCAGGAATCGAGAGACGCATTGGCTGGTTTCACGGTTTTCCCCACATTGTGACTTTTGCATAGCACACACACACAATCATGATTTGCAGTACAGTGGTACCTCGACTTACGAAGGCGATCTGTTCCGTGGCGCTTTTCGGATGTCGAATCCTTCGTAAGTCGAAGCGTCCATTTTGCGCATGCGCAGACCCCGCGTGCGACGAAAACACTTCTGGGGTTGCGGACTTCATAAGTCGAAACCTTCGGAAGTCGAGGCATTCGGAAGTCGAGGTACCACTGTATATTGCTGCTTGAAAAATTATGTAACCACTATCACAATATGGACTTCAAACCAGTTTTTGGCGATATATCAATATATCGCCTAGCCCTACTGCAGAATTCTGAGTCTTCTGACTGTAGAATAATTGCCATGCATGCAACTTTGCTCTTAATTGTCCACAGTGCATTGTTTTAACTCAGTCTCTCTCTAGGTGGGATGGACGAACCCAGCC